>NC_063255.1:56325244-57525244 GCF_020740725.1 Corvus hawaiiensis
AACCAAGCAGTCATACTCGCCTAAAAAGAAAAAAAAAAAAAAAAAAAAAAAAAAAAAAAAAAAAAAAAAAGAGAGCCAAAAAAGCCACCAGCAACACCGGAGGTCCTATTCAGCCCTTTTTGTCAGATAAAAGACATTTCTCTCTTTGTGTAGGTAACCAACCAGCCTCCTGCGAGTGAACCCACATAGAATCCACCTGTTCTTGTATTACTTCTGCTGCCACTTGCAGTGACACCGAGCCAGACTTTTCTTGCGAGACCCTCCATTTACCTCAGCAGGAAAAAAGTCTTTTGCATCTTGATCCGTCGATTTTATTGGTGGCGATGAGACAGGTCACTTGTGATGGAGTCCCATCTCCACGCTCCTTCCCCAGTTCCACCTTATTTCTAGGGATACCGGGAAAGGGGGGATTATCCTTTACCCCCCACCCCTTGAGTGGGCTCATCACCCTCCTCCTGCAGATGAAGGGGGTGGATGAAAGCCGAGCCACCCAAACGGTGCCCCCCGGGGGCAAGGGCGTGTCGAGAAACCCCGGGAAAGGGGAAGCCGCAGCCCCTGGCGTTCACGGACAGCCGGAGGAAGTTGCGCACACACAGTCGCGCACACACAAACGACCCTCTCCTCGGCGCTGCCCCTGCCACAGCCGGCAAGACCCCCTCCTCCTCAGCTCGGGTTCAACCTACCACTTAGCAACATTTCCAAATATTTATTCGATTAGATGTATAGAAAAGGCCTAATTGGGCGGTGGGAGGAGGCAAGCTAGTTAGCGAGGTGCTAAGAGGAGTGGGAAGGGGGGCTTTGTATCTGCGTTGCCCGGAGCAGGTCCCCTGCACGAGGCTGGGTTGGGAGGGTCGCCTCTCTCCCAAATCCCACCGACACCCTGCTTCCTCCCCTCCAACCCCCACCCCAGCCTTTGACGTGCTGCCGCAACTGCTTGTGAGTATGGAGGGGCCGCGGAGCCCTGCGCGGCAGGATGCAGGGATGCAGGGGAACTCCCTGCCGACCCCGCCTCCTGAGGAGCCTGGGGGACCGAGGAGCCTCCAGGGACAGCGCCCGGGCCCCTGGCAACAACAAGGCAAAAGAAATGTAGATGGGGTTTGTTTTAAAGCAGTATATTATATGTTACGAATAAGTCAGCAGAAGCTCACTGAGGGACCCCAGCCCCTCTCCACATTCACATATTAATTTTTTTTTTTTTTTCAGCAAATAGCACTCAATGACGCGATGATACAGTATTTTTAGCTGCCATATGAATGCCCGAGAGGCTGCAGCGTGGCAAAAGAAAACATCCACTGACACAAAGCAGACTGGGTAGTTAACACTTCAGAACACGATACCGTCTTATAAGCAAAGTTTAATAAGGGATTGAAACACTTCTTTCTAGGCACATACATGGAAATAAGTGCATCTCGTACACCCTCCTCTACACCTGCAAGTTTCTTGGCAATCCGTGGGTTATTATTATTCATAAATATGAAAATTATTGAAAAATACCTACGAAAAAGTTTATTTGTTTTCATCAGTGGGATAACACTGTAATGAATTTATTTACATCTCATTGGAAGAAACCAAGACCTGTTTTTCTCTTCCAATATCCCCATTTTTTTGTTTCTTTTTGGAGGGGGGTTGGTTTTTCTTTTGTTAGTTTGTTTTTGTTGTTTATTTTTTGTTTTGGGGGATTGGTTTGTTTGTTTGTTTTGGTAGGTTTGGGTTTGTTGGGTTTGGGGTTTGGTGTTTTTTTGTTTGTTTGGTTTGGTTTGGTTTGGTTTTGTTTTTGTTTTGGGGTGGGGTTTTTTTGTTGTTTTTTTGTGGGGTTTTTTTTGTATGTATGTATTTTTGTTTGTGTTTTTAACTACTGATTCATCCGGGTCCCCAAACGCCCATCCCACCAAAAAGCAGCGCTGAAAATCCTTTCAGCACCTCCCATGTCTGAGCATTCCTGCTCGCTCCATGTTGAGAGCCCGGAGCGGCTGCTGGACCCCCTCTCTCCAGGGAAGGCCCCGGGGAAGGGACAGGAACAAAGCTCTCACTCATGCAGTGTCCAAGTGAGTGACAAAAGGGGGGATGTCTGTCTGTCTGTGTAACTCCCAAATTCCTGTTCTTGTGTGCTCAGGTCTGGAATTATCCAAGCCCCCCACTCCCAGCACCTATGAATATAGACCGTTTCTCCATCCTGAATGGGGTGATACCCCCATAGAGGATTTGCCCGCAATGTTGATTATCCAGCTATAACTGTCTACTGTATAGAGCTGCTCTCACCTAAGATCTGCTGCGCCTAGAATATTAAATACCCCAAGCGAGTTGAGGAATCTTGTTAGAGAAAGAAAAAAAGGGGGGGGGAAAGGAAAGAAAGAATGAAAAAAATGGGTGGGAGAAATTGAGAGAGACAGAAGGAGAGAGGGGAGGGTATGGAGGACAGCAAATTAAAAGGAAAACACTGCCCATGTCTTCACAAACTGAAAAGTCTGCCTCATCCAAGCTTGTTTGGAGGGCACAGGAGGTGTCTGTGTGAGGGGGACAATGTTATTTTTAAAGATCCAGCTTTATTAATACATTAAGAAAGAGCTCCCTTGGTAGTATGTGTTCTTACAGCTCTGTCTCAGATCCTATAAAACATTAATGCACTGAAAGCTGTTACAGAGATCTGCACCACCAGCTAGAAGCCTTTACCTTCAAAGGAGCTCTGTTATAAAAACGATTTTTAATTTTCTGGGGGAAAAAAAGACAAGCTGAAATGAAGAGGGGGTTTTGGCACAGAGCTCAGGCCCTGGAAGTGGGTGGGCTGTGGTGTGGGATGTCACAGCCTGTGTTTTTTGCAAGGCCATGGCACATAAGCATACATGAAATGCACTAGCTCACCGCCCAATGAGCTAGCATGCAGTAGGATTTCTATATTAATGGAGTGGGAATACCCTCCACACACAGCAACTGGAGTTGGGAAAAAAAGCAAGAGGTCTGTTCTGGCTGACAGTAAGCACAAGGCATGCACACTGGAGCACATATTGGGGTCTGCAAGCCCTTGGTATGTAAGAGAAGATAAAACCAAAAAACCCTCAACCCCACCCCAAGCCCCCAGAAGCCAAAAGCCTCCATGCCTGGGGACAAACAGAACCCATGGCTAGAGAATGCCTCCTGCTGCACGGGTAGAGATGGTGGCATATGGTGACTTCAATCCATGCCCACGGTATCTGAGAGCAAAAATCAAGGTGTGAACTCAGCAGAAAAAACAGGTGATGGGAAAAGGTGTTTCAAAAAGGGTAGGCCAGCCTGATAGGCCCATCAGCCTTGATGGAAAGTCTGTGGTGCAGCCCCAGCGAAGTGAGGTCACCTAAGGCATCACACTGTGACTCCTGCTCCCTCTTTTTAGGCCTTGACAGCTCAGCCCTAAGCTTACACAGTCAAGTCCGTTCTGGAGCATCCCATAGTTTACGTAACTTATATTTTCCCCTCACAAGTATCTTTTAAGTTCTCCTTTTTAGCACCAGTAAAGGAGTTAAAAATGTAGGGAGATGTTTGTTGTTATTGTTTATGGTTTTTAATTTTTTTTTTTGGTGAATTGTTGGCATATTTCAAGCAACAAGACTCATGGGTTGTGGGGTGATAAGTTGGGGGTTTTTTGCTAAATTCTTTTATTTTTTTTTAAATTCTCACTTCAATTTTAATTCTTGAAGAACAGCTTTGACAACATATATCGCACTCATTATAAGAAGCAAAGGGTTATATCAAAAATTATTAGTATAGAATCACAGGAAACCTGGTTTGGAACCAGAAAAAAATACAAAACAGATATAGATACATAGACACAGGACAATTCTTTTATAATTATTTGGAAAATGTTATTTTCCCCTAATTCTCCTTTTTTTCCTTTATGCGCATATGATGTTTTAACTTTTACCAAAAATGAAAATAAAGACTAATATATTACAAAATGAGTAACAATGTTCATGGTAAGTGTTTGCGCATGGAAATTTTGTTGTTGTTTGCTTGGTTTTGGGTTGTTTTTTTTTCGTTCTACACAAGGTTCAGTTCAGTTTCAATGCTTTTTTGTTTTGTTGGTTTACTGTACAGCATATATCAACAACAGTCCACAATAAATCCTGGAAGATCCAGTATCCCCTTCAGGTGTGATTAATATCCCCTCAATACTCTTTTTTTTTTTTTTTTTGTCTCTTTTATTAATATTATTTATTTCTTTTTTCCTCCTCTCCGAAAGAAAAAAAAAAACCAAAATAGGCCAAAAAAAAAAAAAAAGGCGAAACACCACAACCTCCACGGACGACAGGTCCGTCCTTCTCCCCTCCACGGCCACATCTCTGCTCCCACTCGCCCTTTCTTTTGTTCAGTGTCCACCTCCCGGGCCCCCCCCGCACCCCGACTGCCCCTCTGTGCGAGCGTTCCCTTCTCCGCCGCTCCGCCGCCTCTCTGCCGGGGGTGCGGGATGGGCTCTAGGAGCACTGGATGGACATGTAAGGCCAGTTGAAGCTGCTCCCCGACAGTAGCATATCCCTGATGAGGGTTTCGATGGGGGTTTTACCTACCAAGCGGACGAAGAAGAGCTGCTCGATGACGGAAGAGGAGACGGTGCGCAGGGAGGGCAGCCGCAGCAGCAGCTTCCCGAAGCGGCTGGGCTGGTTGGGGTACTGGCTCCGCACGTACTCCTCTAGCGCGCACTGCGACTTCTCCTGGAGGCTCTCGATGTGCGCAGCATCCGACAGGCCGCAGGCGTCTGCCCACCGCACCGCGCCCGCGGAGGCAGCCGCAGAACGGCGGCAGGCGGGGGGAGAGTGGAGGGAGGAGGTGGAGGAGGAGGAGGAGGAGGAGGAGGAGGAAGCGGGGGGGGAGATGGTTAGTGGCTGGGAACCACATGGGGAAGCGCCGCGAGGATGGGGGGCAGCCCAAAGGCGCACCCCCCATCCCATCCCACCCCATCCCACCCCATCCCGCGCACCCACTGCCAAATAAATAACGCGACCTTGCTGTGCGTCGTCACCACCGTGGGTATTTTCACCCAGGATGCGACGGAGTGCCACCACCCCCGCTCGTCCCAATCACATACACAAACACACCACCCCCCACACTTCCTTTCCACATCCCCCCCCACCGACACTCCGCGCTGTCGAGCGTGGTTTCTGCTCCAGGGAGCCCATCACCGAGATGCTGGAAACCTGGACCAGCCCCCCTTAAATAACGCCGAGAGGAGGAAAAATAAGGTATTGGGGAAAATAATAACAATAATTAATAACGACAATAATATGATGATAAGCAGAGCCGCGCACAAGCAGAGTGAGACACAAGGAGTTTGTTGACATGGCTGCACATCACACAGAGGCAGCGACTGGGACCTGCAGCGGCTGGCAGGGAGCCGGCTGGGGGATGCCGTGGGGCAAGGGAGTCTCCTCTGCTCCTGCCTCGCTGCCAGCGATAGCAAATTTGCCACGTCTTTGTGGGTTGTATGATAAATCCGGTGGAGAACGGCTAGGTTAGTCCTAGCTCGCGCTCAGCAGGCGTCTGTAGCTTTCAGACACAAAGCTGGGGAGACCTGCAGCGGCTAAGCCTTGCCTAAACGAAGCCAGAAAGACTCTTTCCTTATAGGTCCTTCCTGCACCCAAACTGTCACATACGCCTTGCACCTTGCAGAACTACCTGACCTGGGAAAAGGTGTACTAGTCTGAGAGCAGAAACCCTTCACATCCAGGTATTTATATCTATACACGTTATTCTGTGTATATAGATACAAGCAGAGAGGTAGAGATGCATCTGTGCATTTGCACACACAGAGACACATATAAGCACATATCCTATCTCTGAGAACACAAAACCCAAACCAGAGGATAACTGTGCACCAGCTGCTTGTGGAGGGACTCACTCAGGAAACTACAGTCATGGAAAAGTGGTGGGTATCCCCAGATGGTTGAAACCATCCACATTGTTTCAAAGATTAATAACAGATATTAGAAACACCAAACCAAAACAGCAACCAAAAAACCCAACCAAAAACCAACCAACAAAACAGAAAAACCCCAGCCATCAAGACCAGAGCAAGGCGGTCAGGTAGCAGTGCAGTTTAACAGATCAAAGCCAGACTTTGCTAATATATAGATCCATATATGAATTAGTTAATGGGCCCCAAAAAGACATTGCAAAAATGTGAATGTAGAGTTGAGATGTTAGAAAGACACAACAAATTAACAAATTATTCAAAGCTGAAAATAAAATAAAATAAAATCTGTCGCACCGGCATTTCTGAAGCTTAAGTCTTCCCTTATTAAGAACCGACTTTACAAAGATTTCTGAACACCTCTATCTACAGTATTATGGCCTCGAGCAAAAATACAAATAAAACAAGCCATAATTTACTAACTTCTGAGAAGGGGAACCTTTGACCTGAGCTGCGGACTTGGCATTCCTCAGACACACAATTATCTGAGCCAGGCTGCTCTGCTAATCCATACTGTACCTTTAATGCAATGATATTTTGCAACATCTAAAGCACCAGGTTGCAACATATATATCTATCAAAAGCTGGGGCCTGTTCTTGTTTGCAATACATATCAAAACCACAGACCTGTTCATATGTTGATTGCCACAAATCACATTCCATATTTACATATATCTTGCTATTTTACATGCATTATCTGCCCATTATGCATTAGGATCCTATTCAACTTCCAAACAATGCAATATGAAAGGGTCTTACTGACACCATGGCAGGGCTTTTTTCTTTATGCCCCATATGTCATACCCTTAAGGTTAGTAAAATATTTATCAGGCATTTACGATAAGTGCACCTATAAGTGCAGGTCACTGGACAATGCGGATGGGGAACTTGCTCTCTAAAAGGGCGTCAGCCTGGTGTGTGTGTGTGTGTTTGAAAAATTGGCCATGGATTTTGTCTTAGACCTCCAAAAACGCAGAATTTTCTTGTGCCAATAGTATGTATTGGGCTTCAATTATTTCAAATGGTCTGGCATATGCCTCTGCTTGGGTTTTCTTCCTCAGCCTTCGGTGGGAGTGGGAAGGCTTAATTCTCCTTTCAGAATGAGATTAAAAATAATAATAATTAAGGGATCCACAGCTAGATTAGATTATGCAGCCCGAAGAGGTGTAATGCATGGGAGAAATACTGCAATCTATGTTTACTGAAGGTGAATTATTATTCCATCTCAGGAAGTGGGCTAATGTGAAAATCCTCTGTGTGCCTTGCTTTTTTATATGACACTGTGTCAATAAGGGAAAGCTCTATATTTCTTCTTGCAGTGTATGAAAAAGAAATTATGTAAATAAATAACCATTACTGTTCAACACACTCCAGCCTTCCCCTCTGTAGTGGCGGCAGTGTATTTCATGTTACATGTTCAGAAGAGTTTAGTGTTCACAAAATATAGATGTAATCAGCTGGCATCTAACTAGAAATCAAAAGTTCTTATTGCACTGAAAATAGATTTATTTGATTTATGTTATCTGTCTCTGTCTCTTCCCGGAAACAATTATTTATGATGATGAAAAGGTAGATGTAGGAATTAATAATGCTGAAGTTTGGCAGGGGCAAAGGAGATGAAGGCGAGGAGGAGGGTACGGGAGAGAAGGGGAAAAGAGGCAAGAAAGGAGCTGGGTTTGGGTTACTAACCAGCTTTTGGATGGTGTCCAGAATTTTACAGATTGAATACATGCTCTCTGGAGCCCGAATGTAAAAACCACAACAGGAGAAATCCATGTCAGTTTTAAATACTTAGTCCTCAGTGAAGGAGTTTGGACAATATGCCTAAAAATGTCTTTTCTATCATTTAAAGTTTGTTTAAAAGTTGGATGACTTTGAGAAGGCTTCCCATGAATTCCCCTCTGAATATGCAATAAAAACAAGTTTAGTGAAAAGTGGAAATGTGCGGATGGGGGTAAGGGATAGTAGATTACTCCTGACAGCAGTATTTCCATTTTCTGAGATGTCCCGTGTGATTCTGCTCTGAAATAATATTATTTTTCCCCTCCTTCACTCTCCTCTCCACTGTGGGAAGGGGCTTCTCCCCTCACAAATGTTATTACATTTGTTTTTATTATATGTAAGTGAAGGGCTCCTCTAAAGCCACTTACCCTTTTTCTAGCCAAGATCAATTGTTTTGGAAGTAAAGGTGAAGATTGAAGGGAACAGGGAGAGAAGAGAAAGAAGAAGAAATAAAATATTCCCTCAACCATATTCCCGTCAGGAGGAGCCTCCTTCACAGGGCCTTTGGCGTGTGGAAGGGCTGAGGCACAGGCTAGACATTTTCCAAGCTCTGCTTGGGAAGGATCTCTCCAAGTTGGGTCTGGGGAAAAAAAAAAGCTTCTCCTCTACTGTCCCCTGTGTATTGATGAGCTCCCTGAAATGAATGGGAAAGTCTGGGAGTCTGCAGGCAGGCTATGGAGTTAAATCACCCCTGATAAATGCAGGCAGGTCTCTTTGTCACTCTTGAAAAACATGTTTCCATCAAGAAGACTTATTATGATAAAATACATTAAAATGTCGAGTTGGCTATTCAGTGAATCTTCCATTTGTTTTAAGATTTGCACATTATCCTTTGCAAAGAAATATTCCCTCCAACGCTGCGAGACTGCATTTGCACTGGAAGTAAAAGGGGGCAGTCACAGTACATGTCTCCGACCACCCTGCATACAAATTAGGTACTCCTGTCTAAATAAATTATCTGATGTTCAAATCGATATTAATACTACATTTGCTATATTACAATATAGTGCAAATTTAGGAGTCATTTTAATACAATGTAAATACTATCTTTCGTGCTTGAAAGGCAACAAATATTGATGGATTATAAACTCCTCAATGTTAAACAAGGCCTTTGAACGATTTGCCATCTTTGTTCAGGAATGCTTTTAATTTTGCCTTGGCCTAGTTTTAAGTCACATTTATTGGAACCATTTAGTTATTGCTAATCAGGAAAAGAGGGGAGAAACTCATACAAGAGAGGAGCTACGGGATGGGGAGAGGGGATATAAAAATGAAAAAGAAAAAAGAAAAACAAGAAGGAAAGGTGGCAGTTAGCCACATCATGATGATAATTAGAATAATAATTTAAAAATTACACTGCCCAGACTCTTATCTTGCCCTGTTTGCATTTCATATATTTCCTTCACATAGTTCCCCTTGATGTTTATAGATTCTCCCTTGCAGGTTACAATAATAGTATACATATTATATTCTTATAGGCTATGACCAGAGCACTTCAGAGGAAATGCTAATGCAACTTTCCTGCTAGTTAATTCAAACCATCTATCACAGGGAAAAATTGTTAACATGCATGTTTCCACTGCCTACACTTAATTTGATTTTGGGTTTTAGTATTATTTTTTTGAAGGGGCTGTGTGTTAAAG
This sequence comes from Corvus hawaiiensis, assembly GCF_020740725.1. Taxonomy (NCBI): domain Eukaryota; kingdom Metazoa; phylum Chordata; class Aves; order Passeriformes; family Corvidae; genus Corvus; species Corvus hawaiiensis. Next base: position 56,334,608 of record NC_063255.1, read on the forward strand.
AGCCAGTATCAGTGGCAATGAGGGAGAGGTTGATCCCTGGACCGGAGTGTACCCTCATCAGGCACTATGCTTTCTCGGCCTCCAGTCCCCTTCCTTTAAAAATAATTCTATTGAAATATTTTTCCTAATTTTCCCACTGGTGGTTTGGGGGGTTTTTGATTTTTTTTTTTTCCAGACGTCTCGCATCCCCAACCCGTCCCCTCACCTGAGGTGAAGAGGACGATGGCTTTCAGGCAGCTGTACTCAGCCGAATCGACGTGCAGCGCCTTCAGCTTCTCCACCTGTTCCTGGAAGATGCGGATGTGGTCCATGAAGGCTACAACGCGGTCGGCCGACATGGGGGAGGCGTGGAGGCCGGCGGCGGCCAGGAGTGGGGCCACATGGAGGGGCATGGAGCACTGGGCAGCATTGAGGACGAAGAGCTCGCTCCAGGTGAGCCGCAGCAAGGCCACCTGGTCGGTGATCTGCAGGTCGGGGAAGAAGGGAATATTGCGGGCCCACTCGACGGCGCTGAAGAGCAGACGGGCGGCCAGCTCACAGATGTTCTCGATGCCCATGATGTTGTTGGGCTGCATGCACTGGCTGCCGTAGCGGGAGGTGGGGTAGGGCTCGGCCCCGCAGCAGGAGGGAGATGTATCCCGAGAGATAGCAGTGCCCGTTCAGAGGGTCGCCGTTGGTCAGGGCGTACTGGCCGGGGTTGGGTTGGGGTGGGCGGCATTCTTCCTCGCTGAACCGCTGACAAAAAGAAGGAGAGAAGGAGAGGAAATGTGCATCCAGGAGTCTCGCAGGCATCGCCCCGGCGCCGCTGCCAGACAGCCGGAGACAATGCCGGGCTTCTTCCCCTCCCCGCCGCCGCCTCGCCCCCGGCACACGCACAGGCACGGACAGACAGAGGCATGCGGAGCCGGGCAGCTGCCGCCGACCTGCGTTGCGCCCCCCCGCCCGGCCCCTGCATCGGCCCCGACCCCTGCTCAGGCAGCCTCAGCCCAGCGGCAGCCAAGCGCGTTCCACCCCCCCACCCCCCGACCACAATGCAGACAGGCTTCACAAAATAAACAGATTAAAAAGAAAGGAAAAAAAAAAAAAAAAAAAGCCAAGGCAAACAAGACAAATCCGCACACAACCCTCTCTTCCCCCCTCCTCTCTCGTAACAAAAGAAAGCCCCACACGTAAAAAAAAAAAAAAAAAAAAAAAAAAAAAAAAAAAAAATCAAAGAAATCCTCCGGGTGGTGAGAAAGTGGAGTTAAAAATCACAGCCAACTGTAAAAAATATAGCCAAGCTCTGTTGTGAATCCCAGCTCATTGCCCTGACAGCACTGAGATTTACAAGTAAACTGACATGTCGCTTTTAAAAATAAAATATTAAATAAAATAATCCATAAAAACAAATGCGTCCATATCTTCAAAAATACCTTGTCGTTACCCTTCAAGCTGGAACAGGTCGCAGCCCTCCAGCTCCCCACTGCTAACTTTATTACACAGAACCAGCTTTCCATAGAATCCCCCCTCCCCCGCCCAGCAAAGTTTTCCCTGCTAAAAGGAAGAGAAAGGTTAAATATTATCAACGGGAAGAGGGAAATAAAACAAAATTGTCCGAACTTACAATAGCCAAACATTCGTGGAAAAAAAAGGGGACGGTGTAATTAATATCTTTGGTGAGCTGTTGCCACTGCAAAAGCCTGCAGTCAGCGTTGCACAGTGAATGCACAAGCTTGCAACTGCAAAAACACTGGATTCATTAACCATCTCCACACAGAGCGTAAGCATGCCTCGAGTCCTGAAAGCTGACCAAAGTTGTTGGTTGTTTTTTTTTGGTGGTTTTTTTTTTTTTTTTTTAGTGTGTGCGTGTGTTTTACTCCATCAGTGCCAGCGTTTGCAGCCGCTTGCCATGTAAACAAATGTAACTTCAGGGGAAGATACGGCTACTCAGGCTTGTACCCTGCCACACACAGACACACACCCGCACAACCGCACACGCTTGCTGGTACAGACCCGCACACGCAACCACTCATGTTTCTGGCGTCCACATTTTTCTCAACTTTCTCTTTTCTTCCCAACGAGCCCTCCTCGCCACCCGGGCCAGACCTCTGTCCTGCTGCCCTCCAGCCTACCTCTCCCTCTTCAATCTACTTGTAAACCTGGCAGATATTTTTCATTTAGCTGCGAGCACATTTCTCACTTTTTGTTCATTTTTTTATCCTCCTTCCATTTAATTTTTTTTTTGCTTGCCTCCACTCTCCCAGGTGCCTACCAACAGCCCCTGCAGCTACCAATGAAGCCGTCATGTTGTGAGCTCTTTCAGATCTGGAGCAGCTTAATTCCTTTTTCTTGCGGGCATATAAAATAAAGTTTTAAAACCCCTGATCCCGCAAAATCAACTATTTCGCTGATGTGACATCTTTAGAACATCTTTAACGATGGTCACAGGGTAAATTTTAAACCGAGAAGACACGTTTCTAGGAGAAAGGAGGGCAGGGAATCTCCCTACACGAGAATGAGTATGAGCGCAAGGAAAACCACAGCAAACTTTTGGAAAGGAGGAGAAAAAAAAATAGCAGAGCAGTTGGAAATGGTGGGGACTCCCGCTGCCAGATGCAGGCTGCGGATGCTGCTAAAATGAGAAGAAGCGGGTAAAGAGGTTATAAATCGAGATTTGTATGAAGACTTTAAGGAGAGGGTGGAGTTGATAAAGAAATAAATGAGCAGCATGCTAACAAAAAAAAAAAAAAGAAGGAAAGAAGGAAAAAAGAAAGAAAGAAATGTCAGAAGTACAGAAACATGGTTCAGTCACAAACTTTCCTTTGAACGCATGGAATGAAAACAAGGCCAAATCTCGCACAGAAGCACCCTCCGGGGCACCGGGAAGCACAGGGAAGCAGGGATACAGTAGCACATTTCCTCCCTTTTTCTTTTTTTTTTTCGTTTTTTTTTCCCCTTCCATCTTTTTCACACCCTTTCCTCTTTCTCTAATTAGATGTCTTTCATCTTTCTTCCGGGAAAAATGAGCCTGAGAGATGAATCTACCGAGAAGTATTGCAGGTTTAAAAAGAAATGATGGGGTGGAAAGGGTGGTGGGGAGGGGGTGAGGGGAAGGAAGCTGAATGGAATCACATCTCGTACGGGAGAAAGATGTATCTCCCCCACCCTCCGGTCTCATGCCAACAATAGACAAAACCACATCTAAAACACGCACACGCACACACGCATACACGCGCGCGCAGGGGAAAGTGGGGATAGCAGCTAAATGATAAATATTTAGCAAGAAATTGTAGTAATAATAATAGTAGTAGTAGTAATAATAATAATCAATTATTATTATTATTAATAATAATAATAATAATAAAAATTCTCTGCAAAATGATCAGGAAAGAGGAGAGTGTGGGCAGTGCCGGAGAAGGGGGTGGGGAGGAGCAGGAGGGAGGGCAGGAGGCACAAACCGAAAAGCAAAAGAAAACACCACCAACCACCATCGACAATAACAACAGAACCTGGTGCAAAGCTGCCAGATGGAGTGCAGGCAGACGAAGAGATTGACGTGTGCATGGAAATATATAGAGAGTCCTGGATTGCTACGAAGAGCCGTAAAAAAAAAAAAAAAAAAAAAAAAAAAAAAAAAAAAAAAAAAAAAAAGTATATATTACATATATATACGTGTGTGTGTGTGTATTTATTTTTATATATTTATATTTATATGTGTGTGTGTTTGCACGCCGCGCGTTTGCGCGTGTGTATATATATATGTAATATGCATGTAGGTGCGCGGGTGTGTGCGCGTACGGACAGGCAGACACAGACAAGACGGAGAGCCCTCGCACACGCATGCCTGCACAGCCACGGGGAGAGGGGAGAGATAGCATAGTAGGGAAGAAATATTCACCTTCCCGCCTCATGCCCACTTTGAGGCACTTCTTGAGGCGGCAGTACTGGCACTGGTTGCGGTGGTGCTGGTCGATGGGACAGTTCCTGTTGGCGCGGCATGTGTAAGTTAAGTTCCTGCGGACGCTCCTCTTGAAGAAACTTTTGCAGCCCCTCGCAGGTGAACTGGCCGTAGTGCTTGCCGCTGGACTTGTCCCCGCACACCACACATTCGATGTGCTGCTGGCTCTGCCCCGAGCCCTGCTGACCCGCTCCCTTGTCTCCGGCCGTGCCCGGCGTGGAGGGGGGTCCCGGCTGGCTGGGGGTCTGCGGGGTGTGTGGGGCGGCCGAGCTCCCCTGCTGCTGGGGCTGCTGCTCCCGGGCCGGCTGCGTCGCGGCGGGGTTGGGGGCCGCTCGGATTGCCCCCGGCCACGTCTTCCTGCGGATCTCGCCAGCTGCTAACTACCATTGCCATATCTCGGGCCCAAAAAAGTGCTGGGGGAGCGGCGCGTCTCGCTGCGGGCTGCCGGGGAGTGAGGCGGGGAGCGGGGGGGTGGCGGCCGCCCGGGCGCCGGGGGCGAGCGGAGAGCTAAGGGACCCTTGCTGCCGCCTGCCTCCGCCTCGGCTGCCGCCGCCCCGCCGCTGCCCTGCTGCCGCCGCCGCTGCTGCCGGCTGGAGCCGCTCCTGCCGTTTTCTTTATTTTATTTATTTTTCGCCGCCGCGAGCCCCCCTCCTCTCGCTCCCCGCTCTTGCTAATTTTTTTTTTTTTAGAGAGGGGGAGGGGGCGACGGAGGATTTTCTCCCTCTCTCTTTTCCTCCTCCTTTCCTTTCCTTTCCTTTCCTTTCCTTTCCTTTCCTTTCCTTTCCTTTCCTTTCCTTTCCTTTCCTTTCCTTTCCTTTCCTTTCCTTTCCTTTCCTTTTCCTTTCCTTTCCTTTCCTTTCCTTTCCTTTCCTTTCCTTTCCTTTCCTTTCCTACGCTCCCCCCCCCCTCTTTAAAAGACCCCCGCCTGACCGCTTCCCCCCTCTGCGCCCGCTCTCCCCCGGCTCTCACTGCCTCTCCTCGCCCTCCCCCCCCCCCCCCCCCCCCCCGCCGCCACTTCAAGTTGCAAAATCAGAAACGGCAAAACAAGGCTGTCGGGAGAGGCATTCAGGAGAGTAACACGCCGGACACGCACACGCAGGCAGACACGCGCGCAAACGCCCGGCACACGGCTCCCCACTCGCGCACACGCACACACGCACGGGCACAGGCACACGCGGTCCGGGCGCTACGAGCGCGGAGGATGTGCAGGCATAGAGGAAGCCGCGGCGCCGCCGAGGAGGAGGAGGAGGAAAAGGAGGAGGAGGTGGAGGAGGAGGAGGGGAAGGAAGAGGAGGAGGAGGTTCGCCGCTCGCCGCTCTCCGCTGCCGGGGCTCGGCCGCCGCCGCTCCCGCGGAGGCTGCTGTCGCCGCCGCTGTCGTCGCCGCCGCCGGTGCCGGTGTGGGCTCTCGGGGAGGCGGGAGGTCGAGAGAGGAGCCGTCCGCCGGCGATCAGAGTATGGAGGTGTCCGGGGGCCAGGTCCAGGGCAGGGCGCCGTCAGCCATTCAGGGCGGCGGAGCCGGGGAGCGCGGCGGAGGCGGGCGGGGAGCTGAGGCAGTTTGATCTCCTGTCGCGGCGGCGAGGAAGGAGGAGGAGGAGGTTGCCGGTCGCTGCTCTTTCTCTCCCGAGCTGCTCTCTCTCGCTCTCTGTCTCTCTCGCTCGCTCGCGCTCTCTCTCGCCTTTTTTTTTTTTTAAAAAAAAAAAAAAAGAAGAAAAAATCGCAGAAAAAAATCGGATGTGACTAAATTCGCAGAGGAGACGAATTCACGGCGAAGTGTAAAAATAGAGAACGGGAATAATAATGACACTTGCAGGAAAAAGAGAGATCCAAAGTAGGTCGGTAAATAAATCCTCTTCCTTTCCTCTTTCTTGCCTTTTCCTTCTTCTTCTCCTGTGAGAGCGCACGATACTGGTTGCGAGGAAAAAAAAAAGAAAATCGGTGGAAATCGCCCCCAAAAGATTCTCTTTTTTGTTTGTTTAGTTTCCTAAAAAAAGTATTTCGTGTAAAAACTCATCACCCAGAAGAGAAGCCCTCCCCCAAAATAAAAAAATAGGCAAGAATGGTCAGAATAATAACGGTATTAAGATGTGAACGCGTTCTCTCTCTCTCTCTCTCTCTCTTTCCGGACTTTCCCCCTCCCCCCTGTTTCTCTCTCTCTGCTTTCCCCCTTTTTTCTTTCTTTCCTTCGGAGTTTGTTTTTTTTTTTTTCAGTTTCACCTCTCTTCTCTTCTCCTGCAGGAATGAAGCGAAAGACACAAGGAGGAAGGGTGGAAAAAAGAAGAAAAGGAAAGAGAAGAGGGAGATGAAGGGGGGGGGGGGGGCACACAACTAATAGAATATGCAAGAAAGGGAAGGGGGGGAGAGAGGGAGCTAGGGGGAGAGAGGGAGAGAGAGGGAGAGAGAGAGAGACCCAAAAAATGAATGCGTTTAAACGGGAAGCCTAGCAGAGCAATGTTCCGAAAGGGGGATCTGCGCGAATGTCTGTATATAGTGAACTTTGACACTACTATTGAAACTGACACGTTTCTATGGAGATCGCTGCCTTATATGGAGCTCGTGTCAAGGAGCCAGAGAAGGGCTGCTGGCAACTGATAATCAAAGGCGACTGACTGGTCAGAGCCCTGAACTGGGGGGAGAGAAAATGGGAGGCTAAGGTTAGCCAAGCCTCCTTCACTCCATTGGTTACCCCCCCAGGCCCCCCCCTCCAGCGCTTTTAGCCCCTCTTTCTTTTTTTCTTTCTTTTCTTTCTTTCTTTTTTTAATTTTTTTTTTTAATTTTTTTTTTTTTTTAATTCTCCGCTACCTACTGACTGGGATGGGGAAGGGAGGGGAGGAGGGAGGGGGGGAGGAAGGGGAGGGGAGGGAGAAAGGGAGGGAAGGAGGGCAGAGAGAGGGAGAGGAGATTCTTCTGACAAGCACAATTTACACTGAGATCCCCCTGTGCTGCTATTTACTTTGAGACCTGATTAGTATGGGTCGTCTACGGCCCCTCTACCCCCCCACCCCATCACACACATGGCCAGAAGAGGATGCATTGCGATAGGCAGAAAGGGAGAATTAAAAGGGGACGATGTGGGTTTCCTGTGAAAAGTTGGTGTGAGGTTTTTGTTTTTTCCGTTACAGATCTGAAAACGGGATTTGTCTCCCGCTTTCCAGCGGTATTAATGATGGAGAAGGAAACACTCGCGCTGCACGGAGGAGCAAGCGCCCATGTATGCGCACCCTTGCAAACACACGCGCTAGAGTCCACACACATATTCAAATCCCCATATGGTCCCATCCCACTTCGGGCTATTTTTACCGCCTGTCCCTCGTCCCTCACCCTTCATTCCTCACCTAACATGTCCACCCGCAGCCCCGCAGGTCTCCACGCTTCTCGCGGGGGTTTCACCCCTACCCTTTAATTTTATTTTGGAGGTGTGTGAGCAGTCAGAATAACCCCAAACGCCCTGCAAGCAATGCCCTCCCCCTCGCTCCCCTCCTCCCGGATCCCCCGATCACCCGAAGTTGCTCCATCCGTGTAGGGGGGATGCACGGAGGGGGTGGTGGGGTGTTTCTCCCCCTCCTTCCCCGCCGCTCCCCTCCGCGGCGCCCGGCGCCGATTCGGCCCCGGCGAAAAGGAATCGCTGGCTCCGGCTGCCATCTAGTGGGCACGGAGCCGTCGGCCCTGGGGGAGCCCGGGAAGCGGGGGGTACCGCGCCTGTCTGCAGCCTTCCACCCCCACTCCCTACTTTTTAAAATAAGTTCTTTCCCTTTTTTATTTTTAATTAAAAAAATGCACTGAGGAGAAGACCCCCTTCTTTTAAATTTCCCTCTCTCTTACAAGCCTGCCTTATCGGCAGCTTCCCTTTTTTCAGTGGTCTGAAATTTGCCTTGGGTCGAAAGACTGCATGTGACAAAGAAGAAACAGACTGTGAAAACGGAACACCTCCCCTCCGCAACAAAAAAAATCCCACCAAAACTAACACCCCAGGCCCTCTACTCTACACCATACCTTTCTTTTAGCTCCCATAAAAGTTTATAATCAGATTAGAAGCTGGATGGAAAACCTGCAGGAAGAAAGGGAATGAAATTGGTGTCGGAAGTTTTATTGTTATTGTTTATTTTTGTAAAGTTATGTTGCTTTAATTAAAAGTAAAGACAAAAAAAAAAAAAAAAAAAAAAAAAAAAAAAAAAGCCCCTCAACTTTGATGTATAGTGATCACAATATTTTTTTTCTTTCCCTGTCAACTCTGAAATCTGAGGCTGGGAGCCGCCTGAAGAAAAGATTCCTTCATCATTTCTAAGATCAGAATAAAAGCTTGATTTTGTACTGAAATAATGAAGAGATTTTCAATGAGTCCCTCAGCCAAGCCGTCTCTGTTGTACATTGCACTGATAAAAAGGATGTTATTGACTATGCAAACAGTAAGCTTCTTTCCTCTCTCTCCCTCTTTCCAAATAAAGTCTCCGTCCTGTCTCTTGGTCAGTGAAAAGGTGAAACGAATAAGATTAAACAGGACAAAAAAAAGCAAGCTCCGTATGTATATCATCTACATTTTACTCCCCAGACTGTGAAGAGACGGAGTAAAGAGGCAGAGCAAGGCACGGAGAGAAGGGGGGGGGGGGGGGGGGAGAGAGAGAGGGAGAGAGACAGAGACACAGACACAGACACAGACAGAGGCAGAAAGCCTGAGAGAAGGTGGACGGACCCAGCAGCAGCCTCCCGGCTCCTCCCGGACCGGGCACCCTGCCGACGGTCCCGACTCCCCGGGCCACCCCAGGCAAGTCGCCGCTTCCTTCCTCGTGGTTTCAGGGGAGAGGGAGGGAAGCGGGGCCGCGACACTTGGCAGGGAGACCTTCCCCAGTCCTCCTCCCCCGGGCCACCTCCTCCACTGGCGTCATTGTATTTGGGCATCCCGTTATTTGGGAGGAGTGAGAGGCACCTAGTCCTCGTTCTGTCCGAGATTTTTTCTACCTCCTCGATTCCGTTCCCCTTTACCCCTATAGAAACATGTGTGGGAATTTCTTCTGCTCCCCTCGTGTCTCACAGAGGTGACCCACGCGGGTACGGCAGGCACCGACCTCATGTCCCAGGGCCAGCTGCAGCGGCAGGGCGCCGGGCTGGGGAAGTGCAAGCATTCCAACGTTCTTCTCTTCCACCTGCTTTGTTTGTTATTTGATCACCTAATGAAAAGATCGATGGCAGCTTGTTTATCTAGGTGATAGTGTCAACAGATTACAGGGGCAGTAATCAGATGTTTTCCAGCCGGGCTGGGCACAACTGTAATACGGAGGGAGGCTAAACATGCTCGGACTCTGCTGGTATGGGCAGCGGGGGTTGTGCGGCAGGGAGAATTTTTTACCTTCGCCTGGCTGGAAACGCTCGGTGGTTTTCATTCGCTACGTGCTGAGGGAAAGCAAATTTTAAACGTGGTTTGTAGAAATAGCCTATGGGTGAAGGGCCGGTGAAGTTGCAGGAGTCCCGAGGAAAAACTCATCTCCGATGTCCTGTGGCTGTGCAGTATAGCCTGTTGGGGAGAGGACCCGGGATTTTGGACATCCATCAATAAAAAAAGTCTCATGCCTCAGCTAACCAGGTTAAATCACAGTTCAGTCGACGAGAGGCATTTCCTCTCCCCGACAAATTACAGGAACACTTTAAAACGGTCCCAACTCAAATTTAATTGGGAAATGAGCTTTGATTCCTTTTTTAACCTCTGTGGATCTGGAATGTGTAAAGGAGACCGCACTGGGAACTTAGAGACTTAATTTTCCCTCTGTCGCACCAGATGCTACTTTCCCCAGGCCAGGGTCCAGGCTGTGATCTGAAGGTGGAAGAGTTTTGGGAGGATTTAGGGGCTGGCTTTGGTTGTTTTTGTTTGGTTTTCTTCCTCCTTTCTGCGTCTTTCTTCACCCCCCTCTCTCTCCCTCATGTAACCCAGCCTGGAATGGCACTGGTTCCTCTCTTATCCCCTCCAGAAAGGAAAAGTTCCTCTGGAGATTAGTGGTGACAACGTTTACACTCTGTTTCTGACAGGGAGGGAGGTGGATTGGGGGGTTAGAGTATAATATAAATGGTAAAATTGTTTGATGGTATTATTATTTTGTGAGTGGCCAGGCTGCTTCACTTGCCAAACTCCACATGGATATATTTATAAAAATGTACTCTCACACACAGGGATGTACATACAAATATACACATATATACACACACACCTAAGGAATGGGGTAGACAGAGGACAGTAAGTGCACACTTACACAGGGTGTAGTGAACAGCTTTGATCTGCAAAAACATGTCATTCTTGCTCTCAATTTTTAGCGTTTGCAGTCATCCCCATCTCTGACCTGTGGACACCTACAAGCTGTAAAACCAGAGCGTTGTACTGGGGTTTCCCCCATCCCCTGCCTGGATCCCTTGGCTGAAGCTTTTCAGGCAGCCCCTCACTTGGGCCAGGCCTGTTGCAAAGTGGATGTGAATGGTCACACTGGGACACCACCCCCAGTCTTAACTGTGTGTCCCAGTCCTGCTGCTCCCCAGGTCCTTCCAGCCAGGCTGGGCATGGCAGTGCTGTTCCAGGCCTCCACAACTGATGATGCCCAGCCAGGCCTCATTTCCCATCAGCGATGCTGGGGCGTTTCCTCACAGGCCTTTTCCTCCATTTGTCTTTTTTCTCCCTTTCTTTTTTCCTTCCCTTTTCTGCCTCCCCCCCAGCCAGACCTGAAGGATAACTAAGTTTCTTGAGGAACGCAACACATGGTGGGCTTGCAGAAGGTGGTGCTTCTCGAGGAGAGGGCAGTCACCCCCTGCTCTCAGCAGGTGGTCTCCGGCGAGTGGTATCACCCTGGGGAGACAGGAAGAAGTCGGGCTACCTCATCCCGGGGGGGGGTCCGTGCTGTTCGTTTGCTGCCTCCTGCAGTACCCACTCCGCCCCTGTTCTCAGGGACGCACGCTGGGATGCTTTGTGCCGACCCTCGTTTCTTTCTAAAGGAAGCCTGATGCTGTGGGTTTGCCCACCCCACCTCAAACATTCCGGGTGGGTGTCTCTCTCCCCCCTCCTGGTATCGCTGTCACAGTCACCCTAGCCCACCGCCCAGGCCGTTTCAATACATTCCACCAAAGGCGATTGACCTTGGGAAACAAGGCCCTCCACCTTTCCCTGCTCAGCTCCCCCTCCACCCGTCTGCCGCACATGCCCGGGGCCACGCCATCATGCATATCCTGCCTTATTTATTTATTAAAAAACCCAAACAAAACCCCCACTCTTCGGAGCGTACTTTTTTCCCCCCGTATCCTCTGTGAAACATCATCTTGGAATCACGGCTGACATCCCCGCGATATCCAGAGCTGCTGCTCATCGTAGCGGGTCTCGCATCTCACGGGGTATTTTGTGTCCCACCCCGCCGAGGTGTGCCCGCTCTTCCTCGCCTTCCGCGTGTGTTTAACCCAGAGGCTCGACCGCCCTTCCCCTCCGCGCACACCGCCTGCTTCCCTGGAATTATTTTGGAGGGGATTGGCAAAAAAGCAGTGTGACAGCGGCCCTCGCAACTCCCCCCGCCACGCCCTCGAGAAGGCAATCTGCCGTTCCCGCAGCCTCCTCGGCAGCGGGTCCGCGCCGAGCCGGGGTTTGTCATTTGTTAGCACTCAAAAGTACCGAACTCCAGTGCCAACCAGAAAGCAGGCGCTCGTCATGCCTACAAACAGAAACGCCTGAGCACCCGACAGTCAGCCTTCTCTCCCCAATTAAAAAAAAAAAAAAAAAAAAAAAAAAAAAATCTGCGCTTGGAAGTAAAAACCAAACCAAAAGCAAAACTAAAAAAAACCCCAACCCAACCAACAAACCATACAACAAAATAACACTGTCTGTATGAGGACGGGAGAGAAGGCACCCAAAGCGAAGGCCACTTTTCTAACAGCACAGAGGAGTGTAGCAATTCCTAAGAAGAGCTTCAGGAACCGAAACTGATGACCTTTGGATGCGAATCAAACCTTCCTGTATAAGGAAAACTTGGGAATAATTTTCAACACACTCGTGAATCCAGGACCACTTACTTACATTCGGCATAAATAAAGCTGCGGTGATCTGAGCGCTGAAGCCAAGAGAAACAAAATTTTACAAAAGCCACTACCATGACGCTCTGCACTGAACAGCTCTGACTGTATTTGAAACATTTGGCTTCTGTTAGGGCCGAATTTGGTGGTTTTATGATTCTGAATTAGGCTGGAGATTTTGATGAAGAGCTGACGTTTAGAAATGAGTTTGTAAGTCGTGAGATTGTCGTGACAACGCCATCGACTGCAGTATATAATAATTTCCTTAATAGTTACCTGTCAGAGATCTCATTTCTTTTACTGCTGGGATTAGTCTGTCAGGAGTAGGTTTGAGCTGGACTTTACGCAGACCAGAGACCGGCTCCAAGATTTTTAAGTATTTAATGTCACTTTCCCCCCGGCATCTGAGATAAAACTGTGCAAAAGTATATTTGTTAGGAAAAAACTCAGCAGCAGCTATATAATCATATTTATTCATCAGAAGTTGATCTGAGTAATAAACCTTAGCATTTCTATTGAAACTGTCAGGAGCAAGATATGTTTATTACGGCGTATTCTGTCTGCGTGGGGAGGACGGGGGTGCGCTGTAGATAAAGTTTAAACGAAACAGAATAAACACAGCAGATCGCTCCAGCCCAATACAAAAGCTGCAAATGACTGCTACATATTTTTCTATGCAAAGGCTTTTTTATTTTTCTTTTTTTTTTTTATATAATTATTCACACCTTTCTAGAGTTTAAGCCCAGACATATCCAATGGTGTCGTTAATAAGTTACACAAAATTGCCTGATCCTATCAAACGGGTCTAGAGTTATATGTTTTGTTGTTAACCCCTTCCATCGAATCTTCTGAAGCTGAAAGGGAAAGGGAAAGGGCTTTTGTCCGAGTTGATCCTTGGCTATTCTGGGGCTCAGGTTGGTGTGAAAGGGACGAGGAGGTCGCTTGAAATCTCCTTTTATCTACTCCTATTTTCTCTCTGGATCAGCAACTTTGAATAGACACCATCTAATCGCTCGTAATGGAAAATGAAAAAAAAAAAAAAGACCCCAACAAAAAACAACTGTGTGTATGCTCTGGGAGCTGCGAAAATGGTTTTGCGGGGGGCTGCCTGGCCGAAGGGGTGCGTGCCCTTGAGTGCGCCAGACAAGGACCAGCGTGAGCAGCCCCTGCTGCCGAAGCCTGCTATGCGCGCACCCTGCGCCTCCGCGGAGACATAAGCGTGCCCCGTCCCTCCTTCCTTCCCCCCCGCGCCAGGGTATTCCCTGTCTGGGGCCGGGTTGTTTGGGGGTGGGGAGCAACCAGCACCACAAGAGAGCCCTTCTCGGTGCCCGGGCTGTGAGGACCTTTCTCGGGGAGTGATGCTCGGAGTTGCAACAGGAAGAGTGGACCCGACGTTATTTTCCCTCTCACCCTCAGACCCCTGGATTTTCGTAATTTGCGCTTATTGCAGATACTTGGACTGAGAGACAGTCCCGCCCGCCGGGAGTGGGTAGCCCCAAGGAACCGCCGCCGTGTGGTGGGCAACCAACTCCGCACATCGGCCAGGCACAGACGGAGGTGTCCGCAGGTTTATGGGGATCATCCTGCCAAGGCTGGTGTTTCTGGTTTTTTTTTTTTGTTGTTGTTGTGTTTTTTTTTTTTTTTTTTTTTTTTTTTTTTTTTTTTTTGGGGGGGGGCCTGTTTTTTTTGTATACTTAAGGGGAAAAAAAAAAAAAAAAAAGAGGTGGGCAAACCTGGGGGCCTCTGGCAAATAGAAGAGGCTTTGTTCTAGAGGCTCAATCCAGGGCACTATCTCTTCCCTCCTACCAGCTCAGAAATTGGCGTTTCTTTCTCAGTCTGGGATGCTTTTGCTGTAAATTCCTTCATGTGACTACTTTGTTGCTAAGGCTACAAGTTCCCATCCCGACACACAAATCTTTTCCACTCCAGGAGCAGCTCAAGTCCTGGGCAGAAGTCATGACTTTAGAGACTTACTTCAAACTCCTTGGAGTGCCTCCCTGCTAAATACCTGCTTAAGTCTGGAGGTTCAAATGAAGCCTTCCCCCCTCCATCGTGTGTCACCCCCCTCCTTCTCTCCCGAAGTACGTTTTGCTGGGACTTCTGGTAAATAGATGGCGAGAAGAAACACAGTCCAATAAGGATTAAATTAAGTAGAAGAAATCCAGGCGGTGTATATTTTGAAGCTCCGATGGGGCGTCAAACTGATGTTTAACACATTTTTTCCACTCACTGTGCACAAGTCCTCAGCCCCCATTGCCTTGTTTAGTTTTTTCACCCCTAAGGAGGCGGCAGTTGTGGGAGGTGGACAGAAAAAGGCTCCCGCGACCCACAGATCTTTTCCGATCTTTAAATGCCATGGGAAAGGGCAGGAAGACACCGTGTCCCCAGGCACGGCTGCGGACACACACACACACACACACACACACACACACACACACACACACACACACACACGGGCTCCTCCAGTACCGAAAGACCGAGGTGGAGTACTGGGTAGTCGTCCAGGCTGTCCCTAAATGCAGAGCTCAGGTGGAAGTTTGTTTGTTTTTTTAGCAGAATTACCCATCTCCTTCTTCCCCCCTCCCCTCGCCTTTCTCTTGGTTGCACCGGTCGGGAAAACAGAGTTTTATCTCCCCGGCTCAGCAAAGCGGACACGCGTTTGTGCACGACTGAGCCCTCCAGCACCGCTGAGAGGGTGGCTCTCCTGGATGCAAAAGGAGAAAAAACCTCACCAGAACCCTCTCAGCCTCCCCCCCCCCCCAAATCCCCAAGAAGCCCCAGAGACGCTCTTCGCTTAGAAAAGTTAAGCGTGACTTAGTAAACGTTTGTAAATGCAAATAGAAATGAATAAATAAACCTCAAACCAGGTAGTTTGGGTGTAATAGTTTAGCAGGACTAATTGCAGACAATGAAGCTGAAATGACTTCTCCAATTAGCTGCTGCTTGGAGTTTATTTGGAGGAACTGTCAGCTCTAGCGATGGATAATTGCTTTATTGCTCACAAAACTATCATCTATTTAGAACATATGTGCTAATTACTCTGGATGGGCGTCGGAAAAGAGACCATAAATCTATTAGCCCTTTAAAAGTCTAGGATACTGCTGAACGACCAAACTCCCTTCCTTGGAGCTTAAAAGCAAGATTCGTGCCTGGAGGGTAGTCTTTCCACAAAACTAAATTAAAAAAAAAAAAAAATTCAGCCGCATGTATACCAGGGTATATTTGTGACCTCACAGCGGGAGGGAAAAGGATGGTCATCTTCAATAAAGGAAAGCCTCTTTCTGTAGACCAAACTGGTGCAATAAATCACTGTCATAAACCCGATTTTCCTCTTTAGCCTTGCACTATTTTTTCCCCCAAAAGATTAGTTTAAAAATCTTTTAATTGGATTACTCTGGAAAATTAATCTCCTTTGGGCTCGCCAAGTTTGTGTACCAAATATCTGGAATTAATTCAGTGCCACAAAACGCATGCACGATGCCTTTTGTTCGAACTAGCTAAAAAAGGGACAGGTAGGGAAGGTGGCATTTTGCCGTACGCATTTATATCCCCTCGCAGTTCTCTATGCATATTCATTGCTGTATGTGTGGCAATGTACCCCATAAAATTGCTATTGTAAAGGAGATAAACAGAATTGTCTACTGGACTGTGTTGTGGGTCAAGACACCAGTGCGGGGTGAGGAGTTTCAGGGAAAAAATAAAAAAAAAGGGAAAAGCTTTGGTAGCCCAAGTAATAGTCTCCCAGGCGTCGCGCACTGAGGGGCATACCTGGGCCGAAGCGGCTTTCCGTCGCCACCCGCCTCTGACCACTCCGCTGGCGCGCACTCCCTCCGCGTCGCTTCAAGCCACTCCGCCCTCCCGCCCCCGCTCCTCTCCGCTTCTGCGGCTGGCCCCGGAGCTGCTGCACTTTCGAGGCCGTGTGAGGGGAACTCCCCATCCCGGGCACCCTCTGGGACTCCATGGGATCCCTTAGTTTTCAGCCCGATTTGAGTGTGAGCAGCATCCTGGTGAGGTGTGGTTAATTGCGGGGGCGGTGGGGAATTAGAGGCGTAATGACTTGTCAGGGGGGTGGTAGTGACTCTAACGCACTGTCTTCCCCCGCCTTTTACAAGTAGAGACATCCTGTCTCGCTGCTACAAGAGCAATAAAGCTGGGTATTTTTCTATATTTTTACTTGTTTATTTTCCTGGAAAAACCAGAACCTGCCGCTTGTTCCTGGTGGTTTATATGCAGATTGTGACACTACTCGGAGTCTTGGGGACCGAAGGGAGCAGGGAGCGATTCCTCCCGGCTGTGGGGGAAGAGGTGGTGAGCGGGAAAGTTCCTCCTGGGTGGAGCAGGAGGCAGGTGTTACTTGTGCTGGTGTCTGTGCGTGCGAGGTGAGATTCAGGCTGGGCAGGTGAGGGAGCAGCACGGGGTGGGCACGAAGCAGGCTGGAGGATGAGGTTGAAGAGTATAAGGGTGAGGATGAGCGCGAAGGTAGGTTTTGACCTCTTGAGCCCTGATCTAGCTCAGCGCAGTATGGAATAACTTCTCTGCCCAGATGGAAATTCCAGCCACTCTTGCACGCTTTCACACTTCATAAGTTGCGTGTGTAATTTCCAAGTCAGCATTAAATTTTCAGTGTCAGCCGCTGGTGAACTCTGAACCACCGAGTGGGATTGTCTGCGTTTAATAATAGGTGACACAAACACCCGCGAAATCACACGGAGGAAAAACACACAGAGCAAGGTGAACGTCCCATGCTACAACCTGACACTGGGGCATATCACACAAGCCCAAGTCCCGAAATTCTGCAGACAGGTGAGACACCAGTGCTCACATGCAGCCAAACACCTTCCCTGCACAGCACGCGTGAGATCTTTGCGTGGACGTGCATAAGTAGATCCCTATTTCCAGACAGAGTTTACGTACTTACTAAGGAGCACTGTGGTCTGAAGTGAATTAATTACTGCACCTGGGATCCCCGATGACCTTGCACCGCCCTCGTGTTTCTTCCCACCGCGCACAGGTAAAAGTTTTTCAGCCCTGTGCTGTAGCTAAACAGATTAATACACGTCGACAGAATCTTTATGGCTAATCACATGATGTTAAATGAATCTTAAAGTCCCTTCTGAGGCAAACGAAGAATTCTCTCTCCCTTTCTCTCTCACCCTCCCTCTCTCTCTTGTCTCCCTGTCCGTCTGCCTGCAGTGTGGATGTGTTCTGTGGAAAATGTTTACAGTTTGGATGACTCTAACCTTGATTTTCCAGCTTTGAGCTCCCTCTGGAAGCGGTAAGAGCAATTACTCCGTATTACTGTACATATTCCACTGTCATGGTGGATCGCAGGTGTTGCAGACGCTATTGTTTGCATCCCTTCCGCAGCCCCGCGGCCAGAGCCCAGAGGTTGCACCGACCCCGGGTCCGATGGTAGCCCCCATACCCTGCCACGCACACCCTCAGAGCCCGGGGTTCCCCGCTTGCAAAGTATGCACGGAGGTGGAGAGAGAGGCGAATTGGCGTCCTCACCCAGCCCCCTTCCCGCCGCACTCCGGCCGCTCGCTGGCCTCTCCTAGCTGTACTCAGCACGGAGATTCTTACTTTCGCCCACGAGTGGAATAGATAGCTCATGTGTAGACAGGCACCTTTTTCGGTTTAATGTCAGGAGTGCCGACAGCCTAACTCACGGCTGGAGGCAAAGACTTCCGAGATGAGCTGGGACTGCCCGAGGCTGGGAGTGGAGGGAGGGTGAAGGCAGTCACTGCGCTGAACGATCCGAGGCAAAAACGAGGCAGAGTGGGCAGGCAAAACAACCCTGAAACAGGAAAATACCTAGAAACCCCGAGCAGTGCACATTTGACCAGAAAGCATTTTGGGACGGTGGTTTTCAGTTTAGGCTGTACAATGATCCTTTGGAGACGATGTAAGGGATGCATTTGTAACGAGCTACAAAGGTGAGGGGTGGAGGTAGGATGCTGTGCTATGCCGGAGCGTCCCCGAATAGCATTAAACTGTGTCATGGATCAGTGTCATGATGACGTATGACACACCACAAGGGATCATGATGAGTGACTGGCATAATAGACATGGATAGTGGACCAAAGTCTCCTTGACAGTTCTTAGTCATATGTCTTGGGGGGATAGTTTTACATTTATGATCCGTTTATTTGGAGCCAATACCGGGAGAGAGACACACGAAGCATACGGCTGAATCTGTCTAAGTAGGATGAAGACGGGCTTAAACGGCACAAAATGTTGCCGGGGGCAATCTGAAGAGGTCGCAGGTTTAGAAGCAAAACACTTGGCAAAAACCCACCTGCTATTAGGATATACCTAATTAAACAGGACACCCCTGGTTTCTCCTGCCAGCCCAGGAAAGGGGTGGCTCGCCTAGCGTATCTCCGACCTCCTTCGTCAATCAACTGCAGAGCTCTTAGGCACCGCGCACCGCCCGTACTGCGGGCTCGGATAACCAACCTCCTGTCCCATCGCAAACTAAGGGATGCGGCTCGTGTCCTTCTCATCACGCCTGGGCTTTTTTGCGGGCTGCGAAGCGGGGGCAGACGGAGAAGTCTCTTCCCTTCAGGTCTGCCGAGCAGGCAGAAAGAACACCTCTAATAACCGCTTAATCTGAGAAACGCACCCAGTATGCCTCTCCCTACGAGCTGGAGAGCCCGAGTTGCTGGACATGCGAATTTTCTTTTGTTTGCCAGCTTCCCGAGCTAGCAGGCGGAAATTTCTTTACTTTTATCCTCCCACTCTCCCCCAGACTTAAGCCCCCTATCGGCAGTGTCTCAAGAAGGGCAAGAGGGCCCCGGTGACCATTTGAAGGCGATCAGAACCCCGAAACCTGGACTGGTTGGGAATCCTTGGCATCCCAAGTAGATATCACTGACAGGCTTCTTCCCAGAAGAATAGGTTCACGAGGCTCCCTCTTCACACAGATCTTTGAGGGATATTGATAACCTCTAGAAATCTACATAGGAGGCATTCCAATGAGCAGAATGAATGATATATGCCCCAAAAATAAGAGTACAAGAGGGAAACCCTCTTCAGCCTGACACGCGACCCCCCCTCCCCCCCAAAAAAAAAAAAAGAGTCTGATCATCCAGGTGCTAACAAGTTCACTAAATGTGTGAGCAGGTAATGTAGGGAATAGCAACAATGTTAACAGAAAACATTTAATTAACAATGATTTCATTTGATTCGGAGGATGAAAAAGCCTTTTTAAATCAGTCCAGATTTACTGGCCTAAATGCAGCCAGTTTTGGAATATGGGGAGTTTGCATTCTTTCAAGATGTCATCTGAGGGGTAATAGTGTCGGTGAAGTAATGTAGTTACACTGTGGAAACTTTTGTAGTCCGTTTCTTGGGAATTTATTTCGCTGCTTCTTCATTTTATTAGGAACAGACTGACTCCATCAACTGCGATCTCCATGTTTAGAGGCATGACTGCTTGCAGCAATTAGGTTCCCCAATTTGCATATTTCTCCCGACCCCAGCAGCATCACTGGATCCTTACATTTTCAACCTTTTCTAAGTAGTGGAAAGTCAGAATAAAACATGATTCCCAAGTGTGCAGGGTGGCGAAACCGACATGGAAGCGGGCTATCAAAATTACCTCTTTGCCCTTAGGATGAGAGGAGTGAAAAAATGAAATAAAGAAGCGCGTCTCCTGAGAGCACCCCGGTGACCTTGTTTCGGCAGTTTAGCCATTTCACGAGTTTCCCGCTGATTTTCAGCGTGTTGCCGAACTCCTGCCGGTTCCCCACCTCCTTCGGGGGGTCACCGTGGGGGATGGGTGATGCTCTCGGTTCTGTCCTTCTTCCGAAACATGGGTCGCATCCACACGAAGAGAGAGAACCCGCCAGCGAGGGTGCGGAAGCCGGACCGCGCAGGCACCGCTCCACGCCACGTGTGGTTTTGTTTTTGTTTTTGCTTTTTTTTGAGGCGGCGCCCGTGACCGGCAGCGGGTGTCGCTCCCGGCAAGCCCCTCCTTCGGAGGGGTGGGGGAAGGTGTACTTTTGGATACCACCACGTGATTTTTAAGCACCGGTCGATGGTAAAAATCCGTATCCTTCGCTTCGCTTTATCCTAAAAGGATAAAGGGGTGCGAGGATGGAGGGGGAGAGGGGGTCTAATTCTGCCCGTCCTGTCTACCCTCACAATCAGTGGCAACCGACGACGTGGATAGTGGACTATTCCTTGCCTTCAACCTCCCCTCCGATCCCGCCACACATGCATCCCATGGAGCTGAAAATGTGGATCAGGATCAATGTGCCTGGTGCCTGAGGGGCCCGATCCTGCAAAGCCTGGAGGAACTTCAGAGACTCTCCCCTTCAAAAGTCAGTTTCTCAGCCACTAGCCCATCATGGGTAAAAAGAACCCTTTCCACACCCCCTCTTAGAAGTCTTCAGAGGGGATCAGGGGAGCTAGTGCTCAGCAGGTAGAGCCATCTGCCCAGAGCTTTGCAGCAGCATGAAGAAAAATCTCTATAAAACTAAACAGGCAATCAACTGAAATCTATCCTCTTTAAATAAACTGATTCCTTAGTATTTTCCCAGTATTGTTGTAAGTTGTTGCCTGTGATGTCCCCCAGGGCTCTTTCTTCTGCTCTCTGGTTTGGTGTATAAAAGCACCTCTGAGTGATGGATTACTGTGTCATTGCAGCCTGCAAAGGATTAATTTGTTTCATTGATTTCTCTTTAGGCAGATTGCCAGAATTCTCTGCTTCCCACCTTTCTCCAGGACTTCCAGCAGTAATAGACAGTAACAGCCTAAGACAAATCAGCCCATTCTTGTAAAAATAGAAACACAAAATCCTGAAGTCCCTGGGAAGCTATAGAGAAGTTTTTTCCTTATGCTGTAGACCCATTAATTCTTAAAGTGAGTCCATCTTCTCTCCTTTCGCCACTTCCCTTTTATAAAAAAATTACCATTTCCTGGTGGGAGTTGCTTAGTCTCAAGAGCAATTTCAACAAGCAGTTGGATGTGAGCAGTGGGCATATGATAGTCACAGAGAAATGTTTTGTTCATGCTAAACAGCAGGGGTAGGAATTACAGGAGTATTGCATAAACTTCAAGGTTCATTCTTTCTTAAAATCACCTGACCACCTACAGCTAATCGATTATCTATCCATCTACCTGTCTGGGATATTGAGATAAAATTCAGTTTACATCAGGTCCTGGAGTTGCTTGTCAGATGTGTGTGAGGGTGGATGGGACTGGAATGTCCCTGAGCAATTCATCTGCATGCTTTCAGGATAATTTAATAACAAAATCAGGCCTTGAAGTGTTGGGCTGTGGTGAAAAAAGGGAGCTGGGCACACCTTTTTGTGCAGATTGTAGAACCATGAGGGAAGAGAATGCGATCTGCTGCTATTACTCTGACCACAGCACTGCTCTTTTTAGATCTGCTTTATCAGGAGCAGAGACAAGTCAGCTGTGATCTTCTGTTTGTTTCCACAATGCAGCACTAAATAGTGTATTTATTTAGTCTTCACAAGTTAAACTTTAGGTGTACTTAGTGCTATGGTAAAAAATAATGTTGTCATAGACTAGTCTTTACAGTTTGGGCTTGTGGAAAGCTGTACTGGGCCATGCAAAACCAGCACTTTTAGATATCATGGAGACTAGAGAAATGTTTATTTTACCTCTGTATCTGCCTTGTAATGAGTGTAGCTCAACAGCTACTTTCAAAGGGACAGTAAATTTATTGTACTGGATAGTATAGATCCACTGCATAGCAAATCTAGGAAATTTTGAACTTACAACACTATTATTTTTTTCCCCCTGCTCTCTTGGAGGATGTTAGCCTGCTACTTTCTTTTTAAATTTTCTTTAATTCCAGGTGTAATCCAAATACCAGTACTTGGGTCACAGCATGGTTTCCTTGTTATCTCACAAGAAAATATGCCTTTCCCTGCCTGAGCAATGTTCTTGTGTTTTCTTGCGTGAGATCCCTCTGTGGTCTGCCTAACATTCCCTGCTCTACCTAACAGGTTTTGAAGGAATTTTAAAAGTAGTCATAAGGAGTTCACTCTTGTTTTCACTCCTAGGAATCCCTTGAAATCCCTATTTTGTCTGGGGAAACCCCGCAGTGTGGGTTAGCCTGAAGAAGGACAAGGGTGGCTGCCTCCAGGCATGGCAGCCTGGAAGACACTGTTATCCTGAGGAATGCTGCAAATTTTCCTTCAAAGGCTTCTGTGGTGTAACAGGGACCCCCCACCCCCGCCCTTTTCTGGCACATCACAGGCCCTCTCTGCCTGGCATTCCCACTCCTGATAGTTTTTCACTGTCAAGTAACTTTGAAAATAAAGGCATAAAATGCAACAGTTCACATTTTTCCTGCTTGGATAGCCAAGCCCCAGGGAGGCTTGGCTCCGAGGGCAGAGTTTGTCTTGCTTGGAAGCAAACTGTCTCATCCTCTCTGCCCCTTCCTCCTTGCCAATCCTTTTCAATTTACACAGGGGAATTCTTCTGCTCCTTTGCTAAGCACTAAGGAAAGTTATGCTCTTGATTAATAATGATAACAATATTCTTGGCTTGGAAAGTCAGAGTTAGGAGCAGAGACAGATTTCTACCCCTATCCCTCCAGTTCCCAATAAAACAGGCAGAATCCATCACAGACCAAATTTAAAATGCTTAAGTGAAGCTCACATCCTTTCATCCCTTCAGGACTGGAAAGAAACAGAGTCTATTAGATTAGGAAACATTAACCTCTTGCATAGTTCTGAATGTAGGATTAATGCCTACTGAAGGGACAGCTGTATGACCCTCACACACACTACTATACATTAGGGCTGTCACTATTGATCAGGAGAAGTTTGTGTGAAGAAGTGCTCCCCACCAGGGAGGAAAACAGACTAGAGCTGGAAAAAAACATTCATACTCTGCTAAGATGCACTTTTTAAAAACTCAATTCCCATTTCTGGCATCCACAGTGCGGATGAGCTGAAGTCTGCATGCTTCACCCTGCAGACTTGCAGCATACAGACCACAGTTTTCAGCTCAGATCCTGGGCCTTGCTCATCTTTGGACAAAACAGACCAATGCCAATGCTGGTTTTGCACATAAGTAGAGTATTGCTTGGACTCTGCCCACATGGGGTTTTGTGTCCTTGTGGGATTCTGACTGGCGATACTTTAGCATATCTATTCCCATTTAGCTAATTTGGAAGAGACTGGTCTCCAAGATTTTTCTCGCTTACTGTGTAAACTAAGAAAAAGAAGAAGTAGTGATGAACAACATGTTTGTTAAACTTTCTTTCCATTAAAGTATGAAGTATTCATGCTATGAAAGCACAAGTTCATTGTTTCCTAGGGTTTGCTGGGTTACATACAAACACTGAATTTGACTCTGGTCACATCCTATTTTCGTGTTAGTCTAACTCTTCTTATAACATTGAATTCTACAGAAGTAGCAGCATTTTCAGTGTATTTCTAAAAACAGACTTGTTTTAAGGGCCCACTTAACAAAACACTCTGTCTTATTTCCCTTACTAATATGAAATTTAAGTGACAGGTGAGACTTTGGAGTTGCTCTGACAAAGGTGAGAGCAGTTGTTCTAGATTTGAATCTTTCAGTCAAGGTAGTTTTTGCACTAAGAGTTTTGGTTGACAAGTTTTAAGGGTATTGTACTTGCTCTTAGCAGTGCTGAGACCCTGCAGTTTTGGAAGATGCAAATATTGGCTTTGATCAGCCTGAATTGCCAGGTGTAAGGAAAAACAAACCGGCATGGAAGAGAAACGAAGCAGTCTCCTCTGATGGACAATTGGGGATTTGTGCCTTGCTAAGACAGGTCCATATATTTTGTAGAAGATAACTACTAGACCCAGGGCCCAACTTCCGGAAAACACAAAAGAAAAGATCCTGACTAAAAAGGTAAACATTTAGTCAGAGCTCTGATACAGTTTTTTCCCTGTGTTCAGCAGCAGTGCATAACATTTTTTCCCCCCTGCATTATTGGAGGCCATGCATTTGTAGTTGCATGTGTAGGTAGGCAGGGAACTGCTGCATACAAGAAAGCTGGAAGTTAGGTGTTAGAGGGCATCAGTCCTGCTGCTCTCAGCTCATTTCTAAGTCATTTAGCTCAAACTGCCATATGAAGGGCTAGAAAAATATACCATGGTGTAACAAGGTACCCAAAAACTGGACAGCATTATTTCTCTGGAAACATGTTCTCCCAGCAAGTAATTTGACTTTTTCCTCCATCAAATTTATTTGTTTTTAATTCATCTAGAAATTTGAAGTTGTGTAATGTGTGAAATGGCATTCAAGTGGTTAACACTCATGCACTTCTGAACACTATTTGGAAAGGAAGTAGATCTCTTGCCTACCCATTAACCTCTGCTATTATGGGGCTTTAAACCAGCAGCAGTAAAATTCACCTCCCTGCATTAGGTGTTGCCATATTGCAGATCACGGTTTTGTAGTTTGCAAAACAGTGCAAGGAACACCATAACTTAATATGTTTGGTTAGAACTCAGCATTCAATGAATAAAAAGTTTTTGCTTTTCCACAAAAAGTGTGAACTAAAACTCCAAATGAATGAGCAGGAATTTCTTGCTTCATATTTTACATCTTGCTACATATTTTACAGCCATTGTTGTATTAATAGTTCATTTTTTCCAAGTGAGTAAAAAGTATGTGGCTTACCACACTAGTGCCTCATTACTAAAATCACAGGCAGTGACTGAAAATGGTGGGATGCTCAATAGTTCCGGTGCTTTATGTCGCTATTAAAATTAACTGCACCAGAACTTCTTTCAATTTACACTATGTTAAAGGAAGTTAAGGAAATGCAGTTCTGAGTCTAATCAGCTTTTCAGCTTTACTGTACTCCAGTATATCAAGAAGACTGTCACTAGTAAACCATATTTATGTATTCGTAGAGATCATGGCTCTGGAAGGGAAGTAGGGTTGTCTCATTCCAAAATCTACTGATTTTTAACATAACAACCATCACACATGTGCATGAACTTGTGACTAGAAAACGATCCTTGTCAGACAGTCTTTTAAAAGAGCTCAGCATGAACTTTCTTGACTGACTGCTGTGGGACTCCTTTAGCTAGAAACACTGACAGTGACTTTAGCTGGAAAAAATGCATAGGTTTAGTCCACACTGCACACTACACTAACAATACATTTTGACTTTGTGCACTCCATCTTCTATGCATTTTAAATAATTTTTGAAATTATGTTAGCAGTCAGAAAGGGCATTAAAATTAACTGTGATACTTCTCTATCAAAACTGTGTTTTATTTTCTGAGTAATATTTTCAGGTTCTCCCCTAACATTTGAGTAGTAAAGACAAAAATATTGCAGATTTTATGATGCTTTTTGTCATTTCTTCTCAGCTTTTCTAACTGAGGCAAAATTATCTTGTCAATGTTGTCATTTTAGTTTTCAATTTTCTTTCTTCATCCGCTGTCTGGTCTGTGAGCACTTCCATGGACTTAAGTTCAGAATGCTATATTTTTACTGGAAATAAAAAATGTTCCAAAACATGAGTTTTTTTTTGGTTACACTTCTGTTGTAGTTTACATTTGATTTAATACTGTCCTTTTGAAATGACAACAGCTTTAGAGAAGGTTTAAAACATATGCAGTGATCCCTTGCGATCTTTATAAAATAGCATGGGAATGTCTACAGCAGTAGGAAGAACACCCTGGGTATATTCCAGTTTGGTTAATTACATCCTGTGTTTCTAAATTCAAGTTTATTTGTAAGCTTGATCCAAAGCTTCCAGAAATAAGTGTTTTCCCATTAGCACTTTTTGGACTTGGACTGGTTGCATTTCATCGCTAGGTGAAGCCATCTCCATATTCTGTGTGTTGGTTTTATTTATTTATTTACTTATTTACTTAAAATAATAAATAACCTTTGGGTTTACAGGGAAAGTGTAAGCTTCTCATCCGGATGATCAATAAATGACCACTAAAACCCTTAAAATCGTTCTGGCTAAAATAACACCAAAATATACAATAAATTCAATTTTATCAGTTCTTTCTTTGTCATACAGACCCTCACCATGAAAAAAAATGACACCAGTACAAATATAAATGACTACAAGAGACAATTATCTGTCAATGGACTTGCTTTGTAGGTAGGGAGAGATGCCAAGAATAAAGCATCTCTCAGCATGGGTGCACCAATCACTTAAAAAATTGCCTGATTCAGTTGTCGGGATATTGAAAACATATATTTAGAAATGCATGAGATAGCAATGAATAGTATAGCAAACAACAAGTTAAAATTTCCATATAACAGAAACTGCAATTAAGGGACTTCCTGTGTAATGCTGGCTTCATGGCTCAGAAGCTTTGCAGCAAAAGCTTGGAAAAGGAACTAAACATTAAAATCCTGCACTTCTGAATATGATTAACACATATTAAACTACAACTTCAGCACTATTTCATATTTAAGGTGGTTGTTTCTTGTTTCCATCTCTGTCTACAACTATCTATCTGATTCTGCCAGACTACTGGTAAAAATACCGATTTGGATGTCATACCTTATTAAATAATCATACAATGTAAAAGATGCTTCTCAGCTACAGAGAGAGGGTAAAGCAGTTATTCTTTAACAAATGCCATGCTATATGAATTATGTAATTTCCATGGTTATAAAACAACTTGAGAAATTGTACTGTAACAATATGATATATGCTAGGATTGATTACTCCAAAAATCCTTTCAAGAGGAAAATTGTGGGGGGATGGGAAGGGAAAGGCCTTTTTTTTCCACTCAAGCTTCACTTCCTAAAGATTTAACTTCTGTGGAGAAAAACCTCACATTCAGTTGTTGCATTTAGTGGTCACTCAATTTGTGTATTCATTATATGCATTAAATAGCCAAATATATTCTTTTCAGTACTTATGAATAGTTTAATTTATTCTGCTGAAAGAGAGATAACTATCAGAAATAGCAATAGAATTCACATAATGAGATAAGAATACTAGAAAATCTGAGGATTTTAGTACAGTCCATTATTCATTCAATTCCTGGCAGCCTTTATGATTACAAATCATTTGATTGACTAACTAGACATTCTCAAAGTGAATTATGAATCAGGTTCATTTTTCCTGGTTGAGAGCTGGTACATGTTGTAACTCTTCCACTTAGTGATATATCAAGTTCTTGTAACAGTAATAAGAGATATAATCAACTCTTTATTTCAGGACAAATAAATTGGCTTTTCAAAAATGAAATGTGGTTGCTAACATTTTAACAGTGTGCAATGTAATTCCTTCCTGCTATTCTCAGAGTGCAATCTGCTGTGATGACACAGCTTTTGAATATTTGACTTTGCTGAAATTATTTTAAGAGCCTCACACCCTCAATCCAGGCATACCGATTTCAGTGAAAATTTGGTGTTGGGTTTAAGAGCAGTGAGTGGTCCCTTTACTTGTTGAAAACAAGCCTCAGACACTGAAAACCTGGGCTGCAATTTGCCCTTTTGTGCCTGGCTCTGATCTCAGCTTGGGGATACTGAACAGCTTTAAAGCTGTTTAAGTTTACTTTGAAACACAAAAAAGGAAAAAAAGAAGAATCTCTTCTAAAATGTGCTTGACCCTCAAGTCCTCTTGCATGAAAAAGTCCCTCCGGCTTTTGTGGAAATTATGCAAGGGGAATGACTGGCAGGTTAGGGTAGGACTCATTTGTAGAACAAATGCACAATCAGATCACAAATCCCTCTGGAATAGGTTTAGTGAGAGGTGCATTTCACCTTCGAATCACTACAGGGAAAACCAAACCAAACCAAACCAAACCAAACCAAACCAAACCAAACCAAACAACAAAAAAAAGACTGCTCAAAATCTGTGCAAGTGAATGTCCGAGCAGAAAACCACTATGAAGAGCATTTGTGCCTGGAATCTGCATGGCAGATGTAGTCAATAGTGTTGGTTTGGGTTTTCGGGGTGTGGTGGTTCCTGGATATTTATGTCCCTGTCAGCAGAGCCAGCTCCCATGTGTGGTGATATGGGCTGGTATGAATGATAAATTGTTGGGTCTGAGGGATAGGGTACACCAATTTGTGTATTCATTATATGCATTATATGCAAATACACAATTATTTTTGGGTCCTCTGGTATGTGTGCTGAAACAATGCATATTCCTGCATTGGGTTCTGTGCAACAACACTGCCACAGGTCAGAGTTTTGTGGAGAGGAAAGGATTTTCTGCTGGTTAGGGAGGTTAGCCTAGCGTTTGTGTGCTTATTTTAGTTACAGTAAAGGGATGGGCTGATATTCAGTGCGTTGACATTATTTATAGAACAATTTCAAAGATTTCAATCCCCTCCCTCTCCCTTCTGAAACACAGAAGCACAACTCTAAAGCAGGATCTTTTGGGAGAAAAGATGTATTACCACTTAAGTTTTGGAAGGCCTTAATGTGGTCATTCATTTTACAAACAATGGTTAGAGACTTCGGATTTCTTCTTTATTCATCTTTCTATCTAATTTCTAGTCTTCTAAGAACCTTAATTAAATGCTGATTAGTTTAGAATATTATTAAATAGCTTTCATAGGATTTTTAAAATTTCTGATTACATCATGAGTACAGATTATTAAATATTCCGTTCACTTTAAAATTATGATTAAGAGGATAAAACCAAAAAAGATGTTTGTAACAATTTTAACTAAGCTGTGTTAATTGAGTTAGGGGATAAGAAATGAGATTTAAAGGGTGAGAAATGACTGAAATCAAACCCTGCATAGTTTTAAAATCAAGTGGATTAAGAGAATGGTCAGAATGGAGGAGATGTGGGGTCAAAAACTGAATGAATGGTTTGAATAGAAAATTCACTTACTTTTAGGTCACATGTCTTCTCTTTTGCAGAAACAGTTTGCAATGGCACCTACTATCGTGTGGTTGAACATGAAAGGTAAAAAGTGCCTGCTAGCTATCAAAAGGCTACATGTTGGTCATTGTCAGGCAAAGGTACGCAACAAGAACGGACACAGAAAAGTCTGCTCAAAAGGTACCACACCTGACAGCTCTGTATCCACTGATATGCACTTCAGATCAGCCTCCAGCATGCCTGGGTCACACCGGTTGGGATCATTGTCCTAAGCAGTGCATGGAGTGGCAATGGTTTTGTTGCCTTTTTTTTAATATGTCAAGTGTGGGCCACCCTTCTGATCTGACATTTGTTTGTTACTACTATTTGTCAGCATAGCATGCATTTTTGCTAGGTTATTTTACGTATCGCTCTGAAATACTGGTTGGGAGTTAAATGTCCCGTTTTCTTCTTTGTGGCCATCTCCCAGACCCTCACCATTCACAAGGCTTTGCATGGGACGTTCCCACCTCATCACTTGTAGCAGGAGCATGGCTCTAACCTATCTGGAAAACAGAGTAAATGAGTAACCAGAGACACTTCCATGATGGAGTAGCTTCTGGAATCATCTGTACTTATGAAATTTACGTCACCCTTTGTAGTTTCGTTCTGGGCATGTGAGAGGAAACCAATACTTATGAAACAGACAAGGGAAAAGAAAGAAGGAAAGCAAATGAAAAGCAGGGTGCAGAACTTAAGCTACCACAAAAGGATGATGGAGGGAGTGTGCCTTTGTTCAAAAGATTGACACAGGCAGTCTGTTAAGGACCAGCTAACTCACATGACAAACATCAGGTTGGCTATCACATGTATACTGCTTGCATATGGATTCCTTACACTTGGTATGTGCTGCCTCTTTCTTTGGAATGCTTGCTAGTTTCCGAAGTTTTGTACTGATTCAGGGCATAAAGAGAAATCTAAAACATTATACATCCCAATGAAGCTGGGGAAAGGCTGTGTGCAAAAAATCAGCTCTTGGACCCCAAAGAGAAAAGCATAAAATGAATTTGAATTTAACCAAGAATAATAAAATACTGTAATGACTGATGGAGGCATTATTATTGCAGGCTGAGTTATGTAGGTTGGGATTTAATATGTACCTCTTTCTTTCAACCTTAACAGCTTTAATTATTTTTATAAACAAAAACCCAAAATCAATACATCCTTAAACACTACTAATAAAAAAATTAAGTTATCATTGATATTTGGAAACAGAAATCGAAAAGAACATATTGCATTCACACCAACTACATACCAAGCAGAATGTTAATAACATTAGCCTTTACTCTATCAGATATTTTCGAGAAATACCACTATATTTTTTGCAATGGCTCATATCTGTCATTTAACTGACATGTGAACTTTTCTAAGTTTGCCAAATCACTGAGGCCTGAATACCATTCAGCAATGTTAATTTTGTTTTCCTATTCCAGCTTTTACACAATTATTCTCATGGCAATCATTCTAGCCTTGAGTATAAATAATACTTCAACTGGTTTGTTGATATCCAAAAAATGATGTGTATCTACATTAAGAGATTTTGGAATCTAATGGGAAAACCATGCATATTATTGAGCTGAAATGCCTATTTCTTTCCTCCCAGATGGGAAGTAGTACAGGGTAGTGCCATGGCATATGCATTAATTTTATTCCTTCCGCAAATTTTAGCACATATTATTTTTGCAGATTTTGAGTCTTTGCCTCCTACCCAGTATCCAGGAGAGTTAAAAAGGAATTTGCTGCAGAAAAGATCTCAGTCTTAACAAGGACCCTGGATAACTCTTAGGTGAGCTGAGGAAGAAGAGCTTGGGAGCGGTTCTGCTCTGGAGAAGAGTAAGAGAAAAAATGAGAGTTCAGTAGGAAGAAATCCTGAGGAGGATTAACAGGGGCATAATGAGAGACAGAAAGTATACAATTTTCCTGGCTCCCATATTTCAGTCCTACAGACTGGGTATGTTGGCTCTGAAGGTTCGAGCAATAAATAAAGAGCACATTTAAAATGAGGAGGATTACAACCAAAGAATAATGGGAAACATAAATCTCAGTATCTGTTCATCAGTGTTGCTACCCCATTAAAACTTAGTCTGTAACAGATTTCTTCCTAAGTCTATGGATTTCTTGCACATTATTTTCCACAATTTTATTTCATATTACTTGCTTTTTCAAATTCCAGGCCTTTTCTTAATTTTTCTTGCTTTTCAGTCCAGTGGAGCTTTTAATTTCCTCAGGATCTAAGAAAGTGGAAGGAGCACACTGTATTGCAAGCTGAATGTTTGCATGGGAATGAGTTGTGTGGGAGCATTTTAACCAGTGCTTTATAGAAACTCAAAAGACTAAGTTTAAAACTGTGATTGTTAATGCTTGCAGATGTGTAAGCATAGAAGGGTCTCATCTTGAAAGACTGATGGTCTGAGGAGACACGAGACAGTACAAAACGAGGTTTTGACTTATTTGATCAGTGTTTTTCTCTTTACTGCTTTACTCTCTGTGTTCCTGTAAGCTGGCCTTTGTATATGTTGTAACCTGTGCCTATCACTTACAAGGAGTTGTAAGTTAACATCAGTTAATGGCTGCGGAATCCAGAGTGGGTGCTGAGTCTTGAGGGAAGCCCTGGGTAAACCAGCTCAGAGAGTGGTGCGGGGGCAAAATGGGATTGTCCTTTCACCCTGGCTCAGCCAAAGGCCGCAATAAGGCATCTACTGTATTTAGATGAAGGTGAAGTTACTCCTCCAACTGCAAAGAGGAAAATGCAGATGCACAGGTGAGCATGTGGATGGAGAAAAGGCATGTGTTGCACTCCACAGCCCACCATGTAATGCAGCTCTTGGGAGAAGCCCAACCTGTCACACATGCACAATGCAAGCTGACTGCCTGTGCCTCTGCAGAACTGCACAGAGGACCATGGTCCTCCCTGCTCTATAAAGGTTTTCTGAATTGAAGAACACATCTGTCTCCAGAACAAAAAGATAGGCACACGCTTCTTGATTTGAGAATCACAATGCCCAGCCAGGTCAGTGCCAGCTACATAATGAATTCTAAAAACACAGATTTGGTGGCCAAACACAACAGTGCGTACCTAGCTGCAAATCTACATAAAAATTGATATTTTTAGTATATTAATCTATCTTAGTTTTAATTTGACACACCTACTGGTATGAAATATCTCAGTGTTCTCTCTCTCTCCACTGAGCAGCTATGGTCAAAACATCTCTAGTTTAGACATCTCATTTACGTGCTACCACGGGATGGGATGAAGTCAACCTTTATTTCTGTCATCCTTTTTTTGTCCTTTTTTTTTGTCTTCTGATTAACACAGATGCAGTTTTCGTCAGGATAACTTCTGTTGTGTTTGAATTCCTCTTTGTGTGGTTCCCAGCATTTCAGGCAGTGCAGCACTGCAGCATCACACCCCTCTCTGGAATGCTATTCCCTCAAGACTCCAATGGCAGAGAGAGATGGGTAATGTTTTCTGAGCTTCTTCCTCTATTTTTATTCTTCCTCTATTCCTCATTTTCTATAGAGGATCAAAATGGATTATTTTCATCTTGACATGCAAATGCCTAGGCTGTGCCCTTGGCTGAGATCTCAGCATTGACTACATAAGTGAAAGATATGGGAGTAGTAGCATTTTAATATTGCATATGGAAGTGGCAGTCTTATTTCTCAAGGAAAAAAAAAAGAAAAAGTTACTGTAGCCCTTTGTGCCTCGAAAAAAAAAAGCCTAATAAAAACATTTCCTCATGCGTTACTGAATACTATATTCACATGCAGTCATTGGTCTGCGCAGAGGCAAATTAACATTGTGTGCAGCTTGATATTGTTGTACTCTGATCTGCCCATTTGCCATGCCAAAAGTATCAATGGGAGTAAAAGACACATGAATAATTTTACCAAGTCAGATTATACCTCCAAATATGAGCATTTAATAAGTGATGGAATTAGAACAGAAATAGGAAGGATTTCTAAGGCTGCTTGAGAAATGCATATAGAGATAAAAAGGTCAAATTCTTCATCAATTTTCACTCTGCACAACAGCAGTTAAGTAAATGAAATAACATGACCTGCAAATTGGTGCAGGATACAACTCTCAGAATATGTCAATACACCATAAAAGTCATCATGTGGTTTCATGTTAACATGAAAGAAATGGTATCTGACCATGAAAGCATGCACACTGGCTCACTGTTTCTAATTATTGTAATATTCTTTTTCTGAAACAACAGCAGCAGCAAACACTATCAAGAAATTGCCTCCTGGCTGACATTCTCGGCAAATCCTCATGGCTATTTACTCAAATGAACAGCCCAACAAGTAAGCTGTTAGCCTAAATGAAAATTATAGCAGATAAAAACTGTCAGCCTGGGAACTGAACTAATAAGGAAAAAAATTGCACGAAGCTGACGGCACAGTTTTGAACACTTGGAAGAATAAAGGAAAGCACAGCTACTGAAATTAACTCATGACACTGAGGTAAACAGGAAAAATCCCCATCCATTTCTACATCACACATAGCTGATTAATGCAAGATTCAGCAGTGCTGGCTTAACCATGCTTTTACACATTAAAACTCAAGACAGTGTTTATGGTAGGCAGTGAATTAAGTGTGGACTGACAATGTAGCAGCGTGGTGCTACTGCTAACTTTCCTTGTTTTTCACTTGCGTGCAGGAAAAGTGACAAGATGGGGTTAGGCAACCTGGACCCATTCTTCAAAGCATTGCAGAGGAGTAAACAAGGTATTTGTAAGAGGTTGGGGAAGCACTCTGGCACAAGGTCCTGAGTGGGGCGAAGGGTTGGAGGGGAAAGGTGGTAAGCCACATTGGGCTTGTTCTGCAGAGTCCCTGGTTGCTGTTCAGGCTAAGGTCTTGGAGACAGTCTACTGACAGGCCTTCTGCCAGGAGATTTGTTACTACAAGAGTTTTGCTTAGGCAGGATTTTATTATAAACATTGTCTCAATCCTCCTTTTATAAAAATCTATCCCACCTTTCTCTTCTACCCCAGGAGGAGGAATATTTTGTATATATATCTGGATGAAACACACAAACAAATCCATTTCCCATGGATAATATATTCAGAGTGATTTGCTTTTCAGAGTCAGAAGCTCAAAATCATGAATTTATTATGCAAAGTAATAATTGCAAATTATATTGGCAAACTCCATTCCAGAAAAAAAAAAGGAGTATTAATATAACTAAAAGGATTAAAAAATACTGGCTGTTAACTTGGGGCTACTACAGATATTTTAGGAGGTTATATATCTCTGTTCCACCTAAACCACCAGAGGCAGTAGCTTTCATTTTAAAGGTCTAGTGAGATACTGCAATTAATGGGCCCACCTAACAGCATATGTTGTGCTTATATTGAGTAGTAAGACATGGAAAGAAAATGAAAGAAATGCTTAGTGCCGTAAAAATTTGCATCTCTTTCTAGTTCATTTTTTAGTGCAAAGAAACGGAATATATCAGGGACAGAACATGAAAGGATTTGACTTCAGTTTTTGGGTCAAGCTAGGCTATGCCTTTAGTGGGATAACCGGACAGCATATTTTGACTTTGTGGGTCTTACAGAATCTGAAATGCCTCATTAACAATCCCTTGGAGATATATAATGCTTCCCAAGGATGACTGGAGCAGACCAGCTGCTCCATGTGAAACTACGGGCAGGTGGCTATCCCTACTTTAAGATGCCCACAGGTTCCCTGCCTGGCTTGGTCCTTTCTGGTCATCAGCAGAAAGGGGCACTGACAGCTGCCATCGTCAGGATCTTTAATGCAGTGCTTGTCAGCTACATGAGATTTATTTGTTCTTCTGGATCTGTATGTTATATCAGGGGTACTCACAGGATTAATTTGCAATCATGGTCTTCACAAAAACCCACCGCTCTCTGCTGCCACAGGAACATTTTCCTCTCTGGCACACATGTTCCATTAGAAAGCATTCTGTAGTAGATTATGTTATCCAGGCTAGTTGAGATTTGAGAGTAATTATGATAAAAATAAAGATAATATGCTTGTAAACTTTGCAAGTGATTATTGCAGTACTTATGATGTAATTCACAGAGATGGCACCATTAGAAAGTAACGAAGCTTGCTAAGTTAAAACTTTAGTGACATTTTTAACATTTCTTGAAAGCATTAAGACCTGAGTGCAAGGATGGGATTCAAGTGCTCTACAAGTTATGTTTCTGTCTCTGTCACATATGCTGGCTGTATTCTTGAGAAAGTATAGTGCTTCCCTTCCCATAAGGGGGATGCTTGAGAATCACTTGCTGATATCAGCCCGAGAGGAACTTATCTAGATTGTGGTGTGAAAGCCTCAGTGTAGCTAGGCTTCCAGGCCTGATTGTAGTTAAAGCCTTAAGGGATGTGCCTTTCTGAGGTGGGGAGAAGAGTGAGTTATTTAGCATTTGCAAGGGACTTGAAGACTTAGGAGATGTGGGAGTTTACAACCCACTGCACGCAGAGAACAAACTATCTAACCCTTATTACCTCACACCTTT
This sequence comes from Corvus hawaiiensis, assembly GCF_020740725.1. Classification (NCBI taxonomy): domain Eukaryota; kingdom Metazoa; phylum Chordata; class Aves; order Passeriformes; family Corvidae; genus Corvus; species Corvus hawaiiensis. Next base: position 56,369,898 of record NC_063255.1, read on the forward strand.
TCTCATAATGTGCGCTATTGATAGTGATTACTGTGAAAGGGGTTCCACCGTGTTGAAAAAGGTCATTAATAAAAAAAGAGGTAATTGAGATGTTTAGTGTTGTAAACATTGAATTTGCTAAAATTCTCCTTCATTGAACAAAAAAATCTGTTTTGTTTTTCAAGCAGAGCAACATAGATCATGATTCACAGATTGTTTACACAGATCCCAAGACCAACATGCCTTAGGACTGAAAAAGGAGAGCAGTCTGCAGCCTCCAGCCTTGCCCATCTGTGTTATCAATAGCACATACAAAGGTAAACCTGCTCCTCAGGTGTCACAACACAATTCCTCCAAATGGAATCGAACTGTAGTATGGTCTTGGTCTTCCCCATCAGGTGAGGACACAGAGCAATTAACTCTTTTAAACATGCAGTAAGTACAACTAAAAGCACAGTTAAAATCAGAAAAGGGAATTGGAGCTCAGCAAAACTCAGCAAAGCTGAATAACTACTCAACTAAATCCAATTATCTTTGTATTTGTAGAGTTATTTTGCGAGGAAGCTGTTTTGGGAACTCCAAATAATTCTTGATGTGGCAGTGTTTTGATATGGCTTGGGAAGTTCCTCTCATTTTACATGTTCTCAGTAAAATTGCTGTCATGACTGATGACCTCAGCAGCAAAGAATGAGGCATTCTGTATCTCTACATCCACTGATCCAAAGAAACTTTGCCATAAGGTTTAGCAATTAATCTTGGAGTACTACAAATAGTTACAACTGAACTCTACATGCCCAACAAATGAACAAGTATGTCTTATATCATGTTGAAGTGCAATACCATTAGGCAAAGCTAACAACAGAAATTCTAGTATGAGCTGAAGATGCTCAGGTTAAAAACCATTCTTGTGGTTCCCAAATTGCATCATAACAATAATGTAAAAATGGAAAATCAGGTCTGTATTTCCTTGCTAGGGTCTCAAATCTGATTTTGAAGCTTCAGTTGGCCCTACTGCCTTGAAAACTACAGAATGATTGGATTTTATGCAATTATAACCTTCAAAATGTTTGGCAGTCTAGACTCCTTTTTCTGCTGGTGAAGAGGACAAATCAGCTCATCACTGCGTAAGAGAGGCAGGCTCTGGGTCGCTGACTTCTGAAGACACCAAGGTGATTTCCACTTCAGTCCAGTGAAGTCCACTTCACTGGACTGAAGTGCCTCAAAAGCTGATATCATGCAGGTGACTCCACCATGCAATCCACAATACTGAATGAACAGTTTACGTTTCCTACCCTGCATCTCAAAACATGTTCAAAACAGCAGACAGAAGCATCTATTCACTCAGTAGACAAACACTAGACCTCATGAGTGTAGGTCTTACAGGAATTTTTTTTTTGTTTGTTTCTCATCAAACTGAGAAGGGGAAAACTGTTTTCTGTTAAAATATTTTGGAAAGTGGACATAGAAAGTGATAGTGACTGCCCTCTTCTTGTAGTGTAATAGCCCTATTGTCAGAGCTGTCACAGAGGAAGAGGGACACGTGGGTCCCATTTCCCCTTCTGCTCAGACCCATGTTTCCTGCCCTTTAGAGAAAAGGCTCTAGTCAACGGGAGGATTCAGTATTCACCGAGGAGCCAGTGAGTGAAGATGAAAGGGAGCTCATGGCTTCAGGGGTCAGAGGATCCTTTCAGTTGCACTCTCTGCTCCCAGGATCATTTCTGTTTATTTAAAGACTCCTTCATGTAAGCATACACAGTCTTGGGATGACAGAGTGACACGGTTTTGCCACTTTCTGCTGACCCACACAACATAGACTGTGCCTTATAAAAAAAGTAAGGAACATATGTTTTTGTTGAATAGAAATTGAAGAGATTGGGACTATTCAATTGACAAAAACGAGTAAGAAGGAATATAAAATAGCACTATTTGAGATAATGAATTATACTGAGAAGGTAAAACAGGTTCTTTGTTTATCCAATCAAGAAAATAATGAAGAAGAAAGAAGGAAAAAAATGTAACCAAAGGAAGCTTTTCTTTTCCTTTTCTCTCTCTCTCTTTTTTAAACAAAAGCTGCAATTAACCTGTTGAACTAATTTCTACTAGGTATAATTTAGGCCAAGAGATTAGTAGTCTAATCCAGAAAGGATTAGACATGTATATGCATAATGAAAATATCCATAAACTACAATAGGTAGAATATTATCTCAAACCCTTTTATAGGATAGCTTACCTCTTAATACCAATTGAAACCTGTGTACCTCTGTCTAGTCGAGGACCTTGTGAAGCACTTGTCTTTTCATCCAGGGTCTGTACTTATCTACCTTACTGAAAAAAACAAAAAAGACAATAAAAGAAGCCAGCTACAATATAGTATACTCCTCTGCATTATTTCTGTTCCAGGGGAGCAGCTGTTTTATTGCTTAGATGGAACAGTGATTTTACAAAGTTAGGTGATATTTATACTTCTTATATTAGCATTTTTACACTATAATTAAAATTCAGCCCTGGTAAATAGAGGGAGAAGCATAATCTGACCACCCAGCTAGGAATGAAATGTTGGAGCCTTTTCCATAAGAAGAAATCCACAACAGTGAGGATGTGATTTTCCATTATAAGTGTACTCTTACTTGCAACAGGAGTGAACTGACAGCAAAGGTCTTTGCAGAATAGCTTTGCAGTATACCAATAATGCAGTGGGAGAGGTGGACAGCTATCAAATTCTCTATGCGCCCTTTCATGCAGGCTGGGGATAAACCTTTCCCCTGCACTCTGTTATTAGGCGCACAATGAAAATCTGGGAAAATCAGAGAGCATTTCAGGATTGGGCTCTTCTTCCTTCTCTTCCTGGACTTAGTTATTTAGAAATTAATAAGTACAGGCAGATCTTAAAATAACTACAAAGGTTTTATAACTGGTTTTAGTGTCTGGGAGGCCACAGAAGTTAAGAGAAGAATAACTCTCACATTATATTAAGTCAACAGTTATTTACTGTCTGTAGTAAATGTCAAATCAGAATTTCATTTGAATTTATATAGTCTTTTCCTCTCTGATCTCTTTTTTGCTGGTCTCTTGGGCCATCTAAATTTTCTCATTCCTGAGGAAGGCTGCCCTTGTAGCCCCTTAATGTGACCCTAGGGGTGAGAAAACCAACTGGTTTTCTGTTTGCTGCTGAATATATTGTTTTACTGTTATGAAAACATAGAAAGGTCTTGCCTTGCTACCAGACCTGCTATCTCACATTGTCAAATTCAGAGAAATAGTTTTACTGTAGTTATATCCACCACAAAGAGTTGAGCATCGAACACTGGATTCCTGGCTGTCCTTGTGTCCTCAGGTACTACTAAAGTTTTTGCAGTCCAAAGGTGTTCACTGCCTTAAGTGTTCAGCACTAAAGAAAGCTTGTTCTACCAATATAAATTTATCAGCTAAAATCAGCTGTGAATGATATTTAATAATTTCAGAGTTCCTTTACTCTTCGTTTGTAATTTGTCACATTACTTTATTACTGTTTGCAAAAGTAACAAAGGATATTGCAACAGGGATTCATTTGGGCAAATTAAACCTTCAGTGGAATTTCAAATGCAGGCATTCGTTCTCTGGGATTAGACATCAGCAGCCTGTGGAATTATTTCTGACATTTCATCCATCATACACTCAGAATAACTAAACAAGCTGGTGCTGCTCTCTTCCTGCTCAAAGAACAACTTTCACAGAACCTTCCCAACCTATTAATGTCAGGAATCTGTGCTTGGAAAATTCAGAGAAAAAAGAAAAATCTTCCACAAGTGAAAGGCAGAGATCTTATCATGTATCAGTCACATGCATTGGGAAGTCTGTTCATAAACAGATCTTTAGCTGGTGTAAATTGGAATGACTTAACTGGTGTATGTATATGGATTTAGTTCAGTCCTGGAATTTTTACCACAGGAGTGACTAGATCTACAACTGTGAGAATCTGGACCTGCTCTTCTGAAAACAAACCATGAAACTGGTATTAGGTGGAATGGAAGGTGGACTGCTTCTTTTCATCTTCTTTGTTTGAAAAGTAAACTGTAAAGCACATAACTTTTCAGCATAACCTCTTGCACTCTGCAATTTTCGGTCTTTTCTTGAATCTCTGAGCACATACTTCAGTGGTCAAAGTTTCACTTCAACCAGCTCCTTTCAGGCCAAACATGGTCAAACTAGATTAACTGTATTATGTAAATACCATAGCATTAGTGAAAAAAACCTATGGGCTACCTAATTATTAAAGGTCAATAACCCCTTAAACTATATTAAAATTTTTTTCCTAATAAACCACAAATAGGTTTCCCATTTTGGACAGACCTTCAAGAATTTTTTCAATTACAGGACATTTCCTTCCCCACCCTGCCTCCTCCCCTCCCCTGCTTTAAAAATGAATATAACGTGCTTTGACGTAGCACGGTCTCACACTGAAATCTACAATCATGTACCTAAACTAACAAAAAGGTAAAATCACCAAAAGGGAGATTTTAGAAACAGAATGCATAATCAGATAAATGAGAAGAAAGTTTTGAAAAGGATTGCAGAGGAGTAATATAAGATATTGCTGGTGTGCTTCTTACTTCATTATTGTTTTCCTTCAGTAAAAGTTCTGTCAGCTGGGGAGAGTTACTCACATGTTTGAAGCTGGGTCTAATTTCTCCGAAATCAGATTCCTTATTCCCAGGACTCCACTCCACAGTGCCAGCACAAACATACATCAGCAGCTGCACAGCACTTTAAAGAGCTAGCACGGACATATCAAGCAATTACACCGTTTCAGATCTCTGTCCATTATTTTCACTGAGCAAATCTGAAGTTGGAAGAATCAGTCAGAGAAAGCAAATAAGCATTTTGGAAGTCGGAGTACCTCATCTGAGGAGTGAAACTCACCTACTGCTTAACCTTGTAGGTAAGAAATGCTGATGTGAAGAATGATCCCTTTGCCACAAATAAAGCTTTAAAAAGTACTTGGATTTTCACTCTGATGAATACAGTGAGTGCTGGTGCACTGAGCTGGTGTCAGCCTTACTTCTATCAGGGGCAGGTGTAGTTCTGGTTGCTTTTGAACTCAGGAAAATGTGTGCAAGCTGATTTCACTTCTGGTGGAATCTCCTTTGAGTAGGGGCTGTGCTGTGGATGAGTTGAGTAGAATGAAATGAATGAAGAAACTAAGTTTGAAATTCTTGTGTTACTTCCAAAATTAACTTTTTGTTGTTACTGAGCCTAGATTTGCGCTGGTTTTTTTAGTGTGCACGTATGTGTCTATGTGCGTGTGTGAAATACATGCTATTGTAGACAGACATTGACTTCTTGTACAAAAAAAGCACACCTGTCCTGTGGCCTGAACTTGACAAATAAAAGCATTAACAAGCTACTCATTAATTAAGCAATAGTGTAACCATGCCTTTGCTTTAAAGGTGTTGGTGTGGCTGAGTTGTTAATAATACTTGTGGTGTCCCTTGCTTGACACCAGCAAAGACACAAGCTATCAGAAAAAAAGGCAGCAAAATCTCAAGCAGATCTCTGCAAGCGTATGAGAAAAGAGAGGCTTTGCTGTTTACCCACAAGTTGTCTTTTAGCTTGTATGGTATTGTTAATGCCAATAGAAGTGCTACACTGAATAATCTGAGAAAAAAGGAAAATACCCCATGCAGATACAATTTACCGCAGTGAGTAAGTCAGAAACTTTCAAGACAACATCCTCATGTTTTACAATTTTCTAATATTTTAGCTACTTAGACTCCATCCTTCCTTGCATTTTCCCATGTGAACATTAAAAAAATTGACTGAAATGAATGAGACAGATCTTCTCATATGTACAGTTAGATAGATATCTCTATTGCTGTGGACACAGGATTTTGTAAATATTGATAGGACAGTTTTGACAGTTTCCCACAGTTGTCATCTAAAGCAAAGCTGTGGGACTGTGGAAAAAGAACCTTTACCCTTTGCTTCCTTTCCTTCACCCCCAAAGCAGTGAGATTTACCCGAGGTGAGCATCCGGGGTGAATGGCCCTACTTGGATCCTGCTGGCAGAGGTGGCCAATGTTACTGTGAGATAGATCACTCAAACTCTGCCACTGATTTACAGCCTGGTTCTTTATCTATCCTCCTTCATTAAGGTACGTGTAAGTGTATACAACTGGTTAGATGTCTCCAGTACTAAAATTTCAGCAAATTGTGCCACAGTAGGAACAAATACATTCCCACCAGTGCAATTTGTTAATTTTGCTGTGGGTGTAAGACTTGTGAGCAGGTTCACGAGCAGTTCTGGGATCCAGGCTTACAATCATCTTTATATGTGTCTTTTCCATCTTTGTCCTGGACCTGTTTAATCTCTCTGAGAGCACATTTTTTTGAGCTGGGAGAGAAAGTAAGAGAAAAACAAAGCTGGGTGGTATGGCTTAGAAATACTGCCAGGCTTTGCATAAAATGGTAGTTCAGACATTCACCCAAAACATGAGAGGATCAGTCCTAATCCCTGAGTCGGTTATAAAACTGCATCAGTGCAAAAGATAGCACTGAATGCTTTTGAAGGGATGGGGTTCGATGTCAGCTTGAGGGAGACACGTATAGATCTTAATTGCTGCAGAACAGAGACAGGCATCATTTCAGGGCTAAGGATTTCCCAAGATGCTTTAAAATTAGGTTACTTTTTTTATTTTTTATCCTTCTAGACTGTTTTTGAAAATCTGGTTCTGCTTCTGAAACATTCACAAGCAAAGAATTATGGAAGATATCTGTAACTGAATACTTTGTAGCAGACAGTTTTTTAATGAATGACTTAAAATTTCTGTCTAGAAAAAGTGAAATTATTTTTTCAATCTTGTTTTTGGAGGCAGAGAGTATAATGTATGGCCCCTGTGTGGCGGCAACAACTTTTTTGATTTATGGAAGCAGACACAAATAGTCTGGAATAAACAAATCTTGAACAACAGATGAAACTTGGTCACTTTGATTTCCAAAGTGGTTCTGAAGAAAACGAGAGAATATGGCAACAAAATAGTAGTCCACTCACCTGTACTGATCACATAATTACATGTGAACCTATATGCCAGACCTAATATCACTTTCTTGCACAAGGATGGAAGCTCAAACAGAATCTGTGCATCATGGTGACACCTGAAGCCCCATCTCCTAGGTGAAGCAAGATACAGCATAGAAGTTAGGCCATCCCTTGACTCATATTCCTCAAACTGCTCTCTTGTTCTAAGCTGTTTACAACCACAAACTTTGAAAAAGGTTAACCGTTAAAAAAAACAAGGAGAGAAGGCGAGACACTTACAACACATAGCAATAGCCCTGCCCAGCATGAGAAATCTCTTTCAAACAAAGAAGAGTTGGTTGGATCCCGAATCTGAAGTGAAGATACCAACTCTGCTGTACTATTCTTTATTTCCTGACCTTTAATATCCGTGGAGGCAAATAAATACTTCTAGATGAGAGGAACTACATTTTAGACGATTAAAGTTCGGTGAGTCGAATCCCAAACATCTTTTACAGCTAGATATTTCAATGAGCAGTATAAAACCGAAGTCCCTGTCAAAAAAAGATAAGTTTTATAATGTTTTATGGTTATGCCTTTCCCAAAAGACATGAAAAAGTTTCAAAAGGCTGTGATATTTCACGTATGACAGTAGCTGAGAGAGACAGCACAGAGCCTAGGCTGCAGATAGCAGCTACATCCTGTTTCCCTGAATAGTCCTAAAAATTCACTGCCAAAGAACTAGACTAGGTGTGCTAAGAACTCTTAGGAGAAGTACTAGGCTGGGCTTGGTATACTAAGATTTGTCTCAAGAGAGATACTATACCCACTAGGTTCCTTTCTAGCTTCTTTTGTGTTTCTGGCTTGTAGTCAAAGGTTAATAAATGTATGCTCAAATTATCTTTTGCCACATGCACATGTATTATGGAGTGAAAACCTGACTATTTCTACACATCAAGTTATACAACACTGCAAGGGTCAATTATGGCAAAATTGTGGCCCTGTTAGTGACAAGTGCAAATTTGATTTGACACAAGCTGGGGAGGATTTCCAAGAAAAATTTGTAAATTTCTTCATTGGGCATCACATCCTTTGTCTCAAGCATCTAAAATCAGAAATGCCTCAAATCAACATGGCACCAAAGGGCATATGGAACAGTTAGTGCTCAAGCACTGTTGCTAAACCTATGGTTTTCTTACTAGAAAGGTTAGCCCTGACCTGAAAGTTTATGTGTGATGCAATCACAAAGACAAATTGATCACTCCAACAACCACAACCATGCATGGAATCTTAGCAAGCTGCTCATCTTTAACCTGCCCTGAGGCTCACCTGGCGGTTTGCAGTCACTCTACACATCTGTTGACATCAACAAGGCTGACAGAAAAGTATGTCATTGATTGCAATTTCTGCTTTGATTAATTGACTCTATAATTTGTCTCTTTGAAGGGGGAAAAAAGAGACTATATCATTAACACCTTTTGAAAGAACTGTACCTTAATCAAGTATAATTATTTTTCTAGATTAAACCTTTACAACCTCTTCCTGTACTAGCAAATGTTGTCTTAGGTCAAATGTGGTATCAGTAAAAAGGTATTAATGTATTGACCTAAAATAAGTTGTGCTAGGACTTGTTTGTGTGTGGCGCATTCTGGAAAGTACTGTGCCTCCTCCATCAGAATAACCTTCAACGAAGGCCACACATCACAAAGTATTGAGTTCCTGAGTAACCTAGCTTTCTAAGACAATAAATTACCACTAGTAAGTCACAGAATATTTAGAAAGAGCAGCAAGCAACTCAGAAATGTCCAACTATTAATTTAACTTTTGAAAAACTGAACAGACAGAAAGACAAAAAAAAATTTTTAAGATGATAACTTAAGCTACATGAAACATCAAATTATATTTAAATACCTCCTAAGAACTGAGTGGTCTTGTTTTATTTTTATCTGTGTATCATTTTACCCAATCGCAATGTTAATGTTCCTTTCTTATTATGGGTATAAGACCATGCTATTCACAGTGGTTTTCATGTATAAGAGATTCCAGCTCTATCTGATACCATGGTGACTACTCATTTCCTACTGGTGATCACCCCCTCATCCCATGGCTAAAAAGAGAAACACAGAGAAGGATCACAAGACTCTGTAATAATAATGTACACTTTACATATACTCATATTCTAGCATTGAAGCGAAAACATTGTATTCTGCTTCCTTACTTTGCCATTTGTTTGGTGAAAACCTTAAAAATTTATTGGAGGTCAGTATTATTTATGGAGCTAGTTTCCACTTTTTTTTAATCTTTCTTGCCAAGATAATTTGTGCAGACCCTCCAATACCAAATATCACATACATAAAATAAATAGAGACATTTGTGGACACATGTTGGCAAAGTATTTAAAGTGATATTCTTCAAAAACTATGAGTACTTTTCTTATCATGCACAATTTGGATTGTACTAATGCAGTTGCTGGTGCATGTACTTTGTATTCAGGCTCTTAGGACATTTTCATTTGTTAGGATATGGCTCTGCCATACCTTTCTGTCTCCTGCTTTTTCACTACTCTTAAAAAACCTTGTCTCTAGCCCCGGTTGCAATGCAAGAGTTTAATTAGAAATTTGCAGATGTTTTCCATAGGCTACATAGAGTGGGATTTATGTTTCATCAATGAATGTACTTTGGCTCTTACTTGAATATATATGCATGTACACCTCAAATACATGGGCAATGAATAGATCCTCAAAAACCAAGTGCAAAACACTCAAGCACATACTTTCTACAGCACTGAGAAACAAGACATTGATATTAGGGCTATCACTTTTGAGGTATATGCAGAAATAGGGTGGAATCTATAATATAAGCACAGAGAAAATTCTTGGTTTTCATTCCAGTTTAATGATCTTTCACCCACACACTGAAAATAGGGATGCATCCTCTCTCCACCTGAAACTAGCTACTTGAAAGATTGGCATCTGCCTGCAGAACAGGCACACCTTGAACTTAGTACTAGGTGGGCAATGTTTTAATCATGGCTTTGGTGATGAAAAGGCTGGGAGTACATTTCTTGCACTGACTCAGATGAATACAACACCACAGATCTTTGCTGCAATCCAGGCTAGTTCCCTGATTCAACTTTTCCTACACACAGAATCACAGAATCACAATAGGTTGGAAGGGACCTCAGTGAGGCATCTGGTCCAACCTCCCTCCTCAAGGAGGGTCATCCTGTAACAAATGGCACAGGATTGTTTCCAATATCCCTTGAATATCTCCAATGAGGAGGACTCCACATCCTCTCTGGGCAAGCTGTTCCAGTATGTGGTCACCTGCATAGTAAAGAAGTTCTTCCTCATGTTTAGGTAGAAGTTTTTGTGCACCAGTTTCTGTCTATTGCCTCTTGTTTTATTGGCTTGCACCACTGAGAAGAGCCCGAATCCATCCTCTTGATACCCTTCCTTTAGATATCTATACACATCTATAAGGTCCCCTCTCAGTCACCTCTTCTCAAGGCTGAACAGGCCCAACTCCCTCAGTCTTTTGTCATAAGAGATATTCTCCAGATCCTTGACCAACTTAGAAGGTCTCTGCTGGACCTGCTCCAGGAGCACCATGTCTCTTGTACTGAAGAGCCCAGAACTGCTCACAGTACTCCAAATGTGCCTCACCAGGGCTAAATAGAGGGGCAGGATCACTTGCCTTGACCTGCTGGCAATGCTCCTCCTAACACATCCCAGGATTCCTTTGGCCTTCTTGGCCACAAGGGCACTGCTGGCTCACGGACAGCTAGTTGTCCACCAGGATCCCTAGGTTCTTCTCCTCAGAGCTGCTTCCCAGCAGGTTGGCCTCCAGCCTGTGCTAGTGCCTGGGGTTATCCCTCCCCAGGTGCAGGATCCTGCATCTATCCTTTTTGAATTTCAGGAGGTTCTTCTCTGCCCATCTGTCCAGCCTCTGAAGGTCTTTCTGAAGGGCTGCACAATTCTCTGAGGCATCAGCTGCTCCTCCCAGCTTTGTCCTCAGCAAACTTGCTGAGGAGGCATCTGCCCCTTCATCCAAGCCATTGATGAACAAGTTAAACAGCACTGAACCCAGTAGAGAGCCCCGGGGCACAGCCCTAGTGACAGATCACCAACTCGACTCTGTACCACTGATCACAGCCTTCTGGAATCTGTTACTCAGCCAGTTCTCAATCCATCCTTGTATCCATTCATCTACCCTACACTTCCTGAGTTTGCTAATGAGGATGAGAGACAGTTTCAAAAGCCTTTCTAAAGTCAAGGGTAGATAATATCCACTGCTCTCCCCTCATCCATCCATGGAGTTTTTTCATTGTAGAGGGCAATCAGGTTGGTCAAGCATGATTTACCTTTAGTGACTCCATGCTGATTACTCCTGATCACCTTTATGTCTTCCACACTGGTAGACATAGTGTCCAGAATAAGACACTCCATTGTCTTTCCAGGGGTTGAGGTGAGGCTGACTGGATGGTAGTTCCCCTTGTCTTCTTTCTTGCTTTTTTTGAACACCGGAGTGGTGTTTGTTTGCTTCCAGTCCTCAGGCACCTCTCCTGATCTCCCTGACCTCTCAAAGATGATTGTGAGAGGCCTATCTATGATGTCAGCCAGCTCTCTCAGCATTCATGGATACATCCCATTGTGGCCTGTGGACTTGTGGATGTGAAATTTATTTAGGTGCTCTCTGACACAATCCTCGTTCATTAAAGGAAGGTCTTCCTCCTGACATTCATACACCCTGGTCTCCTGGCTTAGCGATCCCTAAGGGCTGATGTTATTGGTGAAGACAGATGCAAAGAAGGCATTCAATAACACTGCCTTCTCTGTGTCCTCTGTTACCAGAGTCTGCCCTCCATTTCCTAATGGGTCCACATTATCCTTTGTTTTCCTTTTGTTATTTATGTATTTGAAAAAGCCCTTTTTTCATCCTTGACATCCTTGACTAGATTTAATTCTGGACTGACTTTGGTCTTTCTAGACTAATTTCATTTCTACTTATCCTGACCACCTCTCTATATTCACTGTGGCCTGACCTTACTTCCATCTCCTGGGAACTTTTTGCTTATAGTTAGAAATGACAGGGGTTTATTCCTTTATAGGGTTTTCTTGTGCCTTTGGCTTGCCCTGTTCTTGAGCCTTGAGGAGGAGAGCCTTAAGGATTGACCAACTCTCCTGCAGGGAAAGAAGGGTCCCTGAACATATTCCTCTCACTGAACAGTGACAAACGTAACTGGCTTACATGCTTCTGTGTCTTGATACATTGCTGAGTTTGGCCTTTTGGAAACCTTGGGTTAATCCTTCCCCATCATCACAGCAAACTGCCATTTTGAGTTTACTGAAAAACAGGAAAAGAAACCCCTCTTAATTATTGACACAAGAGGAAAGAAAGCTGTCCTCTTGAGTCCTGAAAACTGGTGTAAAATGTCAAAGCTAGAGAGCTCCTCTCCAGTAAGTTATTCTCAGTAAATTTGGTCTGTTCATTGCACATATACACATATAGATCTGTCTTTATATATGCTTTCTCTTCGTGAAAAGCATTCTGGCTACTTAACAGGCATGTGGGATCCTGCATAAGTTATGCTGATTTTATATGATTCAAACTATAAAATATAAAATTACATCTCATTTTCTATATGCGTATACACAAACTATGTAGAACGTGAAAGATCAAACTGGAAATTCTTCATTCTCATTTGTGAATTTTTTTTCATCCCATGATCCCATTGGTTTCAACTGGGCTGAGTAAAAGGTCTCACATAAGACCACATTCTGGCCTTGTTTTAAAACCACATCAGGTCTCCAATCTTGCAATTTGATCTGTGCAAAGACAGTCACATGGTGTTAGTGGGCTGTTTTTCTGGCGTGGGAAGACATTTCATGGATCAAGGCCATAACAGTTAACTACCCAAACAAGAACATGACAAAGCTTCACTGCAACATTTAATCTGATGGTTTTTAGCTTATATTAACTTTTAACTTCAGAGGTGTGTAGTGTTTCTCCACCAAAAAAGTGTAATATTCTTAAAGTATTCTTACAGCTTTAAAATAACAAACACCACACAAATGTTTGAGAATGGCATTGTAGTCACTTCTGTAAGTCTGAAGTGGACTATAGCAGCAAAACGGCAATGCCTACAGAAAAGGTGTTCTTTTCAGGACACCCATTCCTCCTGTTGGATTCTTCCATGCTTGTTTGTCTTTGCTGCCTTACGTTGAAGTTTCCAATTTGCTTGTGAGCAATATGGGTATGAAAGCTCAATCAACCATCCAAAAGGTTTAACAGACTACTAGACAGAGGTGCTATTTCTGTGAGAGTGAAACAGAGGTACCTACCTATTTTAGATAGCTTTATAGTGCCAGTCTGCTTTCACTGATATCTATTTTAGTATTACGAGTGATCAGGAATATGAGTACTCTCTACAGGGTACTTTTCATAAACTTTTACTGGACTCTGCCCAGCACAGTCACTATCTCTGCAGTACTTCAGTGTGTTCTCTTTTTACAGATATATCGGATATTTCACTCCTTTAGTATATGGTATACAGATAGATGGATGCACCCACATGAACCATGCTGCATCAGTGGGCAGCCAGGTGTGCATTACAAGTGGAAAGACTGTTGCTTGACATGAATAAAAGTCTTCTATCATATTGTACATGAGTTGATCTTTAATGACTTTATCTATTACTTTTTTATGGCATGAACACCACTGTAAGATTTGCTGGTTATCAACTGTTAAGCTCATATAATGAAGCTCCTCTGCACCCATAGTTTCAGTTTTTAAATATATCTTCCCTGAGCGTATGCAAAAATATTGAAGGACCCAGAAGGAAAACTTTGCCTTTAAGCTTCAGAGGCTCTTAGCTTGTAAATTAACACTGATGTGCTACATTTCTACAGCTGCTTAGAGCAGGACTGGAATGTCTCAGATCCATGAAGAATTGAATTCTTTCTGCATGTCCTTACCTCATAAAAAGTAATATTGCTGCCCACAAAGGTGCAAAGGTTGAAAAAAATTTCATTTCAGATGGTGTGAATCCAATCCATCTCCCAGGTTTGGATTGCCATTTTGATAATTACCAGGAGCAGCATAACGGCTTGAAGGGCATTCCAGTAGGATTTTTCCTTGCTGGAGAGGAGAACTGCAGAGGTTAATCAAAACAGGTACAGTCCTCCTTACCTGTTACCACTTCTGCTCATCTCCCATTCAGCATCTGTCTAATCTGCACATCTTCAGTACGGTATTCCCTATCTCTGTACTCAGAAGGATCTGAATACAGCTGTCAACATTTCAATCAAGGCACAGTTCTAATTAGATTTCTCTATCATAGTGGAAGGAAATATACTTGGAAAGTTGCTCCGTGCCATATTTCAACCACCAACAGTAGTTGTTTTTGATGAAACTTCTATTATGGTTAAAATAAGGACATATTTCTAGTTAACTTCATGCTTTCACTTAAGAAAGATTTTTGAAGCAAAGGTGAAGACCAAAAAGCTTAGCTGAAGATGTAAAAGCATGAAAGTAAAGGGTAGAAAAATTTAAATACTTAAATGTAGGAGCTTAAAATGGAAACTGGTGCACCTCTTTAGCCATGGCTATTTTCTGTACCAGTCTACCAGTCTGTATGAAACAGACGAAGGCAGACACATTATCAATTTTGAGTTGTTTTTGCAGTCAGAGAAGGGGATGTCTTTAACAAAATAATTACTTGCATGGTAATATTAATAATATTGCCAGAAAAATTAATGCCACTGAGTACAAAAAGTATTCAAAACAAATAGGGGTCGGGATCAGGAACACTGGAATGTGAATATTCAATTAGCAACAACAGAAATGATGTGGGGCGTGGTATGTAAATGATGGGTGCCTCGGGCCAAAAGTTCTCAATAGCAAAGCCAATAAGATATCAAAAACACCCCAGATGACTGTTTTTTTAGCTCAAGAGAAAATCCATGTTGAAAATGTTTGCTGTTCTGACAGCAAAACCAAACATGGTCCATAATGCAAGCATTAAGAGGATGTGTAACCTGCACAGTATTTACAGCTAGGAAAATGATAAGAAGGAGAGATGCTTGAGGAGAAAAAACTTGATAACCAGAGTTTTTTACATTGACCACAGCACCCCATGTCCCACATGCTGATTTCTCAAGCAAACCTGTTGCCAAGAGAAATTTTTTCTTGGACTGTAAAATACATAGGATATGCTTGGCTTGCATCAAGAACACAGCAGTTTATTCCCCACACAAACAGCTCTATCTAGCTAGGCTGGATATAAGCAGAAAGACTGCTTCACTAATTATTTATACAAAGATAGCTGAATTCTGGAGGAGTCATAGGAACTGGAAGTTGGTTACTTTTGATTCTTACTGTGTTTTTGACTTTCAGGGCTGTCAGTCTACTGAAAACCATCTAGACCTTCATCCACAGAAAGGTAATTCACAAGTGATTTTTTTCCCCCCAAGAGTACTGATACTGCTTATTTAGTAACAATAATCATAAAGTATTTATATAAAGCACAATCTTTACTTGGACAAAGAATTTGTCTTCCAACCTGTCCCACTGGCCACAGCTACCAGCATCAACCTTGCTGCAGGTGTTTGCACTGTGAGAAGAATATTCTTACATGTCCTGGAAATTCATTACACTTATGTGTTCCAGCAAACAGAGGCTTTTTCAAATCAAAATGACTACTTTTATGAGTCAAGTGGAACTTATTCGTAAGTGTTTTCAGATTCAAGTCAACTGGTTTTTACATTATGCACCTCCTTCTTGCCCCTTTTCTACCCACTTCTAGACCAAGAACTTGAAATTCTGAAACAAGATTAGCAGGCGGTATAAGAGGAAAAAAATTTTCCTAGTGCTTTACATACTGTCGTCCACATCCTCTCACTTGTTCGGGAAATACAGCCACAATAGGGATATATGAAATAAATTTGCAGTTTAAAGCAAAGCTACAGTGAAAGGGAGTGAGAGAAGAAAGAACAGTGCAGCCAGTGGAAAAAGAAACAGCATTTTGGACAGACAGAATACTGTGGATCTACAGTCACCTAGGACCATAAACTGAACCTTACTCTGCTTTAAGAACATTTTAAGGGCTTGTGGGATTTGGTCTCAGTTTAGGCTCTGGGATTAGCATTCCACTTGTGCAAAGTATCATGGAATTTTAATGAATACAAGTAGTCAGAGTTTCTGCTCTCTCCCAGAGATCTGTTTATTTGCTAATTTAAAGACACATTTCACATCTGACTTCAGTGGTGTATTTGCACCAGCACCATACTGAGGCAATGGTTAAAAAATCTGATGCTGAGAAATGTGGCATCTGTGAATCATATATAGTCCTAGATACACACATAAATGTTTCCCCAGCTTAGATAATGAGATTTTGGAACACTGCAATGAACACAAAGATCTAAGAGTCCAGTCCACTTTGCTGTTGTGAGGCGTTTCTGGATTTAAAATAATGGAAAAAAATCAAGATATTATTTAAGTTTCTGTTCTAAATGTGTGACTATTTTTCCTTAGGAAAAGAGTCTCTAGGACATGACTAACTTAGCATTTGTTTTTGCTAAACAGAATTGTTATACTGAAATAACACATCAGGCCCTTTATGCTGGGTCTTCAAGGGGAATTGGGTGTTTAACTCAATTTGGTAAAACCAAACAGTCAATTTTCAAAGTCTCTCTCTTAGCTACTCCTTGTCTTTATTGCAGGTTTTCTGAATTATTTTTCACTTTAAAATTTTCCTTTAGAGTTGCAGGGACCCATCAGCAGCAAAAATGAAGGGAGCTTGGTAAGAAACTTCTTGGTCTCATAATGACCATCTAAAAACCTTCATCTAGCTTCAATCAAAATTCTGGACCCAAATCTAAAATTTTGTGTGAATGATTCACATGCCTTGAAGAAGACTGTTCAAGAAATTTGTTTTTAGCCTTAGATAAGGCATTGTGAGATGAGTAGTAGATGCTTTGGGACAAAGTTTTAAGCCTTTTACAGACATTTGCTTTGGCAAAAAATTAAGTACCCATCTATGTAAAATCTGGTCACACAGTCCTGGAAATCTGGCTGTATTCTTTTTGTTAACCAAAACCAGACAATAGTATGAAATGTGGTCTTTTTTATTTCAATAGCATGAAATATTTTGTGTAGTAGTTGCTTCTTAAAATGACTATGAATTTAAACAAATACCAAAAAAACAACAGCTTCAAGCAAAAGTGGAAACACCTGACCACAACATCCAAATCTTCCCAGAGCATTTCATACAACATTTCTGGAGCTTAACTGCATTCTCTAGTGCAGTTTCTGGAGCTACAAAAATCCTTTCTAAGTCCTTTAATGTCACAGATGATAGCACATTATTATTTACTGAATTTTAATATTTGTGGTTTTTTTTCTAATTTAAGAGTCACTTAAAAAAATTGCTATAAATTGCTGGAGCACAGTCAAGTTTTGGTAAAATCTGGCTAGATGACATATTCTCTTCATTATATATTTGGCAGAATGAATATTCATAGCTGAAGTTTTGTTCCCTGAAATACAAAGTTTATAACAGACATGAGATTGTGTTCTTAACAGTGTATATGAAACAAATTTTAAAAAACAGCTATATGTGAGGTTCATGACTCAAACATGACTCAAGCAAATTAACCACTTAAATGCCCAGGGTGTGCATACCCATACACCAGCAACTGCTGGTTGTTGAACAAGATAAAGGAAGAGGCTGATAAGAGGCAAATCCTGTGAGGGGGTTTAGTGATTTTATTAAGCCAATGTCCTCCCTTACATAATGGCTCCACAGGGAACACTCCCCTGTGGGAGAGTACAGGAAGTTCAAGGTAGCCCTAAGGTATTCACCTCTTTTGATGGGCCATAGCTAAGGAGAGGCGGCTGTACATTCTTAAACAATCGAAGACTCCTGAAGTGCTCCATAATCCACAGCATTACATCACTCAGTGTGAAACTTGCCGCTCCTGGGGAGGTACCTGGGCATTCCCACCTGATATTAAAAGTGACTATAAACCCAGTGAACTCCGATGTTTTGTGGGCTTTCCCCACTCCTGACAGATCAAGACAGCGACCATCGCTTCGACCAACAGACATCAAAATTGCAACAATAAAGTCTTCTTGCAGCACCCAACAGGTGGTGACTCTATACCTTTCTAGTTTCTTTTTCTGATTTCTTTCTATTTCTACTTCACATTTACTGTTAAATAAAAATCCGTTCTATTGACTTTGGCATATGGTCTTGTTTGCAATAACCAGATCTTAGTACTATATAACTGTCTTTTAAGTCAATTGCTCTGTTGTTTCTCCTCGTGTCTCTACTTTCCCCAAACTGTATCAGCTATGTTTTTTCATTATTATTTCCCAAATAAGAAAAAAAAAGAATGAAAAATCAAGAGCAAAGTTCACATGCAAAGATTATAATCTGCATAGTTCCCCATATGTGAGCATATTCAAGATAGCGTTCTTATTGATGTAGGGGCTGCTACTTTTAATGGTGCTTTTTTAGTCAGTAAAGTCAGTAGCAGTAAAGCCTTGGACTTGGTAGCAAGAAGTCAACTGCATGTTTGCATCCTTAATTTTGTGGCTATAAACAGCCACATCACATTTCCGGCAAAAACAATGGGATTGTTTTCAGCACTGCTCTACTAAAGAGGCATGGCTTTTATTTTCTTCTTGAATATACAATTAAAACCATTCCAATCACAGAACTCTGCCCCTCATTCACTTCTGAAATAGAGCATGAGAAGTGTCACTCAAAAATAAAAATCCTGCCCTTCCTTGGGCCAAATAATGAAATAAAAGCCTGGCTGTGCAGCATTACTCACAGGACTTCTACTAAAAATTTGAATTCATTGACTAATTGCTAATACATGCCCCAGTGTGCAATAAATAAGACATATTTTGTCATGAGTGGTCTTTTTCCCTTCTGTGTGGAAAAGATGGAAGTATTACCTTCGTCCTAGTTTTGGCCAGGACCTGGAGGTTATTCTATACCTCCTCACGTAGTTGTTGGGGCCAGGGGGAAGTGACTCTCTGGCTTCCAAGAAGGGCAAAGCTTCTTGGTGATGACATTGTCCACTGTTGTTCTTTTCCTTGGGGTCCTTGGTGAGAATTCTTGCTTGTGAATCACCCTCTCGTTTGCATACTTTTGTTGTTAATATTGCTGCTGTTACCTTCCGTTTTCTTATCTCATTGCTGTTTCCAGTAAACTGTTCTTATCTCAATCAGTGATTTCCACCTTTTTTGCCTCCAACTCTCAACTCCATCCTGCTGGAGACAGAAGAGGGGAGTGAACTAGTGACATGTGGTTTGGGAGAGTCTTGTTGGGGATGCTGAACTGGGGAGCACCATTCCTAAACCATGACAACCTTTCATCAGGCAAGTGATAAGGAATTGCATGCATGGACTATAGGCAGGTTCTCTTCTTGCTGTAGAGGATTTCCACCAGTGCCTGGGTTCTTGTTGAGTAGTAATGAGATACCATAATGAAACAGTAGAAGACGTATGTCAGATGGTTCTCCAATAACATTAGAAAAAAAAGCAGCTGATGTATGGGATATTGAAGGCAGATTAAGTTGTTAATGTATATTAGTATATTCTTAATTTCCTTTTAATTGAAAAAGACATATTGACTTTAATTAAAACCATTTCACAGGAACTGTCAATTAGCACATGTCAAACTAGTTAATTCAGAACAGAATTCTTTTAATTAAGGTCTGCTTTCCTTTAACTGTGGGGCCAATGAAATCAGCCTTTCCTTATCAAGACTTTAAATGTCTCAAAGAAATACAATACAAATCTCTAAAAACTCTTATCTATTATTAGAAGCCCATATGGATAACATTAAAATGATGGTGCTGGCATTGTTCATGCCACAGACATCAGAGTTTCCTTTATGACTGTTTGAAAAAAAAAAAAGAAAAAGATGCCTTTGAAGAAAGACTATTTTAAATACACAGATTTATCCTACATTAAAGAGACTACAAAATTTATGACATGGATGCTCACATTTAAATTATTTAATATGTCTGCTTAAATAAATGGGCCTATTCAAATGTGTTGTGTGTTCTATCAGCCAAAGACACATAAAACATTTTCAAAGCATGCAGCATGCAATCCTTCCCTTAAATTAACTATAATCAAAAGGAGGAAAGGCACTCAATTATTTTTTTTTTGGACAATAGCAGCATTGCTAACTTCCATTGCATGTGCAGATTTAACCCTAATTGCTAATCCAGCAGCGGTGAACATCAGGGCACTAATGTCATCTCAGTTATCAAACAGCATATAGAACCTGTCTTGACTCTCAGATAATTTCTGAATGTATATCTAGTTTGCTGATGGGTCTCCACCTCTTGGCTGATGTACAGGTGTAAAGACCTTCTCCATGGTTTCTGGGATCTGCCATGTGCAACATCTGTAATGCTGGTCACATACCTTCAGGAGTAAGAACAGCTGAGAAAAATATAACAAATTATAAAAGGAATAATTGCAAAACCTAGACTTAGTCTAATCATACAGGGTTTAGCCACTGTTTTACTGACCTCTGTCAACATAGCATTACAGAGATTAGTGAAAGGAATACTTAATAACTGAACTGTGGATTCCAAAGAGGATTATCTGGTAAGATATTTCATGTATCCTGATGGTTTGTTGAATATATTAGGAACCTGATTATGGGCCTCAATAACTCAACAATAAAAGAAGAATCACTCCCCAAAATTAAGTATAACTGGCATGCATTAAAATTAAATGCATCCTAGAAGTACAGTTTACCTAGGATCCTACCCATACCAACTTTCCCC
This sequence comes from Corvus hawaiiensis, assembly GCF_020740725.1. Classification (NCBI taxonomy): domain Eukaryota; kingdom Metazoa; phylum Chordata; class Aves; order Passeriformes; family Corvidae; genus Corvus; species Corvus hawaiiensis. The sequence goes on from NC_063255.1 coordinate 56,390,691, forward strand.
CCCAGGGCAACTCTCTGGTAGCTGGTGGGTAGTAGAGCTGTAAGAGCGCCATGTGTTAAAATCTATGTTAAGTTTTCTACAAAATCTTGAAACGTGGATGAACTTTGATCTGCAAAACTGAAGTGTTATGCCCCAGGAGTTCTTCAGCGCAAGCAAGAGGCTGTGTAGACATGTCACTTCGCTGCCTAGTCTCCTGTGTAAAGTGTACTCCGAGTATAACTAATAGCTGTAGTTCTACTTTTAAATGTGACTGTAGATTGGTAACATAAGACCCTAATATTTATTCATTAATCCCATTGTGGTCCATATTAAATCTGTGCTTATCAATTTAAATGCTTACCATAATTTAGAACCCATTCAGCAGGTCTAAGTCACTTTGGCACTGAATTGCATATTTCAACTTCTATAACACATCAGAAACAGTGTTTTGCATTTTGATCATCTTGTTCAATATACTGTTTGTTTCAAAATGGCAATTAGCAATAACTTTTCTTTTACAATCACTCCTACAGAGGCTGTGCATGGGAAGTATGGTTATGTTCACCACAAGGGTTGTAAAACCTTAGGTGACTGCCTTTATTGCTCTGAACTTCAAACTGTAAAAAATTTGAACAGTTTAAATTATAAGGAATTCTCAGATTATGGTGAAATTTTTAATCTTACAGAATCCCAGTCAGGTGGTTAGTTATTGATGTAGCTCTTACATAATGGCAAGAACAACAGAAAAACAGTTTTATGAAGGGAAAGCAATATAGTGAACTCTCACACAAGGCCAGTTAGAAAAGGAATAAAAGCAGAAGATCTTCCTTGCAAATACACCAGAGCACCTCTCAGCATAGCCTACTATGTGCCATGCTGTCAAAGCAATGCAAAGTATTCTTTTTTTTGCAATTAATAGTAAGGTGACTCATTGCTTAATAGCAGCCCTAATATTTACACACCTATGGATTTCACAACTTAGTAGCAAGCTTTGACTTCAATTAAACCTGGCAGTTTCTGATAGCAAGAAATCATTACAGAACTTCAAAAGCACTTGAACTGCAGCAAGATCTTTACAATTATCTATATAATATCTTTCAGCCTTTGTTGGGTCCTTGCTCTTCCATGGCAGCCCCAGCCTCTCTGTCAACTTTGTTCTGTAAGAAGTTGAACCTTAAAGCATGCTATTAAAAATATATATATATGAAAATGCTGCAATATACAATGGATTTCACCCTGTCTGACATTCTTTTTGGGATAAATGCTTAATAGAAATTGCCCATGTGAGTCGTGTAATGTTCATGTATTGTTCATGAATCAACGAAGAGCCATTTAAAAATTACTAGCATTACAGAAATGTAACAGCTTTTTAACAGATTATTTAAATGGCTGTAGCTCTGATTTCCAATCATTTTATCCAAATAGCTATGGCAGAACTATCCCAGAAAAGGGAGTAACTTTCTGATTAAACTCTTTTGTTGTTGGATTTAAGAAATATTTTAGAAGCAAGAATTTCTCAATTATGTATTCATCTTTCAGAGCACGGTCATAGAGGGTGTAACAGCACAATCCCACAACCCCAGATGAAAGCACAAAGAGTTTGGAGGATTCATTCTGTTCTTATAGTCACAGTCAAGAAAGCCTTTAAACACATCCAGAGCAGAAAGGACAATTTTTTCTGACTGACCAGTGTGTAGATCACTTCCTCAGGAGTCTTTGGTCCCTGCAGTTTGCCTTGTCTGGTCCTTTCTCCTGTTCCAAGGAGGACTTTGAGTCATGATAGCTGCACTCATGTTAAACCATTACAGCAACTGGTTTGCAGCACCCAAAGATGGAGCCCCCTCCAGTTAAACTGTGAGAGTTCCTTGCTCAAAGTCTTCTAGACTGATGTCTTTTGTTTGCTATTGTTTTGAAGCAAAGCCCAGATTTTTTCAAAAGCCACTGTCTTTTGGACAACTGTGCCTTCTCTTGGCTATTTTTGAAGAAGCCAATCTTTGTGTTAAGCAATGATAACTACATAGTGGAAAAATAAAGTTAAGGCACCTAGTACATACACAATACTTGTAATGTTGTTTACTAGCTCTAAACAAAGATAGTCAGATGGCTGTCATCTTGAACAAGGTACCTATGGACCATCAGCAGTTCACTGATCATAGATGAACAGCTTCTGGCTTTGCTCCCATTGTCTCTGTGAGCGTATTCCATCAGGTCACATTGCCTCACACTACAGCAATGTTAACTACTGCTTTATTAAACAATTCTCCAAGGATAACTAAAGCATTTGGGTTGTTAACATATATTGAAGAAGGTTTCAAATCAGCACATTGTACTTTGCAGTGAAATCATAATATGCCAACATGAGCACATCTAATGAGGAAAATGTTGCATGTTGTTTACTAGCTCTAAACAAAGAGCTAGTCTGTTATCCCATAAAATAACTGTGTATTTTTATTTATATGAATGATTTTAGACACAAACATTTTACCAAAACCCCATTCATTTAGGAAATACATAAACACAATGAGCTTAATACAAGAAAGTGTTTTAAAACATATTTTAGTAATTATAAAAAGAAAAGAAATTAAAAAAAGTGTTCCAAAGTACTTTTCTTTCTCCCTCATGATGAGAAAGAAACATAGGTTATCATCTGGTATATGATTTCTGATGTGGCAGTGAAGTGAAATTGTGCCTCACACCACGTATTCTTTACAGGATGAAAAGGAGTATAATTTGATTTTTTTTTATTTGAAGGTTCTGTCTGGGAACATTGGCTACCAATTTTATTTTTATTGCAGTGCATGGATAGCAAAGTCACATATCCTTATGTTAATGCAGGGTACATAGGAAAGGAATGGGAAAGTATAATTTTTGTTGTTGCTTTTGTCATTTGAAATTTCCAGAGTGTCTATGCACACTGGGTACCATTTCATTTTTACTGCACTGCACTGATAGCAATGTCACATATAATTAACACCAATGTAGAAAAAAAAAATAGAAAAAAGGAAAACCAGATTTCTCCCCCCGCCTCTGCTATTACCATTGTTTGAAATTTTTTGTATTCTGTGAATAGAATTTCTGGAGGGTGGTGGATATACTGAAAGATCTTATCTCCATTGTAAAAAAAGTGTGACGGTATATGTGTTTGTATTGCTCCATATGAGAGCGGATAGAAAATATAGTGCTACTCACATTTCTTATCAGTGGGATACAAGTTTGTTTAATGTCTAGGAACAGTTAATGTAGAAACAGCCACTTCTGACAAAAACTGGAATAATACCAGAATTTAATTGCCCCAAATCAGTATATTTTATTAAAATTCTTATCTCATTCATCCCAAAATAACTTCTGTGTCCACCTTACTGTGGACAGCTCCCGAGTAGAGAATGTGACACCCTCTTTAGGACATGTAGGGTTAATCTGTAGTTGTGGTGGACTCCTCATCAATGACTTGTGTAAATAACAGTCACCAGGATGGACATGGTGCCCACCTACATGGGCGGACCAGACAGCTGTGTGACTGCTCTCTTTTCCATGACATGTCATTTTACAAGTTAACACAAACAGCAGACCGGAGTACAGCCCTTGGGTTAACTTTGGGAAATTTGTGCCTTAGTATGGTGCATCTGTTGGGAGCAATTTTCTCAGTTTTGGAGAGCAAAAGAGGTCAGTTTGTTTTATTTTAGAATTTATTATTATAATTTGCATATCATGCCCAACACTGCCTCTTTATTCTTGACTTTTAGAGCAACTATGTTGTGGTCCTGTAAATTGACTTTCATTTTTAAGGAGCCACCCTTTGACAGACAGATATAGGGCTGCCAATGAGAGATGTCAAGCCCCAGTATGGTCCCAAGTACAGCTTGGGTAGTCCTACTAGTCTGAGATAGACCTTATGCATTGCAGCTTGCAACCTGCTCTTTAGGCACAATACCACAAGCTGGTCAACAAAGCTACTGAAAAGACTAGAAGACACATCTTCGAAGAGCAGCTGAGCACTCTGGGTTTATTTAGTTTGGAGAAAAGGAGGCTAAAGGGGTGAGCTCATTGCTGTCTACAACTTTCTGAGAAAGGGAACTGGAGAGGGAGGTGATGGCATCTTCTTCCTAGGATCCAGCAGAACATGTGGGAATGGTTCAAACCTGGTTCAGGGAAGGTTGAAGCTTGCCGTTAGGAAGCATTTTTTTACTAAAAGGGTGGCCAAACACTGGGAATAGAGGGATGTCCCAAACCTGTCCGTGTTTAAGAGGCACTTAGGTAATGTGCTCAATAACATGCTTTAACTTGTTATTTAATTAAATAACTTTAATTAGACCTGAAGTGGTGAGGCAGGTGGACTAAATAAGTGTGGTAGGTCCCTTTCAGCTGAAATATTAGTCCTCTCCTCTCTCCTCTCCTCTCCTCTCCTCTCCTCTCCTCTCCTCTCCTCTCCTCTCCTCTCCTCTCCTCTCCTCTCCTCTCCTCTCCTCTCCTCTCCTCTCCTCTCCTCTCCTCTCCTCTCCTCTCCTCTCCTCTCCTCTCCTCTCCTCTCCTCTCCTCTCCTCTCCTCTCCTCTCCTCTCCTCTCCTCTCCTCTCCTCTCCTCTCCTCTCCTCTCCTCTCCTCTCCTCTCCTCTCCTCTCCTCTCCTCTCCTCTCCTCTCCTCAAGATTGGGCGACAGAGGATGGTCTCAGACAATGTATCCAGCATTGGTAGCGTCCCTTTCTTTTTTGTTGAACAACGTTTTGAATGTGAACCTTTTTGGAACATATGGCTTTGCCCCTGTATGGACAGACACAAAGATGTCTCCAAGTTTGTTCATGGGCCTTTGGAGAGGCTGTTAATAAGGTGGGAAAAAGCAGTTTCCAAGCTCTTCCACTCTTGACAGAGTAGGACAAGAAAGGAACTAGACTGAGATTCGTGGTGTACATGAACCAACCTGAATCTGGAAGGACAAGATAACCTTGGCCAATATATCTTTAATGAATGCTTCATGGCATTAAATGACTACAGATGTGTGCAATAGATTTTGTGGTGTCACAACAGGCTACATGGCAATAAGCCACCAGAAAACAGAAATATGTGATAGCTAGCATGGTGTACATTTTTAATGCATTTCGCTGTGTGGGGCTTGGAAAACCCTCCTCCTCACCCACTGCAACAAGTTACTTGTGTGCAAAAGCAGCAGCACTCCTTCTTCAAAATACCACATATCATGAAAATCATAAAAGAAAGGCTGGCCAGAGGAATCCCATAAGTCTTTTCATTCACACTGAATTTGAGGTGTCAGCTCCTGTACTTCAGCTGCTGCTGTTCCTTGGATGGTGTCTATGAAAACTGACACCCTCAGTCATGTGACAAAAGGGCAGTGGGGATGGCTTGCTTTTGTAGAGTCATTTGCAGTGTTGGGCACCACTTTTGATGATGCTGGTGTCTTTTTCCCTCCTCTACCTCAAGTGAGACAGAACAAGTGTAAAATATTACATAGCAGGTGTTAGAGAAAGAGGGATAATGTATCAGTTTTGGAAGAAGTGCTGGATGGAAATACACAGCCAAGGTCTTCATCTGGACAGGAAACCCAGAACTGTCCTTTCCTCATGACCTGCATTGGAACTTTGTAGAAGGCAAATTTTAACTTGTTTCTAAAGGTCTCCATATGCTTTTATTTGTGTTTTCTATTTTCCTCTTGGCTATACTGGAACTTTTTTGTTTTATACTGGTACCTCCCAGAACATTTTTAAGTTATGAAAAACATACTTCTCTCAGGGCTTCACAAATGAACTATCACTTTTTTCCCCTTTCTAGGTTTTTATTAAGCTCAGTGGGACTAATTCCCTATTGTTCTGCACTTTGTGTCAAATGGGTGTGAAATGCTGGCTAAAACTACAGACATATCTTTGACTGATACAGCTTGAAGTTTGGGATCACACCTGAAATTTGTGTCCATATCTTACATCTCCAGTGTGGGCTGAGCCTCTTCAGATGGCAGGTGATATCACAGGTATTAATAAGCCACTTTCTCTTCCAGTATTGTTTATGTAACAAAATGCTGGTTTGATTTCTAAAGCATATTTCATCACTCTATTCCCTGCTTTTTTTTTTGACAGTCGCCCCAAACACTGGCAGGAGACTGACTAACAATGGAAAGTAATAGCAGGAAAAATGTATTTTTCTCAATATGTTGAATACACTGCCAAAATCCCTTTTCAATCCACCTGCAGTCTGCAGACTTGCTGTTACAGAGAAACCAAAGTTAAATAACCAACTACAGACTTTGTACGCTAAAAAAAACCAGCCCAGAAGACAAGAAAACAATTTTAAAATCATAATCAAACTTATAGTTATAATAGAAATGATTGATTACTTTCTGTGATAAATTTGCTCCATGAAATATTATTATTTTTCTTGAATAACTGTAATGGATGGTGATAGATGCTGGTACTCAAACAAATTTAGCTTTTTTCTATCAGAAACATATCCTTAGGGCCTTCTAGTCAGCACCTCTTTTGATGTGTTATCAACCCACACCTCTCGTCTCAGAGACTCCTCAATGGAGTGTGTACTTCTTGAATAATATCTTCTTGTACAATCTTTAGAATAAAATAATTCTTACTTCTTCTAATCTGATCATTTATGCACCTGGTAGCTGAGATACAAAGAGTCTGGTGTCATAACTTTGGGAAAATTAAAAAAAACCTCCAAACCCCCAAAAATCACCTTCCCCCCCAAACCACTGCATTATAGTAAGCAAGAATTGGGTTTGTCCGTTTCTTTACAAATAGGAAAAATCAAGTACTGTAGCTTATAAACATTATCATGGTCTGGAAAAGTAAATGTTGTATGAAGCACAATATTGAATAGTAACTGTCTTGTTAGTAACAGCAGGAAAAGAGAATTTTGCTGAACACTGCGTTTACCACAGTCAAACACCTACTCATCTCTTACTCAGGCTATGCTGGATTGAAAGGAAGTTTCTGTGAACTGGAGAACTAAGGATTTGACCACATGTAGAAAGACAATTTTCCTACTTTGTGAACTCATACACTGATTAAAAAAGAAGCAATTATAATTTTTCAGCAGATTATCTGTAAGTTTAATAAAACCATTGTCTGATATTCTAAATTGTCAAGTTATATTTAATACTTATTATGAGATTAAGACATGAAGATGTATCTAGTTAAGGAAATATCTTCAAACTTCAATTGTAAGAGAGCTGTATCAAAGCAAGTACTCAGATTAATTGGTGATGGGATCATTTAATATCTAACAGCAAAGAAGAAATCGCTGAGTAAGTCAGTGGAGGGAGAAATTTTGGGGTCATCACTATCTCTTTGTAATCACTTCCCGAAATGTTTATACATGTAAGCACTGACTAAAAATTACTTAAAAGATGTAATCTGGTGTTATTAAAGTTTTGGCTGGTTGTTTACTATGTTTGACCTGCTTATGTAAATACTTTAGTGCTTTGTCTGAAACTAACTTGCAACAGATAAGTTTAAAGGCTAGTTAAAATCTTGTGTTGATTATAAAATGAACAGAATAATTCTAAATGATTTCAAAATTTATGTAAAAATGAGTGTATCAAAGTACACTAAAGCACCTAACTTATTTATACCCAAATTTAAAAATCACAAATATATAATAATTAAATGGTAATTTTGAAATAGATAATTTTCCTCCATGTTTTAATACATTTAATAACCAAAATCTTCAGGCTAGCATGTTCTACAGAAGACACCAGAGCAGAGTAGAGGGGCAGAATCACCTCCCTTGACCTGCTAGCCACACTGCTTTTGATGCAGCCTGGGACACAGTGGGATTTCTGGGTCGAGAGTACACATTGCTGGGGGATGTCCAGCCTTCCATCCATCAGTGTCCACGAGTCCTTCTCCTAAGGCCTGCTCTCAGTCCTCTTCTCCCCCTGACTGTATTGATACCGGGTGTTGCCCCAGACCAGGGGCAAGACCTTGCACTTGGCCTTGTTGAACCAGATAAGTTTCCCAGGGTCCCACTTCTTGAGCTTGTCCAAGTCTCTCTGGATGGCATTCTGTCCTTCAGACAGGTCGGATTTATGTCACCGAAATATGACTGCAAACAGTGAAATGGGAAATAAATACACCATCAATAGACTTGAAACTATTATGTGGCTCTCCACAGATATAATTAGGATTACTTAATCTCATTTGGCTCTACTTTTCAACAGAACTCTGAGTTTCAAATGAAGGCCATTCATGTGGGGTAAGCCAGCCATAACTCCTTTGCCTTCATGTTTCCCCTAAAGCAGTTGTAAACAATCCAAATATTTTGTTTTCATACGAATTTAGAAAAGTATAAAACTAAAGTGGGCCTCAAAAATGCAAAGAAACTTTGGAGTTGATACTCTGCCAGGTAACAGAAATAGATTAGATCATACATTGACAGGCCAGGAGCAGTTAAGAGTGAAAGATCAAATAAGATGTGAGAAATCAAAATAGTCAGAGATCTTTAGAAGAGATATCATATTATTAAATTAATTACCAGTGCAAATGGTACATGTGTAGACAATATCATGTGCTAAAGAGAGGGAATAGAGAGGTTGAATATTGAATTTCTCTGTTCCTTCATTTCTTCCTTTCTCTACTTCATTAATCCTGATGCCAAAGGAGTGCAGTTTCTGTCCACACATTTCCTTGGAGTTTTATCAAGCTAATGGGGATTCTGCAAATTTATCTGTGATGTTGCACCATTATTCAGTGGACTATGCTTTCAAATAAAATTTCCAGACCTATTGCTACATTTTCTTTTTCATATTTTCTGGTGGTTTTGATTACAGAATTTAAATCAACACCAGTTGCCACACCACAGTGTCTGAAGTACTGCTGTCATTTTCTCCTATAAGAGAGATACAACAGGATAAATATTTCAATGACAAAGCCAGTAATTTTTTTTCTCTATGACTACTGTTAAAAGCCTTCAGATATTTATAGATTTTTATTAGATCTCATCGTCAACAATTAACAATACTCAGAACTTGAACTTCTTCCAGTAAATCAGTTGCCCCGGTCTTTCAATGTATTTTTGTTTCTAAATACTATACCATGGTCACTTTTCAGAGGAAATAAAAGTGTGGACTTAACAGACTGATACATGTCATGAAAGTGATGAAGCAATTTGAGAGATACAGCAATAGCAAGTTACCAGGACTGAATGATCTCCCTCCAGAATTCTGAAGACAGTGATTTCTTAATTACAGTATGTATAGGTGGGAATATACTTTGCCTCTTTAAGATAGTAATAATAATATATAACCCCCCCTGTCACAGACTGAAAGGTGCTAATACTGGGTTTTGAGTTTAAGGAATGGTGTGAAAATCCAGATACACTCTGGTTCTGGGAAAGATATTGAATTGTCCTAAAGATGATGACAGTGCAGGACTTGAAGGAGTATAACCTGAAAGGATGAAAACAATGCCTCTCCTGCAAAAAGGAGCTGAATTAGAGCAAAACAGGTAAAAATGAGAAAGGAACAAAAAACCCTGGACTTTCCAAAATCTTATGGTAAAGATAACTTAAATAAACTGTTTAAGGAAATAAATTTCTGTGTAGGAAGGAATGAACTCCTACTTTGGATTAAACTAAGTATTTATTATTTTTAGTGTACCAGTTGTCTCCCCCCACCCCAACCCCCCCGCCCACCCCTGCGCATGAAGGTAAATTAAAATTGTACTAACATACAATTAGGATGGATAATTACTTCTGGTGTGTTTCTCTGGTTGTGTCCACATGTTGACTGGGATGGAGAAGGTAAGAACTAGCTGACGTCAATAAGCTGGTTTGAGTGGGTCTAAAACTGATACGGCCAGTGGCAGGATGCTGGGATAACTGAGGTGTCTGCTGAGCTCCAACTATTTCTGCCAGCTCTTGTAGGATCTGACACTACACAACAACCTGTCTGTCCATGCCCAAGCTGTGGCTGTGTTTGCTCCTGAAACCAAGCTTGACTCTCCAGATTTTTTCTGTAGGAGCATACTATAGAGACTGCAAGGATGTTGTAGTGCCAGTGGAACTCACACAAGATCTGTGAGGAGCAGTGAGACAGCTTGTGTTCCCATATTTAAAAGAATAGCAATAATCCAACCAGCAAATAAATAAATATTTTCTGCTCTAAACATGTAAATTATACAGAAATCAATGTCATACTGTCATCTTAACCACAACTTGTTGCTTGTAGGAGCACATCCAGGTTTGTTCATCGGACTTTGGGAAGGACACTTGGTGTCACTTGGGTAACACAATTTGGACATAGGTTTTATTTAGTGTATCAGATTGCAGGACAAGTACTTAGGCCTCAGCCTGAGACTGATGCACCTTGAATTCACCCAAAGTCTGTAAAAGAGAGTATTAGTTGAGTGGAGGTAGGCATACAACAAATGGCATATCTTCTGCCCTATGCAGACTCACGGAAAACAGAAGGGCACACTGATGAACAGAAATAAGATTAATTCCTCTATCTGGCTTGAAATCAAAATGGAATCCAGCCCTACTCAGTCAAATATTTTGGCTGGATTTTTAAAAAGGGTTGGATTAGTGCATTACTATTATTCACTGTAACAACTCATATAAACAGTTAAATATGTGACTTTTTAAGCCAAATGCTCTTCTCCAGATTTGAAATGAAACTGAAAAGTTTGGCTGTCTAAAAGTAATCAAATGTAATGCTTCATGCCGTACAGTTTTTCTGCTTGAAGAGTTCGGGAAGGATATATTTTCCAATGTTAGTAGCTAACCTCAGTTTTATTTTTTCATCAGCTAATATGTTTTTGAGGTACTTGATCACTAATGCCAGAGACACAATGTGCCACTGCCGCATACTTTGTGCCAGAGGCATTAGTACTCCAATTAGGAGAAAACATTTAACATCCTAGAAAAGATGGAATAGTTGTTCCCTTTGCTTCTCATGGATTGAGCTAAATCATTCCTTTGTGGTCATCCAAATTTTGGTCTACTTCCTTACTCTTTCAGTCAATCAAATGTAATTTTTAATGTGTCCAGTAATCTTTATTCCCAGGCTTTACCTATTAAAACACAAATAAGCACAAAAGTTATGCAGGGCACTGGTTAATGGTGACTTTCCCTTGTATGTACGCAAAAAGCTTGTCAAGTACACCTCTGACTAATGAGAAAGCACAGCTGTTCTGACAAGCAACAGCAACAAATTAAAAAAATACTCACTATCCTGTCAAATAATGTGTGTATATCAAGGATCTGGAATACAAAGCAGACTTATCAGCAATCACATTTTGAGTAGAATTCACTTGAATGTAACACTTTCTCCCTCTAAGGTTTTGAGGGAGGTATCTTAAAGAAGATCATACAACTTACTTATCCCAGGAACAAAGATTCTTTTTTGAAAGCTGTCAGCTTGCTGACAGATATGATGAATATTTACTTCAGTCTTGTAAAACATATTAATCAAACTTGTTCCTATAGCTTCAGTCCAAGGAGGGTTACTGCTTTCTTTAGGAAAGTGTACATAATTGGGGAACTACGAATACATGTACAACTTGAATGCAAGTCACTATCTATGACATTCATTTATTTATAATGAATAAATACTAGTCTATAACAGGCTTAAGGGAGATGAAAGCAGTATATGGAGACCTGTTTAATACAAGGCTATTTGCCAAAGATCCATGCACCATTCATTGAACCTTAAAAACTTTTGAAAATATGGGTTGCATTTGCAAACTTCCACATATGGAGAGCTGGCAAGCTGCCTGGTTTCTACTCAAAGGATTGTCATTCTTGGAAAAATAAATTTCTCTAACTAGACAAAAGTCAATGTTTTCATGTTTTACTGCAATCAAGCTGATATGGCTGACAATTTAATGTCTCAACACTTAAAATATCTGTGGATAATCAGTTACTTCAACATCATAACAACAAGATTTCTCTATTTTCAAAGATTGTATACATATGACAGAGATATTGAACAGTTTTACCAGAAACCTCTCCATCCTTAATTTTTGTGATTTCTCTTAAGCTGTGAAATTATTTTTTTCCCAAATGCATGATTTTAAAATTAATGGGAAAAAAAATCCAATCCTGCACTGTAATCAGATTTTTAAACCTTTGCGTTAATGTCCTGTTTTATTTAATTTGATATATTATATATATTTCATGGCCTGCTTGCCTGTCAAATGGATGTGGAAATGTGCTGGCATTCCAGCTGAAGAGATCTTTATGAGTGAGAAAATGCTCAAGGCTTTTTCAAAGTGGGTGCTGAACATACGTTTCTCTTCTTTGACTCCAGGGGCTGCTAACAGCTGTCCCAGCAGACAGGTATCACAAGGTTAAAGGCTAGCAGAGCTGCGCATCTTCAGGATCTGACTGCCAGCAAAGGAGATGGGTAGTTTCTCAAAACTAATAGTGAAAATGGCAGCAGTGATGAGAAGCAGAAGGAGCTGACAACAAGAATATGAAAAGGAACCTGAAAAAAAAAGAATTCTGGGTAGTCCAACACTTGGCAGAGCTGATTTTAATATCTGGCAGGTTGAGTTCACTAATCTTTGCTATTCATATTTATGTGAAACTTCATAGTTTTAGAGATTTGTATCTATTAAGACATGCAGGAATGTTGCTACAACATGGGAACAAGTTTGCTAGCACCTGCTGTTCTTTCTCCATGATAAAAATTGATATAAACTCTTTTAAATGCCTAACAGATAACTACTCTCAACACACAGTAAGGAAAGCTACATCTTTAGAGCCTCTTTTATCTTTAAAAAGTAATTAGAAAAAAAATAGACTAAAACTCACCAGCAAGGCAAAACAACATTCTTCCCCCTACTGTCCTCCCTCTCTTTTGTTTCTTTGATTACTTGGAGCCTTATAATCAAACTAAGCTTAGTTTTAGGACCCTTGGGACAGTATCTCTTAGTTCCCTGTCAGGCTGTGTTGGAAAACAATCAATCTTGTTCTTGTGCTGGCTTGGTAGAGGTGCCACAACACAAAGAGTGCAATGCTTTGCTCTTTCTGTGAAGCTTCGATGACAAAAGTTTTTATCAGAAGCTGACTGTATTTAGGATTATGAATATGCAATGACTCTCATTAGTATTGAAGCACAGGAACATGGTCTGACATCCCTTGCCACTTTTAGCTGTTGCAGAGTTGTCTAATGAATTGTCTTGCTCTTTCACTCTCACAGTCTTTGCTGTTGTGGCCCAATTTGAGAATACTATTGATGGCAGAAATTAATTGCCAAAAACTACCCTTGATTTTGTTAAACAGTGTTGAGTCAGTGTTTAAATTGTCAAAACAGAAAACCATTAAACTCTACAGGGGACTAATCCATCACAAGTGGAGAGGATATGCATGTCTGCATGCATAGCCATGCACAAGCATAAAGGTGTGTGGCACAGGTAGGCATAGGGTCCTGTAACTGTACTCACACATACGAACATATGCGTGTGTATCAGTGATGGGTCTCAGAAAATGAATGTCCTGATGAATTCTTTTATTTTTCCAGTAAGAACAAACAGAGATGATGGAAAGTTTTTCAAATGAGCTTGACTCCAATATATTGCTACTTGATCAGCCATTTTATACTCTTCCTTCTCCCGTTGGAACCATGCCAAATATTGTCCAGCTCATCTGCAATCTGTTTGAATAAGTTACTGATAAGGATGGTTCCAACAAGTTATTAAGATATCTGGCTTGATTTTTGTATTTGAGGAGATGTGTAGGCTTTCAGAAACAAGCGGAAATGACCCTTTCACCCGCAATCGGTTAAATGAAGTATTTTTTCCCCTATTCATCTGAAATTTCTTCTGACATAAAAGAAGCTTTAATGGCTTTCTGCAGATTGTGAAGGGTAAAGTGAATTGAAACAGATAATGTATTCAAAGAAGCTTAAGCAGCATTCTGAAAGGTGTGTGTGTACTGCAAATAATAAAGGATATGAAGTCCTCCCAGCAAGATGTCAGTCCTCTGCAGCTCTGTATCCATTCAATCAGAAATGGAAATGGTCCCGGTGCAAGGAAAGAGAATCTCTTAATTTTTACTGTGATTTTTGGCACTGTTGCTCTAACACAAGCTTGGCCTACCTCTTAATCCAACCCCAGGACTGTCTGTTCTTATCAGCTGCATTAGAAAATAACAAACATCTACATCTTGTGAGTATCAAATACAAGAGCAGTTTAAAGTAAATGCAGTTCTGACAAAAGTGGCTCAACTATCATACATCAAACACTTGTTACCTCTCTTTGCCTTAGTGACTGCACATGACTAAGAAGGAGTGAGTGATAAAATCTGAAGAAAGCTGAAACCAATCTGGACCTTTTTAAAGATCATCAATCATTCTGCACAGGCATGATATTATTAGTTCCAGTAAGCCTTGTTCTCCCATTTTATGGACATCTTAAGCCCCACACCCCACGACCAATGCTACCATGGGAAATCATTTTTATGGGCAGCATCTTAGTGCAGGCCAATCAGATCTAATCACATAACAAGCTACTGAATTATTCAATGTTCTCCCTAATTTTGCATTCTTCCTGCACTTTGCTGTCACTACAGGGTTCTAAAAGTATGGATTTTTACAATATTTATTAAGAAGATAACCATTCACAGAATTTTTTCTTTCTCTATGTCTTTCAGTAATCATAATTCCCTTAGATTGTTGCAGTGTATACATTACTATATACAGAATATTATTTCTAAAAGGAATAAAAATCCACAATGTGTCACTCAGGTTTAAACTCTTCCAGTTTTTAATATACCAAATTTAAGGACAACAATAGTGAAACAATTGTGTTCAAACATAAAATATTCATATTTACAGAGCAAAATATAACCAGCATGTCTCTTAGCTGTTGCTATGAATACAGGACTTACATTGTATGTGAAAATATTTCAGTTTTAATTGCAAATCTGTGCAGAGATGATTTGGGGTCTGTAATTAGCACATAAATTTCAGACTTTGCAACTGCTGTGAAAACACACTTTATTTATGGAACTATTATCCAAATATAATTCAGTGTTTTTTGCTTTCAATAACTACTGTAAAAGTCTGATTTAATAAAATGTGAAAAATTTCCCATCTCTTGCACTTCTGTTTACATTATGGAGCATTCATTCCTCTGCATTGCCATTTCCCACTCAATCTGTGGTGGACTTTGCTTTTATCCATACTTCATTCATACCTCAGGGAGATTTCTTCACAACCATAAAGTGCCTGGCACTTAATTTGTTTAAAATGAAAGCCTGGATTATTCAAATAGCCCTGAACTGCACAAACAGAGTAGTTTATGTGGCCTCCATCCTCATGCTTTTCATCTGGGCTAGAAGCAGGAATAGATAGAAGGCTAGTCTCAGTTGGGTTTAAGATCCTGTATGCAGATTTACAGTTATCCAGACAGGGTTAATAGAATGAAAAAGTGTTGCCTTGTTATCACCCACTTATTGTAAACTGCAGGCTCAACCACTTCTAACTCCCATCAATGTAGGGCACAACCAGTACAAAATTCGTCTCTTCCTTACTAGAAATCCCATTAATTTTCAAAACTGGTTACTCGCAAAACCAGTTTTATAGCAATCATTTTTGAGACCTTCTGCTGTTCTTGAGTTTAAAAGTGCGTTTTTAGGTCACATGGAACTGAGCATTTTTCTTGCCAGCTTTGTGTTTATCTCCAGGTTCAGGACTGGAACTGCAGATAAAGGGACTGGGCACCAGGTATGCACAAATACCACAATGTCAGGTTAAACAGTAAAACAGAGCTTGCAGTAACAACAGTGACAAAGTCCATAATATAGACTTAAGTTACATCAGAATGTGACTGTCTCTGGCTGCTCCAGCACCTCTGTGCAATGGCAACATCAACAGCTACTGCAATAATAATCAACATAATGATCACTGACAGGGTTGCCTTGCCTCTCCCAGGGCTGCCTGCCCTTGAACCTAAAGCCATACCTGCAGGAGCATCACCTAACACACCCACAGGGTGGGCTGAATGCGGTGTCATTGCCAGGAATGTGCAAATTTTTTGTCATGGGGCTACCAGGATTTTCTCAGACCTGGGAGGAATACTTTCTCATATGTCTGCCCAGCTTCTGGCACTGGAGAAAGGCAGGAACCCTGCATGGTGTATACAGGCATAATTTTCTATTTGAACAGTGATATCAGTGTCATGGTGCACATGCTCTGGAAAGAGAATTACAAAGAGTAATTGAAAAATTCAGTGTGAAGCCACTGAAAGCTGTTATTTAAAGTTCCAGTATTACTATTACCACTAAAAGTGACAGAGGACCAATTATGAACGGTTATTTTCTTTTATAAAATTAATTTTGTTTTGGCCTCTGAAAGTCCTCATTTCTGCCTTGCCATCACTGCCACAGGACGTGTCTTCATAGCTTCTGGTGTCAGCAGGATCCTGAGCCTCCTGATGAGGAATGGATCAAGAGGGCAGAAAGGCTTGAAGCCTTGTGGGGAATGGCAGAGCAGACTCTCAGTGGTCTAGCCTGATCTCCTGGTAATATTAGATAAAGATTCAGTACTTGAAGGAGACCCCAAACCTGCTTTTGTAAACTAAGAGTGGCATCCAGGGACAGAGAAGACACTGAGTACATTTTCAGGAAGATAAAAAAGGATAGGTGAGATAGGAGAACTTTTCTGAGAGACAACTCAGTTAGTAATTGTTGTAGTTGCTTTCTTCATTATTTTGATGCAAAAATTTGCTGGTTGTTTACATAATAAACCTTAGCATTCAGTACACCTCATAAGATTGTCTACTCAAATAAGTAAAAAAATTATCTTGTATCTTTATATGGCTGGTACTACACCAATTACTTCAGATCAATAGGTTATACCATCTTTAAAACCTCGGGACTGAAGTGTTTGCAGTGTTCTTATAATACTGGTGTATTTTTCTTAAGGTCTGGCATGATGAGATGCCATGAAGGCCTGAGCTTTCTCATGAGAAGGAAGGTACTGCTTTCTGGGAACACAGATTTTAATATAGAATGCCTTTGAAAAGTGTCAATGTCATGCAGCCTTTCACACAAGAACTTCCAAAAGTGAGAGTGGCATTTAGCTCACAGGTAGCAGAATGGTAGTCTAAAAATTTGGGAAAGTAGACCAGTCCTAATAATATCAGCCAGACCATTCAATGTGAAACAATTCAGATCAGTTTGATCTGAATTATCAATGTAATTTCACCTTATCAATGTAATTCCAGATGCAGAACAGTGAATCCAGTTTTCAGATGAGATTAGTGACACATGAATAACTTGGGAAATCCCTAATAAATACCTAGGTAGAGAGGAAATCAGAGCATTTCTTTCAGACCTGACAGAATCAATTATATCTCCTTACAAGTGATCTCAGAATATTAGGGTCTTTTTCCTAGCCACCTGTCAAGCAGCTGCACATAAGACCATGACATATCATTCTCACCTTTGTCAATGTTGCTGAAGGAATATGAGATACTTACCATGCACTGATCATCATCAGCCCAAACAGTTTTCATTTTTAATCCCACAGTTAATCAAAATGGAAGTGATCAGAAGAAAATAGAGAAATTGTTCACTCCACACTGGAGAGCACTCAATAAGAGGGGTGTAAAGTAGAGGCAAAAGAATGTTGTCTTTTAAGGTACTTCTGGGACAGTGCAGAAAATGATTTCAAGAGCAGAAGATACAAATATACCTACCAGCTAAGGCTTTTTGATGGTCATAGGTATCTGTGTTACAAAAGAAAGCTACAAAACGGTGCAGGGAGATAAAATAGTGATGCAGTGGAGCTTTTAGCTGCCCACTTCCCAAAGCAGAAATTAAAGCTATCGGTGGAACAGGATTTTAATTATGGACTGGTGGGCCATTGTCAGCAGTTGCTTTCTGCAATAGTGGCAAGCTCAGTATTGGGTGTTCATGGACTGCTTTAAATATTTGAAGTGGGACACTGTGCAGCAGCTAGAGTACAGCATCCCCCTGTGCTCAGTGCTGTACAAACAGGATCAACACATCAAGACATCTCTGTGTCTAGGAGATTACAATGCAGGGAATTGACTGGAGATATTTCACTGTCCTGTTAAGGCCAAATTGGCAGTGATGCTGAACCCTAGAGGAAAAATTCATCACTTATGTCACCCAACTGTACCCATATGCTCATATCATTATGTATTTTGTTCTGAGATTGACTTGGCTGGGGCTGGCCTTGCACTTGAAAGAACCAAAGGAAAGAACCATCACAGGTCATCACCAAAGCAGTTGCTCCCATCTCCGTCTTTGCAGCTGGCTTGATACTGGGGCTAAGTAACCTTTGGGATTCAGCCCAAAGCTTCCTGCAAAAACAGGTGAAGGCTGGTCCCAAAGAAGGCTATTTAGCATTGACTTAGCAATACAGGTGAAATCATTCAAGGAGGGACACATGATCTGCGCAGATGGACAAAGCAATGGGAAAAGCTGTGATCTGCTGCCAGACTGAAAGAAAAAAGAATTATCTTATGCACTATAGACACTCTTCACTTGCTTTAATTTTTAATAGAAATGTTCATTTTTAAGTACTATGAGCAATACAAGTTTAATGTGAACTTAGAAGACCATGCAACATAAGCATAATTGACTCATTATGATCACTCTCTAGATATTTTTTCCCCTTTTTTTCTTAAGTCTTAATATTTTATTCTTAATGGAATCAGAAAATGACAGAGAGCTGGAATGTGACATAGCAGTCAACTACTGTGAATTCAACCTAGTAGTCAATATTGAAACTGGATTTGAATTACTGTGTAAATAATTGCAGATTAGAAAATTGGAATAAAAGAGCCATGGTAGGATATAAACCACCTGCAGGTCACAGGCAAAGGAAACCAGAAATACTGTTTACAAGGGTCAAAGGTTTACATTTTTAAGTATCACTGTACTGGGGAACAGAGGTCACTTTTTATATTTGTAACTTTGCTCTGTAAAATTTGAGTTTGTCTTACACGCAGGTTTGGTATCTTTTCACTAACTAGTCTTACAATTGAAACACCAAATGAACAGTATTTACACTGAACCTTTGAACTGTTGGTGCAATACTAACACTCTTTTTAAGCACAAAGTAGCTCAGTGTTTAACTAACCTTCCTTTCATCTTCTCTCTCTGCTTGTGCTACTTTACCCCGTCAGCAATAAAGAGTGAGGAAAGCTGCAACACCCTGTAGGGACTATAACATGTCCTCCCCTTAATTACACATATATGTGGTTCGTCAAAGCCCATAATCTGAACAGGTAAGATTGAATTCAGTGATTGCTGAATTGGACATACTGTGAGCTGCAATAAAACTGGTGAATTGTCTGTGCTTATTAGGGGCTTGGTAGTAGAAGTCTTGGTGTCTTATGGAAAGGTAGTGTTACTGTCATCTGCGGTGTTTTCTGGAGGTTGAACCTGTGAAAACAGGTGAGAAACAATAGTTGCTCTATTAACCAGACAAAAGTTCATAAAATTAAGGTAGCTTGGAAAAGAGCATAACAATTTAGAAAAATGTGGGCCCACTCCCAGTTTTAGGGGGTAGATAAGGGGAGATGAAGTCATCACGTCCTCACACAGGAAAATGAACAATGCTACATGTTGCATACAAAGCTCCCAAACAGACTATTTTTCTATTAAAAAGGTCTCAGACCCAGAAGGTCTCCTATCTCTTTTGAGCTTGTAGTTTCCCTTTCTCACCAAAGGTTTTAGTTAGAAAAGATAGAACAAAATTTGTATCTCTTACATCTTTCTGTAGAGAAGGAGAGCTTCACAGCTGTTTTTTGATCCTGTACAATAGGTCTGAGTAAATGCATAAGAACAGTATAATTTGATAACTTTTGGGTATTACTCCTCACCCATAACAGTGTGAAACAGAAAAAGAGGAGATCTGCTTAGCTGCAATCTGGATCTGTTGTTCTATTTTCAGCTTTAGTAACAATGTTTTGTTATTCTTGATAATGACATTTATTTTTCTGTATTTCAGTGTATTCACCTTTGAAACAACTGTAGTAATAATTTTCCATTGCAGAATAATGCCAGAACTCCTGATTTATGTAAACAAAGTGTTTTGAGATCCTCTTAGGACAGGAGGTATAGAAAAGGAAAGCTGTACAAGAAGATAGCTGGCAAGTAACACCAGCTTATGATACCACCACCGCCTGTGATGCCATCATCTCACAATATACCCTTTTCTCCTTTCAATTAACACATCTTAGCTCAAACATTATCAAAATATTTGCACAGATGCAGAGGTGAACATGGCCCTCAGAACTGTCTTCAAGACAAGGAAAAATGTTTTCTTGTGGAGAAAGCTTATTAACAGTCAAAGCAATGATGGAATCAGCACTTGGGGCAACTCCAAAACCACCTACTCAAACTTGCAAGGAAGAAAGTTAGACACAGATCTTGGTGACATGATTAGTATTTCCTCTGGTTTGGCTCTTGTTATTTCTGTTCACATCTATTGAAAGCAAAAAAAAAGAGTTTTAAAGCTGTGATCGTATTCCCCAGCAAAGCTGTTTGTGATTTCCATTTTGCAGGAGATTTTCTTTTCTCTTATATTCACTACCAGGCTGACAAAACCAAATGACGACTTCCAGTTCCTATTTCCCCCTGTTGACAACACCACCAGATACAAATTTGGGAAAGCTGCCTACATCATTCAGTTCAACTGATATGCTGGTGCTGTCCCTGGGGTGAAGAATGCATGTGACTATGTATGTTTGCTTCTCACTGTCCCTTCAGCAAAGGAACTGGAGAAGAGAATGGAAAGAAAGGAAATTTTTAACCTGTTAATCTACTTCCTTCTTTCTGTGCAGTCTTTTCTGTCTGATAAATAGAAAACTAGGGTGTGTGCCACTTAACACTTTCATGACTGATAAAAGGTCTGTATATGTGAGATAAGCAGGTGGACACTAATCATGTTCTGAGTTTATGATTTGCGTATGCTTCTTCTTGACCCTACTCCTCCCTTAATTCTTTAATTTGTATAAGTACGTAACACAGAAAGGGCACTCACCCAGCCAGCCTCCCAGTGCATATGATGTGGAAGAGAATGAAGGATTAATCATTAAAACATCTTTCATTTAGTAGTGTCTGCATTAGGAGTACCTTGTTAGGCACAATGACAACAACGTCGCCAGGCACAAAAGAAATTTACAGAAATCCACTTTGGTTTTGCCCTAATTTCTGAGAATTAAGTGTATATTAAGTGTATATTAAAGACTCAGAAAAGTCCTCCCTTAAACTTAATTGAGAAAGGAGACAAGACACGCTTTTAATATAAGCATATGTTGTTGCTGATAAACCAATTTTGAATTTTGTAAATTTGATTTGCATCAAAAATGATGAAGAGACACATGCTGCTGAGTGACTTTCATTGTAGCATTAGTATCATATCCTCCACTTCTCCAGGTATAAAAGGTAGCTTAGGCTGGTTTTGTAAATGGTAGGCAGTATCTGCACTGATATTTTGCTTAATGATGAGGCTGCTCTAATGAGCCTGAATTACATGAGGTACAGTTCCTAGCTGCTGATGGGGCACTGCTGCATATGCCAGCACTACCCATGCATGGCTCCCATGGGAAGAAGCAAGAAGCATCAGTGGGTCTCTGAACAGAGAACTAGGAATGGAAGCATCCTTGCTCAATGTGTTTAAGGGGATTTAGCATAGTCTGACATGAACTTTCATCACAAACTTAACCACGTTGCTTTGTAGGATCAGGCCCTTGTTTTATAGCAGTAGTGGAAACCTTGAGGCAAGTTAAATTGTCAGATACAGTGAAACTATGACAGATCTCTCATAGGTGTCCAACTGAAGGTAACACTGAGGACTGTAACCATACACAGAAAGACAGACACAAATGGGGAAAAGGAAAGAAAAGCTCTCCTTCATCCCGCACTGTCTCAACCCACCACCCTGCATAACCTCCCATAGCTTGAAGCAAGACAAGAAAGTCAGCATTTCGCACCCTCCAACAGCTTTGACATGACAGGTATGGTATTTTCTTACCCACAGAATTGCCAAGGAAATCCGCCCTAGCAAAAGTGCAAAAGTTTTCAGTATAAGGAGGTGGGGTGCAAAAACTGGCTTCTAGGCAAAGGTTGAAATGACTCAATCTGAAACAAAATGTAAAGCAATTACTGCCTGGAAAAAAAAAAAGATCATGCTGACATTTAGAGGCTGCAGTGATAGTATCTGTCCCTTCCCAGGCTGAAATAAACAGCCTTGATTTCATCCCAAAAAGATTTTATTTTTGTTTGTTTGATATTTAGAAGATCCTTTATTTGAAGGTGGGGGGCAGCAGGATGGATTGCCTTAACTTCAGCTTTTATGCCGAGAAATAATTGCCACCCCAGAAAGGTAATTACATACGCCATTGTTTATATGCATAATAGGCCTGCAAAAGCATGTTCTACAGATAGAAAAAAAAGAAAATCCTGCTTTCACATCAGGGCGGAACACTATGCAAAGTGACAGATTGCCACAAATAGCATTCAAACCCTTGCACAGTAGTGGTTGATTTTTCTTCTGGGGAAGAGGGGGAAGGGATGAAGGCTATGGAATAGGGTGGAAAGAGGAAAAAAAGAAGACAATTTTGTTCAACAGCCATAGTAACACACACAGTAGTTTTTACTGTCTTGATTGCTGTTAAATGAACCTGATCTTTAAGTTGTTTTTAAAGTCACTGCCTCAAAGGGATGTCTTCTGTTGCCATCTTGTGCAAATACCGCTTCTCCTAAAGTGGCCTTAATTTGAATTGCTTTGAAAGCAGACCAGATAATCTGCTAGAATATGTTGTGGCACGATGCATCTCCCCTTTGTGCCCTGAGTACCACATAGAAATGAATTTCGTTCAGAAAAGGACAACTAGTCTCTTTTCCCCCTTCCATCATAATACAACAAAAAAATAAACAGTGTGCTGTGATGTCAAACATATTTCAGATTTTTTTGAATGCAAAATATGTATTTCTTCAAAATATTGAAAGTTTCAGGACTGAACAAAGGAAAAAAAATGCATATGTATTTTGATATTGAACCAAGCATTGTTAGATGCTGAAGCAATTCATAGCAGGTCTATTCTCTGTGGCAGTGTCCAGCAAATTGCATGAGCTGCTTGTTAGGCTTGACAACACTGTTTTACCTAACAAAGGCCTCAACAGCTCAGAGCAGCAGAGGAATGTCAAAATGAGCACATTTCACACACAGATGTGTGACCATTATAGTCTATAAGAAGATGCATGGGGTGGAGGGAAGAGGCTGGGTGCTGGGAAGGCTAACAGTTAGCAGTAGGGACATGGCCCTACTGACCACATTTAATCAACCCTTCTGTAAACAATTCAACATATTCATTGTTTTCTAAAAACTAATAAAGAGAAACAAGCACTTTTCATTCATCTTGAAGTAATTTTCTGTCAGGTTTGAGCCCCTTGTGGCTTACAGCTTGTGCATTGCTAGCTATGTGATACAACAACTATTTCAATTTATTTTACAAACTCTGGCCATTCACATGTCAGTTAGTGTTCACCAAGCCGGCATCTGAAATTGTGCAGTTAACGAGTTTTACAACATTTCTATCAAGAGAAACTGTTTAGCATAACTGACTCTTAAGGAGTTATTATACCTCTAAAAATCCATTTTAAGGGGCATTATTTAAATAAAATAGAAAAACGGTTCACTGCCTTTTAAAGGGCCTACAAAAAAAGTCCATCAGATCCAGTGCAGTAATCCTCAGCTTAAAGCACTCTTGAGAGCACTTCTGGGAATTATCAGCATAATGAAATGTTTTGTGAAATGTCCAGATAGATTCCTCTACTCAACAATTTTACTGCACTATATTTATTTTTCTTTTAGTTTTTAAAGAAGTGAATTACTTTTTTGAGGTGATTATTCTACACTGTGAGGATTAACTGAATGCATTTTTGTCAAGGCTGTAGTATAAGTGAGGGGTTCAGTCTGTGTACAATCTATATACATTTGCACAGCAAAAAAAGAGTCAAGCCCTTTATGTTATTCTCAGCTCTAAAAGGGTTAAATCACAATGAGGCTTATGCAGATTTGCATTTCTCTTGTAGCACGTTTTTCTTATACTTAACAACTTTCTTATAAAATAGCACCTATAAAACTCTATATTGAAAATAATTCTTAAATTGTTCATAAGAGCTCATAAAACTGAAATTTGTTCTGAGCTGCTCTGAAAAGGAGAAATTTATGATTTTTAACTTAATTAATAGATATCTATCTTTTAACTGTGGCAACTAATGATCCAAAACTGCTAATACTGGGAGTCCATAATGGTAGAAACATTGCAGCATTTATGTGAGTCAATCTCAGCATCTTAAACCACCTAATGGAGCAAACCCCATGTTTGTGATGTAAATTAGTCAGTGTTTCAGCCTAAAATGAGCACTGGTAAGAGGAAAAGTATTTACAGTACAATTACAGATACCGTAGGCACATTACCAGGTGTATGTATACAATATGCGCACAGATAGTGGCAACATATATGCAATGTTGTACCTGGTGTTATTTGTTCAGTAGGACAACAAAAATGGTGAGGGGTCTTGAGGGGAAGCTGTATGAGGAGCAGCTGATGTCATTGTATCTATTCAGCCTGCAGAAGAGGAGACTGAAGGGAGACCCCATCGCACTCTGGAACTTCCTCATGAGGGGAAGAGGAGGGGGAGGCACTGATCTCTTCTCTATGATGACCTGGGGCCGGACCTGAGGGAATGGCCTGAAGTTGTGTCAGAGGAGGTTTAAGTTGGATATCAGGGAAAAGGTTCTTCACCCAGAAGGTGGTTGGGCACTGGAACAGGCTACCCAGGGAAGTGGTCACAGCACCAAGCCTGACAGAGTTCAAGCAGCCTCACAAAGTTCCAGGACAACCCTCTTGAGCACTTGGTGTGACACTTGGGGATGGTCCTGTGCAGGGCCAGAAGCTGGACTCATTATGCGTCAGCCAAAAAATAATTTGACTTAGTTCTTCAGAGGTTTTAACACTCATTCTAAGACAGAGAGACTAGCATTATCATTCCTTGAGATTTTTTGATAGATGCTCAGTAACTTTCATGCACAAGACACCTAGACAATAATTTGTGGTCTTGGTGCCAACTCAGAGCAAAGGTATAACCTTTCCTGAAGGTATGAGCTTTCCGCAATCACAGTAGGCAGTACTACAGCAGCAGTGCCAAAGAAGCTGGTCATTCAGAATCTACCAAGACAGAAATGAATGTAGGATGGCTTCCATACTGGAAAACTATGACTGATCAACTTTACTAAGTGAGATAGTGGACACTTTCTTAGCAGCTAAGCTACAGCTCAGTTTTGCAAGATGTCAAGCGTTTGGGCACTGTCTGTACATTCCAAATTTTAAGCAGTCACTGGCAGAGCTGGCTAAAGCAGTGGGCTTTTTTATGACTGAAATCTTTATTGGAATGGTGTCATACTCCTTAGCACTCTGCTTAATGCCTTGGCAAGGCAAAGCACATAAAGCAGGAGAAAAAGAAGAGGGTTTTGAAAACATGCTGAAATTTAAGTTAGAATCAGTGGAAAACTTAACTATACTTTAACAATGTATGAGTGGTTGTGCTACTGAAAGGGAAAGATGAAGGCCATCAGATTTCCAGATACTAAAAATTTTGGATGGTGAAACTTGAAAGCACCCACTGTACAAAAAAAAAGTGTATCCAGGTCTGGAGAGAAAACCAAGGAGGAACAGACTGTAAGTGAATTTTGTACAAGACTGATCACACAGACGAAGGAACTGAAGGAACAAAGGAGTGAGCTGAACTTAATTCTAGTGATGCTTTACAACTGTATACATCCACTCTTAGTCTTTAGCTTTCTGCACGGTCAACTAGTACATGCTGCAGCAGGAGCACTAGAGGTCTGCTGGAGAGAGGTAGAAACAGGTCATTAGGATAATCTACACACTCCTCCCATATTTATGGGATATGACTTCTCTTTACAATGCCCACTTTTTTCTGCTTCTTGGCCTGAAGAGAGTTTTGATAGGAAATTCAGAGCTGCATCTACAATCAAGGGCAGGAGCAGGAGGTCTGAAACGAAAAAAGAATGGGTCAGACGTCTTCTGCTCTGTGCTGAGGAGATGCAAAAGGGGCAAACACTGAAGTGGAAGGTAGGATAGCAGGCAGCTTGACTGCAGTCATGTATTTTAGCACAGTTAATTACAGTCATGTATTTTCCATGAGTTTAACTGTTATGGCAGCAGTATTTCTTTGTCCCCTGATTATTTATACATAATGTTGACCAAAATGGAAGCAAACATTTTTTGACCATGCACAGAGATTTTTTGTTCTGGAGTGAAGGTCTTTCCTTTTTGGGGAAACATCTATGTAAAACAGAAAAAGAAAAAACAGGGTGAGTTTTAGGTATGACAGATTTATTTGTGACAAATGGAAAGTCCATAATTGATTTTTTGTGTGACCAATGACCTGATGCTTGCTCCACTGATTTTTCATTTGTTCATACAGTTTCAACTTTTTCTCAGGAGTTGTTTAATTTTCCTGTTTTCTAAAATGACTTGTTTTTCCCCTGCAAGTAACATGCATACCTAATTTACAGGAGACTGCAATAGGTCTTGGAGATACACAGGCTTGAAAGGGTCTAAGGTGCAGACGAGCACTGACTATTCCTTCCTGCAGGTCTGTATGGGGTAAAGTCCCTACAAATGAGCTGTGGGTGGGAAGCATCTCATTCATTAATTATTTTACTTAAAACTAGCTTGGCTATGCTTCAGTCCTCACTGAAGTCTACTGAAGTTTGGACATCTCAAAGCTCTAAAATATGAGAGAATATTATTATTTTAATCCTGTACCTATATGTGCAGCCAATCTTTTGGTCCATATTCCTCTGCATTGCTGGGCTAGCTGTTTTCTGTCCTATTCCCAGAAAAACACTTCCCCTAAAAAGAGGTATGGTCAGTCAGGGAACATGGTCAGTAGAAAGCTGCATAAGGTGTGCTCTACCTCTCTAGGGAGGTTGTTGTTCTTGTTAAGCCTTTACACCATCAGTGAAGGCTTGTGAATGTTTTGCAACATCATGACTGAACTAAAAAAATAATATTAATGTCAAGTGAAATAATTGAGACACCATAATTTAGGTTTAGGTAGACAAGTCTTCAGATTATAATTTAAAACCATTAAATACCATAGAGAAATAACCCAAAATCTGAACACATGCAACATCAAAGCTGATACTGTGTAGTGAAGACACTTATATGCACAATCTCCGTCCCTAAGCTGGTGACAATCTAAACGCCAAATTCCCTCACATTAGGCAGAGCTATATATCAGGATAATGAGATGCAAGTCCACATCAGTGTGGTACCATGACTAATTACATCAACAAGCTTTGTTTTAAATACTTGTGACCTTTGATAGGAGGAAGTAAAACATGATAAAGAAAAAGTGGGAAAATCGCATTAAAAAAAATCAAAAGTTTTCTTTTAGCTAGTCTTTTGTATAATGTCAGGTGACTTAGGCTGGATTTCCTTGGCCTTTTGGGACATGATGACAAAGTTATTTGCCATGAGCCCAAAATTCCATTCACAGACTTTTAACATAGGCTCTCCTGCCTCTGAATTTGAGTCTGGTTGATATAATCATTTCTGTAAGAGCTGGACATGCAGCCTGCCTCTATTACTCCTACAGATGCTTATAAAAATGAACACATTACAGTAAGATTAATCTTTGTTGCTTTTCTTTACCCTGGCTTCCAAGAAACAAAACTTTTTCAGTCATGGAAAGCCTACGTGCCTGTCCAAATAAGTTTGAACTCATTAGCTAATTGCTGCTGATTTTCTAAGGGAATAGAAGAGATTGTCAACCTAACAGCAGAGCAAGAAACTCTTTGCACTGTACCTCACAAGGGTCAGGTATATTCAAATGATGCATGTGACAGGTTCTTTCCCATCCCACTGGCTTATTAATATCAGTGTCAATTGCCAGGTATTTTCCCATTTGTTTCTGAATAATTGCTGGTTCACTGGTTTTCTCCATGGTCCCTTCACCTTCTCTTCCTCTTTCAGCCAAGTCAAGCACAACTCAACAAAAAAACTAGTTTCACTCTCAAGCTATCAGTTGCTGTAAAGTGCAAAGATTAAGTTTGAATTAACTAAAAAACTTGCTACTTCATAGGCATGGTGATCTGGTTACTTTTAAAAGGCTGGTATAAAAGACTAGATAACCCCCCATAATGCTATAACCAACTGCACCAACCACAGATGGCAGAAACAATGTGTGATTACCACTTAATAAAAAAAAGTTCATGAACACAACCTAACACAACAGGCTGTTGGAACCTGTTAAGACCACTCGATAAAAATACCAATAACAAAGCACAGTGGATTCTACATTACAGAAGGTAGAGGTGAGTAAGTAGAAGAAAGAAGAAGAAGCAGCTTTGGAGTCTACCTTGAGAGCCTGGAAGCTGACTGGGTATGCTGGAACTTGGGAAAAGATCAACACCTTAGTTGACACAAAATGTGCAGACACACCCATTGAAAGAAATGTTACGGAAACTTCTCTGAGACGCAATGATGCCTAGGACAAACCCTCCTCTGCCATCAACTTTTGGGTGATTTGGAAGCGGATTGGACATCCATGGGGCAGTCCTGGAGTGGGGTCAGCCCTGCAAGAACTGTCAGAAACTGAATTGGGTGGAGGAGCAAAACTGAGGCTCACAACTGGTGCTTTAATAGATTTCTGTCATCAAAGTGGTACTGGTGTGTGAGAAGCTTTTGACAGCAAACTGACAGGGAGACTGAGCTACACATCTCTGGGCTAGACCAAAGCCTTTGTCATCTTAGCTGGCATTGGAACTGCTGAAATACATTTCCTCAGGGAGCGGAACACCCTGTTTGTTTGGACATGGACATTTTCTTCAACTAAGCTAGTATTTCTGCTTTCACTGAGTGCAGGATGCACATGCTTTCATCTCTCTGTGGGGAATTTTCTTCATATGAATTACAATGGCATCATTGATACGATGATTTTCTTGGGAAGGTTTGCAGCAGGTTTGCAAGTCAGACAGAAGCCCTAGCTAGCAATCACTTCAGCAACAAATTAATGTCCTGGAAAGCTAGTGCTTGATGTTTCAGGAGCAGTTTTTATTTATCATTCTGTATGTCACTTACCTACCTCAGATGATAGCGTTAGCTGTTCTCTACAGATGAATTGCAAAAATAAACCAGATACTTTTGCATTGTGAAATCCACAATACCTTAGAAGTAAAAATCTTCTTAAACAGAAGACAGTGTGGACACTTACTTAACATTGCTCATATCTTGTAGTCAGTCAAAGCCTATAATCAGTCACATTGTCTCATTGCTCATTGACAAGTTCTGTCCTCTGGGACCTAACCTAAAGCTGGAAAGATATCTATTCCTGTGCTCCTGAAGACACTATGATGTGAGCAGTGCCAACAGGAAGTGCAAGGGGATCTACCACTCACTGCCTGTTCTCACTTACAAAAGTTCACACTAAATGATCAGATGAACTGAGGCAGTTGTCTCAAGTGCTCTGATTACACTGAGGCCAGCACATGTTGACTTCAGTGGTTTTGGACCAAATTCCTTCTTTGTCAGTGGAAATGTGAAGCTGGATAATTTGGTAGCCTCCTAATACTCTATGGTCTTTAGTGGTCCAAGAAAGAGGAGAGAAAAGGAGAGCAGAAAGATTTTCCCCAAATTGCTTTTAAGTGTGTTTCTTTCACTCTAAAATGTCCTTGCTGAATTTCATGTGCTTTGACACTAGTTCAGCTGAGGGTGAAACGTATTTGCAAGATTCACCTGTAGGCTACTAGCATGGGAACTGAGTCTATGTGTTAGAGCTTGAGCAACACGTCAAATTCAGATTTCAATATTTCATAGATAGGTACTTCATAGAGGTAACCACAACACAAAAAAGTCAGGATAACCCCAAGAACTAGACAAAATCAAATAGTGATTTATTCTGTCAAAACAAGTGTAAGTAAGAAAAGTTCAACTTGTAGTAATTTTTTTTTTGTTGTGTAGTTCCATTTGAAAGGCCATAGGGAAAAAATTACCCTTTCAAATGTTAGTACATAGATCAGTGACACAGGGTTCTCTTAAAAGTGATTTGCCCAGTTGTCTCGGGTGTATATTCCAGCTGTACATTGAACTACTCACAGCTGCAAAGTATGCTACAAATTTATCACATCACATGGTTCTGTGATGCTATAAGTACTTATTAATGCAAGTTGTTCTAAATGACGTCTCAAAGAAATAGGACTAACTTTCTTAAACATCTTGATGTTTTCCTCAAATATTGTAGTGCTGCCCACGTATAAAGTACATCCATTTACCTAACTTACTTTACATTTATTTTATTAAAATGATGCTTCATGTGGTCTCTTAAATAAATATATTCTGGATTTATACTAATTTATGAACTTGGTTAACATATTAAGTTTTGCTAAATTTTTATAAATATGCTCTTATTAAGCTTATTAAAATGATAAATTAATTTTAAAATGGCAGTTGCACCTGTGTATCTATTGTTCAGCTTAAAACAGTGTAGAAGATAGTATACGTCTGGAAAGTCAAGGGGTAGCAACCAAATGTGTATCCATTACCAAAGTATTCTTTTTTTTAAAATCCCAACTGGCTTTCTAATTGTCTCTGTGTTAGATGTTAGATATTGTTAGATATTGTTTACCACAGAATAGGTACACTCAGGGTGTAAAAGGTGAATATGTGGTTTTCTCAAAGTCCTGTGCAATTATTCCTATACAAACTCTGAAAATGGAACTGATAATATGTCAATGATTACTATACAAAGAAGTTAAATATTACAGCTAATTTTCTCACTGAAATCTAATCCAGGGATTAGCAACAATGGGAAATCTGTTTTATTTGCATTTAATTTGTACCTTCACACTATTATCTCCCATGTTTTAGTTTCAGGAAATGTGGTTCAGGCTATTATAACCACATTTCATGCTGCAGTTGCACTGTTATTTGAGCTCTATGCTACGAAATGACTTACTGAAAAAATAAAGCCAGCATACTTTATTTTAATTATACTAGAGCTGTGTCTAAGTACAAAAAAATAGTACAGCATATATTTAATATGGAGCATGGATTAACAGTTTTATGAGACATAAAATCTATTTATATCATTTTCTATTTACAAATCTGTTATATATCTTTCAACAAAACAAATGCCTATAGTGTAAAAATGAATAAGTAGAACATCAAACTAGCAATCATGTAAGCAGTAAATAACATCTTAATTGGCCTGGAATGCTAGAGCTTGATTTTTTTGGAACTAGGTTTTATTTATTGATCTATATGGCATATTTATCTTTCCAGTGATTTGTACAAGTCTATACCCTTTTCTCAATATTAGATCCATGTATGGCTTTATATTGCAAATCCCATTTTGGGGGAATAGCCAAGAAAGAGAAGAATTGTTGCTTCTAGAAAGTCATCCATCCAAAATCTTTCACTGAGGCAAGGATAACTTCAGTTTTTACACTTCTGATAAAAAAGAAGGGGGCAGAGGGAGAGGGAGGAAATGCTGCTATTATGCAATTGCCACCCAGTGGAGCTTCAACAGTCCTTTACTCTTTGCTGGTTTTGGAGTGACAAGAAAACAAGGAAGGATCCCATGTGCACTGGGAAATGTCTTTTAAATACTCCTGCCTATATTCCTTTTACCAGCAAGAGTAGCAGGCAGAAGTGGATATGGTGGGCTTTATACATGGTCTGCAGTCTCTGGATTTGGTTCTTCTCAGGAGCATTTGTGCAGATTTGTTCTTAACACCCACACCATATTTCAAGCCACATGGCACTTCACCCCACGCTTCGCACAATACCATGCAGCTGAGAACTGGCAAATTCAATCTTCCACCACCAAGGCGTCTGGTGGGGAATTCTCCTCCTTGCTGAAACATAGGTGTCTGCTGCTAAGTCAGTATACTAGAGGAAGAGGGAAATCTATCAATGACTCTTTTCTTTCTTACAAAAATGTAGCTGAAAATGTCACTGTGGAGATCATGCTCAGTTGCTTTGCTTAGGACTGTAAAAGACTGATCCTTCAAACTGCTTCTGCTGTTGACGGTGGAAAAAATAGTTTACAAACAGCAGTGTTGCACTTCCTCATCTTCTGCTTTTATGAAAGTGATGCTATAAATACAGAAAAGATTGTGCTCTGATAGCTGTCATTGCTCTAGTATAACCTTAGCTGTCTGGAAAGGAGCTAATTAAATTTTTTGGTGTGTCTTTTAGAGAATACATTTGCATTTGACATAATTAGTGGTAGGCAGATCCAGCTATATCCAGGGGGAATCTCAAGACAACTGCTTTGCTGACTATTAGTGCCTAATTTCTGAATGTCAAATCCTGCACATCTTAATTTCTAGAGAATAAGCTCAATTGAACTTGCTCCCCAGTTATGCAAAAACTGTTCAGATAAAACCAAGTGGACACGAATGTAATGAATGTGGTTATTAAATTGTTTCAATTGAAAGAACCCTATTCTTATACCATCATAATGGGAACAATTTATCCCCACTGATCAGCCTGTCTCTTTTTTCTGAGCTCTCTTTGATCTTGAAGCATATTGCAGTGGTGTGTCCTATTGAAAAGCAAAACTGGGGCAATTTTAATGCTTTTGTACCTTACCAGTGCTCTATTTTTTCGTTGTTTAAAAATAGCTGTTAATTATAAGTGCAGTTTAAATGTCTCAAGTGACCCAGAAATGCAGGTTGGAATGAGACAGATTGTGTGTCTCATATAAAACAGATGTACTTTCACAGAGCATCCTGAATTCAGCCCTCAATATGTAACCTTCTCCGAGGTTATTTCAGTCAGGTATTGAGCTTGTCTAGCTTCTAGATATAAAATCCCACACATTTTGAACAATGAAGACTAAACTTCATCTACATTTACCTCTAGAATAAAAACCCTCTTTTTCTGTGTGGGTGTATTTTGCTGGTAGTGGTTGATGGGATGAGGGCATTTCCCTTTGACTTCAGAGACTCAGGAGACCATACACCTCATTTAATCTCCACCTCTTCCACCTCTTAATGTAATAAACTCATGCTCTTAAAGAATATTAAGTGGTAATAAACTTTCAGGAGATCCTCTTATTTTGACTGGATTAAGCACTGCACAAGTACCAGCCATACCTTGCAGATATAAAATTTCAAGCTTCTGTGTTTTGAATGGCTCAAAGAAGATTTTTTATTTTCTCTTCTGCCAACAATTGCTTTTTATTCCTGTCTGTGATGAGGTCCATCAAGAGAAGTCTGAAAAGCATGGTGCAAATAAATTAAGGCAAGCTAATGATTTACTGGAGAGCCTGAGCAAATCAGTTATTTACATGTCTATTTATTTATATGTTTTTACACAGCAATTTACAGACATTTCAATTCAGCAACGAGATTCAGTTTCAACTTTCTGGTTAGAATAGGCTGTCTAGTGCATTGAGTTTGCTGAGCTCTCCCATGTCCCTGAACATCTGTGGTACACATTTCAAAGCAGCCACCACTTCATGAAACTGAATGGGTTAATGGTGAAGGAAGACAAGGATCAACAAGGATTGTACACTGATATCTCAGCCATTAAGAGAGACTGACATCCAGCTGAGGGCTGGAAACTGCAGGAATGATTAGTCTGTGAGTGTGGAAGAACCTATCTGCCTTGGAGATAAGCAGCAAACTGATCCACAAGAACATTTTAAACATTTTTCTCTCTTTCTGGCTATTAAGTATCATATACATTTTCTTTTTCATGTCTGCTAAGAATAAGGCAAAAAAAAAAAAAAAAAAGGAAAAGGAGATAATAATCCCTCAGGATATCAAATTTCTTTGGCTCACAAAAACGTTTTCCTAAAAAGCCTAGAATTTTATGGCTCATGTTCAGATACATCCTTACATAGTCAGATATACACACAATGAATAGACAAAAATCCTCATTTGATAGTGAAAATAAGTATTCTATTTTGTTTCCCAGTCTCTGGGAAACAATTTTCAATTCAATACTTAGAAAACTTCTTCTGAATCTCAGAGGATGTTAAAAGAATATAATATATTGCCATACTGTGAGTTCAACTTCAAGAAAAACCGCAGAACTCACTATTTTCTAACATCCGTCCCTAAAAGACCTCATTGACTATATCTGCCCTTGGGAACTTTCTATGACTTCTGTTATGGAAAACAAGAGTGCTTCCTTTAACTATTACTGTTTTTAACACTTAATGCTATCACAATGGAAAACAACAGATTGTATAGTAGCTGAAACAATAGCATATCTATATTGTAAATAAGAAAACTATATTTGGCAAAAGTGTTTATCAGTTATCACTATCTTTCCACCATTTGAGGATAATATTTTAGTGCATAAACGATTCTGAATGCAGAGACGTCAAGAGAAAATTTTCTATTAAAACTCCACGGGCTTTGTTTTAGCCTCTAAATTTTTACATTGCTATTCTGTGAAGCACCAGGCAGGGACTGAGCATCAGTTTAAACACATGCATGAATTAATCACCCCTTTGACAAAGCAACACAAACTCAGACTCAAGCATATACTTAGAACTGAGTGCTGTCCTGGTGTGGGATGGATACACACTTCAAAGTTCTCCGGCAGTGAGAACTGTAGTTTGAATTCAGGTGAAAGTATTTTAACTGGACTCAGTACCTTCTAAAGTGAGTTAAGCAGAGACAACTGTACTGCTTGAATTGTGCTCAGTGCAAGAAAGTTTTATTTCAGGGTAGTTTGGGTCAACATTACTTTTTGTGCTTTAATTTTAAATTTCCGTTCTCTGATGTGTGACAGTGACAATGTTACTATACTACAACCCAAGCAGTTTGTTATGTGAAGTAACAACTGTTACGTGGCACTTCCCAGCTCTCCCCAGCCTTCCCTCCTAGCCGCCCCACCTCTGCACACACAAAAAGAATAGGCAATCATCTTAGGAAAGGTTTTAATATTTTGCTTTTCACAGAAATTGGCAAACCAGAAAATTTGTGTCTCTGAAACAAAAGAATAACCTTATGGAAGTAGAGTGAGTCACAACATGTGAGGAGAAATCATAGAGCAACAACTCTCCAAGGAGGTAGAAGTCATAAAAACTCTTCTGAAATCCATAGGAAAGACTGTACAGCTCATCTAAATAATATTTAAATATCTATAAATAGGTAACGAAAGAAAGTAGACTGCAAGGTTATCAGGCAGCAGTGATAGAGGACTCTGCTGTTTTACATCTACTTTCAGTCCCAAACTGGTCTCCATTGAACTGCTGAACTGGTTTTACGGACCAGTAGTTCTATTCAGATTTGGAAAAGTTCATGCAAACATTCTGAGTTTTTGTGTAGCTAGACGTTTTAAAGTCTGATAAAAAGTCTTTTAGTAAATTCCTATTTGTCAGGGAAAAAATCCCACTGTGCCATTATGCTTGCTGGGAGTAGAACTGTTATGTTTTCTCCCCTTACTTCAGACATAAAACAGAGCAGCTGTATGTTGCACATCAGATAGAACATATACATGCATATAAATGTTTTCTATATTCAGTCTTTGAATTTGCTTACATGAGCTGCAATGAGTGAGTCTAAAATATCCCTCAGTTTCAGAGAGGGATCCAATGATTTAAATATCTATGATCCCTCTAATGAAACCATCTTTCCACTCAGGATTAATAAAGTTTTGCTGTCATTCTTTGTCTCATTTCAGACACTACATCACTGAGGGCCTTCGGAAGAGGTCCAGAGGAGCAAGAACAAGGTCAGGGAAACATGATCCATGAAGGAACCCCAAACAGAGGTTGTTCAGCCTCTAGAAATGAAGACTGTCAACAGACATGATTACAATGTTCCCCTGCTGAAGGTCCTGGTGCCAAAGAGCAGAGAGATTTGTCCTCCCTAAACATAGATAGTAGAAAAATTACTTATAGGCTTGAGCTGCAGGAAGGTGCAATCTGGCTGGATACTGCAGGTTTTTTTTGGGATGGTTATGGGAAGATACTACAACTAAAACATGGTGAGGTGTTAAAGGCAGCTTAGACAGAAATAGTTTGGGAATGCATTTGAAGAGTTTACAAACCCTTTGCCATTTTTCTTGCAACTAGTTTTCCCATTTCCCTTGCCTGTAACTCATTGCATTTCTTCCTACTCCAAGACTTCCAAATAAAGGTTTATTGTCCTCCACAAAAATACATTTATCAGTGTGCTGCTCATTTCCTTTCCTCTTCTTCCCCTTTCCTTTTGCTGTTTTTATCTCTTTGTTGTAACTATCCATGCAGATCTAATCAACAAATCAAAATAAGCTGAAAAAGTATAGTGTAAGGAGATAAATGTAATTTTTGGTGGACCAAGAACATCTCTGTATCTGTGTTTATAAGTGTCTCATAAGCAGCAGTTTTTTGTTTTACATTTTGTGCTTAAATCTGAACTTGCTGATCCTAAAATTGATGCCAGTGTTTCAGCTGAAGTAATATGCATCTGAGTTTTGTAGTTGTAACTGCGTTATGCTATATTTTCCTAACGAAACTACTATTTTGCTTTCATTTTTTGCCCACAAGTTCCTTGGCATGCAGTGATGAGAAGCTTGGAGCCAATTTCTTACGTTATGGTAATTCCAAAACTGTTTCATGTAAACTGAACAAACTCTCCTTATGGGAGGTTCAGAAACAGGATCCTTTCCAGACAGCATCCTAATGGGCAAGCTTCTTTTGTCTGTCTGTAATTCCTTTGTCATACTTTGCCTCTTGGTCTGTAGTTCAATGAATTTTATTCTTGGTGATAGACATACTTCAATAAAAAGCAAAGAAAATATTCAAAATAAGGGTTTGCATGGTAGATAAGGCATTTTTTTTCAAGGAGGAGGGCTTTCAATACAAGACGTAGAAGATAGATTTCAGATAGGGTAGGCTTCCCATCACCAAGCTATTGCAGAAACAGGAGGGAAAGCCACCTCTCCATTGGCCATGGAAAGAATAAACACGCATTTTGCTTTTGTTGATGTGGTGTTTTTTGTTGTTGTTGTCAGTTGGTTTGTTTTTTTTTTTTTGTTTGTTTGGTTTAATTTTTTTAAAATTTAGACTCAAAACTGAGGTACTGGTGATAGTAACTCACATCCATAGAAATGTAAGGAACTGCAGCTGGAGCAAATACTTTTTAGGAGAAATCGAGTCAATGATTACCTGTTACAGTGCTCAAGCATTGCTGCCTCAGGTGCTGGGTGGAGGCCAAGTCAATGAATCTGTGACGTGCTCTGATACTGGATCATATTGAACAACAGTGTTTTGATTTAAAAAAATATTTAGTTACATGCATACTTTTAAATTCTTATATGCCGTGGATTTATCATATACTGCATAGTTCCATTTCCCAGGGCTTGTGCTTTGTGCTTCCACTTGTTCCATCCCATGGCTGCTGCCACCACTGGTACTCAATTCGGTGTCATCATCCACAGATTTATGAGGCGGTGTTTGTCATCATGAAGACAGCTGTAGGCAGAACCACCAATAAGATGCTGCTTATTACATCTTTTGCTGTATTGGCTCTGTTTGAGAGCAAAACTAGAGAAAAAAACCTTTTGATAAGCTGCATAATTCTTCTGTAAATAATATTCCATTCAAAATAGCCAAGAAATTTTTGCTGCCCATATTTTGTGCCATGCTACCCTTTGGGACAAACTGGTGTAAAGCTCAAGAT
This sequence comes from Corvus hawaiiensis, assembly GCF_020740725.1. Taxonomy (NCBI): domain Eukaryota; kingdom Metazoa; phylum Chordata; class Aves; order Passeriformes; family Corvidae; genus Corvus; species Corvus hawaiiensis. The sequence continues at coordinate 56,428,338 of NC_063255.1, forward strand.
ATTTTTCTAGGTGCTAAATCCACACTAATCACTGAGGAGGTAGGAAAGGAGACATTCTTTCTGAATTTCTGTGGTTCCTGGCCCTTTACTCCAAATCCATTAATACACAGGGATTTAGCATGATTGGACCTGCTGGTAGCCAATTAATTGACTGACTCTGTAGCTGATGATAAGGAAAATGATTCCAGTACAATTCAAGCACTTCATTACATCCTGCCCCAAGTCAACATTACATATATTTTCTAAATTCCGAGATGAAAAACATGCATTCAGTCAAAAGACAAAAGCTTTGTGCACAGAAAATTGCAATACAATCCTTTATATTTTTATGTAAACTAAAATTAGAGGACAATTTTCTTTTGTCACAATTCCTTGCTGCCAAAAGGGAAAACTTATTTGGTGGCAGGAAAAGGAGTCCATTCTCAGAGGTCAGTTTAATTAATACATCATTGTAAATTAACTTAGTTGTTTTAGCCATGTGTGTTACTCATGAATTTTATCCATAAAGTGTGAGTGTAAATATGCAAGAAACCATCTTGTTTCTAAAACAGTAAATGTGATGCAGTGAATTTGTTTCAATTTGATTCTCTGACTTGCAGAGAAACTTTGGATCAATCATGTAACTCTTCTGTGTCGGTTTTTTTCTTCTTTAAAATTATGATAATGAAAGCCCAGAATATCTTGTAAAGGGGTTCAGACAGAGATAAAAAATAAAAGCAAAGTAATACTAGTTCCAAAAAACCAGTTGAGGTTGGATTACTGAACTCCCATAAGATATAAATGAGGATTTTTTTACTTCTAATCGTAGCTAATTGCAACAAGGCCGTGATGAAAGTAATGGGAAGTTTAGGAAGATTTGATGTGACAGTGTGAGTGGAGACTGAAAAGATCAAATAGATTAGAGGGAAAATGGAATTAAAACTTGATCTTGTTCTCCCTGGAGTCAATGGCAAAATTCTCATTGACTTTATGAAGCACAAAGATCCAGAATCAGAGGATGACCAAATAATATAAACACATATACATGAATAAATGGTGTGGAGGCAGTCAAATCCTTAAGGTAAAGAAGTGTCCTATCAGTGGAACTGCAATGGAGGCTCCTTAGAGCAAACAGAGAAATTCCTGTCCTTATGCAAAACTTCTGACAATTCAGCACTGCACAAAGATCAACAGATCAAAATGGCAGAAAACTTTTAAAGATATCTACAACATATAAAAAGAATTCCTAAAAGCTAAAATTGTCCTAAAATTGTCATATTATAGGACATGGCTGAAACCTAGAATTGTGTAGAAATTAAGCCTAGACTTCTGTAGAAACTACATCCAAGGTAAATTTTCTATTTTGTGACTTTATGCAGCTTTGGCCATCTTGCCACTATCAAGGACTTAGAAGACAACTTCACCTATTTTCTGTTCTCACACATCCTTAAAGTCATCAGGCAGTGTTCTTCTTTTCAGTCCTTTTCAGACAGGTTATGTATAATGGATTTGTTCCAGTTGTTGAAAGCAGGAGGTATGGCAGATATCAGAGTTAAAAATGTAATAAAAGGAGTTACTACTTCGTTGTTTTCTATGCATCACTGTTTGGCTCCTACATAAACCTTTCATTTTTAGACTAACTCTTGGAAGCTGTTGGTTTATGTTGGTGTCATGGGAACTTGGATCTTACATGTGGAACTGCTTGAAGTGTGGGATTGCCACACAGCCAGGTATTTCCATACAACCACTGTTACAACTTCCCTCAACCACAGGGATAACAACATCTGAATCACACACTTCCATCAGGGTACAGGGAAACAGATGGGTCCTCCAAAACATTGTATTATTGTCTTTGGATTTTTACCTTTTCCAATTGCTCAAAAAAATTTAAAATATTTTTTTCCTAAGTATTTAACATAAAGAAATAGTTTTTTCCATGCAATTTGTACATTGAAGGGGATAAAAAAAGGTCTTGTTTGGATTATGCATAAAAAGGTGGTGATAATGCTTTAGAATTATATTTTTTAAAATGTTACTGTGGAAGTTTTCAAATTGTTTGTGTGGGAAGAGAAAGGAAAGATAGTTAAACTCACAGTTAAAGGGAAATTACTCAAGCATCTGGATTTTACAGTATTTATCTTTACCACATAACTGTGGAACTCATTGTCACAGAGTATAATACCAAAGATGTAATAGAAAACAGATAGGATTTCCCAAATTGTTGGGAATCAACCTGATAATTGAAGGTTGAAATATGGAGGTCTCAGTGTTGCCCAGATGATCCTAGAGTCTACATCCTGTGTGCATGTGAGGATGACCCTCCTTGCCCTGCTAGACTCTTTCCGTAGGAGTCTGACATCTCTTGGGAAAGAAATAGCACAGTGCTTGAGTCAGTATGGTCCTTCTGAATCACTTACGCTGTGCTGCCTCTAAGTCCATTGAAACCTGAATATTGCACAGGGAGATAGGTGCAAGGATGTCTGAGGGGAGAGCGAGTGGTGGGAAGTAATGACATGCTGAGGAATTTGGAGGAGGCAGAAATCAATATTCACTTAAAGAGTGTGTGGCACCTCAGGTGAAGAAATAAGCTAGAAATGATGGAAGGGGCTTTAAATAACTTGTTCACTGCTTTTGAACAAGGTGTCTCCTTCCCACTTCCCGCTTCTCACCAACAACTTATAGAATTTGACAAACTTTACAAGATAGGGGATCAAATACACAAGGGAATAAAGGTGAAGTCTCTCCGAATAAAGGATGACATGCAGAATTTTACAGATGAAATACAGCTGAAGAGACACAAACACTTTTCAGCTGGAGATAAAGACCAGCATGCTTTAAGGGAGCTCATCCAGTCCTAGGAAGTATAAGACAAAAGCAAGGGCAACATTTTTCAGAGAGCTCTGTACAGCTGCCAGAACATTAGACCTGTGTGCAATCAGAAAGTAGAGGTGGAAAATAACTTCCCAGAACTGTGTTATTTTAATTAGTCTTAAATGAAATAATGCTTATAGTCAGGAAGCTTTGACAGGTATAAGCAAATCACTGCCTCTTAATCAGTAGTTTAGGAAGAGTGTTATCTTAGATCCCCCTAAATATGCTGGCATAAATACCTGAACATCCAAGAAAACGTTTTGAAAGTGAAGGCAGTGCTTAATAGTGATTCTAGTATTTGGAGTGCTAAATAATTTGTTTTACGGAACTCTGCTTATGAACAAAAAGAAAAGAGACCAAAACCTACCTAGAAATAATAGGACACGGTAGGCACAAGGGGACAGAGTTTGCGATCTTCATGAAACAAGCCTCACTGAAGATATGTGAATATGTTCAAGATTGCAAGTCTGGGTCTGCAGGAAGAATTTGAAAAATAATGTGAAATCCAGATATAAAGAGTCCTCAGTGCAATTCTCAGGCCAGAAAAATGATGAAAAAGAATTAATAATACTTTACAATGGTACCAGAGGTATTTTCTAGTTTAAGATATAAACCCTGACCCATCATGAATATATCAGCTGGCCCACACAAACTTTCTCAACTTCTGCTTAGTCGAGTTGCTAGCCATTAGACCTGGCAAAGTCTCAGATGCTTCATTAGGGAAAATGTACAGGCCCAAACCTGGCCCACCTAAAGAGTGAGTTTTAGAGTTCTCAGAATATTGTCCATGTTCATGCATAGGAAGGATCTCTTCAAAACTGGGAGAAGAAAAGACAATTTAAAAAAGGTAATACATGTTATTTGTGAATGAACAGGTAGTAAAACAAGAACTCATCACTCATCAGAATACTTGTCATTCTGATGTGTCATTTCTCTCAATTAAAATGAAATTTTACTGAAATACAGGCTCATACTCTGATCAGCCCTGCTGCTGCACTGGTTTTACAAGGGTGCAAGTCACCAGAGTTAGCCTGGGATCAAAGCTGGCCCCCTGACTTTTGCTTCTCCTTTATCTATGAAAATGAGTTGTTTCCAACTTGGATTTAAACATTGTAAGATTTGACAAATGAGTTTTAACCTGAGGTCTCTTGTTAATTGGGATGTCTGAAACTTGTTGTTTCAGTTAAAACATATATCTTCTGAAGAAATTTGGGGACTAAGATTCATTCCAGGAAACTGTAATTAATTCAGTGCCTAACTACTTGGAGGGTAGAGCCTACTGGCCATATGTTAGAAGTACAAAAACTCTTCTCATAAGATACTCTGTTCTTTAGCATAATAGAAGCTGATTCAAACCCCTAATGAAGATTTTTTTAAAATCAGTATATTTCTTTACAAATTCGTCATACTATTCAACTGCTGTTATTGCTTAGAAACATTTCAATTTAGGAGCAATGTGTTCCACAATAGCTGCTGTGTACAAGCTGGATCCATGGTGGGATCCTACTGGATCTCTCTTCTTGCCCAACAGTAAATGGGAGAGTGAAGAATTCCCTTTCTTTGCTGGGGAAGAAGCAACTCAAATTAGCCTGAATTTTATCCTGAACACATACGTGGTTGTGATTTAGTGATTGCTGGATTTGAAATTCACAGAAAAATCTACTTGGTGTTAATTTGTTCTGATAATCTGATACACTCAGATCTTCAGTTGTTGGCATTCTGAAGGTGAAGATCAAAACAGCTTAATGCTGTAAGCATCTCAGTCAAGTCAAAAGTGCATTTTGTAAGATCCTTTTTTTTTTATTTGCTTATTTACCTAGTTACTTTCACTAAGTATTAAGTGAATTAAGAGATTTAAATTAATAGAGAAGGAGCTAAATGCTTTCAGTGAGATAGTAATTTAAACAAAAGAGTTGCAACTAGAAGTCAGAAAAATATTACTTTATTTTATTCTTTTTTTGGGAAATTTGAATTCCTTTTGGCCATTCAAATTGAGGCCAAAGTAGAACTGCTTAAAACAATACAAAGCAGAGCAAACACAATTTTTTTCAAAGCTATACACTTTCAAAGACAATATCCCTTAGTTCTCTCTATGAAGAATCCACCACTTCAGAGATCTTTCCTGGTTTTGTACAGAATAGTTGAACTTATTTCCAAGTGACTTGTAACTTTGTTAAGGATATGAAGGTAATTGCATAATACATTTACCATCTAATAAATTGAGAAATGTATTTTAGCAGTGCAATTATACCTTACTCAGCACTTCCTTGCCCAGCTTAATAGCCTTTTCACTTTCAATAAAAACACAGAAGCCCTGGTTTCATATTATACTACAACAGACTTGCAATTGATTTGAAAACATGAGCATGAGAGACTGTTGCTGGAAGGGATGAACACAAGCATCCCTGGTTGCACTGCCCTGGGAAGGCAGGAATGGCAACCAATCAATGAATATGATTTACTGAGGCAGACCTGCCCTCAGATTGCTGGGCAGATGAAACACGTGTAGAAGCCTGCCCCTTGGAGAGACAGGCATGGGCATTATTTAATGCCAGAGAGCTTTTTGGGAATGGGACCAAAAACATCTTCTGTGGGAGGAAATGTGAGATGAAATTGCTTGTTACACAGAAAAAATGAGAGAGAATTGAGCTGTGAAGGTGAGGATATGGCCAGCGAGGAGAAGGTGGTTTGTGTACAATATATGGAAAGGAAAAGAGCTGCTGGAGTAGGATGTATCAACAAGCCAGCACAGATAAGGAGGAAGCAAAGCCTGTGTGGATGGTAAACATTCATGATTGAAAAGTGCAGCCTTGCCAAGAATAATAATTTACAGATATTTAAATAAAAAATATTAGCATAAGTATGGGAAAAAACTACAAAAGTCTCAAAGCAGACTTAAAAATCCCCATTAACCTTATGATTCAGTGTATTACTGTTGACAGTAAACAGGAAGAGGAAGGACAGACATTACATAATTAATTCCAGACAATCTACTTTTTAGAGAGTGTTATCAGTCAAATTTTTATGTTAACTTGCTCAGTAGAGGTTGTTTTCATTCCAGAATTGTATCACAAAGTCAGTATTTGAAATTGCCAGTTATCAAGAAAAGTTGCTGGATACTATGGTTCCAGGGACCAGTAGTATTCATGGAATCAGCTAAGGACTTTAAACCCGTCACATTTTTACATAAATATTCAAAAACAGATAAAAGTGTTACAGCAAGACAAACCTTGCATAAAAATATGTGTTCCAGGTCAATATTAAAATATTGTAAGGAAGCTTCTAATATTGTACCTGTTCTGTAGATGAAACTGGTAACGTGAAACTCTGGTGCTCCATCTCAAATACTTAAAATTGCAAAAATTGCTAGTAGGAAAAAGATTTTTTTATCAAAACAATTTCAAAAAAGGCAGAGAGTCAGGAGGTAACCTAGAGACCTCTGCATATGTCTGTATATCTCTGTGCCATGTAATAGCTGCTTTAAAGTAAAAACCAAAATGTAGCAAGTGGCATAAAACATGGTACTCAGACTTCTCTCCACCCCTCCATGACTGCTCAGTGGCAAAATCCTTTTGCATCTAGAAAGTCTCCCAGAAGAAATGTTATTACATGTTACTCCCTTAGGATGTTTAACAGAGTTAAACAGAATTGTTCTCCTTTCTAGGAGGAGACACTTCTGTTTTTCACTAAAATACTAGGAGAATGTCCATACAGTATTTTAAATAATGAGAGAGACAATTTCTCTTAATATTTCAATGTACCACAGAGTAACAAAAATCTGCAAAGATTTGTGCAGCTGAATATATACATACATACATACATCTTTTTTTTTAACACCACTTTTGACATGGAAAATACACTATTAGTAAATGGATCCTTCTTCCTACATGTTCCGATTTCATTGGGGCTTAAAGGAAGGTTTAATTCTTTTATCTCTGGAGGATGAGGATAAAACCATTTTCTGACGCACACATCATTTTTTGGTGACATCTTAAAGAAATGTATAGAAGAAAATGTGAGAGTGTGGGCATGTCAGTGTCTTACCTAACAAGTCCCAAACCCAAATGTAATTGATAATTTCCTATTAAAATGATTTGCTAAACCCACTTATTTTTTGTGTATGTTGCAGAGGGAAGGTTTGGTTGCATTAATACTTATGGTGTATACGTCTTTGACTTGCTTCACAGCCATTTTGCCTATTCACTAGGGTGATAGCTAGAGGCAATCAAATGGTGGCCAGTTGTACAATGCTCCGTTGAACAAGGTTCCACAGAAATGACATCTGTTGTGCATGCAACCCATCTTTCAAGAACTAAAAGAGGTGTTACTAACATTTCACTTCCTCATGTAAATCTCTAGGTTCTTTAAATTCTGTATGTATTCCATCATAAATAGCACAGTTTTCTTTGTGAAGACACAGCTTGATTTGTTTATTAAGGACATGTTGAAATTCATGCATCTGGACTGGATAAGACATTTCTAAATCTCTAGGGCCCAAATAAATATTGTTCTAGGGGAGGTTCATTTGAACCAGCAATGGAGAAAACTGAGTCTGCTGAAGGCAAATGTATTTCTTATTTCTTGGCTACAGTATTAGTAATGGAAGTGTGAAATTCCACTTTAATGACATGGTATTTGCAAGTAACTCAAAGCAAAATATTTGTGCTACATTGTGTTCACCTTACTCACTCCATTAGTCCTACCACCTTCAAGGAGACTAGTGCTGTGTGTACAGCAAGTGGGATTTTGATCTTTATTCTATTTCAGTCTGCTCCAATTTGGTTTTGCATGATGACAGAGCAGAGAGACATGCATGCAGTAAGTTTAAATGGCATTGAATTTCCCTGGTTCTAACTGCTGTTGATCTTCAGGTTTGTGCTGAAGTCTTGTACAGCAGTTTTGTCTCTACAGCTGAGGCTGGTGTTCTGTTCCCAAAATGTATGGGCATTGGAGGAGTCCCATTTTCCAACCTGCGTTGGCTTTACCTTTTTACCTACCTGAAGACAAAACCTCATTTTCTGCAGGGTCAGTGGTAAGATGATATTATGGCAATATTGAGGGGTTTGAAGGCTAAACTAGACAGCAGTGCTGCAAGAGAAATCAGAAAAGTACCTACGTTTAAATTAGCAGGAGGGAAAAGGTCAAATCCATACACAGTTTGGTACTGACAGAGAAATGTATGTTTATAAATGTAATGGATACCAGTGGCCACTCAGTGATTCCCTCTGCTAAAAAGCACCTTATACCAACAATTACCAACACAATGTCTGGTATAAGGCCAGTGTTTTGGAGATTGAATGCACTTCTGAGGAGCGAGTTCTTGCCTCAGAAAAGCTACAGCTTTCTTATTAAATAATAATTTACAAAAGATTTTAACCCCTGTGGGTTTCTACAGTATCTCGATATAAGTTGTCAAAGATTTCTTTTGTAAGGCGCTTTCCAATATTAATCTACTTAGTCAGTATCTTACACTGCTGCATATGTATGTGACGGTTTCTAATTTCAGCTTTAAATATGTATAAAATTTATTCTGACTTTCCTATCACAGTGCTCCTCTTCAATTTTCAGCAGAGTGACTGCAGTGGGTGACTACTGCTAGAGCACACTGAGATAAGAGCAACTGCTGCTGAGCCTTTCAGTAGCAAGTGCCTCTAAGCCAGAGCAGCAGCTTGGATGGGCCAAGACAGCTGACTCAGGCAACAAAACTTGAAAGATCATTATAATAAATGAATTCAGACCTTGAGTGGGCTGACAGTGCTGGATTTACAAATCCCTTCTGAAACACACAGGATTGATGCTGTACTTTAATTAACCATGTTGATTCACAACTTCCAAAAGTAGATGTTGTAGCATGCAGAGATTCTGAACAGCACCTTTGCAAGAGCCACTCCTCAGGCTGGTAAAACTAATTCAGATTTCCAGGTTTGCTGTTTGTCCAGCCTGCAGTGTTTGGTAGCTTCTGGTAAAGAATTTTTTTTGTTGTTGTATAAGGAGTTTCATTCAAAGCTTTAAAGAACCTTGGCAGCACTTAAGTGAGCACAGCTCACAGTGCAAAATGAAAGTTAGAGCAGTAAATGGTCAGGGTGTGCCAACAACTGCAAGTTTGGAGGTTTCAAAACTCTGAGGTGCTATATCAGTTAGTTCACATTAATAAATAATTCTGCAGATCTAATATGAGTGATGCATACTGAAATGTTTATGTTCTTTTGGGTCTGATGAACTTACAAAAGAGTGATGCCAGCATTGTGTCAGCAGTGACAATAGCTGCACTATGATTTTCACATACGTATCTGGGACAAAGAAAAAAAAAAAGAAAAAAAGAAAAAAAGAAAAAAAAAGAAAAAAGAAAAAAGAAAAAAGAAAAAAAAGAAGAAAAGAAAAAAGAAAAAAAAGAAAAAAACCCCAGCTGCTTCTTTTTTTAACAAGACTATACTAAAAGTCTATAGGCACATGAATTATCTTTCTCCTCTGATTCCTTATCCACTTTATTAATCCCCATCTCTCTTGCTCCTTGAGCTGGCTGAGCATGTGCACTATAAGCAGAATGCAGACCCTACGTCCTGCCCCCGTCAGGCATCCTGTCTCCAAAGCCTTAGAGCCATTGAAAAATACTTCCACAAGTTTGACACTAGCTTGGGCTTTTGAAACTTGTCAACATACACATAATTATTAAAAGTGCACCATAACTGAGGTAAAAATACAAACTCACTTTGAATTACTTGTCATCGCTGTCTTCTAGATCAAGTGTTTCACAAATAGGACAAAAGAGAGATGACAAAAAAATCGCTAAAAGTATCTTCAGTGAGGATATTGCTTAACAAATCATATTGAATGTTGACCATCCTCTCATTTAAACACTACTACAACCATCGACAAGAAGGAACATCGACAAGACAGGGACACAAATGGTTTGGGAAACCCTCACATACCAACATGTTCCCATATCACCAGGAGAACAATGAACTTAGAATGCAGTATCTATGGTAGCCATCTGTTCCTGTACCTTGAGTTGGCTTCTTGCAAACACTGCTCTACCAGGAGCGTCCCTTTGGAACTTTGCATAATGAACAGTGGACAGTGAAACAGGGAGTTTTGCCAGAAAGGCTTCTTTCTTAAGATGTACACACAGCCCCTGACAGGATGATATACTCCCCTCCAATGGCATTTGCATTGCGTAAGCTCTTTCAACAGTTTTTAAACAGGGAGGGAAATACAGTCTGCTTGTCTCAAACACCAACTGGACACACATAAAATACACTCAGGATTCTGTACAGAGTCACTGTATTTTATAAAGGATTTAGTTTCACACACTCTATGGGGTCAGAAAGCAACACTGAAAGAGAAAACTCCTTCTGGGATCATGTCTTCTGCATTGAGGATTATCACACACAGGCAAATAGTGCGTGACTCATACATGCTGGTTTTTGACTCTGGGTTAAACTTGGAACATAAATTATGTCAATCTGCTGATATAAATCTTCCAGGAATCATGGTTGTCTTGAGTTATATGGCATACTGTTTTCCCCAGCTGCAGGTATATTTGAATTCAAGTAGGGTCTCAAATAAATATTTAAAGGTGAAAGGTATAAATGAAGACAAAACTCAGTGACTAAATGCTGATGCGATGGTCCTTTTTCATGGTGTAAGAACCAGAAGACTGTCATGCAAATATGTAGGGGTGTTTTGAGTAAAAATAACACATGCTAACACAGAGTATATTGAGCTGTGAAGGAAGATCTCTCATTTGAAGAAGTTATGGTTTAAAAATTTAAAATATTTTCTAATTGAAGACTGTCTTTGTTGCCAGGCCACAATTATGTCTCTATTTTTAAGGATATTACTAATGCCAGAAGAAGCAAAAGAATTAGGAATCAATTAATTATTAATAGATTGCAATCATATTTGAAGACTGTGGAATATAGAAGGCGTGTAATAAGAATTGGTTAGGAATAAGGATGAAGAAGATATTGTTTAAAAATTAATTTTTTTTTTGAGGCTGTTTCCTTTGTGCTTTTTGATCATAGGCTAAGTTACAGCCATCTGTCTGTTTCTGCATCTATCTAAATATGTGCCTGAATATATTTTTGGAGGTAATGTCTAATTTACTGGGCCAGCAGAAAGCCCCCTCCACTCTAGATTCATTCACTTCTTAAAGCTTCAGATAAAGAGGTCAAGGTCATAGCTATGCGAGCTTGTAGAATAGGAATTGAATCACAGTTACTTTCTTATGTTGAGAAATGTAGGCAGGAGTTTTTCTTTGTGATTCGTTTCTTTTTAAGTGCATTCAGTTCCATCTCTCATACTTGAGAATATTTTTATGCTATCCCTTTGTTTTAGATCTTCCCAAGCACAACTTCTTGTTGGTGCAGAGAAAACAAGAATACATTTAAAACTGCCCCTTAAATTTTGAGTGCCTTGTACTAAATTTCAGATGATCCAGGGGAAAATTCTCTCAATGGATTCTTGGAAGTAGAATCAGTCCAATCGCAAATAAAACTTAATTTTTTTAAAAGGAAGAATACCTCTTAATGAATAGCATTAAACAAGGATTTTTGAAATTTCAAGTTCCACCTATGTTGTAGAATTAAATTTTACTTGGTAGCCAAATGGTTCTCTTTGGTATAAAATAAGGATCAATTATCTGTTTGTAAACAGTCATTTAGTATTAAAGCCTTTCATCATCATAGATGAAGTACTGAAGTTAACCTGTTGCAAAGTTTGTCTTTAATTTAGTCATATATATCAAACAGGTCTGAAATGAGAAAAATAATTATGGAGATTAAAATTTCAGTTTTTTTGAAGGCTGCCAGTTGGAAACCATGCCAGGTTCATTGCTTAGGTATACAAACCTAAAGAAATTAGGTTTTCCATTAAAGAAAATGCTACCACTAGCAAGCAAAACCCATAATTGACATTGCATCTAAAGTTCTTAGTGATAGAGATATAGCAGAAGTGAGAATTTAATTAGTAAGGTATTCTCCCTCTATAGTTCCAAGCAGACCACTGAGATTCAATAAAATTGTTTCTGACTTCAAAGGAGGGTACTATAAAGGACTGGGCACTAGAGGGTCATCAGACATACAAGACACACACTTAGGTGAATTTACAGTGCCTGTACTATGCATTGTTAGCTGTGCTATATGAAACGTGCATCACAGTTGTTTGTAGAATCCACAGCTTAGTGGCAGCCAAGCCCACCAAAACTACACTATCTGACTGTGCTAAATATTCCTGGAAAAGTGTTTCAGTGCCAAACCTCATAAAACAAGCAGCTCCAAGAAAACACATTCTATGGTGTGCATGATTATTTTGCTGTACAATTTCAGATAATTTGCCAGTGAGATTTAGGCATAAGCAGACCAATCGTTTTTAAAACTTCAGTTCAGGGCTGGTAGAAGTACGTATTAAAATTAAGTAAGAGAATAATCAGCTTATCTGCAAAGCTCTTTGTTCACTTACTTCTACACAACAGCTTCTTTTCCTGAAAGAAATCATAGCAACTGAATGTTAGATGCTATTTTTATTTTGCGAAATGAAGCATAATTATTTAGAACATTTGCTAAAAGAGCACTTTCCAACATAAGAAAAATATATTCCAGTACTGGTATAATATCTGCAGATATTCTCTTATTCTGACTAGTACTGCCTCTGTATATATTCAAAATAACATTAACCAGAAATACGAATGATTCACAATTGTGTTACCTCCATAAAAAGACTCAGGAACCTATTAAAGACCAGAAGTCCTCAAAAAATCATCCTGTAACCCCTGTGAGGCTGTTGGGTATAGGATGTTATTCTGAGACTCCACCACCTTGGTCTATAACTGTCTTATAGCCCACATGCCAAAACAACACTAATTTAGTTTTGATACACGTGGTCATGTAGTTCCTTGGAAATTATTACTGCTTTTATTTGCTAAACTGGGGAGAATGACAAATCATGCGTGTAACACCCCAGAACACTTAAATGTGAAGGGTTTCACCAAAGGTTCCTTTACTGTGGGTCAGTGCATGGGAGAAATACCAATCAGATATTCTCAAGAGGTCAAAATTACACAAAACTTTACTGGCAAAATACAGAAAATCAAGGAACTTTGGCCAAAGAATTAATAAAACATCCAATTCAACATAAAACAATTTTCAAAGCATTAATCTAGTTCATTTAACCTAGAAACCTTTAAACCAGTCCAATGCTACATTACCCAAAATGTTCCTTGAAAAGAGAATTAGAAGGAGAAGAAAGAGAGAAACTTGGAAAAGATATAGAAAAACACACATATATCTATGAACTCCTGGGTTCCAGTGACAATGAGGCACAAACTCCAGAAGGCTGATAGGATCAAGACCATGTACTTCCCTCATGGTCACCTTTTAAGCCCCAGGGCCTCTGCGGACTCTCCTCCTCGGTGGTCACTTGGCCAATCAGAAGCTGTGTTAGGCAAGATTGCCAATGATTGACAGGCACTGCAGGGCTGGAGGCCTGGGGGCACGGCAGTGCCCCACCGCCTTCCCCCATAGGCATCCCAAAATGTCCAGATCCATCCATCCATCCATCCATCCATCCGTCCATCTATCCGTTCACCCATCCTTCCAGGCTCTGATAATGTGGCGCTTGTTTCGTATGTTCAACCTTGGCCTGGATTCACTGCTTATATTTACAGTCTGTGTTTCACAGTGTATGCTGCTACTTCAACATTTTATTTAGCAAAATAGAAATAGAGGTACGAATAAAAGCACCAAATATGAAGTATAGCCAGAAGGTTTCAACAGAAATAACATCAGGGCTACTTCATCTTTACAGCGTTTGAATCAGTGACATTGCAACTGACAAGGTTTCTGCTTTGAGCATTTAATTTTGTATTTTAAAGTACAATTCAATACAACATAAAAGGGAGGAATGTCCAATTCAGTCACACACATGAATCCAAAAATTTAAAGTGGTATGAACACTACTGTACCTTATTGTGTTTTTCATTTGAATATATTAGACCATACCTGTGACGTGCATGTAAAAATAGTGGTACTCAGCCAATAATATATTTTGACGATGTCTGAAAATTAGCTAATACTTAAATTTTTTTTTGAGTTGAGAAAAAAATTTTAAATTCGTGTCAATTTAATAAATTATACTGAAATTCAGAAACTGATCAAAGCATATGAGTAAAATTCCAAAATAATTCAGAAATAACTGAAAAATCTATTTGGTTGAGGAATCTTTGTCCAGTATATTATGATATTCAGTTTCATACATTAAAATATACCGTACAGAAGGTGCTATTAAATTAGATAAACCAGATGTGAATGTAAGAAGTCAAAATTTTTGAGTGATTCTGAATAAAGAGAGGACTATAACCTTCTTATTGTTATCTGTGTTTGCTTTCAGAATACAACATTTTGTCACATAAACTTTTGATTAGCTACACATATGGTGAAAAATTATTATTCTCAAACAAGGTCATAATCCCCACCTCCTTGTTGAAGACAATGTGATTACTACATGTGTTTTCACTTACCAACTCTGAGGATGTAGAACCTGCCATAAAAACAAAATGCCTGAACATTCTTGAAAGATTTGTCTGCAGTGTATTGTGAAAAAATAGAGAGAGAGATTGACTGGAAATAACAAGGCAATAACTTCATGGCAATCATGAAGGAAGAGAATGGGGTAATATTCCTAGCCTGCTACACCTTGTGGTGTCTCCAGTGAGATCTAATCTCCCCGTCTGACCAGGTCTATTGTAGCATCATTTAAAAAATCAGAATAATTGGATTTACTCCTTGTAAAGCTGGTATATAATAAAATAAAATCCAGATTGCAGAGGGGTTATTTAGTGAAGATTCAACTGATCTGCCAGAAGCATGAACTTCACCATTGGTGGAGATGTCCTGGCTGTCTATCCCTGTGGCCCTATATAACAGAATATCTGGACACTGGAGGTGCCTGAGCTATAAGAATAAATGAATTTGCCAGAGGTGAATTGACTATATCCTCTGGGTACACCTACTTTGTGTCAGCTGCTCTGTCTGTGGGAGTTTGTTATTAAATTCCATCACCTCTCTGACATGGGAAGTAGGTATGGTCATGTTCACTTTGATCCTAAAAAGAATACTCAGAAATATATGGCGACTTGTAAAACAATATTGCTTTAAAGTATTGAATGAAAATGCTTGGGACTGTTTACCTTAGACAGGAGATGTATGAGAAGAGACACTATGCAAACATACGATGCAATATGTGCTCTGGAGCACACAGATCCATGCACTTCCACTCTTTCTTGAGTGTGAGAGAGCATTTAATAATGCTAAAAGGTGGAAATTAAAGAATGATCAATTAAAAAACATTCTTTCACACAAGATACATAAATACTGTGAAATCATGTCACAGAGGCTCTTGGAGGACAGGAAAGTAATAGGATTAAAAAAAAGATTAGACGTTTATACGCATACCTGGAAGAGTCAGGGCTATAATTAAAGATACAAAGCATTTTGGAAAGGCTATTAAGTCTTGCATTCAAGCCTTATACTGTCCTCTATTAATGAAGGTATTTCTACACAGACTCTTGCAGGTAGAGATGCCTGAGTCTGCTGATACCCTGATGATGCTAGAAATGAAACAGCTTCTTCCACTTCAGCACAGTTAGAACATCATGGAGCTAAGGGAAACTGAACAGAGCTGCCAGCTTACAATAAAGAGCAAAACTTACAGATCTGACACTTTGGAGCACCTGAGGGTGGTACCAAGACCCTGGGTCTGAATAGCTTTTTTAATGTTCCTGAGTGCTAGTGTTCCCCTTTCCAGTTGTATCTTTTCACAGACATCATTCCTATGAGATTTGGCTTTAGCATCTGTGCAGTGTATTGCAAAAGCAGAGCTATCCCAAAATTTAAGAAATTACTGAACAGGCAAATTCTGGAACTTTTGCTGTATTATATTTTCTTTCTTAGTGTTAGGAAATTTATTAATGCCACTTTTGTACACTGCTGCAAAGGTCAAATAGCTGCTATGGTAAACACTACATTTTCAAAACTTGGCTTGAATTTATCAAAAATCAAATTAATATTTAGTTGCTTCTGTAATTTATTCTCAGTGGGCTTCTTCTGGGGTATTGTATAGACAAGGAGAGTTTTTTCTCTCTCCAAATTGTTACAACCATGTGCCTGACAGAAAGGAGGAAATATAGTCACACAGACATGAAAATAAGTAATGTATAACTTGTTTTCTAGGTTTGATACTCTTTCCAGCTGATGAATCTAACTGTATAGAGGATGGGCACTCTGTTTCTCTGGAGGTGGTAAAGAGTGATTATTTCTTTCTTTGCACCATCTGCATCTCATCACTGGAATTCAACACAGGCAATGAATGATCTGGGACCAGGCTGAACCATGCTTTTTCCTGCAATCCTATTATAGGTGTGAAGGTAGAAGCGAGAAACCTATTGTAATGTCTGTTGGCTGAAGATATTGGACAAGACTTTGAAAACTGGTGGTTCAGTTGTTGGTTTAGGAGTCTAAGCAAGACAACTGATTTTCAAAAGATAGAAGAGTGTTTCACCGTGCTCTTTGACATGCCCAGCTCTCTGTAGCACCCAGACTATAACTCTTGATTGTAGTTTCAAAAACAATTGGATAACTTGGGGTCTTATCTTCCCTAGTCACCTCTGTGAATATCAAAGAGTTGTAAAATTATTAAGTTTGGAAAAGACCTTTAAGATCTTCAAGTCCAACCATGTGCTTTATGCTTCTACACTGTTGTTTCCTTTGCAGGAGGACCTGATAAGCAGTGTCCTGCATACTGTCATTAATGTGGGATCAACTCCCCATCCAAGTTAACTTTGACATCCTCAAGCAAACAAAATAATGGGTATTACCCTGGCCTTAGATCTACTGCACTATGTTAACAGCACATGGCATTGTACTGTTAGCTGATCACGCTGTTGATTCATAATTTCTGTATTGCAGAATTAGATAATTCCATTTCATAATTGTAGATATAATACATGCGTGATGATAAAAGTGCTATTTAAAAATTATACCAATATTACCGCAGTCCTAGGGTATTTCACTGCGTCCTGCAGCCATAGGGAGGAGGAGAGAAGATCCAGCAGGCAGGAATTGTGCATTGATTTATTTAATTATTTTACAAACTCTTTTATAGACTTTTTTCTTCATAGTCTAATTGGACAAGGAGTGATTGGCTAAAATCCTAAAACATCCATTGTCAAAATATTTTTCTACAATACTATAGACAAGACTTCTCAAGGTTACAGGTGTTTGGTTGTTTACATAACTGCTACCTCTTCTGTGAGAGAGAAAAGTCTCTCACAGGCTTAGAAAATAGCAAGAAAATCCTTGCTAGCAGCATTTTTGTATCCACATACCATAACCATACATTGAGGTAGATGAGGCTTTTAATATGGATGTCTTATATACAAAGGATATAATAAAACATAAGGACTTCTTTGGAGAGTACTGTTTTTGTAGATTATAAACCAGAAGTCACACTAATGAATAAGTGTGATACACGGCATTTTGTCAGTTTACACTGCATTCAGATCAAGCTTCCAGCTTTAACCTGTCAGGGTTAGGATAGCCCAATGGTTAAAATACTAAAGTATTCGTTGGATTCAGTTCCTGGAGCTGTTTCAATCTCTGTGATTAAACTGGGGCAAATATTTTAACACTTCAATGTTTAAATTCTTCATCTAGAAGATAAGAGTAGTAAAAACGTTGACCTTCACAATGATGAATATATATATGATATAAATGTCTGTGTATCATTTGAACATCACAGTAACTGGGAGCAAACAAGCTACTGGGGACATATTTACTCAAATCTGCAGTAACCATGGCAAAAGCCATGATGGCAGAACAGTCAACAAGGTCTGAATAACTCAACACAGAAACATCCCAGAAAAGAGAGAGAATGGTAGCAGAAGAAGACAAGGGACTTTTTCCCTCGAAACAAGATAGTATTTAAATGCATTAGTTCAAATTTGGGCAGTGTTGACCTACTGGTGGATCTTCTATGCGACATGGATGATCTCAATCATCAGAGCTACAAAAGATGAGACCTTTCATGAACATTAACTTTTTTGTTCGGTTTTTGTTTTTTTTCCCAAAACATGGGCACATTTGGCACACGTGTTCAGCCAGTACCTCAGATGTGGATGTGATTAAACACATGGCTTGTAGTCAGACTGCTGGAAGAACATGTTCATAGTGAATGTCCTCAACTTCCTCTCAGTTTCCAGACCAGACTTACATTCATGGATACTAATTAGGATAGATTAGAATGTCTTGATGCTTTATTGAATGCAACACAAATATAAGAAATGATGGTCTAATTACAATTTTTACAGGGGTCTCTGCAGCTTGGTAAAGACAAAGAGGTGTTTAGAAGACCATGGAAGAGATTTGTACAACATATTAAATATCCCATCTGGAAATAAATAACTTTAACAGTTTTCACTATGAATTTGGCCACAGAACATAGCTTTATGACAAAGCCCATAATTCCCATCTATCTACTTCTATCATGTAAGTGTATAACTACCACAGTTGTCTGTGCAGGTAAGACACTTAAAGAGCAGTAAATAATGTCAAAAACTGTTGTGGCCAAGGGAGGCCCTCATGACAACTACCTTGTGGGGGTCTAAGCTTCATTTTCTCCAAGTGTACTGCCAAAATTAATAGGAAATTCTTGAATATGTTGATTGAAATATTTTGGTGTATAGGGAGAGGGATCCAGTTTACAAGTGAAAAAGGACAGAAACCAGAAAATCCTCGGCTTGCTTACAAAACCCCCTTTCCCCTTTTTGGAGCACTCATTGCTTTCTCATGGGTTAATGTTTTTCTTCCTACTGATGCTGAATGTAGATAAGACTTTTCTTGGTTCAGCCCCTGGAACTCACTTCGCTGGCGAACTAACCCAGGGGTTTCTCTCTACACTACATTATAGCAAATTGCCTGATTTATACATACCTCTGGCCAAATACCACCTTAGTAAAACCAATATAAATCCCAAATAGTACGCCTTATGTTGGTGAATATGGCACAGGATTTGCAAAGCAATTTCAGGGTGGCAACATAGCATTCAACCAAGTCAGGTATTTTAACACCATATTTGAAAATATACTTGCTTTCTATTGATACTTGTGTTTCTGTTGCCTTCTATAGCATGTCATAAGTAACAGAAATGTTTCTATACCTGCTTTAATAAACATTCAATAAGCATGTCTTGCATATTATAGCTGCAGTTATGTGAACTTAAGTCTGTCATCAGGCAAAACTATTATACCAAATTACTGCATGATAGTTCAAAAAATTTTCGTTATAATTTACATTTACTTATTTATTTTCATATTAAATACAAGCAAGAATTGTTGCAGTTGTAAGTCTTTGTGGAGGTCAGTATTGGGAAAGGCTACAAGAGCCTGGTGTTTTAATGGTACTGGCAGATTTGTATTCCTCTGACTGTATGTGATAGAGATAATGCACATCCAAGCTCCACTAAAAATCTATGTCAGATGCAAATGGATCATATTAAAACAAGGACATCATTTTTCAAATGTGAAAGGATTTAATTCCCAATTTTGCACTGATCAAACCTTCTATCAGAGTAAGGCAGGGGATCTCAACAAAAAGAAACCCACCGAAATGTAAATCTAGCAGAGCAAATACTTAAAATAAATGGCTCTTAGTTGAGTACAGTTCTCCAAAATGGACTAAAGGATCAGGTCACCGAGTTCCTCAGGACAGCTTCTAAAATCTGAAATACTCTGGTGTTCACTGTCAGGAAACGTCCTGATGGAAGCTCCTTAAAAAAGGGGAACCCTAACTGATCATTCCCTCTGGAAAAGTACATAAAAGTCACAGAAACAGTTTAAAAAATAGTAATAAAAGAATAGGTTATTTACAAGTCAGTCTTTGACCAAAGGCTAAATCTCCATCTGCTGATGTGGAGTGGCAGTTCTTTAAACCTTAGGCTAACATGTAAACTCCCAAGCTTTAAATATTTTTCCTTTGAAATGGGGAGTTTAAAACCCTTAGTAAAGCATGCACATGCAGCCTTCACACTGAAGTCTAAATCAGAAGTTCTTACTCTGCAGAGAATTTTGTATTGCACACCTGGGGCATAACACACACTAAAGGCTCTATATGATTCACCTGACCTCCCCACATAACCTTGTGTTTTTAAAGCTTTTCACTTAGCAAGAACAGAAAGATCACTTTTAAAGATAAAAGGGAAAAAAGACAGAATCTAGAAAATGGCATTTTTTGCTTTAGGAGTAAACAGGGGGTGGCTAAATCTGATTGTTTATCTCCAGTTTTATAACAGCTTTGCCAAGGGCTTGCTCACAGATCTCCCCTGTTATTGGCATGAACCAAAAAGTGTCCATTTTTACAAGCATATGTCCCAGTAATGAGTCCTAGGGCTTCCCCTTGCAAATAACATCTCACCCCCTGTTAATGGGACTAAACGACAAAAATGACTGATGCAAACCTTGAAAGGTAAGATGTTAAACAGACACATGGAGAATAGGATGGGCAGTTTACCATACAGACAGCTGTTATCCTTTTCCAGCTCAGAGTTAAGCTCTCTCAACCTCAGAAAACCCTGTTGATGTACAAGTCAGTTTGAATAGATGTACAATTTTATGCGGTTTGTTCTTTGCATTCAGTAGCAACTGTTTTTGGCAACTAATGGACT
This sequence comes from Corvus hawaiiensis, assembly GCF_020740725.1. NCBI lineage: Eukaryota > Metazoa > Chordata > Aves > Passeriformes > Corvidae > Corvus > Corvus hawaiiensis. The sequence continues at coordinate 56,448,900 of NC_063255.1, forward strand.
GCTAATGAAAGGGTCACTTCCAGCCCAGTAACTATCAAGTGAAAAAATAACAGAACTTTATTTTCAATTGATAGGAAATGTGCAAATAGATCACCTTTTATCATTAGAAGAAGAAGTTATCACCTTTTAGATGATAGGTTGTTCCTCACCTTCACTTCAAGTATGAACAGTAGTTTTATCCAGCCTATAGCTCTTCTATGATTAGACCACAAAGCTGACAAGAGAAGGGACAGTTATTGTCCTGTTATTGAAGGGACAGTTATTGTCCTTCCACTGCACTCAATACTGCTGAGCTGTCCTGTGTTAGAACAACTTCAAGGCTGATAGTGCAACAGTGGCAAATAAAAAAGTGAAGCCAGCCCTGATATCACCATCTGGCATTTAACTATGTTTCCAGTTACAGAAGCCACAACACGGGCTCAGCTCTTGTACAATACAATATTATACAAGCTTTATATGCACCCTTGTGTGATGCGTGTGGGTGGTTGAATACCAGAGATTCAGAATGCTCTTGATTTCAGCCCAGGTTATTTTGCCTATGGCATTCTTTGCTAGTGGTGCAGAAGCTGTCCTACCCTTGGCAGCACCAGAGTTGGGAATACTCCCTGTGCCTGGTAATGTTGCATGAAAAATTAAGGATTGAAGAAAAAAACGTCAGGAAAGGGGCTTTAAACCCCTTGGCATTCCCTCCAGTGGGCGACAAATTACTTTAAAAAGAAGAGCCACAAGAAAAAAGATCAAAATCAGCGACAGGCTGCAACTGACTGGAATTCAGCAAGGCTCAGGGGTAGGAATGAGAAAGCTGTAAACTACCTTTGCTGCTCTCTTAATTTAGTGCTGATCTTGCTCCAGCTTAAATTGGAGAATCCTGACGGCTGCTCTGAGTTATAGGGTTTGCCAGCATGCTCAGGAGGTTTTCTTCTTTCTGCTGTTTGTGAAGTGAAAGTCACGCAAGGAAAGTACCTTGTGTCAATCACAGGCTGGGATTTCTTTGATGCTGGCATTTACTGAAAATTCTATAGTGTTTTAATATTTCACAGCTAACTTGTGACAGTGGCAATAGCAATTAAATTAAAGCACAAGGAAGTGTTTTGCTTTAGATGTACCTTATCAATCCCACTCCTTCCATACATCTCTTAACAATTTTGCCATCGAAATGCCAAAGACATGGTTAAATAAAGGCGGCTGCTAAAACTCTTTATGCTGATGAATTTGATCCTGAGCACTCTATCTCTACTCAGCACAAATGCTAAGCAATTAATTCTTAGCCATGACTTATGCCATTGGCAATTAAAACAGGGTCTGGCACAAGAATTTTTGAGAATAGAAAAATGCAATGTCTAGCAATGTGTCACCACATTATGCTGCTTTTGATCCAATAAAAATAGGAACTGTATGAGTGAAATGGATGAAGAAGGGAAAGAATAACAGACATGAAGGTTAAGGCTGGTCATCACACACAGTTGACCTCTGTATTATTTTTTCTGGTAACTTACAGTCTGCCTACTCATTGCCCTGCAACACATAGAGTGCTAATTTGATTATCATTGGTACATGCAGATGAAATACAGCTTTCCCTTGGCTCATTCAATCCTATGCCTCATTTCAGCACTGAAATCAATTCATTATCCAGTTTCAGGATTATGCTCTAATTCAAAAACTCAGTTAAGCATACAGAAGGGTCCTAAAAGCTCTGTGGTTTTAGGTATGTTCAAAAGGCAGTGGTTTTGGTGTGGTATAAAAATGCAGTTCAGTGTGTTTCAATATCAAGGATATTGTCAGGAGAATGCCAGGATCCAAATGTCATTGATTTCATGCTGCAGTTTGAGTAGCTATGTACCAGCATATCCTGTAGTTAGCTTTCAGTTGTAGCTTCTAGACTTCCAGAAGCAAGGAAGTTGTGTTTTCTGACTGTTGGCATGAAAATTGAACTAGAGAATTTATATTTGATGCTACTGGTAATTCCCAGCTCTAAAATTTTTGGGTGTTTTCTTTTTTTCCCCTGCAAGATCTGGATTTGGATAAATCACAGGAAACATTGTTTTTTAATTATTTCACAGGATTGTTTGTGGAGGCAGGGTGATATGGGAATCTCTTCCTTATTTATGTAGTTGTTTTCTTTTAGAGATTAAAAGAAGCACACTTAATTCACCAAACCCTTGTGAAAGGCTCTAAGAGAGTCAGCCTTCTGGAATTTCTGCTTATGTTTCTTAAGGAAATAATTAGACTTTACACTTATATAGCACCTTATATGTGAGGAAGAAAAAAAAGGTAAAGAAAATCAGATTCCTGAGATTTTGACAGAAGAAACCAGAGGAATTCTCATGGGACTCTGAGAGCTGCTGAGCAGGAATATAAAATAAAAAGAGTGAGAAGATATTTCTTCAGGTTCTGCATCTTAGTGAAAATAGAAGTTCTCTGGGGGCCTTCTCTGAAACTTGTCACAAAACTGAGATCTAGCCATCCTAGGCTAATGACAGTCATCGATGAAAGTAGATTTTCTTTCAACTGGCAGGTTGAAGAAATAGCTAAGAGCAAGACTGGAAAGATATTTTTTTATTTTCAGATTTTTGGTTTGCTGTTAAATGATGATGATAATTTTGCAGAAAGCATTCAACTGATGCCACAAAACAGAATTTTCAAGGGTGACCAGTCTGTCATGATTATGATAGTTCCAGGCTAATCTATGAGATTGCACAAAGAAATAATAACTTTTAGGATTCCCACTTAGATGGTAAGGAAACTTGTGGCTTCTTGGAGGTTCTACCTCTCTTTTGATCCCATTTTGATCAAAATGCAATTTCTACGTTGACATAAGAAAATATTTTCCCATTCTTAAAATTTCTAAGTATAGTTTCAGAGCCCAGCTAATACCTTAGCTTTTACAACAGAAATAATTAAAACAATAGGCATTGGAAAATTGGTACTACATTATTTCAAAACATTTCAGAGTTTGTGTTTACCAAGAAGGGTTTTGGATTTTTTAAACTTAGTGCCTGTTATCACAAGTATAACAAATTCAATTTCCCTAATTAATCATCACTCGAAAAATTTACCATTTCTAGAACTACTTTATTTTAACTCCACTCATTTTTAACAGCTTTTACAATTCAGAAGAGTTTGATAAATAAGTACAATGCGCAATTTAAAGGTGAACATTATTCTGAACCCCCTGGTTGCAAAGTAATATTTATGTACAAATATGTATTTAATTTAAAAATATTGTCCTACAATAACATTTAGTGTCATATAATAGTTAAATTAGCACCCTAAGTTTTGTTTATGAGACAATTTTGAAATTTTGAAGTTAAAAGGAATTGATAAACTATTTCAGCTATTCTACAACTCATTGGATATGATACAAAACATATGGTTCCTTTAAAAACATCAAACAGGCTCCACCTGCAAAATACAAAATACATACTGCTTGATTCTTCCAAGGTTAGCACTGCCCCATCTGCTGTAGAACTAAAGCAAGATGTGAAATCAGACTGTAGGTTTGGATTCAGAGCCTTGAAAAAATGAGAAATCCTGTGTTTGGGACATCTGCATCCATATCCAGTGTCACTAAGGAGGATTTTGATCTGTCCTTTGTACCTGATGTGGTGTAAATTCTCTCTAGTACACCACTTTTGGGGATCCTGGCTTATCAGGATAAACACAGAGCTCTGAAGAGTAATCTTTGATATGCTGTGATGGATTACCCCTCCTTTTTTTGTGTTTGTACACAAAGGTGTGTGAGACTTGAGTGGGAACCTCCAGGATATTGCTTTATCAGGCACGTGCACCTTCATTCTACAACACTGGAAGAAAGCACTGATGCAGACTTCCAGTGAGAGGTAAGACATACTCTCCTCAAAAGACTTCTAAATGCCCACCATTACTTTGCTGTCTTTTTTCATTTTTGCCATTTTAGCAAACTGTCCCTCTTAATTCCTTTTTTTATTTTCCTGATACCAAACTCAACCATCAGCAAGAACAGATTATCAGTCAGTCAAGGGAATTCGCTTTTGGCTCCTCTGAAGTGGAACCTTCTTCTCACCCATTTCTGCTGGGCTTTTTTGGCCTCTGGAGGTGTGAGCTGTCATGGGACGGAAAGGCTGACATGATTGTGGGTTTTACTGACGGTCTGCTGGAGAGAACCAAGCAAGTTTTCACACATACTATGTCATGCTGATCTGTGTCAGAAATAGAGGGTCATTTACCCCTCCTCCACTGTTGTCTCTTCCAGGTTCTTTGCTCCTGGGTCCTATCCTTTGGTGGGCTCAGATCCTCAGCCTGCTCACTTCTCTTTGTTTCTTTCCATGTTTAACCTCGTTCGTTGCACAATGGCAATTTCCTAGAGTTGGGAAGAAAGATATTGATGTTGATGCACGGGTCACTACCACGCCCCCCAAAAATGCAGATCTCGGCCTGCCTGTTGTGTTGCTCCATATATAAATGAACCAGTGTTTTGAGAACTGCCATAGCAAAATGGGTTTTGTTGATTTCTGATCTTTATCTTAATGCAAATGATGTCCTATTGAATATGGAAAGCCAAATGAAATTCAGAGGTGCCTGAGTACCTGGGACTCCAAATAACAGCAGCAGCAGCAGAAGAAGCATCAGGACAAATAACAGTAAATAACAACAACAGTACAACAAAACTAATCCCTTTTAAACCCTTTTTCCCTATTCCTTAGAGCACTGTAGGTGCACAAGTGTCAGCAACACGCTGTTCTTGCCTGGCTTTGGTTGTGATTTGGTTGTGAAAAGTCAGGACAAATTACAGTCCTGACATCATCAGCTCCCTGAGTCATTGGAGTTGAGGAGAACTTTCTGACATGCGCATGTTGGACAGAGGGACTAGTGTGGTGAGGAAATACTGAGACAATAGCATGCTGGATTATGCAATAGTATGCTCTGACTTAGGAGTGATAAACACAAGAGTTCCTTTTCTATGCAAATGAGGTTGAAATGTGGCCAATGAACCTAACACTGAGCTTCAATAAAGCAATGAGGTGTTTTAAGGGCAGGCAGTGTCTCTTTTCTGTGTGCAAATACCCTGGCTCTGAGCATGAGGCCTTCACCTCTATGCCTGTAAGGCAGATGCTTCCTGGGCTTTATTACTTCCCATGAATTGATGGAATAATGTTAGGTCTCCTCACATCTTACTGTAATTTCTGCATATCTGTTAAGCACCATCACATTTTACTGTCATTTCTGCATATCTCTTTCACCTCTCCAGACATGGTATTTCAAAACCCGGTGTTTCAAACTGGAAGTGTTACATCAACACTATTTCACCAGCGCTTCAGCATCATTACTGGAACCTGTTTCATAGGCTTGGTGTTTCTGGAATTAATACTTGCAATGCAGAAAAGGTTCAGATGTGCAATCTGAATAGCAAGAAGCACAGAAGACTTTCAGATGCCCACATTGCAAAGGAACCAGGAAAATAATTTTCCAATGTCATCTAGTGAATGTTCACCTTAGCATCTTACTGGGGTCTTAAAGCTGCATGACCTGGGGTCTTCTTACTAGTGACATTGACTCCAAAAGCACCAAGATCAGCCCCTTTCACCTAGATCATAGGAAGATCTTGTGTCTATTGTTTGACTCCCAGAGTTTGGAAAGAGATGTCAAATTTTCTGAAACTGACATTGGTTTTATAAAGCTTAACCTACCCAAGAGACTTGTGCACACTCCAGATCACTCAGTTACAGTCAACTGTTTAGGGCATGTTTCAAAGAGCATTAGTTTTCCTCCCATCACAGACATAAGAGGTAGCAAGTACACTCAGCAAGAGCTGAACCCTTTCTACCATGCATTCACAAACATGAGAGACCTTTGAAAGAAATATTGCCTACTAGCAAGGGCCAACAAAAAAATGGCATTTCTCAGGCACTGGACCAAAGAGAAGAAAAGTATAACAGATTCCCTTTAAAAACTTGTCTGGAAATGAACTAAATTTTTTATGTGAATAAATATCTACTGAGTCCAAAGATGAAATTTTTAGGTACCTTGAATAGAACAAAAAGAGTAGATCAGCTAAAAATTGATTAAAAAAAAAAGAAAATTACACTAAAATATTTTTCAAAAGCCAGCTGAGTCCCTGACAAAAAGAACTGAATTAGTTAAAAGGAATAATCTGATAAATAATACAATGATGGGACCCCAAGTTTATCTGTTTATCAGATTTCTATTGTAAACTATCTTCTCCTTATACCTCAGCAAATCCTTCCCAATGGTTAAAGCAATTTCTCTCAGCCAATAAGTGACCTTCCTGCATTTTTCTATGGCTCAGTATTTCCTCATATTTCTGCCATAACTTTTTAGTGCAACAGTCTGAAGTTAGAACAGCAAGAGACAGAGAAGCTATTTCCTCATTTGGAAATGTACAGGTTCCTTTCTCATTTTTAGAACTTTTTTTTAAAACCAAAATTTCTATGATTTCAGGTCAGCAACAGTGAGTCTTTGAATAGCAGATGCAACAGCCAGACCTGTAAAAATAATCTGACAAGAAAATCCATCTATTGTTATTTTAAGTGCATATATACTTAATAATAATAGCAACAACAACAACAGCATCATATGAATTATTTAGAATTGTGACATGTATGCATCTGCATGGCTGTAAATTCCTAGTTGCTTTTACACCATTTGTGTTCTGGTTTTATCCGCTTTGGAAAAATGGGCTGGAGTTATAAAGAGGTTGATGGTTCCAGCCCTGTCTGCCTGGTGGTTTGTACAGATGAGGATGGGAGCACACCCTGCCAGAGAATCTAATAATTTTTTTCTTCTTGGGGTGACCATTGTCTCCTGCAGGTTTTGTACAGAATGAGTCATTAATTAAACCTGGATTCTTTGCAGGTCGCCTATTGCAGGGCTGTGGTTTATTCTTGCTTTTTCTGCTCCTGCAAGCAATATTTTAGGGGATTTCAGGTGATGTTATTTTCGTGATTTCACATTTTCTTCACTTTTCCTTCTGCCACAAGTATTCCCTCTAAGAGACAGAAAGTGAAAGCCTCCGTTAAGAAAAACACAGCCACCTCCAAAGTGCTAAAACTGCAATAAACCCATCATCTCTAACAACAGTGGCATGAAAAGATAAAAACCAGGCTGCCAAGAATGTAGTAACCACCCATTCATTCACTTTTAAATGCTCTCCACACTTCAATGCACAGACCTAATTACTTTTCTGCATTCCCAAATCCACTTTGCAGGGCTGCAACTAGAAACCTGGCGTTAAAATATTTTAGACTCTAAGGATCAAGACTAATTATGGGCCTAAGCTGCACCTCTTGGTTTCCTTATGAAGCAGCCTGCCCCTTCCCCCATCCACTCCACCTCCTTCCCTTCTTTTGGGATGTTTTAAAGCATGCTCCACTAGAAGAAAGGCTGTCCAGTCTCAGCCGGGGGTGAAGTAAAGAGAGAATAAAACAAAAAGCTACTCAGTCCAATTCAGTAAGCTTCAATGAAGCTGGTATATTTAATGTGGGCCCAGGGTTTGCCTACAGAATTGTGACAGAATGCAATATTCTCAACAAAAAAAGATGTGTTTAAAGTCGGGCAAGGCCCCATAAGGCTGTTGTTGGTGTTTAAGCAGTACACCGAGGTATTTAGCTCTAAGGGTTTCTAAACATTCCAGCTGAGAATAAAACCACAGCTTTACAGTAGCTTCTTAAAGGTTTGGGGGGCTGGGAATGTTCCCTCCCCCTTGCATTGAAAAGTCAATAAACAGTAGGAAAGATCATGTCATAACAAGGATGAAGCCACCTATTACAGGGTATAGTGATGGCTAATGCTGCGATCAGAAGGACTAATCCCATATATTAAATGCTGTAATTATTATAATAATATCATGTTTATTTTAATGTCCAGGCATGGGGTATTTTTCATTTTGTGCAACATGAATCCGCTGCCGACCATTGACCCTTCCTATGGCTGGTGCTTGCTAAAATACGGAACTATTAGATAATGACATCATCGTTGCAGGTAGCAGCCAGCACTCCAAGCACGTTTTCTGTTACATGTATTTCATATTTCCTGGCATTTACCAAGCTGCTTTAGGTCATTTTGTCTGGAGCTGCAGTCCTAAAAACTTTCATTCATGATAAACCTTTATCTGCAAAAGTTGACACAATTGTTTTTCCTCCATGAAGAACTTTTAGATCCACTTATTAAATAACAGTAAAAACAACATCATCATCATCATCATCATCAACAACAATAATAATAAACTGAAACTATTTACTTATTGCAATGTAGGTGGTGAGTCACTTTCAAGGATCTTCTTGAGAAAAAACCCCAAAGAAATAATTAGTTCTCTGATGTCTCACTCTCTTACCTTTACACAATTCAGGATGGGCTCAGATTAGTGCAAATCATATAGTTATGGGCACATAAATGTTTTAAACCCTGGTCCAGTTTAGGACAATTAAAAAAAAAATTAAATAGTCATCCTCAGCTACTGATACGAGGGAAAGGGTTAAAACAACAGGACACTGATAGGCAATAGCTCACATGAAGTTTTAAGAAAAATAATAAGGGAATTAGCAGAGACTATGTACATTGGCTTACAACTATCAATTAACCTTCCTATTAGATAGGTAATTTAGTCCACTCAGTAGCATCAAATATAAGAGAAAAAGGTGGCCAAAACAATAATTATTTTCACTCAAAGGCTTAAACCCATAATTCCCAAGAAATAAAAACAGAGTTCTTTTCATAGTGTATGCTTCACCTAAAGACTGCAATAAGAGCTAGGCCCTAGCTGTGACCCTTTACACTTCAAGGTGAAAAAGTAGGTTAAAGAAAGTAATGACAATAATCACAGGGCTCTTCTACATAAAACAGCCTCTGAGTGGAGGTCAAAGATCAAACACTTGGGGCACTACCTGCGTCACACAAAGATCTCTTCTACAATAGAAATGAAGTACAAGACTGGCAGAAAACAGCAAGAAGACTAATCAATTCTAAAATTATTAGGAAAAAAAGAGAAAAAAAGAAATAAAAAAGGGGATTTGAGGAGTCTGGATGAGATTAAAAAGAAGTGTGGCCATTCTCTCCTCAATTTTTTTGAAAAATAAGTCTGAGGATTTCCTGCCCTTCACAGAGAGCTTCTACCACGAATGAATGTTAAATATTTCCATTTCATCTTCGTCCCCACCTACCAGCTACATTCTTTTGCACTATCTGAAATGGTCCTTACCTTCCTTTTTGTACCAGTTTGGGCACTTTTACAGAGAACCAAAGATGTCTATTCTCTCAGTATTAACTGTTGTTAAGCTTTTGGATTATTTTTACACCACAGCAAGTAAGATCCCCACTCTGAGCTTGTGTGAGTTACAGGAACAGATTTGATATTACGAGTCATCAAATGACATACTTCTCCTGCCCTCCTTCACTTTGACTGAGAGTTCAAAGGTACTGCACAATTGCATTCAAGAGCTCTCTGGACTTGCTGCATATCCTGGGAGTATTTTGTCAAGGATTTCACAATAAAGATATTCCTTATTTTCACTTGAGAAGATTAAAGCATGAATCCATTTGCCCAGTTAAAAGAAGTCTTTATTTTACAACCAGTTTTAAGGCTACATTTTAGCATGCCAACGCCACCCTGTTGACTTTGCCAGTCAGGTAAAGGCTTTCTGCCTTTCTTAAGGCTGGGTATATGTAAAGATTTTGTTGGAATCAGAGCAAACTGCTCAGCAGTGAGCAGGATTCAGTGCCAGCAAAGCGGTGGGAGCTGCTTCATGAATGCACTGCATGCATGCACATTGAGGTTACTTGCCTGGCTATTTTTTGCCTTTGGTCTTTCTTTGAGTTACAGTTGTCTAGGTATGTATTCATTCCCCCCTTAAAATCTTGAGAGAGAATGGAGATGTTTATCTGCTCTACAAGCTGGAAGGTGGACCCACTCTTCATCCTTGAGTTTTGCTATGACATATAAAACTGATGAGTAAAGAAATTCAAATAGTGTGCTTGAGTACAGAGAGCTGGCCATCAGCATGATACTGTGTGTTTTTGGCTGAAAAGGTAACCACCAACATAATATTTAAGACATAACAATGATGAATACAAACAACATGTAGCATTAATTGACCTGACTTCTCAATAGATAGCAGAATGTAAAATTTAAAAAGATTAACAAATATTAATAATTTAATAATAATTTAATAAATTCTCTTAAATCAATAATTAATTAATACTTTCTGGCACCAGAGTGTAGCGCTATTTTATGGGAAACTTTAGAAGACAGGTATAATTAATGCTTCCTATTCTCTAAAATGAAACAAAATAATAGGTGTATACTGTACAATATTCCCCCCCACCTTTTTTTTTTCTTCAGTGGTAGTAATGACAAAGGACTTCTCTCATTCCTTTCTGCTACTATGGAACAGTCAAGAACTCCTTGCATGTCTGAACATTTTATATAATATAATCTAATAATTCACTATAGCATCAGGTCACAGAAGGTTGATTCATCTATCTGACACATTCAGCTATCTATAAGATACATGCTAACCCTTATGCCCATACTGTACACAGCACATTCTGTAAAAACTGAAGGAAAATATGACTTGATTTTATTTTTCCTAACGGATCAGAGAGGTTGCAGGAGTGGAAGGCAGAAACATAGGTGCATTGTTCTTGTAATATTTATGTTGAGCCCTGAACTGCCTCCCCAAGTTTTTAAGCTAGACCAAGAGGATCTGAGACATGAAAATATGTTCATTTATTTTGTATTTTTGCAATATTGCTGTCTAAATTTTCTTCACATACCAGTCTTAAATCATCCTCTAATGTATGTCACCACAGATATATCCCTGATTTTTAATTGCCTTTAATATGTTTAAGTCAAATATTTGCATTCATTGTCAGATATCAGAATTCACTTCCTGGTGACGTAGTTTCAATTAGCAATTATTGTCTCATTGACTCCTTAGAGCCTCAATAGTCCCTGTGCTAGAAGGTATAATGATGACTACATTGGCCTATTGTTTAAGATCTTGGTCAACTAGCAATAGGTCACCGAGCCTCATACTATTGATGTGAGCTGACTGAGCATGAAGTTAAAATTATAGTTGCACAATGATGGTGGTGTTTTGAGTTGCAATGTTTGCAATTAGCCACAATGTGACCTTCCTGTTTCATCCCTTAAAAGAGGAGTCACGTTATTGATTGTTATTCCTGGCATTGCTGTAGTTTATTAGTTTTGTCAGATTTATTTTATATTTAGTTATTTGTCACATGAGGATTATGTGGCTGTCATGGTGTATGTGCCACACATTTTTTATTGCAGCAGATGTTCCTGAAATAGATGTAAGCATCTCTGCAAAAAAGCAGCCACTCTGTGCCAAATTCCAGCTTGTGCTAATGTGAGAACCCAGTAGGCTGAGAGAAAGAGTATAAAGAACCTTTATCCATTGCTGCTGCAATGACAGTTTCTGAGTTTTGAAAATGCACTACTGATTGCAGCGAGTCGCAAAGAGAACAGGGGTGACCGAGGCCAAGTCTTGGGTTTTCCCCTCTCTCTGCCTTGCTATATTGCAGAGCACAACTGGTGCCACTTATTAGTGCAATGCAATCTCTTCCTGAATGTAACATAACATTATGTTAAAATTCAAAAATATATACTATGAAGTACTTTTGTCCACTATGCATAATCTTCAACAAGTGGCTGCATTTTCCCCAAGGTGACTCTTCTGGGATGTGTTGAAAGTACCTGACTCTGAATTCACATCTTGTCCTACCATATTTAATTCTGTTATTCTCCTGCAGTCTGCAAGGTAATGAAAATATTTCAAAATTGTCTTTTGTTTTCCATCTGTATTGAAGATGCAACCAAAGCATCTGTAATCAGCACATACCAATTTTTTTCTTTAAACTTAAATGAGAGATTTAGATAAGTTTGTTCCTAAGAAATAATCTTGAGAAACTTTCAGAAACAACTTTTCCCAAAATTAATAATTCACTTTAAACCATTTTAGAATCTGAATTCAACAGAGATCAGTTTTTCTAACACACCAGCCCCTGCCCCTCCAGCTTCACCAACGATTTTTATGTGTCACACTATCAGGTACTTTACTGAAGCCTAGTTAGTGATTTGTCTAATTTCTTTAGTCCATGTGAGTCAATTGTCTTTTCCAAAAGATCTGTCTGGCATGAGCTTCTTTTGGTTAGTCAAATTGCACATTTTTCATTTGATATAAACCTGTTTTTCATATGATAGACTAAAATCTGTTCTGATGTTTATGCCAAAATAAAAATAAGGCTACTTGATAAAGCAGTACTTCAGGACTGACCAGGGACAACCTAGTTTGCTGGGAGGACTAGTAGAACTGATTGGACTAGTAGTCTAGTAGGCTTTGCTATGCCCATTTCTGATTGGGGGGGTGGAAAAACTAGTTTGAACTTCAAGGGAAGTTTTAGCGATGAAATAGAGCTCATGACCCTGAGCATATAATTCATTTGTCCCCCACATCCTGTAAGTGAGAGCAGAAACAAAAACTTTTCTAATTTTACATTCAGCTGCGCTTCCCTGTTTTTCAAATTCTGTTACTTTAGTGTGTACCATCTTTCTGGCAGGTTTTCAACATCTTCTGGGAAATGCTGTCTTTTCCTGCAATGAAATACTGTCCAATAGGATATGTTGCTATTTTTAGGATATTTTTAGCCAGAGAAAACTTGAGAAATTTTGGCCAACAATGTGATTTTCTGGCCCTGTCTGGAAATACTGAGCATCCGAGATCAAACCTCTGCTGTCCCTAACTCAAGGTGTGGTTTAGAAAATAAGGAGATGAATACCAGGTTTAAACTCCCACAAACCATCCACATTTAAGCTTTTTAAGAATCAGATCTGGTGTTGGACAAGGTCTTGTTTCATGGAGGTGCAGTCAGGCATAACAGGCTGAAAAGGGAATGCAAGTGAATGTAAAATATAAAGTAAGAGGGGTAAACAGGAAGTTATACTGGGTAAGTGTGGGATAAGATGTTTCACCTGTCCTGGGTTGCAGTGTATTCTATTACCATCCCCATCAGCCGTTGAAATCAGGTGGGGCAGTGTTTCCTTGCCTCCTCCCCTCGGACTATCTTGCTGTTAATTGCCCATCATTGTCCTGCCGCCTGACTCAGAGATAACTCCCTCTGGACTATCTTCTGTTAATGAGCCTAATCAACACTTGGCCTCATGACTCATTACCCCATTGTGAGATGCTCCACCCAGAGGGAGGAACCAAGCATCCCATCGTGGATATAAGCTGGGACTCTGAACACCAGAGACAACCCTTCCCACTGGATTTCCAGAGGACAGGAGCTACACAGCCACCACTGGACTTTCTGAGGAAGAGCAGACCCTTTTTTCTACAGGATCACCGCTTCAGAGGACTGCAGCCACCATTCTACCAGACTGCTACCACCACCCTGCCTAACAGGGACTCAGGTTGTATCTTGACTCTGTCAGTTTGAACCAGTGTTTTCTTTTAGTTTTTTTCTTTCCTTTTCTTTAACTTCCCCATTAAATTGTTATTCTGACTTGGTGCCTCCCACTGGTTTGTTTTCAAACTAGTACACACCAAGAGCTGGGTATTGGGTCAGAAGAGTTTTTGTAACCAGTTACTTCAGTAGAGCATTTGTGAGTTTTAACAATTTTTAAATAGGCAAGTGGAGAAGCAATGACAGCCCAAGTATATGCACAGTAGTCTCCCTGATAGTCAAAAGTAAACATTCCTCAAAAAGAGAGCATGCCTACCTGAGACCTCACAAGTTCCACTTGCAGTATTACTAATCTCCGCAACAAAGGAAGATATCTTTAGAGTAGAAATTCTGCCAGTGAGACTCACGAGGTAATGAGGTAATAGGCCATGTGTTGTGTGACAAACAAGCTCAGGTTGGAAGGGAGCAATGACACAATCCTCTTTGGCAGCATGGGAGGCAGAGAAATTACATTCCTCCTGTTGTCACTTAAGCTTTTGCATTACTTTACTTGTGTTTGCTAGGATATACACAAGCCTATGCCAATTAAGATGAATAGGTGTTTTCTTAACTGAATTGTAGCATTTTCTAATGAGTTTATATTAAGGATTTAGTGAAAGTTCTTCAATTATTGCTTAACAGTACAGTGCATTTCATTTTTGGCTGCTAAGTTATTCATGTTCAAGTGCATTTCTCACATCTGCCCCCAGCTTATGATATTTTTCTTTTGTCTTTGCGTCAAGTTCCAGGCAGATGCTCCAGGTACACATGCATATCTTTTTGCACAGATTTGGTATTGCCATGCACAAACAGCCACCCTTGCAAATGCCTTTCCTTGCAACCTCTGTGAGAGAAAACTTTCAAATGACATTCAGACAAATAATAAGATTCACCTTTTTTATCTCATATGGACACTTTTGTATGTTGGGATTCAATACCAGTTGCAGATGCTCAGCAGCTCTGAAAAAGTAGGTAAATTATGGAACATTGAATTATTGGAATTATAAAAGCTCCAAAGAAATGCTTGTAGATTGCTTGTGGAGCCAGCTATAAAACAATTGTTATATTGAAACCTCAAATGCAACAGGATATTGTCTTAAACACAACAAAGGCAGCAGATTGGAAGAAACCTCCTCTGGTACACAATACTCCATGAAAATTACTACATCTGGACCCTGGTGGGTATTGCTTTTGAGAGCTGAGGACTGCTTTCTGCAAAGTGCCATCACTTGTAACTCTGTGCCGCTTGTTTACAGAAACCGTGTTGTCAAGTGATCCAGTGAGTCACTGTAAGAAAAAGTAAAACTCTTCCCAAGCTCATGCATGCTACCATTCTAACTCTCTTTGGAATACTGCGCAGCCAGATCTTTCCAAAGTTGGTCACTGTTTTCTAATTTCAAGACATATGTAGTCCTCTATTTTGCTGCTTAGGCTAACAACCATGCCAGGCTGCAGCACCAAGGAAGGTCAGGGAAATACAGGAATCCCATACTATCAGTAGGATGTTCAAAGTCAGCCCTGAGATAAACTGTTCTCCATGGCTTCCAGGAGCTCTGAATATGCAGTCCTAAAAGAGCCTGGCCAAAACCTAACCCCTCCTCTGCTGACATGAGAGTGCTCAAGAATAAATGGCTGTGACAAATAATTCTGTGTTGTCTTTGCTGATCTGGTGTACAACAGAGTATTTCCAGCCAGAGTGGGCTGAGGATGCCCCTTGTGTCTACTGACATAGGGTGAAAGCAGCAGCAGCATATCCATAATCTCAGTGACTCTTTTCCCAGCCATTCACTCACGGGTAATGTGATGAGCTCCTGGGAAGATGCTGAAGGACCTAGGTGCTCTGTCAGCCTAGATTGGAAAGGGTAAAGGAATTCTGTGCTCTGCAACTATATTTGTTCCTTAATTTTTGTTGTCGCTGTCATCTTCCTGATTAATTATTCATGTCTGATAAGGCACAGGACAAAGAGCAGTGGCCTTTAATTGCATTCATTTTTTATTTGATAGTTTGTAAAGGAAATGATGGTACAAGAAGGATACCCTCATGTTGGGACAATGCATTCCAAAATAGGTGGGTAGCTATGTGTGCAGAGACCTCGGGCAGACTTCATTTTCATGTAATTTTTCAGGTGGTTTTCAAGAAGGGTAAATATCACACCCATTGATTCATAGTCTCATGTTTGGGTTTTTAAAATAAATTCGCTTACCTGCACACAGGGGCCATTTGCAGAATAAGCACCCATCACATATCTTTCATGTGCAACCTTAAAGGTTTCCAGTAAGGTAATTCTCATGCTAGGATGAGCTATCTAGCACAAGTTGTTATATCTGCTTCATTCTGCTAACAAATTGGCCTCTGCCTGCTGAAGACTGCCTGACTTATACTTTCCCCATCAGCAGAAAGACTCATATCGTCACTGGGCCCAAGGTGAATTGCTTGGAGACAAAGTTAGAATGAATTTTTTGCAATCCCATCCCACCAGGCATTCAAACCACTTTGTCCTGGGGAGAGAACACCTTTAATGGTCATGTTATAATGTCCTTGTAATGACTTATAAGGACAGAGCATCTCCTCCCTGCAAATCTGCTCCAGGTGAATGTATCAAATTAGGTAAACCAGAGTAAAGTATTTTGTTTCTCCTACCTTTTGCTCAAAATCAACACAATCACCCAGATGAAGAAGAGGTATAGAACACCACTGAGGTGGTCTGGAGATGATGATCCCCATGACTGTTAGCCTCTATGGAATCAAATGTGCATAGCATATAATGCATGCTAAAGCACCCAAATATTCAAATTCACATACAGCAGTGGGTTATGTGGGTAGAGCAAGGAGGGGAAGTAAGGAATTGCATGCTTGTCTGTGGCTTCTGGTCCAGAAAAACATAAAGATGTTTCCAGTCAGTGTCAGTTTTCATTTGAAGAGTTGCTTTTTATTTATAGTTTTCTTAATCCCTAAAGCAAAAGAGTGTAATATTAATTTAAAACCAAGAAACAATTAAAATCCCCAATTACAATTAAAAGCTACAGAGCTAGATCTACAGAGCTACAGAGCAACTGCTCTAGCTTTGTTTATTGCACACATAAATAATCATACTTCAATTGACATCTTAGTGTCTATGATCTCTTCCCAGATTAAGGTTGCCTTGAGACTGCTTGATTTGTCTACTGTAAATATGACGTGAATTCCTCTCAGGAAAATGAATTTCACATGCTGTTTTTGAAGTAAATTATTTTCTTCTAATATACCTACACAACTGTCACAGGGAATTGCACTGCAGATTTAGTGATGTTAAGTGTCAATTGTAATTTGGTGACAACCATTTTATTGGCTATGCATATTGCTCTGCGAGGACCTACTTCTCAGTATGGAGGCCACCGTATCATTAAAACCCACTGATCCTTCACTGATGACATAATTTGACTGGCAGAGAGAGGAACAGTGAGGGGCTTGTTTCCACCTGCATGGAATCTGCTGTGTGTCAGAGATGAATTTGCCTTCAAATTAGAAACAGCATAGCAGACTGGTGTCTGTGATTTTGCTTGATTTCTTTTAAGGAGTTTTACTGGAATGGTTACTGAGCAGCTGATACACGTCTGTTTAAGTATGCCAAACATATATACTATGCAAGCTGTAAACAATTCAAATATTTTTAGCCACAGAGTTATCAGTGAAACACTTTCAGCTTAACTGAGCCATATACTTTTTCTCTCCCCTGCCCCTCCTTCTGTGCCCTCATCTATCCATGCTTTGGTCTGCAAGTCTGCCTTTGCAATAGGCTCAGAATATTAAATTTTTGTGTTAAAAAAGTGGAAAAAATGTGTTAACATAAACCCCATGTTTCAACAGATAAAATAAGTCATACAAGCTGTGTAAAAATTTAGAGTAAGAACAGAACCACAATCATACGTTCTGAAAATTTTATAAACTGACAATTCAAGTTATGTGTTTTATGCTAATACACATAGTGGTAACTTCTAACAAACTGTGATTCACGCAAAAAGAGTAGAAAAGTTGAAGGTATTATATATGTAATATTTATTTTTCACATGCATATCTTTATATATACATTATGTACTTATTCTGTGAAAGAGGAAACAGATTCTGAGACTTCCTTAGCAAATTTAAATCAATATAGCTGCCTTTCTATCTCCAGTATTTAATTTTTTTTTTTTTTTTGCAGCACAGTATTGCAAGGAACAAAGCAAAGTATCTTAAAAGGAAGTGTATCCCTAGTCATTTCACCTCATTTCACACCTATTTGGCAGCTTTTCTTAGCCAACTGATTTCATGGAAAATGCTGACAATGTTCACTTATTAGAATTGTCCATATGGTAAGTTGTGCTTCCCCCTTTAGATTAACTTTATTAACTTTAAATGTAGAAGATAACTTTTTTTTAAAGACAACCAATATTCCTTGATATACACTTTTGTCCATCTCCCATTTTTCCACAGTGCTTATTCTATTTTTTTTTAAAAAATATTTATTGAACAGTAAACAGCATAAATTATTCAGTCAATTTCAGTCCAGTGGCATCAGTAATACTCTAGCAGACATGCTACTTATGACAAATGCTTTGTGTAAGAGAAACATACCACTGAGGTTTAATCAGAAGCTCTAAACATTTCAGACCTGCTCAATTTTATTCTTGGAAAGAAGCACTGGTTTTTGCTACATCTTCCAAAGCTTTGGGGAAATGTTCATTTTACCCATGAGAATAGGGAGGCCATTTTTACCCACTTCAGAAAGAGGAAGGCGATAGTAAAAGAGCACTTAAGCAAAATTTTTTGCTTTTGAAAGCTAATCGTATAGGAAAACTTGAATGTTTTAAATGCTTCCTATATGATGAACTGTTGGGACCTGTACACTGTCTCTTTTGAAAGCATAAATAACATGTATGAGGACATAAGTTTTTATGGGATAGAAGTTTTCCTAAGAACTAGGAAAAAAAATACAAAAGAAACTCCCCACCCTGAACTATCACCCTCCTGTTTTGTGTGTTTTTAAAAAGAGTCCATGAGATTCTTGGCAACAGTTGTCCTTCATCTGATTTGGAATAATGATTTTATACAGCTTGCGAGAGTTGAATAACTGCCTTATTCAGAACCAAACTCTGGCTTTAAATATTAAATTGCTTCTGAGGATTTTTTAGCTTTATTTCTAGCTATTCTGAAACTTACTTTTGAAAGAGTATCTACTTTGCTATTAGGATTGTCTTTTTCATATCACTGATGTAGAAGCCTGGAGCCTTATGAAATAGCTAGATTGTACCCACCATGTTCCCAAAATTAGTATTTATATTCTAATAAGATATGTTGCATCAGGGATTTTATTTCAGCATCATCTAAAATGTTGTCTGAGGTTCTGGAATAAAGCACAGCTTCCTGGATGGCTATTGGTTGCATAGACAACAAAAATGCATTTGAGTCAAACATATAAAACAGTCACCTGAAAAAATGATGGCATAACAGAAAGGTAGGAAGAGAATTAGAGATGAACTAGGGTCATCAGCACAGTGCAGAGCTTATGCAGAGTTGTGTGGACTCAATTATTAATAGTTTTCAACTAAAGAGCAGAACATTTAAAACATGCAGGCATCCACCAGATGAAAACAATCTGAGAGGTAACTGTATAGAGAGGTAAAACAGCTAACATGTCCTTTTAAAAGAAAGTTTTGTTCCTTTTATGTTCTGACTGAAATCAAGAGGTCTGAATAGAGAGGCACCATATGCAGAATGCATATGCCAGTTTTTGTTATATTTGGTCATTCTAGTCAGCACCAAATAAAAAGGGACATAAGTATTGACATCCTAAATCAAAGCTGTTGTCTGCTGAGTCTCATAGATGCTTTAGCATAAGAAAAAGATGTGCCACTAGACACAGTGAATGTCTGTTACATATTAGTGCTTCTTTTTTGCTTCCTAAGAGTGGTGATTTATACAAATGCTTGAGTTTGAAACAGTGTATTCATTCAACAAACATCTCTGGATTATAAATATTTGGATTATTAGGAGTCTTGTTGGCATGTACCCAGTCAGTCCTTTGTGAGTCTTGCAAGACGCTTGGTCTCAGAGATATCATGCATTGAAGCTTCAAAGCATCATCACAGAGCAAGAGTTTCTCTTTTTTAGTTCACCTTACTCATATTGCAAAAAAGAAATTCAAAAGTAGCACAAAGCTTCCATTATAAACCCACTGTCACACACAAAAGACAAAACACATACTCTTCTGTTGAAATGAATCTTAGTTAATTGAAAAAAAACCCACAAGCAGGGAGAAAATGAAAAATCCAGGGGGAAGCAGGGAGATTCTCTGACACGTCTTGGTTCTCAATGAATGCTGCAGCTGGGTTAGAGCACACTCCTCTAACGTTAGAGGACTGTAAAGAAAAAGTTACATTCCCTCTTGGTTGCTTAGTTGGTTGTGCCAAGTCTTACAGCCTGTGACTTTCTCCATGAACTGTTTTGGAGAACAGACCCTTATCCTTTCCTAGTCCTGCAAAAATCACTGGACAAAGTGCTGCATGAGGGTTTAAACGTAGACGCATCTGAATGAAGAGACAGAAGCCTGGATCATGCAATCTCCACTTTGTAAAACATCCTTTGCACAAAACACTGTTTAAGTCCCTGAAGTGAGAGCAACAATGCACATCTCCAGCCAAGCACTGCTCATTCATTTAAACGCAATTTCCCCTCAGCTAAACATGCAGCATAGGGAGGGAAATACTAAGATTTCAAAGTACTAAGATTTGTACCCTGAACATTTTGGAATGTTTTTTGTATTCGGACCTGATTGGAAGGAAGTGAGCCATTTATCCTTCTCAGAGCGCTGTAACTCAGTCTTGAGTGTAAAAGATTAAGAGCAGGATTCTTTTTTTTCCCCTTTATATTAGACATGGATATAAGAATAACCTAGAAGGTTATTGAAGTTATTGACTGATCCTCTATATAAAACTACAAAGGACCAAATCCTAAGTGCAAAATTAGAGCCAAAGATTTTGGACATGGTCTTCAGACCTTTTAATAATTTTAAATACCATTTTAATTAATGGTGATGTCAGAGATTGTGCTCTAAATTTGAAAACAACACATGTAAAGAGGCCAAAAATCATGTGAAAGGGGTCAATCCTGATTTATTTAATACATTATGTGTAGACTTTTACTCATATGTATAGATTGGTAAAGGTGAGGTGTTTGAAGTGAAGAAGACACCACCCAAATTAGAGTGAAAGCTTAATAAGGTGGCATTTTCTTGATTTTTTTTTCTGTTTTGCCATTTGTTCTTTTGAAATGCTTTGGAAATCTCTTCCAAGTAGATGAGTTCATGAAAGTCTAACAACTGTCAACATTAGGAAAGGCCAGGACATAGACATCTAGTGTAGGTTCTATGACATCAAACTACCTGCAGGGTTAAAGCAAGTTCAAGCAAGGTCACACCTTTCTCCTGAAAAGGCTTTAAAAAAAATCCACCCCACACCATGCTACCACAAACTGTCACAAAATCCACATCAATCCATTTTGTGTAATGAAAGCATCAATTCACAGTCTGAGATTCTTTGTAGCTTTCTCTTGAAACCTGAACCCACAAAACCAGCTGCTGAGTTGGCATGACAGCTTTAGAAGAGCCAGAAGACCACAATCACGTATTAGTTCTGCTTTTCACAAACTTGTTCAAGATATAGTATTTCTCCTGATTGTTGTATCATGACTTAAGGTAAGAAAATAGGTTATGGGGTGGGTTTTTTTTTTTGTTTGTTTGTTTTTTGTTTTTTGTTTTTTCTTTCTTTTTTTTTTGGCTAGAGTCTTGTCCATGAAGTGAGAAACCCAGGACTTGCTCAGAGCAGTGCAATCTGTGAAGAATTGTATTTGAATGTTTTCTGCAACAGCCCATTTTCTGGGATGGCGCAAATACTAATTTTTTTTCTAGGCAACCTTCCCTTTTATTTTCTGTGTTATAAATGAAAAGTATATAGTTCATTACAGTCTCTAGAAGGGTGCTTTTGCATACTAACACCAATTTTGTTCTTGCTTCAGCTTCTGTTGATATGTTAACACACAATTCTGTTGATATGAGGCACAATCCATGACAGTCTCTTCACACTGGCAAGCAAACCACTCTCTTCTTGCAAATCCCACATTTGCCTCATTTTTCAGTGTTTTCTCAATTACAGCACCTCTCATTCCAGTAGATCCTAAAGCACTTGCCAGATTAACACCCCTTGATGTACAAATGACTGCATTTCTCATAAAAGGAGTATGAGGTTTTAACTCTCTCATAACAAGATTGACAAGGCAACTTTGTTCTTTAGCTAATGTCTTTAATTGGGCATACCCTAGCTGTTAGGGTAGGATTAATTGTGAGCATATGAGCATGTATTTATTTACTGTGCTTTTTCCCAAATAGAGAGAATCTGAAGTCTTTGCTATGAGAAAATTCACATAAAGACTTGGCACTTACCTTGAATTTATAAAGGCCTAAGAACACTTAAAGGGGGATTACGTTACAACAGTATCTCTTTCAATTTGTGCAAGTTATGTACTCCAGAAGACAGTAAGTTTGTATGATAACTGGACAAATAAGAACCTTTATTCAACTCCAAGTGCTTTTAAAAAGGTGGAAAAAAGACAAAGGTACTATAATAGTTAAGTTTTATGAAAGGGAAGAACAACCTCCTGAAATGGAAGGTTGACCTTAGCCTTGTCATTATTGAGGAAAGCTGTCTCTCAAAGATTCTATACTTGTTTAAGTGCCACAGGGTAGGTCTGTAGGACATAAGTTCTATACCAGCAAGAGGAGACCAATGTGAGACCCCAGTGTCTAAGCCGTGATCAGCAAATGAGATATTAAAGTATCCAGCTGTATTTTGTATATGTATTCGTATACTGCCATTAGTGGACCAAAGTCACCTGGGGAGAATTGGTGAACTACACACATGCTGGTAGTACTTAATAGTGTTTGGCATGAAAAAGTGACCAAAGACAGGAAGGATGAGGGAGTTTTTGGTAAGATTGGTGATCAGGAAAATTTATAATCATTAATCAATAGTGTGCATAGAGATAAGAAAAGAGCTGTGAGACGAGGACAGCTGTGTTGCCTTCGGAAGATTGACAGTGACAATTTAAGTATGTTCCCTTTGCAAAGCAGTTGGAGATTCCCAATCTACATACTAGTAGTCTTTCGCTGGAAGATGGCATTCCCTACAGTACAGATATGGGTTAAAGCTCCTGACTTGCTTCAGCAATGGGTCAGTGGTATCAGTTTAAGCTCCTCAAAGAGGTGCATTAACTTAGGGGCTACTGTAGTGAATCAGGATTAGCTCATCTACCTGAAACATCTGGCTGACACATGTGGAACTCTGCTAACTGTTCCCAGATAGCAACAACCACTTAAGTGGAGTGACTCCTGTAGCCACACAAACATGTGTCTATGGCTTGGCTGTCATTGAGAGTAAACCCTGACAAATTTCAGTCCATGGTATCTCATAGAAATAATCTTAACTACAATGTAAGTGTTAATCAAAGAATGCTTTAACTATGCAGATATTCTAGTATCTAGTCATAATCAAGTAACATTTTCTAAAAAATGTACCAAAGCATTCATACATATTTTGTAAACTTGTTCACATTAACTTGTTCATTAACATTCTCTAGACCAGAATACATGACACTAGGCCAGGAATATGGACTGTAAAAGGGCAGAAGTCCTGGGATGCAAAAACCTTCAAGGAAAAGCTGTAATTCTTTCGGTAAACGCCTTCCTTGGCTTCCATTTTCAGAGAGAAAGTGGCATGGATTTGTGGGGCAAGCTTCAGAAACCCTTAGCAGAAGGCAAAAACTCCTACTAAATTCTTCAGAAACAAAACGAATTTATTTCAAGAATGAGATTATTGACGATACCAATGAACCAAGACTCTCCAGCGCATATGTTTGCTAATTTTATGTTATATCCTGGAGCCATATAGTGGACTGATGTAAAGTTTGGAAACCCCAAAAGGAACGATTTCCATCAGAATGCCGTAGACATACATACCTTGGTCTGAGATCCATTGGCAAAATTTCTGATTTTTTTGGGTGTTATTTCCCTGTGTATCTTATGTGCATCCTGTCCTAAATGTAAACATACAACAATTACATAAAATTAATGTTTCCCTTTAAAATCTCTTGACCAAAATAAAGTCTATTTCAACAGCTATATGGATGTAAATACATTTAATAATGGAATTGAAATTGCTTGGGACTAACAGAACAAAATACTTAAGCTTTCAGGAGAAATAGGTCGGCATTTTAAAAATTTTCCTAAACCAAAGGATTTATGTGAGGTTATTCTTCTAAAGGTAGTTTTGGACTTGTTCCCTGTATTTTAATAGTCATTCGCTTTGCATCAGGTGTGATATGCTCTTTTCTGATGAAACTTGGAAGTTTTCTCTTGAAAAATGATGTGCCTATTGGTAGGAGGAACTAAGCAATTTTAGCTTTGGCAGAGTAATAAAAAACCTTCTGACCATGGATTCATTGAAGATGCAAGAGCAAATAATAACCTTGGTAGGTCTGTTAAAGCACGTATTTAAAAAAAAGAAAAAAGGAAAAAAAGAAGGAAAGGGATTCATATTTGAGTTGTGTCTATGTCTTCATATGAGGAAGAAAATTTATAAACATACATGGATAAAGGTTTAGGAGTAGGATGCTGCTGATATGTTTAAAAGTATTTTAAAAACAAATATGAAACTAAATAACAGTTTGCACAATTTCTAGAATCTTCTTGCTCATTTTTAGTAATAAAGAGATAGATATTTTACATATTTGAGCAAAAATTAATAATTTTGTTTTGCTAATTTGATAATGATCCAGAAATTAGCAGTTAATAACACTGATTCTAAACAAATAATGAATATAAAAGACTTGTTCTCTTATGTACAGTAAGAACATAATTGACTATCAAATGTAAAAAATAAAGTCTTTGCCTGTCTGTAGAAATGACATAAATGCAAATCCTGTTCCTTGTAAGCAAACAAGAAACCTATTGAAACCGATGAAACAGTTTCCCAGAAGAAATGCAAAAAGGATTTGGCCGAGGCACATAATTTAAAAATGACCTGAATCCTGCCATTGCAGGTGCAAAAGGCAAATGGGTACACTCAACTATAGACATCCAGTCTACACTTCACACCTCTTCCATGCAATATTGGAATTTTTATTTACTATTTAGGTTTTGTTTTTGGAGGATGGCAGGGTGAGAAAGAATTTAGGAAATGTTTTCACATTGAACTAGGGAATCTGACCATCCTGTCAGTGAAAGGAGGCAGTAATGTTCCTGTGGTCCCTTGTTCCCATCCCCACTGGGATTTCTCAGTTGCTCAAAGTCTATGGACTACAGTTTTAGATTTTTCTTCAGCCTGGACTTCTAGTTGATCCTACTTTTAGAACTGATGTGCAGTATTTAGAGCCTGGCACAGAGCCACTGATATCATAAATCCTCTCTGCTAGCTCTAGCAGAGAGCAGTTCCAGGCTCAGAGCTGTCTTCATGTTAGCACAATTTCTTAAATACTCCCAAGATGGAAAAAAGAAAAATAAATGAATTATTTGGGAATAAGTTTGGTAATCAAAGACTGAGAAGTTTTATTAAAACAAGAACAAAGATCTTGTCATCAAAACCCTTTCATCTTTATGTAATTTTATATAAATGCTAAACAGAGAAATGATACTGTATCTAGTCCTTTCTGAAATGCATGGAGGATAGCATGATGAGTATGCTAAGCCTTCAGCCCTGATGGTTGCTCTGTGTGAGAGGATGCGCCTGCCTAAATAGGAGCCATCTACTCCCACCTGTGGGATCTCAACATCTGATTTCAGCACGTGTACATTTTGTGGAACTCCAGTTTGGCTCCAAAACATCACCAAAATTTGGTCTTGCTTTCCCTTTACCTGGAGACAATGAACAGAAACAAACACAGTTCTCAAAAGTAAAGCTGAACTATTTTAGCATCAAGACACTAATGAACTAACTGTTCAGAGTTTATTTTCTTGGGGTGCATTAAGACCATTACATTAAATTGAATGTATTTTTCATTTTTAGGGGAAAAAAATAATAAGATGCTGTTTATTTGCTGCATTTTCTATGCATATATGCTCGAAAACATAAGAAATAATGGGCTAATTCTTCACTCTAAGTATGAAATTCACAGATGGCACTGTTTCTAGTTTCTGAAGGAAATATTATCAGGTCACCATAATGCTAAGCAGTATTACATTTTAGTAGATAATTTCTGAAAAGTGCTTACTTTTGAAAAAAAAAAACCCAACCAAAACCCCACCAACCTGAAAGAAAAAAAACCTGGCAACAGTTCTGCAAAAAAAAAAAAGTTTATATTTATATTATTTATATTTATCGTTATATTTTTTATATCAATCCCCTCATCTACATTCTTAAACACATCACTGCTTAAAATGCAGTCACCTGACAAAAACAGTTCTAATTATTACCCCCTTGGGCTAACATTTTTCAGAGTGACTGGCTAAAGTGCACTCCAGCTCATAATTTTTTTCTCTGACAGTGGAAGACATAACCTAGTTTCCTCTAATGCAAAAGTCTCTCTAATCTAGAGGGCAAGACCCTTTTCCGTATAACACTGAAGGGAGAAAATGCAATTTGAGCACAGGGAAATTGCCCACATAGTTTGATAGTTCTACTGTTCTCATTTTTTTTTCCCCAGGATTAAATGTCTTGTTTTATTTTATGCTAAATTATGACCTGGCTCAGACTTGTATATATTCTTCATCATGTACTGGGAATTTTGTACTGTAAAAGCAAAGGGGCCTAGAAATGTGGTCTAGTTTTCTTATTCATATTTTAGCCATTAAAATTTCCAGATTTCCTCATGGGGCTAAGGATATTTTTTTCTTAATAGATAGTCCTTGCTTCAGCAAGTGGCACTTGCAAACAGTTAGCTTCATTCACCTCTGGGTTAATCCAGTTGTGTATCAGCACCAGGTGATTGATTTCATATTGGTGTAATGCAGTAGTGAATCAGGCTCCAAGGTTTGAAAACAGAGCTCTACATTAAAATCTACATTTGTACCCTGACACACTGGGGAGCAGACTTTCACATGGGCTTCATCCCAATGTTGTTTCCTTGCAGCACATTTTTCAGCACCAAAAATAAAATAATAATAATAAAAAAATCATCCACAATTTTGTGCTCATGAACACCACAGGGAACAAAAATTAGAAAGTCTCTTGGATAGCGAACTCCCTGAATTATACATGTACCTACCTGAATTATACATGCAATTGAGTAGTTAGATGCTTAACTACTAGTGTTTGCAATAGAGGGTACCTGTCAAAATCTGGGCCTCGATGTGCAAACTCAACTGCTAACAGCCTCTCAGCTGAGATGAGCAGATTTACCGGTGTGCACAGAGGGGGCTGCCTCTCTCCAATTAGCACCCAAATGGTACAGTCTTCCCTCCCCCCTGACATCAGGGACACTACTGCATCTGTCCCCAGCTGAGCCTGGCCAGAAGGATTCCTGGCAATATTAGGAGAAATGAATTAACCTTTTTCTTTTTTTTTTGTTCAGTTCACATAGGCAGGGGCTGAATAATAAATTGTCCTGAATCTTATAAAGCCAAAAATGCTGAAGAGTTTCAAAGAAGTGAGTCAGGAAGAGTTGTTTTTGTGCTGTGTTTTTATTAGTAATTTTTTTTTCTCCCAGCCTAAGAACCACCTTTTCCTTTGTAGCTTGACAGCTACTGCTAAACACCTTTTTTTTTCAGCTGGCAGGGCAGCAGGGTGAGCATGTTTGTGGTTAGTATACATTGCTTTTGTGAGCAGTGGGGGCACCAGTTCCCTCCTGAAAATGCACGTCACCCTCACAACTCATACATCTTCCATCACTTTGAGGACTACCTAGAAATACCAGACGTAAAAGTACTGTTCAAATAAAGGAGAATCAAAGCTATCTTTTGTTAAAAAACCAGTTGCTGCAGTGATTATGTTAGTCCACATTCTTCTTTAAATTGGACTCCATTTTTTTTTAATACTGATGCTCGACAGAGTTTTCAGTGACTTATAGTACTTTGCGCCGGTGAGTCAGTGCTGGATGAGTGGTCTCCTTTGCCTTTTTTTAAGGACAGGGAATGAGTGAATGTGAGCAGGGCAAACAGGGGCCTGAGGCCATAATAACTAGAAAGCCTAAATCTATGAAAATCTCTTGGGTTCATATTCAGGGCAGAGAGCATTTTTTTTTCTTTTTTTGTATACATTCTTTTCTGTGTATGCACATCTGTTTGCAGGATCTCATCCTACACTTCCATAGAAGATCACAGTATTTTTTAGCATCCATGCCGCAGGCTGAAATTGTGAAGGGAACACTGTCTCTGAAGGGTGATTTTGGTTGCCTGGCTAGGGCCTCATAGGACATGGTACATGATACAGTAGCTACTGCATGAGACCATAAAATGTAGGATACTTGGTGGGTAGACTCTTGCTTAAATGAGGCTAGCCTTTGCAATCAGAAGAGGCAGCTGAGATGTCGAGTACTAAAGCCTGAGTTTAGCTGAGCAGTGCAATCACAGTAAAATGGCATCTCCCCAGATATTACACATTATTAGAATGTTTCCTTGTATTTGTGTGGTTAGTGAGGCAAGCAGGGAGATATAAAGCAAACTATTTATTTTCTACCATCAAGGATCACAGAATTAGCAATTAATGTCTAAATTGTTTTCTAAATTTTTTTTTCTGCCTATGAGAACTTGAGCTCATAAAACATCAGGAGAATTCTGGGGGATTTCCAAGAAAACTTCTATTCTGAAACAAGTCCATCAATATTAAACATATCTTATACTACTGCAGTCAGGCAGTGATCCTTATCCTTATCAGTGATCCTTACTCCTGGCCATGGTGGACCCCTGCAAAGGTCAAAGAGCTTTTGATGTCACCCTGAACCATCAGTCCTTAGGCATCCTGCTCAGACAACTGCTTGTCAGCCTGCCCAGTGGCAGGAGAAGCCCAATTCCTCTCAGATGCTGTAGGAGACACATAATAGCTTTTAGCCAGTCCTGGTGGGTAGGATTGTAGTCAATGAGAAAGGCTTAACACCCATTCACCAAGACATCTGTCCTATGGTAGCTAGGTTTCATAATGGTCTATCCTTTGATATAGACTAACTGATGGCTTGTCCTTCAATGAGGCACAGCATAAATACTGAAAGATCCTTCATAGCGCTGGTGTTTAAATTCAGACTGACAAATGAGCTGTAACCACTACCTGAGGGAATAATTGTACAGCAGCTCCTAGGCAGCTGATGAATTGGCAAGGCAAGAGCTTCCTATGGGCAGGTCACTCCAATAACCTCTCTGAAACCAAAGCTCTCAGCAGCAATGGGCTGAAATATGCCCAAACTCATGGGAAGAGCCACCCCACAGAACACAGTATGGAAAGCATCAAGGAATGCACGTAAAGAGCAAGAGATCCATAATCAGCAAATGGTCCTTAAAGGTTTT
Source organism: Corvus hawaiiensis (assembly GCF_020740725.1). Classification (NCBI taxonomy): domain Eukaryota; kingdom Metazoa; phylum Chordata; class Aves; order Passeriformes; family Corvidae; genus Corvus; species Corvus hawaiiensis. The sequence continues at coordinate 56,477,858 of NC_063255.1, forward strand.
TCTGGTGGTTCTTGGAAGGGACACTGAAGCGCATTTACACCTTCTTGGGGTGAATCCTGCTTCTTTGCAAAGAATGCCTACAGGCATGAGCCTGCATTTTTCTCACCTTCCATGGTGCCACAGACTCTTGTCACTCACCAGTCCCATGTGAGTGGTGTTGCCGGTCTTTCTGAAGATCTGCTATTTGAAGCCCGGTGCTTCTCTGAGGTGATGTTGTCTCCTTCATGGAGGAGAACAGCTGAACAGTCCAGACCTCAGCTTCATGTAAATAATTCGTAAGAACAGAATGATCTTGGCACATATACAGTACTTTATAATAAAGAAGATCATTTATCATGTCAGTGAAAAAAACCTAGTCCTTTTTTATTTTTGTTTTTGTGAGAGATGCATAGACCAGAAAGGAAAAAGCCTTTATAATAATTTGTACTACAAGTAGCTGTATAGAGTAGCTGTGATGATGAAGTGTTTTTGAACCAAGCCTTAATGATGCTGTTTAATGATTGCAGAGGGGAGAAGTGGGGAATAGTGAATCAGTGGTCAGTGGGACATCTGCAGTTCACTTCACCAAACCTAGGATTTCATCACAAGTCTGCTGCTGACAGCAGTGTTGATGAACATCTTAAAAACACTGCAGCATTATATCATTGTTTAGTTGGGAATGGAGTATGTCTGTGTCTCGGGAGTAATTCTCTATATCACCTAATCAACTTAATCATCTAAGTTTTTCATGTGTATGCAAGAGGCAGACCCAGATACTTGAAAAGGAGAAATAATATATTTGAACACCTACTGGAGGATACAAAATCCCTGTATTTTCCTAGGGAATTCTTCATTTTAGCTGTGCTGTTTCTGAATTGTAGCTCTGGTTTAGTAATTTTTGGCCTGCTACGTAATGAATTTCACCGTTACAAATTTTCATATTCAAGAGTAGAAACTGAAAGGAACTGAAAGAGGAAAGCAGTAACAGTTTATAGGCACAGTACTGTAAAATGATTGTATTCTGCAGTGGAGTTACTGATTTGATTGCCCTTGTTTTAACAACTTACCTACTTTCCTTAAATATGAATTACACACATGAAGAAAATAACCCCATGTATGTTTCATTTAGGTATTTTCTGTCCACATGCCTATGAAGGAACTGGAAAGTTTCAAGAGGACAGGGCATGAACATGTGAATTAAGTCTGACTTCTTCCAAAAGTAAGCAGGAGTAAAACAAAGAGAAGACACATGCTTAGTTAAGAAGAATCCAATATAAACTTTTATTCACCCACATAATCCTTATTTAGGAGTGCAGTGTAAATAACATCACACTTTTTCACTTGCATACAGATGCATGAAATACTTCAGAGTGGCTTTCTAGAATGATCTTGTGGACTGCAATTTTTTTGAGCAATCCAAACATCCCCATTAAACAAACCCAAACAGGATTCAGAAAATGCAGGATTCCAACACTTTCCCCCAGGATCAGAGGAACACTGAGCATTCTTGTTCAATTTAAACAAAGTAAATGGCATACCCTCCATTAGTATACCCTCCCCTAATGGGCACCCCCACTGGGGACATTGTTCAGGCACCACCACGGACACATCCCAAATGCAGCTGGATATGTAAACAAGGACATAATCCGCCTGAAAGGATACTCACACACACTTGGCAGAGCTTGCTGTGTTGTTAATGTATTGTGCCAAAGCAATAACAAAGCCGTCATTTTAAAGTTTATTTTCAAGATTTTATTAATCAAGAAATTTTCCAGAAATTACTTCTGTCAGAAGGATCTTCATTTGGGGGAAGTCACCATTTGGGGGAAGAAGGTTTTCACATGACATTTTTTTCTTATCTGTAGCCTGTCCCTCAGAATAAATCACAATTTAGTCTGAGTTCATTTCAGACAGAAAACACATTGCTTTTATACAATGCAAGGAAGCCTTCTGGGTTTTTATTTTAAATTCTCTCCATTTCTTGCAAGACCAATCAGGCTTTAGGTTACAGTTCTTTATTAGGCTGGACATAGTCAAGGTGCTGTGCCTTGGCTTATTAGCAATGAATTAAAAACATTAACAGTTATAAATTCAATATAGGCATCCTGTTAATGCACAAACCAATATTTCTGAGTTTGGTACTGCAAGGAAAAAAAGTAACTTGGCAATTTTTTCAGTTTTATTGGTTGATAGTCTGGATTTCTAAAGTTTTTCTTGTGTTTTTGTGACAGTCATAAAAATGGCAGAATAATGTGGCAGGAAAAGATGACATTTTGACAATCAGATTTCCATGAGCCTTCAGTCAGACAGAATCAATGGTCTGAGGTAAAACTGTACCCAGAAGTACTAGCAAGATTTATTATGGATATGACTAATTAAAACTAAATACTAAAACTTTTTTCTTTTCTTAATTTAAAAAAAGGTCTTAGAAATTAAGGAGGAAAGTTTTCTAAATGTATTACATATGAAAGAAGTCCAGAATACAATAGGGAAAATGATGACTGGTTAATTTTCTCATTGCATGCCTTCATTATAACTAATATTCACAGCACTTACACTGAAAAAGTAATATTTTTCAATAGTCAGTTAGTGTTAGAACAAATTTTGTGTTTTTTAAATTTAAAAAAAAATTATTGATTTTTTTTTATTTTTTATTTTCTTTCTTTTAAAGTTACACCATATGTTCAATATATTTTGGTGGATCAAAAAAGAAATATGCGTACACTTTTTATATGTGCTGTGGTCAGCTCCACTTAAAAATCATTGTTAGCCCTATATTTGTGGGTAAACTTTTGACCATTTGCAATGCTGCTAAAGTGGACACTGCTACAAACATTTCTGGATACAGGATCTCTGTATATCCCAGATAAATTATTACTATGCATGCACAGAATAGATGTGTATACACAGAAAAAACTCAGTATGCTCCTGCTGCATTTAGACCATTGGCTTGTCCTGTGCCATGATGACCTTCCCACAAAGGTCTGGCTCAGCTGAGCATGTTTGGCAGGTCCCATGGCTCTGCATTGCTATACCTGTGCACTCCAGCTGCCACACCTCAATTTATCACTTTGATACCTGTTGAGCTCAACAGGTGTGTGTTTAAGCTGTTTTCAAGGAAAGTGTAACTGGAAACCCTTATCTTTCATATAAACCAAATCAGAACTAAGAATTGTTAAAAAAAGGTATTTTGGTCTGGCTTGACCCTGATTCCTTTGCAGGAATTCCTTTGCTGAATTCGTTTGCAGATGAGGTGCTGGTAATACTGCTGCATATTGACCATTCCACTGTTTCTACAGATCTCTGTTACGGAAAAGATTCCTGTACAAGGTGTTATTTACCTTAAAACCCTCCTACACCTCAAACACTACAGTTGCTGTCTATGCTGATACCTTCAAAGGAAAAGTTCAAAATTCACTACAGCCAATGCTTTCAGACCTGATGAGGTAGGGCTTTCAGCCTTATAGCCTGTGGCCAGGCATAGTAAAACTAGAGCAAAGCCTTTAATTTGTTAGATGTGATACCTCTTTCTTCCTGCTAAGGTGCACACTGTAGGTGGGAATGGTGAGCCTCAAGTTAAGTATTTAGATTGTCTTGATTTTTACAGCTGTCAAACCTGCGATTTGACTGGCTACCAGCTGACTTTTCTTCTGGACCAAACCCAAAGGGCCAGGTAAAAGAATTCTCTTTTGTCAAGGATGTTTTCTTCATTTTTGAGATCTATGGATGGAAAATACTGTTATCACTGATCACAAAATATAGATGTTCTTATGTCACAGCCATTTTCATTCCGTTGTAGCTGTGAGAGGTTTATTACAGAATATTTGTGACAGATGTCCTTTATGTGATATTCAACTCAAGGAGAGGCACTGGTTTAATATCAAATACAGGTGTGTCTGTTATTTCAGATGCTGCTGACTTTGATTCCTCAATATAACAACAACAACAACAACAACAAAAACATCAAAACCAACAATAACTTATGAATATTATAATTTTAAATCAAGGAGCTTATTATTTTTCATATCCCTAACAGTTTTTGTTCTATTTCTTTGGTGATCTTAAAGCTGCCTTCATAACATCACAATCTCCTAACAAAATGCTATAATTACATATTAATTATCTCGATGCTAAAAAATACATCTGTCTTGGCCAAAGAATTGAAAACAATGGCTCAGCTGACAGTGACATGTCATTTTAGATCAGTATCCTGAGACAAGTTGAGCCATGAGTGAAGCACAGAACAGGACTTATTGCAGCTACCTGCAAGCATAGTCCAGGATCTCTGAATCCCTGCATCAGTCAAACTGACCCTTCTCTACTTTGGAGATGGTAAGCATGATGTCACAAAATTAAATAGGGAAGAAAGCAAAAAAACCCCAAAACAAAAACAAAAACAAAAATACCCCCTGCCACCCCAAAACCAAAAGCAAACACCATAAAAGAAAAAGTATGTTTAAGAGGTCTATGTTATACCTTCCACCTGGAAATGCCAAAACTTAGTAAAGAGAGGGAGATTTAAATTTAAAACGTGCTTATTTTTTCCCCCTCTGAAAATAGTTGGTAAACCGTGAATTTATACCTTTTATTATGAGGTACTACAGAACCTAGAGAAAAATAGATACTCAATTCCTACAGCTATTCTTCTTCACCAATGTCAGTTCTTGACACATGTGATGAGGATAGGGGTCTGTCTGACTTCAATCTCTGAAGCAGACTACTTGCAGATGCTACGTATAAGAAGACTGCTTATAAGAATATGTGCATGTTCTTTTCCCCCTGCCCCCCAAACCGCTTGGAGGAAACAAGGATTTAAAACTTATCTATTTTCTGTAAAAGCAGTGGAAGGGTCACAAAGAACCATTACAAGCATACCAAACTTCTGAAATAATAGGTGCCTTTTATTGCTTTATGTTGGTTCCACAGAAGTGAAATAGTTAAATAATTTTGCCTTCTGTTGAAACAATATACTTCATTATTATGCATAGCTTTCAAGCACACTATTATTTGATGATATAGTGTATGCAGCTGACTGCTTATATAATCTTGAGGTTTAAATTTATATAGTAGGAGTTTTAGTGTATTTATGATGCTTATTAAAAAGGTATTCAAAAATGTATTTTAAAAGTAACTTGTGCAATATATTATACAGTCTTGCTTAACACATACACAGAAACTTAAGAACTGATCCAGATTTTCTGCTCAGAACTTCAAGAATAAGTAAAAACATAAGACATTGCCAAAATACCTAATTTCCTGTAGACATGGCTTACATTGCGAAACATTTTAGTTCTATGTGAAAAAAAGATTTTTGGGAGACCCCTTTAGCTGAAAGGAAGTAGTACAGGAGATCAACTTGGTTTTTATGGATGAAAACCAAAGGACTGTTAATCTAGGTGCCTGATTAATTGTCTGAGTTGATCTCTTTGACAACTCAACTCTTTCTCTCAAATTCCCTGGAAAAGCCTAGCATGTGTTTTGTAATGTTTTGGTGTAATGATGGCCAATTGTTAAATGACCTACATTTTCATAAGAACTACATTAGAAAATGGGATGGTTTTACAGCAGTTGAAATAATTAGAAAACCTTTTATTTACTGTAGCTTGCACATATCATTCCTCTGCATGCTCCTAATCTGAAAAAATCTCTAAAGCACCATTGTACACATAAGTAACATTCTCCAAATCACTAAAGACTTCCAAGTCTATAAGCACATTTGGGCCGTATGTAAAGCTCAAAGATATCTAGCTCTAGAGACGCTTAAAGCTTTGGTTCAGGATGAAGTCCATGGTGGGAGTCTTCACTGAGGTATTCCCTTGTCCGCCTTGTGAACAGAGAGGAAAAAAAAAAGTAACATGGATTAGCCAGGTGTTAAACTGTCTACACGCAGTTTTGAGAATGGACAATCATATCCTGCCAGGAGAGATGGTTTTGCTCTGCTAATGACTAATGTATACCTGATCACCCAGGTAACATAGAAGCATTGAAACCTGTCATCTATAGGCTCTTGGTTAGTTATATGGAATTTACCTAGAGCACAAAGATTGAAGGTAAGGATTTGCCTTATTGCTTAGAAGCAACAGAACTGATACCCTGCATTTGCAGCAGTGCAGCTCTTTGAAAACAGCCAGGCTTCATGGTATAGTCTAGAACAGCACATGGTCCACAGAAGAAAACAAAATTCAGCTTTAAATTGTACAGGTTTTTCAGCCAATGGCTTATCTAACAAATTTTAGTAATAGATGTGAGAAAAAGAGAGAAATGAGCCCTTCACATTTAAACTAAGGACATAAAGATACTGAGTCAGCAAAAATGCTGTTCTCAAACTGCTGGTGTGTCATACTTGCTGGTGAAAAAACCTGCTGGTGTGTTGAGAAATCATTACATATCGTGGACTAAGGTTTCTATCACACTTCACTGAGTCCACGTTAAGCATCTGTGACTTTCACCTCTGAGCAGAGATATCTGTGAGAGGGTGGAGTGGTAATTTTTGCTGTATGTTGAAGAGCAAGTGAAAAAGCAGAAGCAGCAGATCCTTAAGGGTCTGCCTATTCAGTGCTCTGAAAACTCCATTTAGCAGTCTCAGTGAAGGTGATGGTTAAAGCACTGCTTGAAAAATCTGTGACAAATCCTCAATGATCCTCTGAAGTAAGTTGTGCAAATTACATTGGTTTCATTTTGGAAACTGTTAAAAGTAGTCAACAATTAGTACAGTCAGGCTGGGACCTGGATGGTGCCTTAATTTTGGGTGGGATGAGCAGTTGAAGAGAACTGGGCACACAGTACAGTGTCTTTCCTGGAGCTTTTACAACATAAGGAATGGGAATAAAAACTAGATCGTTATATGTGGTGTTTTAGCCCTCCTAAAGTCTCCATCCCACGCCTTTCCTGTGCTATCTCAACACATCAAAAGCTACAACTTTTTCTGATTAATTTAATAAAAGATCAAACTTAGTTCAAAGATCATCCTGTCTTGTCTGAAAAAAATAGAGCAAATGAAAGCAAATCCCTCATCTGGCATACAAAGGTCTTTGGAATCACACAAATACTTTATTCTTTCTCTGTATATATTATAGAGCTGTTTTATTTTAAGGCCTACTTGGGAATTATTGGATCTAAAGGTTCATTATCGGTTCCAGTTTGGGCAGGCACAGTCCTATTTGGATAAATATATCGTGTTCAAAGGGACCAACAAAAGAAAAATAGCCCTAACTTGGTAAAATGATAGTGATTCTTTCAGTTCAGAACACAGATGGTCACATATCACCCCAATACTTTTTTGAACCACTTTAAAATTTTTTGAAATTGGGGATAAACAATTTAGTCTCTCAATTAAGCATGTAAAGTACTGAAACAGAAGTTCTGAAAGCAACATGATAAGTAAACTGTGTTGTCAAATCCCCACCAGAAAGAATTTATTGGTAGTCTTTTATTCCTTCTGAATAAATCTTGCTGACCAATTCTTCTGAAATATAAATAAACAAACAAATGCACAAGGAGAACTTCCATCATATGAGCCTCTTGCTGAATTACAGCTCAACTCTGTCAGCAGCTGTAGCTGGCCACAAACCCTATCTAATTGCACAAGGACATATTTCCCAGTATGTCAAATAAATAAATATATTCTCTTACCCAGCAGATATGTATTGGGAAATTTTTAGAGCTTTTATTTTTTTACAGTCCAGTGGACTCAATTGGTTTTGCATTTTTTCTTCCTTTCTTCCCCCCACCAAGGGCTCATAGTGACTACTACTTACACAAGTCTTTTATTGCTTTAAAAGACCTAAATTGTTACAGAAATTATATGCTTCCAACCTCCTCTCAAATACCATTTCAAATTATGTTTGGATGAAAGTTTATAGCTTAAAATACATGATAAATAAAAGCTGCATAAATGTTCACAAATTTTAGAAAATGGCCTTTGTGTCCCTGTAACACACTTTTTTATTATTCAGCCACACAAAACTTGGCATTCTCCCTAGGCACATTATTTTTTCCTAGACTGAAAAGAAGAGGAGGACAGAAAGGTATGAAGGTTTAGTTTAGTACTTTCTAATTTCTTGTGAGATGCTTTCCATTATGATTATAGGGCCAGTTTAAATACCTAGGACAGCATGGCAGAAAGACAAAATGAAGATAAACAGTAGGGGTTGAAAAATTATAATTAAAAACCATATGACCTGTTACTGAGACAGAATACTTATTGTGAGAGAATGACGTAAGCTTATGATGAGGGCTGCGTGTTCATTTGATAGAGAGATGGGGATCAAGACATCTGAGACCTTCCTCCCTTCCCCTTCCCCTTCCCCTTCCCCTTCCCCTTCCCCTTCCCCTTTCCCTTCCCCTTCCCCTTCCCCTTCCCCTTTCCCTTTCCCTTTCCCTTTCCCTTTCCCTTTCCCTTTCCCTTCCCCTTCCCCTTCCCCTTCCCCTTCCCCTTTCCCTTTCCCTTTCCCTTTCCCTTTCCCTTTCCCTCCCCTCCCCTCCCCTCCCCTCTCCCCTCTCCCCTCTCCCCTCTCCTCTCTCCCCTCTCCCCTCCCCCCTCCCCCTTCCCCCTCCCCCCTTCCCCCTTCCCTTTTCCCTTTTCCCTTCCCTTTTCCCTTTTCCCTTCCCTTTTCCCTTCCCTTTTCCCTTCCCCTTTCCATTTCCCTTCCCTTTTCCCTTCCCCTTCCCCTTTCCCTTCCCTTTTCCCTTCCCCTTCCCTTTTCCCTTCCCTTTTCCCTTCCCCTTTCCCTTCCCTTTTCCCTTCCCCTTCCCCTTTCCCTTCCCTTTTCCCTTCCCCTTCCCTTTTCCCTTCCCTTTTCCCTTCCCTTTTCCCTTCCCCTTCCCCTTTCCCTTCCCTTTTCCCTTCCCCTTCCTTTTTCCCTTCCCCTTTCCATTTCCCTTCCCTTTTCACTTTTCCCTTCCCCTTTCCATTTCCCTTCCCTTTTCCCTTCCCCTTCTCCTTCCCTTTTCCCTTCCCCTTCCCCTTCCCTTTTCCCTTCCCCTTCCCCTTCCCCTTTCCCTTCCCCTTCCCCTTCCCCTTCCCTTCCCTTTCCCCTACCTACCTTCAGCATTTCTTCCATTCGTATGGTCCATTGTTTTTTCAGCTGGCATCATCCATTTTAGCTCTTTCCTCTTACTCTGGACTATTGCAGGGTCAACAAATTCCTGCAAACATTTGAGTTAAGCTGGTGTAAGTCTGGCAGTTAACTGCCTGTCAACTCTCACCAAACATGGGAGCTCTATTGCATGCTTTCAGACCGTGCAGACCTGGCAAACAGATTCTGCAAATCCTAGTTAAGAGGCAGAAAAAATTAGAAAGAATTAAGGCTTCATCCTCTTGAAAGTCTCCTAAGGAATGCTTTAGATTTGATTGCTCTAGATCAACAAAGTACTAATTGACAAAAGTGCTGTCTAGAAACTTAGGTGTCTTTAGATTTGAATTTTTATGCTTCTAACCACCTTATTATAATCATTCACCAACTTTTCTCTACACAAACATATATAAGCTGTAATAAAATGTTTAAAGAGAGGGCTAGCAAGCAGCTTATTAACATGCACTGAATACCTAGAGAAAAAAAAAGGTTGATAAATATAAAGAAGCTATTTATTCATAAGATACTGGTATTTACGTGAAAAGACAAGCCAAACAAAAATCAAAAATAATAAGCCTGTGCTGTCTCCTCCTTTCCTTTAGGCTACAGTCATGGCATGTGATGGATTACAGTTTAAAGACAACAAACAAGGTTGACAGTTTTTAGGGACATACCCAGTTGCTTTTTATTTGCATGTACAATGCCTGGCATGTGAGAACTCTGATGCTGTAATTGTCTTGTGCAAAAAGTGGAGGATGATAACAAATACAATTGGCTGTATTATTGATATGTGCTGTGTATGTACTAGATGTGAAACAACAGAAAACACGCAGGCGGGAATGAGGAAAGTTCATAATCTAAAATTTTTAGGTTAGAGGTTTCCACGGTGAAGGTATGTGGGTGCAAACAAACTTGACATTTTAAGTAACTATTTTTTTAATGACCTTTTAGCTCAAAACAATAATCTAAAGCCTTAACCTTTGATATCTGATGTATAAATAAGTCGGGATTTCTATCTCTCCAAGAGGTGCTAATTTAAATTTCTTCCACAAGTGCAACATTGATGTTTCCCCATCAAAATGTTTTAGGGCTAGTATGTTGCTACTGCTTTAGAATTTATCAGTGTTATGATAATTCCCTGTAGAATGTTTTTTTCCTTTTGCTGTTTCTGTATTTTGAAAAATAAAATCACTATTTATACTTTTTCCTGAAAACCAGGGAACATATTCCACTCATTGCTACCACCCCAGATATTAGTTTATGTTGCACTGGACTTATATAGCTCTATGGTAAAAGTAAAAACTTTCAGTAATAAATATTGAGTAGATAACAACATCATCATTCACTTTTCTTAAGAGTTATAATATTGACCTCACAAAAGTAAAATAAAATAGACCCATGAATACGCACCCTGGAACAGATTTTCAATACTTGAACAGCATAATCATATAGAGAAATATTTTATGACACTCAGGATACTTCCTTGTAAACAGAAGAATGAAGAAAATAGAGAGGAGAAAAGGGAAGAAATTATGCATGGCAAGTTAATTAAATGGGGTTTTTATTTTAGCTAAGTAACCCACAGAGCTGTAGTTAGTTCCATTCTTTCCTTCAACCTTTTTTATCTGAAGCCATATATCTGAATTAAAACAAAACTATGAACTCATTCTACTAAAAACATAATCAATATCCAGCTAACACTTCTCTCTCCTTACCTATGAGGGTTATTGTAACATTTCCACATGAAATCATAGCTGGGAAGAAAGAATTTTATGGAAGATTGTGAGAAATGCAAATAAAATCTGCAACCTAGCTGCTTCACGCTGCAACAGTTGAAACAGAGTTAGCCAAGGTAGGAAATTTTATGGACCCTCTCCTGTAAGATAGGTATCTTTACTTCTGCTATGTCTATGTACTGTTTAGACTACATGTTTTACTGCATATATATTGATTCTATGTAGGTATCTAAGTGTCCAGGGAACCAAAACATTTGCTGCAAGTCCAAAACCTTGCTACTGTCTTCCACAGTTGAAGTGCAATATTGTTGAATTTGTTAATTACTGTAAATGAGGCCATAAGCACTAGCTTTTTTTTTCCCCCTGAACCTATTGTATTTCAATGTCATTGCTGCACATCCAAGTCTACTATTCAGGCATTAACACCATTTTCATCTGTAAGGTGACAATGAGACACAGGCCTCCTCTTGCTTTAACATGCATTATAGATAAAGAATACATCAAATCTTCTCAGTCTCCATTTTCTCTGACCTGCATTTGAGAGATAGCACAACCTGTGAGAGAGTACACAACTTCTCCAAGGACTTTGCCATCCTCCTTGATAGCACACATTTTCAGAAAAAAATCCCAAACTAAAACAAAAAGAAGAAAAATCGCCAATTCTGCCTGGCAGAAAAAGACTGTGATGGCTAAAAGGTGGCAATTATACATTAGTGGAGGTGTTAATTTCCCATCGTCCTTTAAGACTCACTATTCAGAGTCTTGAATAACAATACTCCATCTGTGAACCCATACATCTCATAATTATCAGCTGATTGATACTTCTGCCTATATCCAAAAACATTAGCTCAAAGAATTTTCAGCTTCTGCATTGTATCAGCAACAGCTTGCCCAATGGATTTAAAAGAAATCTTCAAAAGGCTTTTCTATTTAAGTTACTTATTGATTCAATTCCTGTTAAAAGGTTACCCAGATCTATTCCTGTTGCACTTAATATCCTCTCTACTTATTATAAATTCTATCTGTATTAACACACCTGTGTGAGAGAAACAGCATGCAGAGGTCTACAAATGTTAGACAAAGTGTTAAAGGAAACATTTCAGGTGGGTTTTATCTTGATGATCTTAACAGCTATACTGCTCTCTTGGATGCTCCATGCCAGTTGAATGCTTCATGGCTGAACATTGTTTCTGTAAGAGAGGACTTTTCTGTAAGAGAGGTCAGTTTTTGTTATATATACATACCCCCACATTATTTATTTGACCTTTTGGTTGATGTCGTGCGGTCTCAAGTTTTTTTTCAGAAACAAGTATTTTCGTTTTTTTTCTGAGGAAGTGTCATGTATCTGATTCTGCTTCCTATCTAAAGCAGGGAGCAGAATAAAGTCTCAAACTCCCAGTCTTTTTGGGAAATAAGATCCAGGATTATTGTAAATCACCCGATCAGCAAAAAAAAAATGTTTGGTAAAGACTCTTGGTTACCATAACCAATCTAAACCCTGTTTAGGGCAAGGTGTATATCTCTCAGAGAGGCTAGGCATGCAAATATATGAAATGTATATGCTATAGTAGAGTAGTTGTCTGTGAAGACTAATAGGTGAATCTCACACTCGGGATATGAGAGTTGACAAGGACTTAGTTTAATTTAAGAGGTTTCTGATGTAGACTATAATTTGAATTTTGTGTCAAGACACTTGGCATTTTAACTCTATAGTGACCTTGCTTTTTTACTTTTTTTCTTCAGGATCATGTCTTGATAGCCTGTCTTCAAGATTTTATCCAAAAAATTTGCAAGACAGAAGAATTCTCTTCCAGTAAAGTTCAAGTAGTGAATGCTCTATCTTTCGACTAATGAACATAATAAGAATCAGTTAGCTTAAAAATATCACAGTATGGGAGTACTGAAGTTCTCCCATGGTCATTGTAAGTCCTTGAGAATGTGAATTTGCATTATGAATCATATATAATATGATTCATATCATATAATATTCATATTATATATATATAATATATTGAATATAATTGTATTATGAATCCTGGCAACTTCTCTTGAAATAGTGCACTGCCACTGATAATGGAAAAATTTGCTTTTAAGAAGGTTTATTCCTGCCTAAGCTTAGGCAGATGTTCATAGAAAATAGCAAACTTTTGTAAAGGAGATAATAAGAAGCAAACAAAAGTCAGGAAACCAAGGGAATACTTTCCCTGTTTCCTAGTGAAATTTTTAGAAATAAATGCATATTTGGCATGACCTAGCAACCAAAAAAAAAAAATAGTGTAAAATCTATTTTGTAGAAATAATTTTTTCATATTTGGCATTTATGAACTGTTGTGAACCTACAAGTAAGACTTGGAAACAGATTTATTGTAGAAAATTTGTTTGGGAGTTTGAGTTTTCATAATTTTTTAATTAATTAATGGTCTTAGACTTTAAGTAAAAGTGAATAATTCCAGGAAAAATTGTATTCAACCTTTCTCTGAGGGGTTTCACATCCAGAAATGCAAGATCCTCCAGTGAATATTGACCAAAAATTAACTATAAGGTCAAATTCTCAAGTTCTCTATTAAACCGTGAAATTAGGAGTTTCACAATGCACATATTCAGCTCATATTTTTGCAATTAACTATGCAAATCTTCTCTAAAAACTTCCCCATAATATGCTATGCACCAAAAAGAAAGTCTAAAGTTGTTCTGAGCAAGAGCAGCCAAAGGTGTCAAAGCACATCAGACAGCTGACATTTCCTCAGAAAGATGAGAAATGGAGGTCCATTGTTCATCTCCAGTTCCCATGTTTACCATCAATGTGCAACTTACATGAAAAAGCTAATACACTCTTCTAACATGAAGAGTGTATCTTGTATATCTCTTTTTCCTATCTATCTGTCTTATAAATGATGACGTCTATGGGTGGACATAGATGATAAGTGAATGTTAACACCTATCTTATCATCAACTATTTTATTTTTGACAATTCTGATTCCTGTTACCCCATAAAGAAGTTTTGATGATTCTGAACTCCTGTTACCACATAAAGAATCACCAAACCAGGACAAGGGCAAATTCCTTGCACCACATTTTCATATGGGGAAAATAGAAGAAAAGGGTAGGAAGAGAAATTTCTTGAATGTTTCGTGTGAGACCATGATTTGAATGCTTTATGAAGATGAAAATGGCTCTTCATCTCCAGTAAAAACATTTGCTTTTTCAGAGTTGTTGAATACTCAGATTTTATAGCTAACCTCAGTAGGAGCTGAAACAACCCAGGCCCTTTTGAAGTCAATACCATAAGAGTACAATACCCTCTAGAGGAATGGAAAGCAACATGCATAAACACAGTATTCTTGTGTATTTCATGTCTAGCACCAGTTTTGTTATGAATACATATATATTTTTTAAAATTTCTGAACTAAAGTAATAGCTAATAATGATCTAAATACATTCTATTACACTAAATACCTTACCTATGCCACCTTTTCTACTTCATTTGCTAAAAATGGCACGTATCCTTTTGCACTGGAAATACCAGATGGTGATTTCCTCAACTACCCATAACTCCTTCTTTATTCTCCCGGCATTTAGTTCAGTCCTTTTTGATGGGCTTAGCTCATTTGCTACTACTCAAAGTCTCTATATGATCAGCTTGGACTTCTAAGATTGGTATCCTCCTCTCCTGTGAAAAAAAAATAACCTACAGTTTCAGAATTGTAGCTTTTTACCTCCAAACTATATTACCTTTTCCGCTGATATTTTTCTTAACTTCAAGAGTGATTTCTCTTGAGACATGTGAAACTGAACAACCACAGCCAACCTAAAGCCAGAGGCATACTTCTTCCATGAAAATACGATCTGATTTTTTCAATCTTCTCCATCTTTCCATATGGCCTATTTTTCCTGCCTTGTGATTCTTGTGCTGTATATGTTTTGCAGAGCACTTAAATATCTTCTATTCTACACATCTGAATTCTTCTTGTCCAGCAAGTGTAAGAGAGAAGATTTTCCTACAGACCTGTGCTCCTTCACAGATACTAACAGGAATTTCATTGCGGCTGTAAGTCCTTGATGGTTTTCTACAATACCATTAACTTGTGCTTGACACAGGTTTTGTCCCTGGCAGCAGCAGACTTATCTGGCTAAGGATTACCTCTTCAAGGATGATTTTGAAGTTACAGCACTTATAAAACATCTGTTAAAATACATTGGGAATTCAAACTTGACACTGGAGATGCAGTTCTTCTGCATCTCTGCTATACTTCCCTCCACAGACTTATTATCTCTGCAGACACAGCCTAGTATAGTGTCTGTATTAATTTATTGTTTAAGGTATATAAATAAAATATGGTCTAATGTTCTCTGGTATTGAATTTGCTAGGGAAGAATTTTTACTAGCTATTTCTCTGCAATATCTAGCAATACCTTTAACACAAAATAGAGAAAAAGGATTATGTGAATCCACATTTGATCACACTAGGCCATACATTCAAAAAGCAGAAAAGATGAAGTCCAAGGACCTGGTGAGGCAGAACACTAATATTAATATTTGTATAGGGTTGAATATATCTTAAATGAAGAATGCTATGCTACCATGACAGTAGTTACCCACCTTTATTTTTTTAAAAAAAGGGAGAAAGGAAGGAGCTCCTTGAAAGACCAGTGCACAGATTCACAACTAGTTTATTTTTCACAGGAAAAAAATCACATTTTGTACCTTTATGTTATTTTTCAAGCTTCTTTAATCTAAATTGCTAAATGTTGAGGTCTATCAGGAGAACATTTATTCAATTGGTACCTATAAGTACCACTGGCACTCTAATATAGGCACTTTTAATTTATTTATTACAATAAACAGCATCCAAGTAAGCAATGTTTAGGAGAGAAAAGAACTAATGTCAGAGAGCTAGGATACATGCAAACCAATGTTTACAGCTTGGGATGCTTTGTCCAGTTTGCAATTATATTGATGTTGTATATTTGATTATGGCATAACTCTTGAGATATTCTCAAGATTTCTTGGCAGTTCAAAGTAACGGAGACACCAATAATTTCCTCAGAAGTGAAAAACTGTGTCTTATGTAATTAATAGTGCATGAAAATGCTGTTTTTATATTTACTCCTACATCCTGACTGCCAAAAAATGGCAGTAATGAATGAGAAATTTTAGTTCATGCAGTTTCTTGAACTTCAGTAGAATTGAACACATAAGGAAAACATCACTCAGCTCTCTTTCTTCTCAAGCAAAAATTAATGATTTTTGGAAATGCATCCTGAAATGTCAAGACTGTAGCAAAAGCCTGATGAGTTTTGGGCAAGATTTCGTTGCTGAAGCCCGCATAGCTTCAGCAAGAGTAAATGGCTGACATTAATAATGTACTGAAGATGTCTTTCCAGATCAGCTGATGTACAATTAATACTAGTGCCATTTTCCTTCCTCTTCTTGTCAAGAGAAAGAAAAGCAGGGACTACAGCTCGAATCCTCAGTCTTTCCTGCCACTGCTCCCACCACAGCCTTACAGGAAAACATTCAGTTCATTTTTACTGGTAGTTACAACCAGAAAATGAAACAGGTATTATAGGTTTCCTGCTTCACCTCAGCGACCCAGCTGGTAAATCTCTGGTAGAACAGGACCATCACTGGCTGGCCACTTGTAGCCTGATATGTGGATTTTATCGTCTCTTTTTCAGTGGCTAGGAGTGTTTCAAAATTTTAGCATTATGATGAGCTTAATGAATCTGAGTGAATAACTTTATGAAAGATAGATGAAAATTAATCTCAGGTGTGCTTGCACATACCAAAGGTTGGTCTTTGTTACCTCTCCCATCCCAATGTGCCAGAGGAAAGCTGGCCAAGAAAATAATGTCAATCTGGAGTTCTTATGGTGGCAGGTGTGGAAAAAGCTGGCATTTCTGACTGGATGTGCTTCCTCTTCCAATGCAGAAGTGCCGTGATGACCATTGGGAAATGCAAGGAAAGAAAATTTCTAGTTAGTTCAATCTGTCTCATGGGTGCACTTAGTAAAATTTAAATTAAAAGTACACTCTCTTTATGGTGCTTATGTTGCAGATGTCTGTATTTTCATCCATTTTAGTTTGAAATAGAAGTCAGAGTTTCCTAAAAAAGATTTGAATAAAATGTAATCAGAAGCTAAATATTGATTAATATTTTATCATGTAATGTTTTCTATATCGTAGAGATTTGAAGTTTTCAGCTTAAACGCTTATAGGAGTTAAACTTGTGCCCTAAGTTTCAGCTCAGTGCAAAGAGCAAGTAAATGCTTAAAATCAGGATTTGCAATGGCTACCCAAGCCATCCTTAACTACCTACACCTCTATAATGTCCTATACTGGCTATGCAACTGTAGAAACAGACTTAAAGAAGTAATCTGTCCTTTTAGCTAATAACATCAAAATGAGACCTTTTTCTTCACTTTGCCTGGACCTCTAACCTTTAAAGGTGAGTTAGACAGCTGCACAAAACCTGATCTCATTTTCTGCCCCTGGCAAGATTTTTTCAAGTTCATCTTCTTTTTTTTCCCTTCTCTCAAAATCTGATGAAAAATGAAATGTCATGAAAACAGGCTCTGAGGCTAAAAACCCTCTGTCTGTCTCTGTGACAGATGTCAGTTTGAAAGGTTTCAGGTCACCTGTCAGAACTATGTCAGTATGATCCATACAAACATCTACTCAACCTCTAACACTAACATTGAGTTCTGCTTTTTAAAATACCCCTTGAAAAAGAATCAAATGATTTCAAGTCACTGCCTTTTCCCCTTTCTTTTAACTCTGATTAATGAGCCAAACTCTCAGGCAAGGGAAAAAAAAAAAAGAAAAATGGGTGGGGGAAAAGGAAAAAGAGAGCCTTTAAAAAAGGACAGTTTGACCTTTTTGTGCCCCTGGCAGTGAACCAATCAGCATTCTCATAATCCAAACACAGATGCCTGGAGCTAAACAAATCCTATACTTGTGAACAAGAATTCAGTTTGCTGTCAAAATACAATGATGAGCAGCAAAGTGCTGCTCTTAAGAAAAATATCCTGAAATAAATTAAAATGTTTTTCATTAATAAAGGGAGTAACATGAGTAATGTCATACATCACTAATAGCATCATTTGGAAACATGTATGTTGAGATACTTATATATATTTATTCTACATGAGTACATTTAAACCACATCTCTACATGAGACATAATCCCATAATATTTTATGACACCAAAACCACTGCTCATCTAATGCTGCAATTCAGTACTTTGTAATGATTAATTAACAGGCTTGCATGTTATTTTGGTCCTTGCTTAGTGTCATAGTGTTTGCATTATTTCTCACACACATGATCTGCCCTTTTAAAGTTAAAGCCTCTATTTTGGAAAATAAAAATTATTGCAGTATTAAAGAGAAGATCCCAGCTGCATGACAGTTTTCATCAGCGTGTTGTATTAATAGTCCACAAAATAGATATGATTAGAGCTTTCTGCCAATTTCTGTTTTCAAATGTCCCACAAAGGTCCTATCAACTAGGTTCTTGATGTTGATGGGCACATTTTTGGATGTTTCTTAAAAATCTGTAATGTCAATTTTAGGCTCCAATATAATAGTTGGAAAAAAAGATATGGACATCACACTGCACACCAGATGCACCAGATCCAAATTTAAATGTAACCACAGAGTAATAGAGTACTAATTTTTTTTTCAGAGCTAAATATGTGATTTAATTCATGCATGAAACAGGTGAGAAAGAATAGGTAGTCATTTTATGCTGTGTTATTGTGGAACACTGTCCTCATGTGTAGAATCCTCTTTTTAACATTTATCTAATAGGTATTTGAATGCTGTTGCTCACTACATGTCCATAATCTTTTTTCTCATATATGCCTACAGCATATGTGGAAACAAACTTCATCAGATTTCAGTTCCTCCTTCTTTTTTTTTTTGCTTTTAAATGCTTAATGATGGCACTATACCACTCACCAGCAGTTAGTTTCATTAATATTAAAACTGAGTCATTCCTGAGTCACAGGAAAACAGTCAGCTTGATATGAAATGATTATAGCTCTTACAAAACAAGTATCAACTTCATTTTGGGCCATCCTAAAGAGACTTGGGAACAATTGGAGACAGAATCATCCACAGAAAACTATCAGTATTGTTTAGGAGAAGATAGCCACAAACATCCTGAAATACTTAACTGTATCTAATCTCTTAGTGACTCATGTTTACACTGTTTTTTTACTTTAATGTCAATTTCTTTGTTTTTTATTATTTAATCCTCCTGTGGAACATTAGTATTTAATATAATTTTAGAGTGGAAATAAAGAAATTTACATGTCATGTTAGACTGCAAGGTGGACAGTATGATTATTTCAAAGCCCTGACTGGAATGGATAGTTTCACTGAAAACCCACCAGCCGCACAATTTTTCTGGTCACAGTAGCCACGACTCAGATATGACCAGGACTTAACACTTTAAATTCTTATTGTTGCTGCTCCAAGTCCACTTCACAAATGAGGGTAAACCTCTTCAAAAAGCAATATTCCTTGTATCTGCAGAATTGTAAGCAATAATTATGGATATTTCCTTTCCAGTCTTCTCATAACTTCAAGGTTTGCAAATAAATCTGCAAGATATAATTTTTTTTCTTGTGCCAAAAAGCCCATTAATGCTACGGGTTAAATACTAAGAATGTTTAGCAGATGATAAACCATTTAACATAACTTCCTTGCCTGTAGCTATTTTCAGCACTTAGTTTTTGACACTGTTCCTCAAAATAAAACTGTGAACTAAAAAGTATACACAGCCCTAATCACACAGTAAGGCCTTTTTGAACCTAATAAATTAATTATATCTCTAAAGAAGCCTTTCACTTGCGTCCCTCCTTTAGCATTGACAGCTGTATCTGGCCAGTCAGCAAGATACTGAGGGCACTATTGCAGATAAGTCAGAAATGTCGAAGCAGTTATTGGTGTCACACTAGAACAGCATATTAACATTGCCGCAAACAGTCTTTCCCTCGTAAAAATAGTGCTTTGATGTTCAAAACCCTAGCAAGAGTATTAGGGAACAAGCTAAACAACAACAACAAAACCTAGAAAACCAACCAAAACCCAACCAACCAATCAAACAAAACAGAAGGGAGGGTAAAAACAACGATTGTGAAGATAGATTTCCCAGCTGAAATTAAGAATTCTGAGCAGCACTAAAATTAATTACTCTGTAGTAGCAAGCAGGCAGCAGATTTATGGTAAATGACAGAATGTTTGCAAATTTTCCTGACTACTTGATTAGAAAATGCACCAACTACAGGCATCAGTCAAGTATGCGTTATTTAAGTGGTTGGTGTCTGGTGACAGCCTGGAAACTGGAATTGTTGTGGTTGCCCGTAGGAAAATTCACACTTTCTGGGAGAAATTCTTTCACCTTTGTGTGCCCACAGCACAGATTTCTCCTCATGGCAGCTGAGGATACACTGGAACTTTGTGACCTGGAAAATGTGGGACAACTGACACAAGGTGACCTCCTGAATGCTGGGGTAGGCCCAATTAATTTAAAATTTTGCTTGGCCTTGTCTCTTCCAATTTTCTAAATCCTCTGGAAAAATGATTAATGCGTACACTGCCAAAGCGAAAATATTTTTGACCCTATTAAAGTCGACCAAGGGTAAACCAAGTGTAGGCTGGCATTGTATCAAACTAGCTTTATTAAATTTGATTTGAGGTTTGTATGAGGAAGGGACAGACAAGGACATTATTTTGCACAGCAACTCCCTTTTAAATGAAAATACTGGGAGGAATACCAATTACTGGTGTACTTTGGTACAGAGCGCTATTTAATCTAGCAGAATTTTACCAAAAAAGTGATTGTTTTTGAGAAAGCTTAGTATCTCTTCACTGGGAAAGCATATTGTTGGTAAAGTTGATTCATTATATTATGAGGACTGTTTTCCTTGAAGTGGAGAGATTCAGACCTTGCTTTACTTCTTGCCTTTTCAGATTTTTATTCCCCAAATTATTCTTGTCTTGCCAACTCCAGCAGCTGGGAAAAGGGTTTGAGGATATGATGTGCAGCAGATGTAGGCACCTCAGACATAGAAAGTGCTATTTTCAACACTTTTCCCACTTTCTACAGCACTCCTTTTTGTTGTTGTTTTTGTCAGTGAAGTGCTCCAAAGTTCTTCATAAACCAAACATTACTATGTTTCTCAGCATTTATTCTGGTGCATTAATGATCTTTAAATACAGGACCATATTCTCACCTCCCAGTAATCTTTTAAGGCTGCAAAAGGAATAAAGTCCAAATGCTATCCCTCACTGCAATCACTGTAGCTAAAAAAAAAAAAAAAAAAAAAAAAAAAAAAAAAGGAGCCAGAAGTAAGAGCCAAAGAGGACATTGCAGTTTTTTTGAATTGAAAAGAATGATAGCTGCTCTGTTTCTCAGCCCCCTAAAACCTAACAGAGGATTTCAGATGCCATCCTGTCTTGATTCTCCTTGGCCTGGTTATCTATCCTGTTGGCAAGTTTGGCTAGTTTAACACAATTGCACGCAAGTTTGTCAGCTCCCAGTCCACTCTTGTCTAGTTCCAGCTTGGAAACTGCAACTCCGTTAATTTAATTTGGTGTGACTTGTTTGTAGGGAGGGCCTGCTAGCTCTGATGCAGGATCTCCAAACTGACTTTTGCTTGCCCAGTGGCTGGACTGAGATGTGTGCAGGAGCCTCTGTGTACCTTGGGCTGCTGGGTATGGGGTACAGATTTAAGGCTAAGATAACACATAGTCCCTCAGAGGATTTTTCTGCTTTGTATCAGTTGACAATAAATCACAAACAAAATCCCTTTAAATGTTGTCATACAGCTAATGCAGAGGAGAACGTTCCAAGCTTTTAGAGCTTTTGAGCAATGTAAGGGTCATAGTTGCAAAGTGTTCTATACTGACAACATGAAATGATTCTTCAGCCACTCAAGAAAGAACTAAAGCAGAAACTGCACAGCCTAGACAGCCTTA
The DNA here is from genome assembly GCF_020740725.1 of Corvus hawaiiensis. Classification (NCBI taxonomy): domain Eukaryota; kingdom Metazoa; phylum Chordata; class Aves; order Passeriformes; family Corvidae; genus Corvus; species Corvus hawaiiensis. The sequence continues at coordinate 56,499,634 of NC_063255.1, forward strand.
CTTAGAGTGAAACTACAACTACAGTGAAAAAAATAACCAAACTACTGTCTTTGAAGAGATGGACAAACTGATACACATGTATGACAGCCTTATTTTGGTAAGATGTGAGCTGGCTGGAGACCACCAACAAGTCGTCAGAAGATAACCATTAAATGATTTTGATGAAATGACTGAAATTTTGCTTGCATTAAACTTAATTCACTAAAATGAGGAGTCCCCTGAATGTCCTTATTGAACTTCCTCCAATGCAATTTTGGCATTCTCAGAAAGCATTCCATCACATCTAGATGTAGTATAAATATGTAAACAAACATATATATTTTTATATATATATGCATAAAGTTTTTAATTTGGACAAATTGTTTTTGTCTACACTAGTTTTAACCTATTTATCTAGAGTCAGAGAGACTTCTCTTCCTCCAGACCTGTCCGTTTCTCCAGATATGTTGGTAAAAGTTAGATAAAAATCAGGTGTGATAAGCAAAGCTTGGGTCTGACTATCAAACATGTTTTTTTTCCAAAAGTCAGAATATGTAGGCTTCATCCATTTATAGCTAAGGAATCATTAATATAAGCAGATCTCTGAATGTCTACTTACTGGCATAAGTTTAACTTGGCTGGAACTAACTGGACAGTGTAAGCTTGATGCGAAAGACCTTAGGCATGTGAAAGGGAAACATGATGGTAGTTTATCCCAATCTAATAAATGAAATGGTTACAAGGATTGTTGAAATGAAAAATACATATATAGAAGTGCACCGCTGCTATACTTGAACTATTTCATAGTTTTCCTGTAAGTAGACTTGGTAACTTCTTCCATAAGTTAGTTTTTCTAGAACATAGTGGACTACCTACAGCATTTTTGAGAGCAGTATCAGATCCAAGTATTAAAAAAACCTCCTCCACAAATCTGAGCTAATTTTAATACTGCAACTTCAAAGATGGGTTCACCAAAGGGTGAGAGGACTCATAAAGTGAGCAAGTCTAATTTGCTGAAGAGATGCAGACAGTTTCCAAAATGATTAAACAAATCACAGTTATTTTATTCCAGTTCCATTTCACCTCTATGCTTTATCTATTTATAAGACATCTATCATTTTCTACTTAACCGTGAAGCATTTTGAATCAAATTCTCATTAAATTTCTCCCTTGGTAAATATAAAGAGAAACAGAAATACCTGTAAAGTGGTTCAACCGAGTATTTTACTTATCTGTAATATAAACTTCTGATTAGAGGGCAATATCTGTGGTTGAAGTTTTGGAAATACTACTCTGTAGATACATCAAAACCTTCTTTTGTTCAGTTCTTTGTTTGCATTGCTTCTAGGGCTCCCACACCTGTGGCCTTTGCCTCTACCTTGCTATTTTATTTTTCATTTCATCCTTTCCTGGAGAAGTCAGCTCTTTTGGTGAGAATTACCCACACAGGAAAGAACTATGCTTTTCTGTCAGGATGTTTGGGTGTTGTTGAACTACATGCTTGATGATTACCTGCCCACTGTCAAAGACTGTGGAATAAAAAAGTAATGGAGGGATCTAATATCCTGTAAAGGGAATATGAACAATACCTGTGTACAGAGCAGGTACACTTGAAAGCTCATATATTTTCTTTTGGAAGCTATGTATTGAACATCAGAGAAGGAGGCTTTGTGTTTGACTGACAAAACACTACAGGAATTGCAAGCATAACAAGCTAACTGTTTTCTGGTGTAAATGGAAAATGAAAGATCAGGTCTGAGATTTGTTATAGGACTGAAGCTACTTGTCTTACAGATTAAATCCCAGTCTGCTGGCAATTAGGGAGTCCACATCATTTTCCTTAGGGAGAAAAAGTGGATATGCTCTGTCAAAGTCAATTTGGTGCCCAGTTTGTGGGAGGGCTGCTTATGATTTATGTGGATTCAAGGGTCACAAAGTAAAGTACATGTTGACTTTAGCTTAGATGTTGCTGTGAAGATTTACTTCAACAAACAGAAGAGATGGTCAGGCATCTAGATAAGATGAATAATAAGATAAATGCATCCAAAATGTGCAACATCATGAGTTCTTTTCTCTACCTTTCTCCACAAACTTCACTGGAGCTGGTACTCAAGATGTTGTGGTTTCAAGGCTTCTTTAATCTTCAGACTAGGTACTTTCTGTTTTTAGTCTCTTTTCATAGTTCTCAATTTTTTGCACTAGGCACCTCTGATTCTTGACTGCCTCAATTTTTTTTTTTTTGTTTAAACTAAAATCTGTGATTCATATTTCCCTTAGGATGAGAGAACCAGGATCCTCTCACTTATCAAGAGAAATGTTATCTTCAGACATGGTGACTGTGGTGACTGTGTTTATCAAAACACCCCTATCAGACCAGATCTCTTCCATTAATAGTTCTCTATGTTCCTGCATGCACTGTAACTTCCAGAAGAATTTAGGCTGTCTCCACTTTGTGGTGTGAAAAGTACAAACACTAGACTGGCAGTTTTTTGAAGACAATAGACAGTAAGGGGAGGAGAGCAGCTGAATATCAGTTTACAGAGAAAACAGCGTAATTTTAATGGAAAAAAGAAGTAACAGCTCATTTGAACACCTGGCTAAATGCAGACGCTTTAGTTGCTGGATAAGATATTAGAGATGTGTCTGTTCACGGATAGCTAACCATATTCATTGCCTAAGTGGGAATGCAATCATTGTTCATGCTGACAGCTGGTGTGGGATGAGGTGAGATGTACAGGAGAGATAATGAGGAGTAGATTGATAGTGCCTCCATGTTGAAAGACAACAAAAGACTAGTACAATCTTGAGTTCAGTTCAGCTTATCTCTTTTATTAATTTTCAATGAGGACCAGACACAGTTTTCCAAGAAAACTGTGTCTATAGGGTAGATGAGCGGAATAACTGCAGATAATTTTCTCTTTTACGACTAAAGATGCTTATATTTCTATATCAAATAGAACAGCAATACTGTAGCTAGAATGGTAGATTTCGTGTTTTATCTTGTGTAAAGTTGAAAAGTTTTCTAGCTAAGGATTCTGCAGAGGCAAAACCTGCACAAACTGGTGCCCAATTAGTATAGTAATTCCCACATTTCCAAAATTAAGTATAAATGTTGAAGTGATTAGTGGTTATTTCCTGTACTAGGCACAGTAAAAATTAAGTCTTTCATAACACCACAGTTCCTAAGTGATTGAGGATTACCTTTTATGCAACATTTGTTTACAAGTCTTACTGTGCTATTGAAGTTGCATGGTTCAGTCAAGACAGGAATTAGATTCTCTGCATCCCAGAGATCCAATTGCAATTACAACATCTTTATAAGTCACATAATGGTAATGTATCTGATTGGTTCTGACTCAGTACAAGTTACTGAGGGAGACACTATCCAGGATAGAAAGTTATTTAAGACAAGTATCTACTCTACAGCTTAACTCTGATGGAAGCAATCTGGTTGGAGTACTTTCCATTTCTATTTTTCTCTGTTTCTCTATTTAAGTGTCATGACCCTTCCAATTTAGTATTTTGTGTATTGTGTGGGCAAGCAGGTATTCTGATCATTATGAAGTGTACACCTTTTTCAGTGTTTTCAGTTCACAGCAAAATTGTGACAACTTCAGGGTCAATAGCTTTTCACCCTCAGGTACTGCTTAAAACCTTTCCCACTAAACACATGTTAATCATCCAAATATAACTCAAAAGATGAGTAGAATTTAATATCCTAAAGCCTTATATTTATTTTTGAGGTACTGTACCACACCAGCACACTTCTATCATGTCACATTTTGTCACATAACCTTAGAGTGAGAAAAAAATTAACAGGAAGTGACATGGTTTAAGTGATGCACTGACATGTATAATTTAAAGACTCTAATTGTCTTGGTTTTGAGACAAAACTTGAGGAGGAAATACTCTGGAGTGTCTCCTCCAAAGGGAAAAGGGCCTCCCCTTTTCCTCCGTCAATGAGACAAATGGGTCACAAGAAGTGAAAGTGGGAAAAAGAAACCAAAGTTTATTAACACACAAACAAAACAGGGTAGAACAGGATAAAAAACCCCCTCAAAATACAACAAATTCCCGGAGAGGGAATTGGACCCAGGCTCGGACCAGCCGGGGCCACGGCCACAGGCTCCCCGGACCGGGGAGGACGGAAGGGAGGCAGTGAGGCAAGGGGAAGGGTAAAAAGAACAAGAAAAAAACCCCAACAGAACCTTTTTCCCTCTAGCCGGAACACAAAGGAAACCCAAAGAGCAGCACAGTGCTCCCGGCGCGCTCCCTCCCCAGCCCTGCTGAGCCCCTGGAGCCGCAGGGCCCCGTTAAACCGCCCCGCACTCGGCCCGTGGCCCCGGCCCTGGGTCCATCTTAGAGAAACAGCGTCTCTGGGCATTGAGCGGACGGGTAAGGAATAAAGCGGCTTCATAATGTCGCCCCAAGGCAGTAATCTTATTGGAAGCAGACACCTGCAATTAATTCAGATATTGGGAATTCAAAATGAAACTTCCTAAAGCCAGAAGGAACTTATGATGCACATTAAGCTCATGCACTGGTGAATATATCGGTTTATCTAGAAGAACAGCACAGTTAGAGCTACTAAATCTCTTCCAAAAATTCCTCTGTGGAGTACCATTGCTGTTGCTTTGATGAATCTATAAAACACTTAGAAATTAATGTTTTTTCAGGTCCTACCCTAGCGATGAAGACCGAGACTGATTTGAAAGCAGTTTTAAAAAGTGATATCTTTATTTTCCTTACACTTAATATTTTCTATTAACTCAATATCCAAATTGGTGACTAAATTAATGTAGGAAATTACGCTTACTTTCTATTGCGTTATGTTGGTGAGTGTAGTGGCTACTAAGCAGAAATACTGTTTCATGGATATGACCAGAAGTCCTAATTCTGTATGAGCAATTTTGCAAACATATGATGTCTCATCTTACAAATACCTCTTCAAAACCAATTTTAATACAACAAAATATGCAGGCCTTAACATATGCCTACCTATTTTCTAGATTTTTTTTTCTGTAGTTATTGAAGTAGTTATTCTGTAGTTATTCTGTAGTAATTTGAAAATAAGTATTTTGATCATCTCTAATAATTGGAAAATATTTCTCAGTTTAGCTGTACTATGTACTACTAGCCCTACTATGAAGGCCATAAATGAGCCAGCAATTTGAGTCCTGCATACTAATAGTAATGAACACAGTGGTTGTAAGGTTGAAGAAATTTTATTTTCTGTCTATTCAAATGATTCAGCATAAGGAGGATATAGATATCTTTGCACCTATTTGCTTAAAAGACTGTAAAAAAAGCTACTGGAACAGCTCTGAAACATACGTAATATGAAAAACATAAGGGCAGCAGCAACAGAATTCATCTTATTATGACACCAGTAGTTTCCACTGTAAGTTTATATTTACTAATTTTATGGATAATTCATAACGGATTAATTTTGTGTTTATTACTGATTATGTTTGTGTATTATTTTCCACTGGATTACAGACAATTAATCAAAAAGAGTCTATCGATAGACACCTAAATAAGTAAAACCGAGATTAGGATCTTTATTTAAATCTAATCATCCTGTGGATGTTAATCCTCTGGGTTCTGTAAAAAGTTTTGGCTTTTTGCTCTAAGTGTAAACCTTTCTTTTCCTGAGAGAATGAATTTTGACAGGAAAAGTAAGAAAAGTACTTGGAGTGTGCCCTGGCAATAAGAGATTACTCTGGCATCAAATTCTCACACGTATTAAGGAAGCCCAACAGTTAAATAATAGTGTAGGGATACAAAATGCATAGCAAACTCTGATATGTCTGAGGTGGGCTCAGAATGGCTCAGGAACAGAAATTCAGGTAACCATTGTACTGCAAAGGACATACAGTTGCCAAGATCTGCCCTTCCGAGCTGAGGCAGCCTCACTTTCAAAACTGCTGGAAAATGCCTTTCCTTGACATTGGAAATATATATACCTGTATTTTTAAAAAATCACTTAAGCATAGGCGGTCTGTCTGATGCTCAGCAATTTGACAATTATTCATTTTTCTTCATCCTCTCATTTCTGGGACTGTTTGATTAGGCAATTTTTTTTTCTTTTTTTCTGGTTAGACTACTTCTATCAGCCAATAATGGGGTTTGAATTGTGAGGCTGGCTAACCCACTACAACATACTTGCTTAATTTTCCCTGAAGAGTTTGGCAGTCCTGAAAGCCATGCTCAGTGTAAACGAACAACTGAGAATGTAATTAAGAGGCATGTTAAACTATAAAAAAGGGGTAGTAACCAGAGTATGCTTTCATCAATTAAAGCACTTTCTAATATCAGCCAATTACATCAACCTCCTCTGGCCCTTATATTTCTTAGGCTTTGTGTAACTGCTCCCTTTATCTCTAATGGGATCCTTATAATGCTGACCATGTGGCTTTAGAAGAACACCAAAATGCTAATCTAATCCCCAGTGTTGCCCAAAGGCATTACATGGGCCCTGACATGGATCCAAGATTGGTGGCACCCTAATTCAAATAAAAGCAAGAATTAGGGTTGATCAGGTGTCTCGATGACAACAGTACAATGAGCGATTGGGGGAAGGTGGGGGCAGGTTGGGGAGGGGGAGATGGCAGCAGCAAACGATCAGGCACATTTCAAAAGTAATTGGTCTCCAGGGACGGTGCGGGTTGCTTCCTAGACCACTTCCACAGAGCCCTTTGCACCTTGCCAGCTGGAGGGAAAGTGCAGCCACTTCCAGAGAATAGCAGTGGGGCTAATGGAATTGCACATAGCAAATGAAGGGCCGGCAGCCCGAAACTGAAGGAGTCGATTAAAATGGGACTTCCTTCCAGATTTTCCTTTTTCTTCTTCTTTTTTTTTTTTTTTAATTTAAATTTGGTCTTATCATTATGCTGACTTCACACAGAACTAGGTTAAATGCAAAAACTTAGGATCCCTAAACAAACAGTTTAAAACCAGAGAGGTACACTTCCATCCCTGTCTTGCTGCATATGTGGCATTAAATGAAATAAATTAAAAGGAACATTAAAGATTTTCAGTATTTTTTTGTGTGGTTTTATTTCTAAACATTTGTGAAGAATTTTCCTACTGCAGATTTTGAGGCTTTCTCCAGTTGTATGACAGCATCATCAGCCCTACTTTGCACAAAAGGGAAAGATGCCAAAAGCTGGTGTTTTGTGTTCAAAGGCAAAAATGTCCAAAAATGACATCTTATGTGCTCACCCCACTAGATTTCATCTAAACATTAATAAATAAATTAAATCTTTGCTGCAGTTCTAAATGGAGAAAATGAACATGCAGTGGAATAAGAAACCAAATAACCCAGGAAATATTTCAGCTCATTTTAGCTGTTAGAAACGCCCCACTAATTCTCTTTGTCAGACCTGCCCTGGCTTCTTGCTCTGCCATGTCAGGTGCCAGCAAGTCTCTAACTTTAGCTTGTAATCGCTATTCATTAAGCTTTTCCAATGTGGCTAAAACACAGCATTTATTTGGTGGAATTTAATACTCTCTTTCAAGACCTATGTCTCTGTTGTTGTGTCCCAGGCAGCTTGTCTGATCCAATCTGAGCTTTTGGGCATTAGGGCAGAAAATTTCATGTCTTGTTGGGAAGGTGACTGTAAGATTTTCCTTCAGAAAAATGTAAGAAGACCCCAAATTTTTATTACTCCATCCTGTATCTTTTTATGGCTTTATAAGTGACAGAAACATGTTCAACAGGTGATTAACTGCTGATTTTTTGTTTTCATCTGCTGGAAAGATATAGAAAGATATTACAGTTCATTAGAAGATAGGGCTTGCTCATAGACTAGATCAGCTTCTACAAAAGCTTTTCTGAGTCGGTAGTAGAAATCCATTTACATACTTAATTTTTGTCATGAAGCTTCCTTTTTTTTTTTTTTTACTTCAGCAATACAATTCTTCAGTTATTTCATCTTTTCCACATAAGAAAACACAATGTTGTATTATGTTAATTAACCTGGAAAGCTATACTGTAATGCAGAAAAGGACAGACTGTAGATTTTGTGTGTTCTCTCTTATGATCCATCCTCTGCAAAAACAACCTATTTGTTGTTAGTACAACCCTGTTTTGTGGCCTGGAAGCATATCTGACTCTTAATAAAATATTTCAACTTCACAGTCCAATTTACTGAATAGTCATCTTTGTGTCCCATGCTATTCTGATGAAGATTTTAATAAAAGGTTGACTGGTAATTTTTATCTCCTTGCTTAAAGAAAGCTGGTTTATAACTGCACTGGGCTATACCTTTTTTAACGCTGATGATCTGGCAGGTTAAATCCAGACACATTGTCACCATCTTATGTTGACAGGAACAATGGAGACAGAGAGATTTTGGATGAAAGGAACAAGTTTATGGTGAGAGATCATTCCACAGTGGCTTCCTGCTCTTACACAAGTCAATGGACTGCCCCTTCATGCAGGGCAGAACCTCAGGCTACAACCCTGTTTGTTTCAAGCCTTTCTCAGGAGAGGGCATTCAAAAAAGAGGCGCACCAGAGAATGAGACACCTCCTCTCGTTGCAAAGAATGCCTGTCCCTTTGCATGGACAGTTTAAGTGGAGCATTACTGAGCACATCCTGCTGTTTTGCTTTTGTCCTCTGCTGAAGGCACTGGCCTGTTGTTGTTGGAAGTATGTTCTCTTAATTCTGGAGAATGTAACAACTCTGATTATATTTTTAACTGCTTTATGGATCACACAGCAGACTATAACATGTGTTCTCAAAAAGACAGCTAATTTCCTTTTTCAATCAGCTTCTCCACAAGATTTTTCACATAGCCAACCTTCACACCACTAATTTCATTTTAGACCTGCAATCATATCACACATCCCTTTGCCTGCTGTGCTAACATGTTTTCACATGCTTATCATTTATTTATTCCGCAAGAGAGCCAAGACTCCTAACAACTATCACTCTTGTGTTTTGCAAAAGGTTTAAGGCAGGACACTGGTTCTACATTTAAAAGGGCAGAGAGAAAAAGGATTTGAGGAAAAATGAGCAGAGAAAACAATTCAATTGAGAGTAAATAGAAGCTCTATCTTAAGTGCACTAGAGGTGACTTCAGCAGCACTTGGCTACTGAGGAGAGGAACCTGGCACTCCAAATCTTCAAAATACCCTGTGTAAATAGGCTTTAAAGGAGGGGAATGTTTTAGTTGATATTCAAGCAATTTCAGTTCAGTGTAGGCAAGATTCCTTAGTCAGAGTCTGTCAAAGTTTTCATTCGAGCTGTTCCATATGAAAGTATGGAGGCAGCTTTCCACATTCCAAATGGAGCAGATAGTACTTGCCCTACCTTGGTGACCTCTTTGCCTGTGCAGTGAAAATGGCTGGTGGAGGGGAAGGGTTACGCAGTCAGGCAGCTTCATTGCACAGACATAAGATGCAATGGCCACCAATGATAAGGAGACTCTCTACTCCCATTTTTCTCTGAGATGGCACAGCTGAGACTTTTGTGTTTTATGGGAATTGATAGTGCTGTGGTGATGTCCTAAGGCATCTCCTTTCTCTTAGCAGAGTTAGCTTTTAAATATGTCCCTCTCCTTCCATTTGTGAGAGTGGAAGAAGCAAAGGGAGCTCTTGGAGACCAAAGGACCAGTCTGCAGAGCAAGTGGTTTGCACACCAGTGTAGTGCTCCTGCTCCCACCATGAGCACATCATCACCAGCTTTGCACTCACCAGCTCTTGGTCTGTCACTCTAACAAGCTGTTATTTTGCAGAGGCCATTCACTCTAATTATCCTTGTGCCAGCAGCAGTGACACCTCTGCTGATGGCCACTGTGTCTGTTATGTGCCTTGCTGAAATGCCTGTCTTGTTCCTTTGCATGCAAGTATCTCAGAGCAATTGAAAACAGAGCTTAATATTGGGCTACTGAAGTAAGATAAAGATATAAACCATATTATAGACAGAAATTTGAAAAGAATTGATCAACTGTTTTTGCAGGGTCATTGATATTAGCTCAAGTGAAGACCCTCTTCTGCACCTTGTCTTGAACTGGAAAAATCTCCTAAGTGTCACCACATTTCTCAGCTGAAACAAAATTAATCCAGAAGAGAAGTGGGAATGACAAGAACTTTTTTTTCTCCAAGTTTTATTGTTAATTAAAAAAACCAGTTACCATAAATTTCTAATTACTTTATAAGTGCAATTTAGCCTGTACCTGTTCCTCAGGAAATTAGAGAGAAACTACTTGAAACATCTTATTTAGCAGAATTACTCTTCTTCCACATCCACATTTACGCTTCTGCTTAATAGCCTTTCTGAGCAACACCTCTGCGAAATGTTATGTCTTTTAAGGTGTTTTACAAGAATTGATGTTGCTCAACATTTTCCATGTTTTTCTGTTAAAGATGCAATAAAATTGCAAGATTGGGCTGAAGGGCAGTGTTGGAAAAACCTTCAGATATGCTTATAACAGATGGCGCAAGAAAAGTGGCTGCATAACCTGTTGAGAAGTTCAGTAGAAAGGAGATAATCACTTCAGAAATTCAATCGACAGCCTTGGGAGACAAACACCAAACACCATGGGTACAAAGAGGAGAGGGTGGGTGAAAGTTTGACACAGCCTTTGAGGGGAAGTTAGAGTAAGTCTGTGATCTGTGGTAGGGTGAACAGAAAATCACCCAGGAATTAACCAGGTGAAAAAAACTGAAGGATTGGTGATTTTGGGCAGCAAATACAAACGCATCAGGATTGTGTCCCCAGTGGTGCTGAGTTTTTTGCAGAAATACTTGGAATTAATTCCAAGCAATCAGAACCAAACAGAAAAGAAGTGGCCTTATTAGAGGAATTCAGCAACAAAATACTGAAACAAAAGAGAGATTAATGGTGATTTTCAGTGACTAATATGGAGTTCAGAAAAAAAAATTATCTGATAACTGTTCTCAAATATTTCAAGGATATGAACAGAGAATATATACTAAAGCAAACCTTAATGTGACCTTAGGAAGCTATACTGCTATTTAGAAATGGTTTAAAATAAAAAAGGGAAAAACACCCCAAAGAAACAAACAGAAGGAAGCTTCCTAACCAAGGTGTTTTAGAGTCTGGAGTGCTTTTCAAAGAGAAGCAGAAGAGTCCCATTGATTTAGGTACTGGACTTTAGCTAAAGGGCAAAGCAATATCTAGTAAACCATATAGGCCACCCTACTCAGGACTTCTAATGATCTCATATTCTTTCCCAAATGTCAATGGTGTAATTCTTTGTTTCATAGCCTGAAATCCTTGGACTACTCTCAACTATAATGAAGGCAACAGAAGTGAAATAGAAAAAAAGTAAGAAAATTTCACAATGGTATTGGGGTGGGGGTGGGAGTAGGGGTATTACCATTTTCTACTCAGCTTAATGCATTTTAAGGTCCACTTCCTTTTCTTTCAGTCTAATTAATTGGTCACTTCCTGACATATACAGATTCTATAAACATTAATTAGTTGAGGTAATACCTGGACTTCTTCCCCACTCCCTAGGTGCAAGTGTGGAACCAAGAATTTTCTGTATTTGGAACATGCAGCTCAGGGACTTTCCACTTTGCTTTTAAAGAAAACTTTCACATTTGAAACATATTTTTTAAAATTTAAATTCTACTTTTTTAAGCATTGGATTAGCTACTGCTTGATATGAAAACCCTTGCTGAATCTTTGATTCTTGAACTGCTATTTAGTTATTATTTACTGTTAGTATCAATATTTTATATTGTAGCCAGAGCATGGCAATGCCAAGATGTATCATCCATTTCACAGTTTATTAGCAAATGCTTTTTAAAAATTAAAACAACAGGGGGAAAAAAAAGCTTGCTTACTTTGAAATACCTAGAATTTAGATTTTTCTCATCTGAATTCTTAGTTACCATATTGTTTAAGATTTTAAAATATGTGCTATGAATTTTTTTATGAGCATTTAAAACCACTTTTCTATTTCTCTGGCCCCATCCCCATGCAAACTTCCACATACTTTGGCAGAAGAAGGAGTCTTTGAAAACTGAAAGGTTGACTTTGGCTTGAAAAGCATATAGTTTGATTACCCCAGTTTGGTGTTTGCTTATGAATTTCATTTAACCATTTGTGTGTGCTTTGCTTTGTATTTACATTCAGCATATGGAAACAGTCATGCTACTTATGTAAAATACAATAGACAAAACTTTTCCTGAAATGACCAGTTAGTCTTAGAGTTTCTGTACAATTTCTCTCTTGAGTAACTAAGAACAAAATCACATATTGAATGATATTCTTAAAAAGTATGTTTTAATTGGTTCCTGTGCACCATCACGTTTTCCAAGATGGCAGTATCATGAAACAATATTAGTATCTATTCAAAGCAAAGCAGATCACAGATGGCAGGTAGATTTTATTAAGAAGAAGTAAATTAAGCCACAAGGGATAAAACTGAATAGGTTGAAGGCTAACTGAAGCCTGAGTGTTATCCACCTTCCTATGTTAAAATTGTCTGCTTGCAACTTTAACTAGGTTGTCCTTGAAAATGGTAAAATGAGGCACTGTGTTTATTGTGGAGGACCTCTCTTCCAGAAGGCATTAATGGCACCAGAATTCATCTGGATTTCTGTTTCTGCAAGGATCCCGCTTCACTGATTCACCCTTCTGTGTTGCACAGAAAGTGTTGAATTATCATTTCCACAAGTAACATAAGTAGAAATTAACTCCTTAAAATTTACAGGTCTACCTTGTAGACTTGTAAATCTTTTTTTTTCCCTACACTACCAGATGTCTTAATAAAAGCATAGCTTTTCCCTAAAAGCCTTTCTCCACCTTGCAACATTTGTAGGGACTGAAGTTGTGTCATTAAATTTAGTTTAAATCAGTACTGATGAGAAAGCGTTTTCATCTGATAAACAGTGGTCTGTGGGTTTTGCTAAAAAGAATAATTTATAACCTATGAGATGGAACTAAGCTTTGATGACACATATATTTTGAGAGGGCTCCAATGTCCTTCTGTGCCAGTACTGGATTGTGATGCCCCTGGTCTTGTCCTCTGCTAGTCAGAAACCAGGCAAAGGAGATGGGTCAGAAGAAAGCTTTTTCTCCTGCAGATTCTGATTAATTTGCTCATATAGACTTCTGCATGCACCTCTCCTTCTGAGCTACAGTCCCCAGCAAGCTTAGGAAAAAGCAATTAAAAATTTGGTGATGCAACAGCTGCTGATTTAACGAAAATGAAACATTTTTTGTGAAAGTGCATGGACTTAATTGATGTTTTTCAAGGTGACATATATCTCTTCAGTAAGATCAGTTTTTTATTTAATCTTAAATTATGTTAGAATTTAAAAAAAAAATAATGCATAGTCATATAATAAATATAAAATTATTGTGATTTCTGCAACTGATATTACAATTACTTTACTTTTTTGCTTGGCCTTGTTGAATGCACATACCTAAGAGTAGTCTGAGACTTGAAAAGTTCAAAAGCTTGATTTAATTTCAGTTCCTATAGATAAGCACTGAAAGCTGCTCCTGTACAGGTGAAAGAAAAAGCACAATGTTGTAGAAATAAACATTTTTTTAACACCTTTTTCATTCTTTTTCACATGTTTTTACAAATCCAACTTGAATACAAATAGAGTTATGGCATGCAAATCTTTCTTCTTGTTTTTTTAAATTTTGTTGTGGTGTAATATCAGTTGATTGTAAAACTTAGGGAAAGGTCATGGAATACTTGCATCCAAAAAAGAAGTGTTTGTTAAAATATTTAATAATTTATTTTTGAAGTAAATTCTTGAGTTTATCATAATGAAAATTATTAAATTATGTCTATTTTCATTTTCCTTTTCTTAAACCTGAAAGCACTTTGTGTGCCTTTCATTATTTCCCTGCAGTTAGGAAGCTCATTTGAAAGATTTGTCTTCTAGTTGTGCAGGTCTCCCACAATGCAGAAGTGGAGAGAGAAATATTTATCAAAAAAGAAAAAAATGTATATAAATGAGTGGAAATTGGTGGGCAGCTTAAGGAACAGATCTGATTTCTTTTACAACATTTAAATTAATCTTTGCAATTAATTGATTGCAAATCAATTTAAAGTTTTCACTGCCCCCTTAACTTTCAGGTTTTGTGAGGATAGAAGTGTTTTATGCAGAAGCTGACCTATTTTATTTCATTTTTCATGCATATTTTAGCACAGGAATGTTAGAGGCATCCTAATATATTTTATACTGTAATTATGACGCTGGTTGTATTTGTGTAGTTTCAATGCAGATAAACTTTTTTTCATGTTCTGCTTGAACCAGTTGCCTCCAATAAGAACTGAATTGACCTCTTTCTTTCAGAAACTATTTATTACACTTGCAAGATCTACATATTCTATTTCCATATGCACTGCTTCTAGTTATTGAAATATGCTGGCAGCAGGCTGTTTTCCTTTAGCTGTGGTATAGTCAAATACAGAAACTAGCACTGCTATAAATTCATTGAATCAGCAAACAAGCTTCAATAAAACTGGACTATAAGGGTGTACATTGACTTAAAGCTATGGAAGAAACCCTCGAAGGTGTAATAATGTTCTAGATGTAATGGTATGAGAACACAAAGAAATCAAATGAAAAGCATAAGGTAAGGAGAAGTGATATTTTTATTATCTAACTTATAAAAGTTGGAACAGATATTTCTGAAAGGCTTGTGGCTTCCAAAACTTGTTCATTTTATCTGCCCATCTGCCTTACACATCTGGCTTTCCATGTCTGAAAGTTTCCTAAAGTTTTGTATGATTTGTCCTGACAAAGAATATTTTGTCTCTTTCCAAACTTTTCCTTTTTTGGACTCTTTAAAAAGTTTAAAAGGGTAAATGTAAAATTATGTGAATTAAGGTGGTATTGCAAGTATAAGACTGAAAAACAGTATATGAATTTATTACCTCAGCTTTTATTTCCTCAGCTTCTCAGCTCTTCTTTCCCACACAACTAACACACCAGTTTCTGCCCAAACTGAATGTTGTTTGCAGGCATCATTATGGAGATGATTATCTATCTATTTAGATTTGATGTTAGGAAGAAATTCTTCCCTGTGAGGGTGGTAACTGGCACAAGTTACACCGAGCAATTCTGGATACCCCATCCCTGAATGTGTTCAAGCCCAGGCTGGACAGGGCTCTGAGCAACCTGGTCTAATGAGAGAAGCTAGGGGGATGGAACTAGATGATCTTTAAGGTACTTTTCAACTCAAGTTGTTCTATGATTCTGTGTCAGTTTTTTCTGTCTTCATGTCTCTGAAGCATTAGAACCCGAGAAATTATTCAACTTGTCTACATTAAAAAGGCCCACTATTGAGCTATCTTTTGTCAATCTCTGCTCTTTCTGCTATGCCATTTCCATGTGGCACTAAGCAGATATTGGTAGAAGTCCTAGGAAAGCAGCCAAGATAGAAAAAATGGCTTGATTTGATTAAGAAAAAAAATTTCTAAGAATATTCTCCTTGTAATATGGGTTTGCCAATAGCATTTTTCTTCACTATACATTCTGCTGCAATCTCATGACACATATGCCATAGTTCGCTGGGGTTTGAAATTGGTTTGGTTAATCTAATCTAATCTAATCTAATCTAATCTGTGTTTCATTGACGTGAAACTCTAAAGAAATCATTAGGTTATCAAAGCTGTCTTTTTCACAGAATTCAGTGCTACTTTTCTAAGTATCTGACTGTTTAGAGGATTGAATATGATTGTATTTGGTCTGCAGTGTTTACTGTAGAAATTATGGCTATATTATATCACAAGGAGAAATGTGTCCATGCCACAGTGCCTGACCTGACAGAAGCTCTTCTGTGTCCCACAAACCCAGGCTTCTTCTGAGGAGACTGGGGAGCTGTCTCCTCTAAATTTTGCCGAAACATTTGCAAAAGTGTTACAAAGCCAAGTTTGTAACATATAGAGGTGCTAAAAATCTTAAAAGAACTGCATCTTTTTTTTGTTCCTTACATGTTTGTCCTATTGTTACAGAAATATTAGTCAAAGAAAATTTTGGTTTGAGCTCAGAGAATAGCTGAGCAAAAGAAGTTACATGTTGGCATATTGGATTTCTCATGGCCAGGGAAATTGTGAAGTATATACAACTTTTTGTAGGTATTTGCATTTTCTGGATCTGTTATTTGCAATATTCTCCAAGTTTGCATTTGAGCAGTGGCTCCCCCGGGCTGGTCTTTCAATATTTCTTGTGGGTAACTTTCTTCTTGGAGTATTCCAAGCTTTATATCTGTGCCAGCAGCTTCCTGGTTTGACTGAGAAAGGTGGTTAGATGAGGAAAAGTGTCCTGTAACAGGATTAGAACTGGTCTAGGTTTAAGGGGAAGAGGAACCAAAGTAATATTCTTGCAGAATGGCAAACAGGGTGGTAGATTGATAGGCCTAGTAAGGACAGCTAACTAGATACTGTAAATTATTTTCCATGAAATTAGAGTTATGAGTTCTTTTGCTTCGATTAGAAAAATGGGAAGATGCTATCCTTATTCTCTTGTAAAGAAATCCTAAGAAAAGCTCTGGTATATAGGTGTATACCTAGCAGAGGTAACTCTTCTATCGGCACTGTTTTTGAACAACATTAATAAATGTTCAAAATAAACATTCTGTTCTTCTCTGTAGATATTTCTATTGAATGTTGAATGGCTAAGCATTTATTGCCTGTACAAATAATTCAATAAAATTATTTAGTATAGTCTCAAAAACTCAAAAAATGGTAAGCAAAATATTTCTATACCACTACACTGAATTTACCAGCCTTTAAAATATTACCATAATTTAAAATTTTTAATGGAAATTTTGTTCTAAACATAGAAGTGAGAAACTGGAAAGTTATATGATACTTCTAATATTTGGTATGAGATTAGTCAGCTTTATTTTTCCTCTGAAACCAAGGTTTATAAAAAAATCAGCGGTAGCAAGATATGTATTTTGTAGCTGATTATCTGTTCTTATTATCTTGAAGTTGGAGTACAATAATTATTTTCCCAGCGGGTCTGTCTACTCAAACTATGGCTCTTGCAACCTTGGAATAAAATACCTTCCAAAGTGTTTTTTGACATAAAACGTGATACCTCAATAAAATGATCTGTGCTATTTCCCAGGTGTGCTTTTAGTTGTATATAAACTTTGAAATTATGTGTGTCTCATGTTGCTTTAATAGTGGTAATCCTCTAGTAGGAGGGAGAGTTTCTTCAAAAAACTTCGATTTCCTATCTTAGTTTGTTCAAATAGAATGCTCAGCAGGGCAAAAGCAATTGTGAAGGATAAATCACTATTGGAAAGGCAGTGCTTATATCATGCACATGTAGTAGAGTTTACTGCCATTTGTAAGGATTTTTGATGCTTCTAATTAAACAAAATATTATAAAAGTAGAAAAAATCAATTAAATAGACAGTGGGATTGAAAAATAGTGAAATTCCAAAAACCATGAAACCAATGCCCAAAATATATGAGGGTCAGCTGAAGTAAAAACATTTAACCTCTACACTGTGTTATTACTTTCTTTCCCAGGTCTTTCTGGAGCATGTGTACCTATAAGAAAAGCAATAGGCACAGATAGTAATCATGTTGCCAGTAAGTTGAGGTATCGCACCTAGGATTAGCTGGGGCTTAGCAGAAGGACAAGGTCGTTGCCAGGGCTCTCCAATTACCGCTGGTATCGCTACCTTTTCTAAAGTGTCAAATGACGACAAGCTTTTGAAGGCTAAATCCAACAACAGCTGCTTCTAGATGGGCTGGTGGTAAATGAGTGACACTGAGTCTGAGAGTTTGGTGTGATAAGTTCACAATGAAGTTTACTTTCATTTCCAATGTAAGTTATTTATGATTAGAATTGCACCTATAAACTGTGCCGCAAAATGCCTGACCCTGATGAGAGAGAGGCTTTAAATAAAGTTAATGACAAATTCCCAGGGATATTTGGGATAATTAATAATTGCTATTATGTTACATTTTCAGTAGCTTTTGTTTCACTTTTTAGATTCATAGCTAAATTTATAGTGTTCCTTTAATTAACGGGGATTTGGGGTGCTAACCTACCAAAGGGTTGTATGGTTTTTTTCCTTGCAATGAGATGCAGTGGGTAAGACAAACCCTGTAACCAGAAGGCTCACAAGATGAATGTTATTTGTTTATTTGTTTACTCTTTAACATAATTTGACTCCTGCTTCCCTAATAAACAAAAAATGACTGGTAACTCTCTCTTTTTTGGGGACAGTGAAGGTGGAACAGGAGAAGAAGAGGAGCTTGCATGCAGTATGGCAGTTTTGCAAGTAAAATTCATGGGATTCCCTAGAATTTGGCTCAAAACACTTAAGGAGGCTTCAGGATATTCTACCAGTAAGCCATAAAACAATTAATTTCTTCAGGAAATTATATTTATTTCCTGTTGTTCATTAAGATGATGGATTACTTGTTCTTACTATCCTTAGTTTTTAGGATCTGGAAAGAGGTTGATGGAATTGAGCCCTTTCTTAGGGTCATTCCTTTATCCTGGCAAAATCTGTGGCAGGGCATGAGCGCCCGGTACTCCTGTTTGGTGTGGTGCATGGCTGGGTCTCAATCCCAGGGAACATGCCATTGAATGGGTGTACCAGTTTGAAAGCAAACCAGCGGGAGGAATTAACTTCACACAGATATGTTGTGAGAGATTCCAAGTCAGAAGCACAACTTAATAGGAAAAACTGAAATAAAGACAATAGCACAGAAACACTGGTTTTTACCAACAAAATCAAAATATGACCTGACATCCTGTTGGTCAGGGTGGTGGTAGCAGTCTGGTTGGAGTGATGGGTGTCGTCCTGTTGAACCGATGATCCTGTAGAAAGGTCTGGTCCTTCTCTGGAGATCCAGTGGTGGTTGTTGAGAGCTCTCCTCTGGGAATCCAGTGGTGGTGGTATTGTGATGTTCCAAGTTCCAGATTACATACAGGTAAGAATGTTTGGTTCCTCCACCATAGGCAGGGCATCTCAGAATGGGATGATATAATTCTACCTCCACCATAGGCAGGGCATCTCAGAATGGGATGATATAATTCTATGAGTCACGCTGAGAGACCATTAGCAGAGATGGCCCCCTCAGGGTGGTTTCTGCTTCCTGGAGGGAGTTGTCAGGGTTGAGTCATGGAAAAGATAAAGAACACTGCCCCATTTATTTTAACAGCTCATGTAGATGGTAGTAGAATACATACGTTGGGTTACACCTTACATTGTAACCCGTGACAATGGGTGGGATATCTCAGTCCCTGTGGGGTGCTGCTAGGCTGTGATCACTGTGAAGTGCAGCCTTGGAAACTAAATTCAATTTTTGAGTGATATGGTCTGAAAATTTTGAAGGAATTTTTCCTTCAGGTAGTTTTCTGAAGGAAATGCAAGAGTACAGCTCTGGGGATTCAGCAGCGTCATGGTGTTGGGGTTTTAGGAGTTCTCCTTCTGTGTTCTTTTTCTCTTAAAGAATTTTCCTCATACATGTTGCCAGGGGGACAAATTACTGGGTGCTTAGGAAAAACAAAAGACCTGGCCATAGGAGGAGGGGTGCATCTGGCTACTCTCTTTCACCTGGGCTTGTGGGCTGTGAGTTGTCGTGTTTGGACTGGGAGAGAGGCTGGACGGAATTTGTCAGCACTGGAGGGTTCTGCTTTTTCGGCTGCCTTCCTTCTACCAGAGAAACCCCGGGATCTCAAGCCCGCCTTTCCCTGCCCCGCTGGGAGCCGAGCTGCAGCCGCCCTGCTCCCACCGTTGCTTTGAGCCTTTGCTACTCTGTTGCCCCGCACATCCTGCCTGCTGAGACCTCCGGGGAGTTCCCACCGCAGCTCCGGAGTTCGATACATCGCGTCTGCCACCCGGTACTTGTGCTCGTTCCTGCTGTTCCAGCCTGCTGTTCCCAAGGGTCCTACCCAGGGGTTTGTGGAGCCTTTGTCCCATCCCTTCCCGGGATCCCAGGGCACCGGTGCCGCGTGCTCCCCGAGCTCGCTCCGGAGCGCCCCCTGCAGCCGCGGGGGAACCATCGCACCTGCCCTGCTCACCGGGAGCCGCCAGCGCCCCTGCCGGCTGCGAGCGGAACTGCACCCGAGGGGAAAGGGCCTGACAGCCGAGAAGGCTGGGACTGGGTTTGTGGTTCTGTTTGCTGTTACTGCCAGAGTTATTGTTGTTTTGTTTGCCTTGTTACACACATATAGATATCTAATAGTAAAGAACTGTTATTCCTGTTCCTCATATCTTTGCCTGAAAGCCCCTTAATTTCAAAATTACAATAATTTGGAGGGGAGGGGGTTGCAATTTTTTTTCTTCCATGTCAAGGGAGACTCCTGCCTTCCTTGGCAGACAGCTGTCTTTCAAACCAAGACACATGGTTTAGGAATGGTACTCCCTGATTTACTGTTCCCACTGAAACATCCCTGACCATGTGCTGCTTACTCGCTTTCCCTCTCTCACTGTGTCGGGATGGAGAGGAGAATTGGAGGCATGTAAAAGTAAAGGTCATGGGTTGAGATAAGAACAGCTTACTGTAAACAGCAGTAAGATAAGAAAAACTACTGGTAACATCAATAGTAATAGCAGAATGTGCAAGATAAGCGATTCACCTGCAATTGCTCACCATGTGGTCACCTGATGTCACAAACTGGGAAAATGTGCCTATCACCCTGT
Organism: Corvus hawaiiensis; assembly: GCF_020740725.1. NCBI lineage: Eukaryota > Metazoa > Chordata > Aves > Passeriformes > Corvidae > Corvus > Corvus hawaiiensis. The sequence goes on from NC_063255.1 coordinate 56,520,239, forward strand.
GCATGCTGTGAGGTGGTATACAATAACCCCAGGGTCTGGCTAGGTCCTCCTGGCTGCAAAAATTAACCCTGTCCAGGCCAGAACCAGGATAGGCATCAAATTTGGCAAGCTCTGTCTATAACTTGCAAATGCTTGAAGAAAAATACACAACAGAAAAAAACCAGCACTTGAAGCTGCTCTTTGTAAAGCAAACTGAAGCTTATGGAAGCAGTAGGAAAAATTTATATCTCCCAAAAATTCTAAAGTGAGGTCATCTCCTTGCAGTCCTTCAAAAAAATCTCAGTGCTGATCCCCGTTCTTATTCTCAAGCCACTGACTTTCTGCAGTGAAAACAGTATAGTGTCATAAACCCCTCTGCATTTAACCAACTGCCAGGCTGCATTTCTTGCAAAGACTTAAACTGAAGGGTAAAACAGCTTTCTCATCCTCTGCTTAGTCCTTTGGTATAAATAGCTTTTGATAATCTGTTACCTTGTTTTTCTTATTTCTCATGTGAATAATTTTCTTATAAAAAGGGTCCCATAGGAGTAAAACATTATAGAAGGTGTATGGAGAATACTAAGAAAAAAGACTGTCTTCAAACCTACACTGACTTATTGAATTGGATTGGTTGGTTGTGATTTAAATTTTAAAAAATCCACCCACCCTTCTCCCTGAAATGCTGATTTGTTTCCATTCTGTTTCAGAAGTTGATTTTACAAGTAAGTCTTTTTGTGCCCAATAAAAACAAGGACTTTTGAAGACAAATCTTGATGCTGAAGCTGATAGAAATATCATTTTGATATTTCTAACAGTGAACAAGAGAAAGACTCAATATCCAGCAAGAAATGATAGCATGCTAGTTCTATTAATTATACTATTATTACTGTCTATTAACTTAGACACAGTGATTTAGAAGAAGTAGCTGACAGTAGTTTTATGTGCTAGGACTACAGCCTGTCACCAGAAAATTAGTCTCTTAGGCAGGGCAGGGGTTTTATACTCTCATGTGATACTCAAATGCTGCACCTGTAACTGTCTATTGCAGAAGTCCAATGTAGAAAATTGAAATTGTGTTTTGCTATGGTGTCCAATATCCTTGTTATCAAAAATTCAACTCTTTTGAGACTGGGTTTTCACATAGCTTTTTACTTGAACAATTTTGGTGAATGACTCAGCATTCAAGCCTGGACAAAAAAATGCAGAATAATTTAAAAAAGTATCCCTAAAACCATAGTTTCAGGCTGAGTTTCTGCTCTCTTGACAGTGATCCTGTGCGACTCAGGTTCCTTTTGTTTTTGGGGACTCACAGTTTTTCTCCTTCCAGGGGAGTTTTTATAGCCATAAGCTGGGCTGAGATGTAGCTGAGAGCAACAATATTTCCCAAACACAGACACGGATAGGAAAATGTGGGAGTTTTAGTTCCATTTTTTGCTTCTATTCTTTCAGATAGTTTACTAATCATATGTATTGTGAATTTACTGTGCTGTTAGCAGGTTCCTTATGGGACTGTGTTTTGTTTCTCATCATCTTTGTTATTCCTTTTTTACAACACAAAGTTGAGTTTTTCTATCTTCAAGGGAAGAGGGTGTGCTCTGCATTTATTCTTTTTTTTTTCCCCATAAGGGCTCCCATTAGCTCTAAAATTAAGTCAGTCCTGACTGAAGTGGTTCTAGGTCTGTGCTCATCTCAAACCAAACAAGATTGTGTTTGCAGGAGACTGGTGACCTGGAGGCACTCATTTTGAAGACACCTGCTTTCTGACTTTCTTGGAGATATTCTGACCTCAGGTAACTTTTTTTCCAGGAAGTATTGTATCCTGACATTATTGATATCATTCTAGTTTGTCATGAAAATAGATGTTTGATGCATAAGATTTTAGAAGATTCATCTGCCCTCAGCTCTCCCTAGTTCTTGCATTTTTCATCTCTTTCATTTGAACGCATACAGATCGTGTATGCTTTGTTATACAGTCCATTAGATTTAATCCCCTAACATTAGTTGTTACTCCCCCAAAAACTTACATGATGACCTTTGCACAACAAACAAGTTGTGCATTCTAGCAAACTAGATGAGGACATCATACATCCATCAGAAAAATATCAACTGATCCTGAATACTTGTCTTTAATATCAGTAGCCTTCAGCCTCACCTAACAGTGCCACTGATGTTTACTTAATGTCCCTTCAAGCACTCAAACTAATAACGTGCTAGGTAAAAGCTGCTGTAGGTTGACATCTAATTGAAACTCAACAACGCAGATAAATGATTAAAATATTTATATTAATTCCACTGTGTTTAAGGACCTTTTAAAATGTCTTTATAGGATTTATGTACAGTCTTGCTGTTGCGCAGGTTGAAAAAATATCCACTTCCGACTACAGCTCAATCATTAGTTTAACAGCTCATTGATGAGCACTGCTTCTGTAAAACCTGAACTGCTGCCCTCCTTCTTACATTTAACCATAAACAGATTCTGATGTTTGATCTTCATCATGGTAAAAGTAGATCACCATGATGCAAAACTTGAACTACCCTCTTAGCAAGTTTTGCAAGTTTTGACCAGGAACGGTTCTTTGGCTTTGGGTGCAAGCTTTGATTTTAAAGGTCAAATTTAATCCAAAGCCACATTGAATAAGTTTCTTAGGATTTTGTGCATTTTTTTTTTTCTTTTTAATGACTTGGATATCACACTGCTGGAATTATTGAATGACGAGGGGGAACTGAATAGCACCAGGAACTGAATAGCACCAGAGACAGAGAAATTAGATTCCCCCCATTCAAACTGTGTTTTGAAGTTGAAAGAAAATTTAAAAGTAGTTTGAATTAACAAGATGAAACTTGCACATGACAGATACTTTTCTATCCAAAGTGTGTACCTGTCACATTATGAAAAGCCAGGCTAGGATGTATACTGGTGCACAACAATACAAGTATAATACATAAACTTTTCTCTTTTTGTGAGTGTGTTTTTGTTTTGTTATACTTTTCTTTTAAATGATTTGAGAACAGTTAGATTCTGTCCTTGTGAAAAGGGCACAATTTTCTCATCTTTTCTCATTTGGGTTTATGTAAGCTGACATTTGCCATGCCATTTGTCTCACTCTTAGCTATTTAGAGGCGCTTGCCCAAAGAATCCTTTTGGGAACTAGCTTTCTAGACTCGGGGCTGATGTTGCTTTCTGGGTGAAACCTTCTAACCTCTTCAAAGAAAAGACAGATTTAACCCCAAAGCCCTTATTTATAACAACCAGTCACAAGGTGACCATCCTGCATGACCTGTGGAACATACTACACACTATTTTTAGACAGCACAGAATGCACTCAAGGTCAAGTGACACAGTCCATGATTAACAAAGAATCCTTGCAGAATTATTATTCAATATTAAACCACATAGATGGTCCCAAAGAAAAGAAAATTAAGAGAAGGTAGGTAAAGGTTTGACTAGTATCTCGCTGTTCTTGAGTTAGTGACTTTTTCATGCTAAAAAGGAAAGGAAGTGTAATTTAGAGGTTAAATGAAACGTCTTTGTTTTATGCTTATAAACGTGTGCATATACATATAAACTTACATATTCTGTCTTTTAATACTGTAATTTTATACAAATATGCTTTGTCAATCTTTAATTTTCCACAGAGAATGGTTATTTGTTTCCAGGAACTGAATACTAACATGATTTAAGCAAAAAAATACACACTACAAATCAATGGTTTAAATGTAAATTGAGCAGAAATGTATAAATAAATGCACACTGAAGATAAAGAATGGAAAGGAAAAGCGCTTTTTTTCTTTGCCACACAGAATTTGAAAAGATTCTCTGTAAATAGTTCATAAGAACACACGTGTAACAGAAAAAAAGACTTAGGGATCTGTGAAAAGGACAGGGAATCAAAACCAATTTCAATATTTAAACATGGCCTGCTCCTGAGTGTAGCAAATCACTTAATGAAACTCAAATACCTTAAGAATTGAATAACTGTTAAACAAGAGTTGTATAAGAATTTAAGTATTCAATGTCATTTAAGAAACTTTTTTTTCACTGAGATTTTAAAAATTATATTATATATTTAGCTATTGGGGGTATTAAGAAATAATTTGATGATCAAATGTAGTGCTGCATGGTTATTTCATCCAACAAAGAGAAGCTCTAGTCATTAATTTAAATTTTTTTAATAGTGAATTATTACAGTAGGACTTGAAAAATTTGTACTGTTATTCACAGTGGTTAATAGTTTATTATACAACTCTCCAGTTGAGCTTTGCTACAGTTGCTAAACTCAAAATGCCCTTTTATAGTCTTGTGAAGCTGGACAATTTTTGCTTTTTTTACATGACTTTTACACTTTTGTTTAGATCTGGAGAAAATCTGAAATGCTGAGCAGACAGGTAAATAATTTTGTTATGAAGGATAAAACCATTTTGTGTTCATTGAGAGTTTTAATATTTCCAGTTGAAACAGCAACTTTCAAGAATTTAAACTCAGTAATAGAATGCATTCATTTTATTTAAATTTGGCATCAGCATTCCGAACAAAGAAACTTTTTTCTTTTTATATAAGGAGATATATATGCACACTCTGTACAAATGATATGTAACATACACATAATGTCATAGGTGAAAAGTGTTATTTTTAAGTACAAGAAACTCCCAAAATAAAAGCACACTTTCCAGATCTACCTAAAAATTTTAAAAGTACTTATTTTCAAATATCTCTCTCCATATGAATACTTCCAATTTGTGACTATTATTAGTTATTCTTGCCTCAGCTGTAAAAGTTTTTTCCAGAAATGTTCAGTTGTATTTTGCTATGCTTTTAACTGATGTCACCTGTTGAATACAATCAACTCTGTTCTTTCTACAATCAAGGGAAAATAATGGCACTGATCCAAATTTCTCCTGCATCAGTATTAAGCTCAGTGGTGTGAAGCTATTCTTTTTAAGGAGGTCAAACAGGATCCTGATTGCTCCTGCCTTAAGAAACCCTTGATACATTTTGGAAATTGAAGACTGGCTCAAAGCCAGATTAAAATTTGGAGATAACTTTCTGTTATTTTCAATTTTCCTTATGATATCATTTAGCCTGATGCTCTGTCCTAAAGCTTTGATATTCATATCAATAGTATTCACATGAATGTTGTGATTCAGTCTAAGGGAAATCTTTAAAGCTGTTTTTTGGTACTCTCAACACTAGGGCTTTTTGTATTTTGTAGGTTTGTTTGTTTAGGATTTTCGTTGTTGTTTTTCTTTTTTTTCAAATTGTGACATACTGAAAGATAACTAATCACCACCTTGAAAATGTAAATGAAGTGGCACATTTTTAGAAAGTTTTTTTTCCCCCTGCAGTTTCGACTATTACAGTTTAATCCCTTTATATGGGTAACCCTCCAGAAAACAGGTATCTTTGAAAAGCTGGCAATATCTAGGATACTAAGATTTTAAAAAATAGTGTTTTTCCATATTCCATATTTTTTTGTAGTTTCCAAATAGCTATTTAATTCTTACTACCACAAACTACTCCATACATCAGTGATGCAGTATGATTAGGGGTGTCATACAGTCTCAAAAAAGGGATAACAGTGAGAAAATGTTCATGCAGGACATGAAAAAACTTTTGAAGTGTCCAGAAAAGCTTAGTGAGGATAACTCAATTTTTAATTATTTGATTAAAGGGAAGGTAACTTGGGATTTTTTGTTTGTCTGCAAGAAAACACAGCAGCATTTAGTGAAATCAACAAAATTTGAAGCAAATGACTTAATGGAGTAAAAATTTATGTGAGCATCAAAATTGGCCAAAGCAAGGATTAAAAACCTGAAGATATTTTTGAAAATGTGGCATTTTTTACACTTGAGTCAGGGACCAGCACTAAAGGTGAATGTTTCTCTGTAGCTGAGTTCTTGCATGTTCTTCACATCATCAATAAGTGATGTCACTTTGAGGGACAGAAAACAGGGCAAAATAAATCTCTCATGTAATCTGGTATGACAACATCTGCATTCTCTAACTGGAAAGTCTGTGTCATGACAAACAGAATTTTCCAAAATTACATTTTATTCTAATGGTTTCCTTGGGGTAGTAGGATTAGAACAAACTATTAAAATGCTATTCGAAGCCAGAACTTTACATGATCAATACATATAAACTCAATAAAAATCATTATTAATTAATTAATTATTATTAAATTATTATTAAATGAAGTTATTACTTCATTTGCCATTATATACTAGCATTTTCTTCCAAAGGTGAAATAGCCCACATCACTTCTTAAAAAGAGAGCCAGAAAATTCTCCATCAGAGTTATAAGAAATATATCCCAGAAATAGTTCAACAATTCTATTTACAGATACTTCATAAAAGAGATTAATTTCTGAAAATTATTTTGTTCACTATTATTGGAGGGATGAGGAATAAGAAATGACAGTTTCTTAACAGATCATTCTAAATGCACAAAGTGAACACAGAAATATCCCTATTTTATGTAAGAGATGCTCTACATTTCTTAGAAAATAGTTGTTCCATACAAAAATATGTACCCTGGAAGAGGGCCAAGGTTTTGGAGTAATGTGCTTATTGGTAGCATGTAGTGTGAATCTAAGCTGCAAAAGGAAAGTTTAAACTTATGCTTTTCCTCTATCCAATTTGGGAAGAAATGTCTGTTATGTGTAGAGGGATAGCACTGTCATATGCAGTCTTAGATGAATTCAAGGAGTAATTAAGTCCTACCATAGAACAAACTATGTGCCTATTTGTGCATAGAACTAAGCTGCTCATTTTGCAATTTTGTTGAGTTAATGATACTGAGTACCTTAAAAGCCTCATCTCCTTGAAGGATCAGACTCTGAGTGCTATAAACTTATCTTTACAAGCACTTCTTAAAATATATCTTAGAGTGACAATAAACAAAAAAGGAAATTACAGCCAAAAAATTTATTTTGCCTTTGATTCAATGGAAATGCTAATGAGCTACACAGTTTATCTTCAGCGGAAGAGGAAGAAGAGGAAGAGGAAGAAAGAAGAAAGAAGAAAAAAGAAGAAAGAAGAAGGAGAAGGAGAAGGAGAAGAAGAAGAAGAGAATAAAATTACAAAACATATATGCCAGCTTCTTCAAACTATTTTAGACAAATGCATGCAAAGGTTGAATGCCTTAAAATTTTTGACATTCTCCCTTTTATCCCAAGGAAATTTTTCCAACAGATTTTTGGTTTTTTAAACTCATGTGTCAAACATGCAACCAAAGAAAAGCCTTGTGATGAACTTGAGATACGGCAAAGCCTTAGTAACTGGAGTATGTGCTGTTTCTAAAAGAGTTTGTGGACTCAGAGCTCAGTGTTGTTGTTTTCAGCTATAAGCTGGCTGTGTTACTCTATGTTTTCTTTAAGTGTGATTTCATCAAGCTCTGCTTTCTGTCTGGGTGATGTATCTCAGTGCAAACAGCTCACTGTTAGCCATTATGTACCTATTAGCACTGATTGCTTTCTGATAGCGCTTCACCAGTTGGTTTCACTCACTTTGACAGGTTTGGTGCTTTGTTTAACCTTTAAACTAGTGGGGCAATAACACTGCTGACAGAATTGGAGAAATAATTAAGGAAAACTTAGTCAAGGCATAAGAAAACAACTGCAACAAGGCAGACCTTTCTGGTGGGTTTGAGTTGTCAGTTGATACAGGAAAAGGATGGGGCAGACATAGCCAGAGCACAGTCCAGCATAACTATTTTCCATTTAAACTGCAAGAATCCAGTTTAAAGAGATTATTACTGCTTTACTAATTCTATTTTTTCCCTCTGTAGGTACATACTGTTCTAGGCCAGTAAATAATTTTTTCCCCTGTTTTTTACAGAATGCATAACACCTGTGAGAATACTTGCAGCTTGGGGAGCATTTCTGGTTTGATTTATAAAGGAAAAAGGAAACCTCAGTATTTTAAAATATTGTCTGTATAAAACAAAAGTCACAGAATCACAGAATAAGCTAAGTTGGAAGTGACCTACAAGGATCATTGAGTCCAGCTCCAAGCCCTGCACAACACCATCCTCTGTCAACAAGCCCAGCCACTTTCTGTGCTAGGGCGCTTTTCTCCTTCTGAGATAGGTACATCCTGTCAGGTGTCAGTAGACCATATGTGGAGTAGGCCCTCCCATGGTCAACAAATCCCAAATTTTTCCACCAGCACCAACCTCAGAGCCATGCATTGACCTTATGGATCTGCCTATTCCTTTTGATATTATTTGTTGTTACTGAAAGAATTGAGGAAATCACCACTTGTGCTCCTGATTCATCTACCAATTATCCCAGAGCCCTGTCATCTCTTCTGATTGCCCTTTGACTCCTATTTGTTATTTCGTTGCTCCCAGTTTGAACCAGTGGCAGATAGGAGTCAGAGGGCTTTACTAGGCTGGCGAGTTTTCCGGTAATGTCCCTTATCCGTGCCCCTTGGAAACAGTAGACTTCTCTGTGGGCTGGGTCCAGTCTGCACAGCAGGCCCTCCATTCCCCTCAGATGGGAGTCTCCCATAACAACTACCCTTCTCTTCCTCTTAACAGAGGAGGTGTTGATGGTGGGTTCACTGCGCTCCAAGTTGCTTGTGCTCCCTGGAGCTGTTTATATCACTCTGGGTTGCTCCTGGAACTACTCTCCCGTTGCCTGGTTGGCTGCTGAGGGCTTCCAGGTCCTGTTGAGGCTCAGTGCTGAACTCGGGAACCATCATGTACAGCTAAGTCTTTCCTTCCTGGACTTTCCTTCAGTCATGGCTGTGTAAGCCTGGCCAACTGAGTACTTTTCCACAAAACTTTCCACCTACCCAGTTTATGTTTGACAGAGTTTTGATCACTACTACTGAGCTTATACAGGAAACCAAGGTATGAAGTCCCAAGCAGGAATGACTTAAAGTTGAATCAATTTAGTTATTAATACTGGTTTTTAATAGATAACATATTAACTAAATTTGGTTATTAGTAGATAACACATAAGAAGCATTTCCTAAATTTCTGCAGGTAGTAGGTTGCTGCAAAATCATAAAAACCCCTCACTTTGCATAATTGCACCAAGCTGCAAATTACATCAGCAGCAAAGTTGCATCCTGAATAGATGGAAGAGTTGGAGCTCTTGAAAGAAAATCGAGGCGGGGGAACCTGATATGCTAGCTTTCTAGTAGATGCTTAGACCCCTAGCTTCAATTTATTTCTTCTTGAGGGAGCAACACTCTCCCAGTACTGGGAGAGGCTGTCGTCCCATGAGATAATTGTGTTGGTGGGGCAGGAAAACCCATGTGGTCCTCTGGCTCTTGAGATATAGCATGTCAGACCCTCAGTGGGTCAGACCCTCTCCTTTAGGTGGTCCTTGTCAGGTTCTAAGCCTTGCGGTCTCTCTCTCATCCCTTCATGAACAAGCAGGACTACAGTCATGGCTCAGAGCTTGGGTAGTGTGAAAAGTAATTACACTGACCTTCTCAGACTTTTATTCTCCACAGATTTTGTGTTTTCCTCTCTTAAAGTCAGGAACTTTCTTTATTTTTATTTTTTGTTTGCTTGTTTGTTTTGTTTGCAGGAATATTCAGCACTGCCACAGCAGGACAAAAAAAATTTAAAGGGCAATATATGGCTTTTAACCCACAGAAACAATGGGGGCAATTACTGTACACATCCATCTACTTTGAGGATGGCCATCTACTTTAAATCTAGCCAAATGTTGAAAATGAGGTTTCATGTTTCCTTGCTTCTCTTTTACTGAGGGTGATTCAACATTTTTTGGAAGAAATATGGTGCCTAATTATATGATCAGTACAATTTTCGCAAAAGTGAAAGGGCAGAGTGAAGAGACAGACTGCTTGAAAGGCAGCCTGGTATTCTGTGCTATTACAGCTTCGGAAATACATTGTCTTTGTAGCTGGCAGAATACAGGCAACCTTCAGCAAAAGCTTTTCTTGAATTTTTGTCATGAAATCTTTTTTTTTAACTTTCTTGAATTTAAGTAACTCATTGAAGAATAGAATTGATCATAATCTCTCTGTTTCTCTATAAGTCAAAACTGGCATGCAAATTGTGGATCTTGGAAAATATGCTTCATTGCTGCATACAGATAATTAAAATCTAAATAATATTTCAATACAGTAGCCACAATAGTCTTTATGATCATTAATAATTGAAGAGTTTGTAAGTCATTAAAATATAATGCATTCATTATTTTCCTCAGGTTGACTAGTGCATTACATGATGTGATGTATTTTATAATTCATATCCCTCCTTGCTTGACTTGTACTTCCTTTGGCCATGATAATAACAAAAATAGGCTACTTGTCCTTTTGTGTGAGATGTGAGATACTGACATCAAGCAAGTACCGCAATTGCCCCTTAATTGTGATAACCAGTCTAATTTAGTGTCCTTTTGTCATTCATTTATCATCACTTTCACTGCTCATAGTATTATTTCTTATGCTAATTGCCAACTAGAATGCTCCTAAACTACATAAACATGTAAATACTTCCTAGCAAAACAGTTCAACATTTCTTACAGCTTATTTTAAAAATACGCTGTTGAGTGCATGGGTAACAAATGTCTAAAGTAACGTGAATTTATCTCTGGCCAGATAAACAGTACATTTTGTGGATTTTGCCCTTTAATAGCTTCAGTAATCAGAAAGGTAAAGAGAAGACAGATATTAACGGCAAGATAAGTTCCTCACCCCAAAAAGAGAGAAATTCTGAGCTCTTCACTCATTGTTTTACCACGTACAAATTTTTTTACAGAGTATGTGGAAACTGGATAATCTTTTGACACCACAATTTTTCACCCCTGTGCATTAAAGTCTCTTGACAAATACAACATCACATAAAGGAAATGAGAATGATGTTTCCCCTACTACAGTATGTGAATTGAAAATAATCTTATCGTATACAACTTACTCAACACCTTAAGAGGGTGCGCTTATAATGAGGCTAGGAATAAAGATATCAAGAATTGTGTTAATTAGAGGATTATAGTGCAGTTCTTGTAACAAAAAGCTGGAATATGGAGAACCTCTGTATGAGACTGCTCTAAAGAGAGCCTTATTATTAGAGATGCAGGTGCCATTGCTTGTGGTGAAAATAAAAGGGTTTTTTTTTGAGCAGATCAGCAGTACAGCAGAAATAAATGGAATTGGGTCATTATATGTAAATTGAAATCTAACTGCAAGGGTAGAGCACTTATACATGAATTCATAAACCCCAGACCAAATGAATTGGTTAGAGATCAGCAGCCATATGAATTTCTCAGTAAATGTCTCTCACCCCATTGACACTTTTTTCAGTACTCCATATGCTAGATTGCAAGCTACAGATTTAGCCCTTTTGCCCAAAGGCATCCGAACCTGTGAAAAGCCTAGCTGAAGCAGTGTCTATTGTTCATTGACAACTTGTCAATTTACTTCCAGGCAAAATAACTCATAAACATGATAAGTAAGGCAGATAAAACAAGAATGCTTTCACACTTTGTAACTTTACTGCAAAAATGCCTTGTTTTTCATAAACGTGTGAAATCTCCCCTCAGAATTGTGACTGTGCACTGAACTTTAAAACTGTGTGGAAACCACACATGCATCTCACGATCTCTGTCTATAATAGGATGAATGTTAAATATTAAAGATGCTTTAAAAGTGATAAAATGAAAGATATTCAATGGCTGAATAACATTCTCATATCACTAGCTGATAATAATATCACTAGCTGAGTTAATAAAAGTTCATTCTAGGGAAAAAAACAGCAAAAGACAAATGTTTGAATACCAGTCTCTAAACTGACATTCATATATTTCTTTAATGGTTATTATGTAAATCTTCCCACTTCTGGAACCGTATAAAACTCCTTTACTTCCTAGAGAGTGGCAAAGAGCATTAAATAGAAATCAATGACTTACCAATTTAAAACATGGTCATACAAATAGCTTCCTAGTGCTCAAGAAGAGTGATGATACTTTTCACAAAAGATATTTAAATGATTAATTTTTTATACATTGCCATACAGACAATTTTGCAATCACACACTCAGGGTTTAGTTGACTGCACATTCACACACACAAATTATTCACAAGGAAAACTTTGGAACAAGTTGCCAAAAAGCAGCTGTAGAAATGACATTATTGCACATGCCATTAGGCTGAGACCATATTTATAGTGCTAAAATATTACTTTTTTCTTCTCAAAGATAACTGGCAGTTGCTTCCTCTCCCTTTGTTAATTTCCTTACTCTTTCTTGACATATGCTAAATTTGTAATTCCATAGGAACATAGTTAGCTCATCTTTTCTGCATGCAGGTGTACTTCCTACACTCTAGTTTTGACCTCTGATGTGGTGTTTCCACAACACGACCAGTAGGTGCTGTGAAATAATGGGACTAAAAATTAAAAAGTCATGCTTAATTTTGTGGTAGATTGCTTTTGGGCCATTGGTGCACCCAGCCAGGTGGATTGGAGTATGTCACCTTGTTGAGGAGGCCCAGAGCTGCCAAAAGCCTCTAGAAAGTCATGATGGCTCAAGCCTAGTAGAAAGGTTGTTCTCCTCTGGTTGCTGATGGCCTGGCCCGTCTCTACTGCAAAACTTACGGTTGTCCCCATTAATTAGTTAAGCTGTGACATGGAGCCATTGGGGAGTGGTTACTTTCCAAACTTGATTGCTTTCAGAAAGATTGGGTGGATCTTTGGATGAGGGGAAAAAAGTTAGCATGTGTTTTGTGGTGAATTACTGCTTTATGAGTAGCCAGAGCCTATGAATGAAAATGTGATTTTTTTTCTTGTTTTCCAGTTATATTTGCCTATGACAATGAAGAATGTCAAGCCTTAAACTTTTATTTCGAGTAAATTTTGAGTAAATTTTGAGAAAATTTTGAGTAAATTTTGAGGAATTAGAGTTAACAAACATTAAAATTGCAAAAAAATATTAGTGAGATATTTTCTCTTAACCCAATCATAAAAAAGATTCCAACTTAACAAAAATTTGGATTATTTATATTTTATTAATATTAGATGATTCTTTGCTATGTATAATTAGAAGAAAAAAGGGAAAGAGAATTATGAATGCATCATCAGCTATTGATTCAGAACTGAAACTCACTTTCTGTTTACACATCCTTTCAGATTTTCATTACACATTCATTTTAACTAATTACAACTGTAATTATAATTTACACAACATACTTACTAATTTGTTTTCAATATTATCTGCAGGTGCTATAAATAATTTGCCATGATTTTTCAATGAACTTCACTACTATGGGAATAATGGAAGAGAGATGTGCTGTACAGATGCATGGCCACCACTACACTAAGGAGAGAAAATTACAGCCCAAGACTATTTGTGTTTAATTTGTCTATGGCATACAACTTAGTTACACTCCCCAAACAGTACTGCTATAGATAAACCACAGTAAGGAAACAGCTATTTTCTTACTTCATCTTTCCCAAATACCTTTCTATGCAAATTATTAGTGCACTAATTGAACTACTGCATTATAAGACACTTTGGAGAGTGCAAAGTGCTTAATATATTATGTGTGAGACAATACATTAGTGCTTAATGTATTATGTGTGAGATTTTTTAGTCAGTCTATCAGTTAAAATAGTTTAAATAGACTTGTAGCCATACTTTTACTTATTTATTTTGGAATTTTGCTCTGTTGCCTTACTCTATTAACCTTCCTTTCAGTCATGTCAATTTACAGAGCCTCTAGCGCTGCATCCTCTGTATTCAAACTAAAGGCAACCTTCATGGGTGCAAAGAAATAAACCCCTGAATGTGTACCTGGAGCAGAGTGTATTTGCAGAGTTATAAGCTGTTTTGAAATGATGGTTAATGAGGAATAGGAGCTGGCATTTAGAGTTGCAACAAATCCTTTATGCAATGACTGGGTTCACAGACGTGATGCTATAAACACCACACAGGTAGGAAAGGGACCTCTGATCCTCCCTCTGAGCAAGGCTGTTCACCAGCTGATGTTATCTTCTGCTGATTCTCATCTTGGAGGGAGCCAGTTACAAATATGGGAAATGCTTTGGAGGTTCTCCCAAGTACAAAAAACCCTTTTGGTCTTATCTCCAGCTGGTGTAAAAGCTCTGGACCCTTTGAAGCCAGTGCAATTTTGAGAAGTTACTGAAGCTGAGAATAACACCTCTCTGGTTCTGGTGACTTTGGTGGTCGTGCATGTGAAGTGCATGGTGCAGGTGAAGGTTGTACAGTAGAGATAGCAGTGAAATAACTACTGCAGCATTCCAGGTGTTTGGCATTTGTTTTGTGTTTCTTTCACTGGCATCCTGGCAAGAACTAATGTAAACAACAAAGCAATTCTGATATAATTTCATGAGTGCTACACATTACAGGTGGTCTCTCCTGATACTCTCAAAACTATATGATCTCATAGATGTGGTAAAATTGAGAATCTGAATAAAATCTTCAACTGAAGAACTGGGAATTTAGCATTGCTTCACTCCAGTGCATGAAAAAAAAGTGAAAATATATCCTTCTTCAGTGGACATGTAGTCCATTATTGCTCCAGGTAAAACTTGGTGGAGTTATCAGAGCACAGCCGTTGCCTAACACCTCAAGGCTGTATTGTGGTTTGGTATTTGAATCAGGAGCCAAGTGTATTTTCACAATATTTTCTATGTCCTTATTTTCTACTGTGGTATATTTTTATGTAGAATTTAAAAATAAAAATTGTCTCCTCATGGCTCCTTCTTTTTTATAAATTATTTTTTATACAGCACATGGCAGATTAAAAGGGCTTAGCTGTGTTGATTAACTATCCAAATGTTTAATCAATAGCTAGATGCAGTCTCTCTGTGAAAGACCTTGGAGAAGTCCCACTTGCCTTATTTCCCACCCCCAAGTGAGACATCAGTGAATGACTACATGGTCAATGCATATCAATGCAGAGGGGCTTAGACAAACACAGCACTAATGGAAAATTGTGGGTCACCTTGTCAAAATATGTTAAATGCCCCTTAAGTTGGTTTTTTTTTTAATTAAGGAAAAAGATGACAGTAAACTGACCTTGCAATATCATATTTGCTTTCAGAAAGCAAATACTACTCAGTCTGCAACCTGTTCATTGGTGCATGGGTCAAAAATCCATTCCAACTGCACTATAAAATACACATCCTCGTGTTGATACAACCCATGGTAACCGCCTGACAGTGTTAAACAATTGTACTCTTTACTACAGAACATGTTTGCTGACACTTATTTGGAAAATATATGTAGGGGCCTCTGAGTGATTCATAAGTAAGGGTTATGGATGCCAGGGTGTGCTGGATGTTAATGCATCGCAAAGTCAGGGAAAGTTCATCTTGTGACCACGGCTCCTGGACTCGCTCCAAGAATATGCCATTTGCAGAGATGGCATTAACTGCAAGTGGGCTGTTGTGGGATTTGGATTCCTGCCCTTGTATTTATCTACTCACAATGTCATTAACACCCACATTGATCCCGAACTGCTGCTGGTGCCAAGGTTGTTTTGTTTGCTGGTGTCACAAATCACAAACATGAGAAAATGGTTCTGATAAAGATAACAGCTCTGCAGCTTTGCATTGTTATAAACGAGCCATAGGAGCCCTCCATACCTGCTAGTAATGTGCTATAATGATTTTGCTTAGCTATTATTTAGAAGCATTAGCTTTGCTTTGGCAAAATTAGTGTTAGGATGACTGTTATATGATTTGCTCTGGGATTGTCACAATGCATCTGTCAATATCGTTCTGGTCTTGGTACATTGCTGAAGACAATGCTGTAGGTTAAAACTGTCAGCAAGGACAAAACACTATTAATTAGTTAAGTATTGCCTTCATCATGAGGCTTGTTTTGAATGGGAAAGAGAGCGACGCAGAGTAGTATGCTATTTGCTTTAATATCTGATGTATTATACAGTTAATTGAATCTCCAATTTAGTGGCTCTAATTGCATGTATATAGTTACATAAATAAATAGGTTGATATCTGTACATATGCATAAATGGGCATGTATAAAATATACATGCTGCATATTTTTTTTAATTCATATGCAATCATGGATACAATATTTGCAAACAATCTGTTATTCTGTAGTCATAATTGCATCAAACACACTAAGAAATCTTGCAAGACTTTCTTGCTTTGTGGTTTCACAATCACAGGTTGGAAAATCTAAAACAACACCCAGCAAAAATATTGCTGCAGCTGTTATAGTAGCTTTCTCGTCTAGATTGGTGTGGCACACAGAAGACCAAAGCAGCTAGAAGAGAACCATGCAGCAGATCAGTAGCAGAGAAACAAAATACCATTTAGTGTTGTCTCAATCCAATGTACAGTGGTACTTATGAGTAGAAGTGAGTGTTCTGTGTCAGCTTCAAACACTGGGAAACACTTATCTATGACAGTTTTAGGAGTAATAATTAAACAGTCAATTGAGTCTTCAAAGAACCTGAGCCACAGGTAATAGTAGTAGGCACTAAAAATCCCATTCATGTATGGTGTATCCCTTTAAACCACTCTATTCATAAGGAATGGAGGGAGACCATGAGAAATATATTTACACCCTTGATGAAAATTCTCAAAAGCATGAAAAATCCTACCTCCATGATTTCAAGAGAAGGGTGAAGTATTTGCTTTGGATGGGTCTGAAGTTCAGTGATCCCCAAACCCCTGACCTTTAAACATCAAAATATATTACCAGCTCAGTTTTCCCCCAAGTCTGATGTTTTCCTACCTCCTTTAATCTTGGAATGTTCTTGCTAGTCCAAAGAATAAATTCGATCCGGATAGTGATTCCAGTTTACATTTTTGAAGTGAGAACATGTCTTGATACAATTCTGTATTTTAGACTTACTGAGGCTTAATGGCTGTGAACACTTCTGATTTCTCAAAAAAAAGCAGGGATGTTTTGAAAACGTATCTCAGAGTAGCATTTTATCTCAACTTGCCAGCTACACCTGCTGATGTCTCTGGAGTCCTCATGATCTCAGCAAATACATTTAGCTTTCTCTGAGGAACTAATGGAAAAATTTTATGACCTCAGCCCATTCAAAGTGACCAGGGTCTGACTTTGCTGAATGCTTGCAGAGTGCAAATTGGCTACCAACAGAAGACAAAACTTTGTAAACACAAATGCAAAGAAAACGAGCTTTAATGTTTTCTTCTCAGTGATAAATAGAAGTTGCTGGTTTGAGTATGCTGAAATATACACTCATCTTCTCCCTATGTAAATGAAGTGTACTTGACACTTGGAGGTTAAATGCTTCCTTGCAGATGAAATGGAAGCTTCTCCTGTGCTTCAATTATCTATGCCATCAGTAGCAATATTCAGAGTGTAGGAAGGTGCTCCCATATTGGAGACCAAGCTAATAAAAGTTTTGCTTGGAAACAATCTGGTTCATAGATATTTGTCTGGTGAAAACCATAAAAGAGGATTTGAGTCTTTTCTGTATAGGCTGTGTTTCCAAGGAAAAGAAAAAGAGCTCTCCTTTACAATATTATGATTACATTGAGTCTGTCACCCACCCCAGACCTAACTGCCTTGCCAGAGGCATATTCATTGTCTATTTGCAGTTTTGTGGACTCTCATGCTGGTCTGGCACATAGCAGGAAAGTGTAAAACCCATCACTGATTTATAAAATGCTCATACATTCAGAGATTTTATTTTGTTGCTTTTATTTTTTTCCCAGTGACTGAGACCCTCCAAGGTACAGAACTTTAGTAAAGTATCACAAAGAGGTGCAAAAATAGTATTTAAAATATTATGTGAAGTGTAAGCATATCCTGTATTGCTTTGTTACTCATAGGACTATTATACACACTAACAAAAATATTTGTAGTTGATGCAAGGGAGACCTATTCACTTTTTTAACTGAAAGAAGACAAGGTGATTGTCTTACTTAATATGCATTAGTATAGCAAAGTTGCATTTTTTATACCTTTAGTGAATGCATGACAGCCATATCAATGGAGGAAGTTTCAAACAAATATCTTTGAGAGGTTATTCACAAATGTTCAGGCCCTACTTAGTCTCATATTCTGTCTGTTTCTTGCCTACAGCACTGAATAAGCAGCTAGAGCAACAATAAACAATTTAAAGACATACAAATTTATCCTTACACAGGAGGACATGAAAAAGGCCTTTTGTATTCAGAACGACTGGTTCCCCACCATTGAAGCAGGGCTTTGTTCAGTGTGTGACAAATGATGGATTCTGGATAGCTGATTATATGGAAGTTTTGCTTCAGTCAAGTAGACGTGGTACTGGAAAAGCTGTGAAAAACTGTGAAGTTCATCTGTTCGCTGTGTCATGCTTCCGTAGCATAATGCTGCCAACATCTTGTGTGATCTCCACTGTAAGCCACCGCTGTTCTGCTGAGCAGAAGTTCCCATCTGTGGCTTCTATCTTTCTCAAAGGCTTTGAACGAGTCAGGGAGGGCATGAGGCTGGAAGTTGTCCATGCCAATTGAATTGAGTGCAACTGAATGAATAAAGAGGGATCACCTGAGTTAATTGGGACACCATATTATATTAAAAATGTTATCTGCCTGCTTTCCACAGACATGAGCCTTCTGGTCCAAAAGGAATGATGTATCAACTTTTTAAGTGTTGCATAGGTACACAGTGCCTGTGCTTACCTCCACAAGGGATATTACACAAAAATGGAATATATGGCCTATAATAGACTTGGAAAATAACCTTTAAAAATTAAAGCATATCAACAGTTCTGTTTTTCTGATATTTGTCTGTTTCAAGTCTGCAGTTGCAACTTTAGTGTCCTTGGTGAGACAGTCTTCCACAAGAGTGCACCAAGTCCTTCTCAAACAGAACTTATACTGGAAGATTCCAGTGCTTGTATTCAAATTCACATGGATTTTAATGTGATAAATAGTTTTGGTAGTTTATCATCACACACTGCCCTCACTGTGAGGGGAACATTAATCATACTTGGCAATGACTTTTCTTCAAAATGTAGTCTTCCTTGATTTCAGCCTGACACCAATTTGCCTTTCAGATGTGACCTGCCATCTCAGTGCTGTTCCTGTTGCAGCAAGAAGCTTTGTTCGCTTTCATAGGATTTACCTGGTTTTCCTTTTGATATTTCAGAAATCGTGTCCATGAGAACTGGCTTTTACTTCTAACATTTACTCCTTTCTTGTACACCTCTGACATGGATGCAAGAAATTTTTGTTATTTTGAACTCTCCAGATCTCATGTAAATACCAAATTGACATTAGATGATTTTGTAAGGACTTCTGTAGTTGGTTCAAATTTCTTTATTCTTAACAATGTGCCAAAGAATGACAACTTTGCATGTGTATTTCAGTTACTTTCCAGGTTTGATTAAGTTACAAGCATGAAGGATCCTTGTCTTCTGATATTTTGTCACTTCTGCATGACTGTTCTAGAATAGATCAAAAAGTTAAAATGCAGAGAAACATTAGAAAAAATGTATGCAGTTTTTTGAATCTGAAAAATTCTTGCTAGAGCTTTGCATCAGAAATTGTGATACCCTTACATGTGAATTCTTAGGAAAAGATGCAGAACCTTTTAATTAAATTAAGCAGCTGACATTGCATAGGATCAACAAATATCAACTGGTCATTTTGATACAGGGAAATAGCTAGTATTCTTATTGACAAGAAGAAATATAAATAGAAGTACTCACAGATGTAATTTTTTTCCCCTCACAATCAGGACAAACCCGTAATGGAGGACACGCATCAGCAGCATTAGGAAGAAAAGGACAGATCATGAGAGCTATCGTATCTCCAACGTACAGCATATGACTATTGAATCACAGATCAACCACAATACATCTCAGAAGAATGTCACATATCACTGGAAAATAAATGTAACTTCTGCAAACAAAAGAGACTAAAGGCACAGCAAACTGCAACAGAGTGCAGAGGAGCACGGATGCAAAGTCTAATTTAGCACTTGTTTTCTAAGCATGCTGTGCAGAAAAATTTTGATTTTGTTTAACAGCATGGAAAGCAATACCAGTAGAAGTGATGACTTCTAAGCACTAAGCAAAGAAAATACAAGTCATGTGACACATAAGCAAAAAGGTTAAGTGTCCACAAACATAATGAGGTTACTAAAAAAGACAATATTTAGGCACAACTGCCCCATAGGGTGTGTAATAACACTTATCTGCTATTCTAAAAAGCTGCAATGTTAACAAAAGTACCATTAATTTTGATGTGGGCTATTAACATGCATCAAGGAAGGCTCTTAATTTTTCAGCAGGAAGTGAAAATATGCTTATATGACAATATTTTTAATAATTAATGCATTTAACTATGTAATGTGGTAGTTTTGGTATTTATATTTTAATCAATTATGTTATAATTGTTTATTAACTCAAAATATACAAACTATTATGAGGTAAAATTTTATTTCTTATTTAGGCCAGTGTCTGCCACACAGCTAAAACAGTAACTTGCCATGGAAATGGCTCCATATACTTCAGCAAAATGAGTCCTGAACTTAAGATAGTAGAAGAAAATTTTAAATATTTCTACATTTAGAAAGTTGTCCACGGAAGCCGGGTAATTATGACTTTAATTTCTGTTTTCATGTGAAAGGACACAATAGGCATTTTGTTTGACAGGTATTTTTTCATTTATGGTGACCGATCTTTTCGGCAAAATATCCCTTTCATTAGACACTCCACAAGATGCATGTTTTATTTTAAAGCTTTTAAAGTACCCCCCTCCAACAACAACAACAACGACAAAAACACCACATAAAAGAAAAGAAAGAAAGAAAGAAAGAAAGAAAGAAAGAAAGAAAGAAAGAAAGAAAGAAAAATAAGCAATGAGCCCAAAAGAAATCAAAGCTTGATTTCCTGTGGTGCAATTCCATAGTCCAATTGTATGTGATCACTGTTTTCTCAGACACTGTTCTCAAGTATAAGTGATACTGTTTGTAACTCACTGAGATGAAACATTTATTCTGAAAAATATTTTGGGCGACTGTTGTAGAAAATGAACGTTACATTCTTTGCATGGAAAAAGAGCATGGGATATGATTTTCCCCATAAGGCATGCTCTTCTGCAATATATCAAATCTTTTTTCTCCTATGTGTGCAAATACACTCTCCTTTGTTATATTACAAGAGGTTGCATAAAAAGAGCCATTCCAAACTCTACTGATTAAAATAAATGTGCTCATGAAGGAGACAGGAGACTATACTACTGCATCCCTGGAACAGCAGTAACTTACATAGCAACAAGTTATTTTCAAGTTTGACAGAGGAAGTAATCGGCTATCAACAAGGGGTAATTGCCTGAGCAGACTAGTCTTTACATCTCATACATGCTGTCACCTTGGTAAGAAAGAAATACACCACTATCAATTCATGAGAAAAAAAAAATTGAAACATTCCTTTAGAGACTGCTTCTCTCAGCTGTTTGAGAGAACAGACACACAGTTTGGAACATATCTAATCTCTACTCTTTTCTTATCACTGAAGAGTATCCTAACACACCACAAAATTCATAACCTAAGCAGCTTCAGGCTATATTAGAAAGGATCCATTTTAGATTGGAACATAAATTTTAATCTGAGATTTACCTGTGGCTGTCACAAGTGAAAGCGGGTTAGTGACAAAATCCTTCAAGAATAAGTGAAGGAACTCTTAAGTAAAAGAGACAAAATTATCTGAATTTTATACTAAAATGGGCTGCTTAGAGAGCTAGATGAATATGCACAGACACACAGCCTCTCTTATGTTACTATTACACAAATATTCATTTGACTGAAATGCTCTTGCCTCAGAGGTGACAGGGTTTTGGGCGCTTGCATGGGTGACTTTTTATTGAAGCAATGTGGAAGGTGTTAAATAATTATGTACATTTGCCTGTACATATGTATTTTATTGCATTTTAACATGTAATACATTACAGGTAAGTATAACAGAGAAGAAAGAGTTTCTCTTTTCATGAGAAAATGAATTCTTTCTTTAAAGCCATGTACTAAAAAAACCAGCAACTGTTAATTAAGAAAACCCACAAGTGGTGGTAAACTATTAATATCCTGTAAAGTAACAGAGGGGCTAGCTGTCATAGGTAAACAGTAATTTTCTGCCAAGGAGAAAAGAACCTGCTTCTTTTTAGGGACCATTGTCCACTTCTTCTGTTAGCATTATGTGGCAATCTGTTCACCCATTGCTTTTCCTACTTCATATTGCGCTCCCACTTTTCCTTGCCCCTAGTCCTGGCCACTCCCTTGGGCTCTCCCTATTGGTTCCTGTACCCAAACCCTGCCCAGGGACTGCCCCTGAGCCCTTGTCAAAACCCCCCCGCGCCTGGATCACGAGGTCTCTCTGCCTCTGGGGATCGCGGGGACAAGATGTGATTAAAGTCATCTCAAACCCCTATGGGAGACCCTTCTCGCCTCCTTTGCCATCACTGGTTGTAGTGCTGCTAGCTGTTGGCGCAAGATCGCAGGGCCGTCCGAAATGGACTATGGGAGAATGACCAGGATTGCACTTCCCTAAGCATCTCTGCTGAGCTCTCAGGAAGCTACAGCCTGCTAAGTTAAATCTAGCACTACAACAGCATTATTTTACCTTAAGTATCAAACAGAATTTTATTACCTGAAACAATATATTGCCCTCTCTTTCTGTTCTGCAAAAGAAACGAGTCTCAATTTCCTCCACTCTATCTCTTCAACTTCTATTCAAACAAATTAGCTCCCTTATGCTACCTGTAGCACTATAATTTGAGGCCAAATAGCTAAAAATGAACAAAAATTAAAAAAACTTCCCCAACTTGAGTCATCCTGAATATTGATATGGGATGTTAAAATTTTGGAACCTGGTAGGATTGCTTGATCAAGACAGTAAACATTGCAAAAATAGAGTCAGAACTTGAATTTTCCTAAATTGAAGACTATAAAGCATATTGGAAGATTTCTTTTTTCTATCCAACACTTACGATCTCTTCCAACAAAGAAAAGTGGAAAGGTCTTAAAAGATTTTTGGCAGCAGTTTGCCAAAAGATATAAACTACTGTCAAGCATAATATGGAAGAAAAACCATCTCCGTTGACGTAAACAATGTGCTTCGATTTTTCTCTTGGTTATGATTTTGTGTTCCAGTGGTATTTTGAATTTCAAATTAATTGCTGTGGTTATTAAAGAAAAGAGAAACTTCCCTTAACCACAGCAAAAGTAATGAATGAGATCTATCAGCATAGTCGACAATCAATTTTTTGGTTTCCCTGTGTGTCTGCCCGCATATATTGACTTGTGGTTGGCAAGGCCTGAAGCTTGGTCTGAAGTTTGAAGAGCTCATACTGTACCTTAGCATGTTTCTATTTCTAAAGCACAAATTTCATCTGCGCAGGATCTGGCCATGCAGTTACTACAAAGTAAAGAAAAATCACAAGATTTAAATTTAAAAAAAAATAGTTCAAAGGCAGAGTACATAGGCTGACATTTTCCATTCAAAAATTTCAGTGCCAGTTCAGGTGAGTTTTGTGTATTTTATCAATGGTAATTCCTAATTCAGGAATAACACACCCTATAACCTATTGCTGCATAGAAGAAAGAAATACATCATCAACACCTGTCCCTAGTGGAGTAATAAAATGTTGCAGATTTTTGAGATAAAAACTTCATAATAAAATATGCTTTGTATGCAAATAATAAGATTACTTTTTGAATTGAAACAAAGATGGAAATTGTTTTCTGCAGTGGAAAACTGGAAGATTAAAATTAAATCATTGCTTCTATTCCTTGACCAAAAGAAAATAAGGTATTAGAAACATCATTCAACTTTTATTTGTGCATGACAGTGAATGAAAGATGGGACTTTTCGCCCTAGGAGCAAAACAGGTGAAATTTATTAGGAGTGAACATTCTCATTTTGTTGTACAACAATGTTGAGACCAAAATGAGAACTGAGCTACCTGGACATTCTTAGCTTTCTTTGAAGGAAGAAATCAGACTGTGTAGACTTTCCTGATAAAATAAAATGTCAGTGGTGAGGTCTTCCTATCTCCTTCTGTCTCTGGCAAATTCTTCCCTGACCATTACACCTTTTTTCATGTTACATTTCATCAACCACATCTCATGTTTCCCAAGAAGAATATTTTCCCATGCCTAGCTTTTTGTCACAGGTCATTATTTAACACAAAAGACATGCTCTCATGGCATCAGGTTGTTTAAAAAGAAGTTATTTATTGCAGAAGAATGTAAGTTTCACATCTAGCCATAGATGTTGTTCATAAACATATGTCCAGTAATAGATCAGTTTCTGTTCTTCTCAGCAGCTTTTGGAACATAAATGGAACTTTCTTAACTGCAGTGAGTGTTGGAAACTCACAGAAGTGTGAGAGGGCAGACATGTTTGCTGTGCCACATTCTCAGAGAC
The DNA here is from genome assembly GCF_020740725.1 of Corvus hawaiiensis. NCBI lineage: Eukaryota > Metazoa > Chordata > Aves > Passeriformes > Corvidae > Corvus > Corvus hawaiiensis. Next base: position 56,544,575 of record NC_063255.1, read on the forward strand.
AGAAAAGACTTGCAAAAACAGAAGGGATACAACAAGTTAAGTACCTTACACTTTAACTTTTCCCCACATTTATTTACACCTTTCCTAACAGTTTCTAGAAAAGTGCATGAGGTATAACGAAATAATTTTCTAACAGTCATGTTAAATCATTCCTGGTCTTTCAAAACATCAGAGTACCTGTTAAATATCCCATGGAAGTTAGAATAAGAGCCTTTTCCATAAGTGGGAAAGCCAGAATGATGGATACAGATCAACTCAAACAGATGCCAGTGGGATTCACAAACCAGTTTTATTTTTGTTGCTTGTCTCATGCTTTAAAATACGACACCAAGTGCTTATAAAATATACATGTGTGTGTGTGGATATTTTTCTGGGACTCTGTCTTGTATTTCTCAGCATCTGTATTTCTTCTTGATTCACAGCTGAACCTCTCAATTCAGGTGCTCATCTTTTTCACTTCTGGATTCCTTTTTCGTCTGTTTGCAGCTTAATTGAGCTTCTTTTGGCAATAAGGTGAATCCTCAAGTACAGAGATCCTGGAGGTGCTATCAGGGGTAGGGTCTAGGCTGGCATCATGCTTGCATGAAAATGTATGCATTGTTGGGATTGGTATAAGCTGAAACAAGAGGAATTACTGTATTCCTCCTCCTCCTCATAGGGCACTGGCAATAGGCACCTTCCTTCCTCTGTCTTTGCCACATACAAGGCTTGGGTTATTTGTTCATCGCCTACTCACCCGTGCCGAGACTCACTGCCATGTCAGCATTCCCATGCTGCTTCCCATGTAAAAGACTTAGAGAAGCATAGTTATATGATTCTGTACTTCTGCCCTTCTCAGGTATTTTGTCGGTAGGAAAGCAGGGTACATGACACAAAAGATAAATGAAGATGATTCTTTATGGTGTCAGTTAATCAGTCATTTATTTTTGAGTACTGACTGACTAGTCACAGGCTAAAAAACTGTCTCATACAGTCACACACTGATTTGACTGTTGTACTTTAGCTGTTTAAGGCCACATTATTTGAAAGCTCTTGAGCAGTATCCACTTAATTTAACAATTTCAGTCTTTATCAAGATTTTACTTAAAAATTACGGGAACTGTCATGAAGGAACTCAAGAAAGTTTGAAGTAAACATCTAGTTATAATTTCAAAAATGTTCCAAAGGAGCATTATAAAATACAAGGCCACTGCACAACACTCCAATTTTGCATCAGTTTTAAGCAAATTTAGTCAGATCTAAATTTAAGAAATGCGTAAATGTACAACAGTTCTAGTTATTTATCTAGGTTCTAGCTCACCTGAAAATATTTTATCCCTAAGCTTGCCTTTAGTTAAAATAATGTAAAGTGAGCTAAAGAAGGCTGTAAACATGACAAACCCTTATTTATGAATCATATATCATAAATATCTAATAAAAATTATTACCAGTGGGAGGGTAAAAACAATTCAATAAAAAAAAAGTGTGCATTATAAAAACGACTGTCATGACTGTCATGAATTGAAACACCTTCAGTTAAATGTATATATAACATACATCACATGTAAAAGCTATTAATCCCATTTAGTAACATTCAACGCATTTATGCTAAGAAACTGCTAAAATGCTCTAAATGGAATTTAGTGAGATGAATAAAAAGCACAATTACCGACTAGACTTTCTAGATTCCAGTTAGTAAGTGAGGCTGTGAAATTGCTCTGTGTTAAAAGAGTATTAATGTCTATGTTAGTGCTTGACTAATACTTTATAGTTCAGGCTCTTACTACATTAAACCCCATTGCATGTTTTCCTGTAAAGTCGTTGACCTATACTTGGAATATATATGTTTTTAAACTTTATTTTTAAGAGTTTGCTGCATTTTGGAAGTTCCTAATCCTGAAGAGGCTATTGTAACCTGAAGCTACACAAGATACCTGTTCCTTGCAGACAGGTTGGTGGTAAAATAGTGCTGAACCTTTGTTTCAGTGGCGATGAAAAATGCTGTCTTTTGGCAAATGATGCAAACAACAGCTAACTGAAGGAAAGTCACACTAGGTACAGCACATTCAATACTGTAAGCATGTGTTTTGCTGTGCCAGTGATGAGAAGTGGTGTGAACTGTGAGTCAAATCCTAGCTTGCAGAACTGTGAAACATAATTTTTCCACACTAATTCTGGCCTTCCTCCAGGGCTGAGACTGCAAAGATGCCTTTGGACATCTGCAAAGGCAAGGGTCCAATTCCCAGCTCTATGCTAGAGGACCTGGCCTGACTACTGCTACTGCTCCTTACTTCAAATTTGTAAGAAATTAATTTGATCTCTTGAAATTTTCAATTTCTGTTAGGAAAAAAATATTGTGGAAACAGATTTTATTAGCCTTCTATATTAGTCATAATGATCATGTTTTGGCACTTTTATTTGGAAAATATGTCAGGATTACAAATATTTTATGGTAGAAGCAAGAAAAAAATGTGTTTTTTAATAGAGGAATGCAGTAGGCTTGCAATAGCACTTTCATATACTACAATCTTTTAAAATACTAGGAATATCTCTTGGAAAAGAATATTAAAAAAAAAGAAATAAGGCACCAAAAAGTTCTACTCTTCTAAAAACTGGTTTGAATATTCAAGGGGGAGAATGTGAAACCATATATGGATAGACTCTTTATGTGTGAATTTAAATAAAATATAGAGAACATATAAGAATAAATAACAATAATAAATTTTATAATCCTAGGGACAGTGACAAGCAGAAATAAATTCCTCCTGAGTGAGGATTATAAAGTTCTATGAAGTCATACTATATTCAGTGAAATATGAAAGCTGTATCGCCTTAGCCTTTCACATCATGCTGTTGAGGAAAGCCCACTGTTGCTCTTGGGAATGTGTTCGGGATGCAGAAGACCCATCACATTACAGGGTTAGATCCCAATACCAAACTTTTATACACCTACACAACAATCAAATTTGCCATGTGAAAAACTGATAAAGTTACAAACTCCTTTCTCAATTAACCCTGGCCTAATGCAATAAATTCCTGTATAATCTTACCTGTTAAGGACTAGATGCAAACCCAACTGAGGAGCACAGCAAACCAGCCAGAAAACCAGACTGAGGGTGGTTTTTTTTAGCTGCATGACAGTCTGTGAACAGAACTTGGAGGAAAAGCAAAATCCACGGTAATGTACTGAGTCGTTATTGTTAACAGCAGCATAACTCTTCTGTAACAGCAGTAACATTGGTCTCAACTGGGGAAACACGGCAGGAGGTTCATGGAGTGCTCTTCCAGCATGCTGGGGAAATGATCCCTGGTGAATGCCCAAATGCATCTTGAAACATCAGAAGTGCTGGTGCTCAGCTCATGTGAAGCATGAGTTACAAATATATTACGAAGATGTATATGCTTAAAGCTGTGGTTATATGAAGCATGTCATCTGTATAGCCCAGAGGAGAAGAATTACATTGTGCAATCCTAGTTAGAAGCTGAATAGATGCGCTAACACTTGGAGCTGAAAGGGGTAAAATGCCAAAGCAAGAAGTAGCAAAGGAAACAAGGTTTGGCCTTTCCTGGGTCATTACTATACCCAGAATAACATTATGAATGCTGATATATAAACCTAATACTACTGGGGAAGCAGGAGCTCCATTTTTCCACTTTAAAGGATTCACGTAGCTCTAAAACCTTCACGGCTTGAACTGACAGAGGCTGCTGGGTGGGGGAAGTGCTCTTTCATTTGTCCCATGAAATCCCATTCAGGTTCTGCTGTCATATGAATAGCTGATAATTGGCATTTCCTTTTACTCAGATACATTCCCCAGGAAATTGCAGCAGTCTGCCAACCCGCCTAAGGCAAGTGGTGTGGAGAGAGGCATGGTGGCTGCTGCCGGCAGCACAGCTGCCCCATGACAGTCTAGGATCTGCCAGATTACCTCTATGGGTTGCAAACCCTCCTATGAATGGGGCTGCAAAGGGCTAATATGAGGTACTTCAATGCCACTGACCAGCTCAGTGGCTGGTCACATTTTCCCTTCCTTTTCTTTTAACTGCAACATTCACCAGCTGATGATGCAGCAAAACTTCAGGAGTAACAAAGCCCAAGGGCACCTGTTGATATATAAAAGATTTTTGCAATAGTGAAGAAAAGTTCTGATTCTGGGGGTAGGGGTGGGATGTTAGCTGGGTTTTTTTTTTTTTTTACAGCTAAAATAATACAACTTTTCCTGATTTTTTTCTTGAAGAAGATACTTTTTTGACAATGTGATTTTAAAAAATAGTTAGAAGCAATATTTAGATGAAAGTTGAGCACTTGGTATATAAGCAATGTGCTGTTTACTACTGTCCATGAAACTTCATAGTCAGTTGTGCCTATGAGAGGATAAAAGACATAAGTGAATTACTCCAGCATAGAATTCAAAAAGTTTTCCCTTCATCAGTAGGTCGACATACTGCACCCCACAAGTCCAAATTAAGTTACATAGGCAGCAAGATGTCTGATGGATCAATTGGATTTGAAGGGCCAGAACTGTGGGGACAATAAAAAGGGTTTTTTTGAATACATTAATTGCAAAAAATAGTGCAGGACAAGGATGATCACCTCACAAAAGGGGACATAGAAAAGGTGGAGATGTTTAATGCTTTCTTTACTCTGTCTTCAATACTGATAATGGGCTATGGGTGTCCTGGTGCTCTGAGCTGGAGAAACATGGCTGTGAGAATGATAAGCTGACAGTTAAACCTGAAATTGTGAGGGATCTGCTGGTCCAGCTGGATCACTATAAGTCTATGAGATTTGATGGGAAGGACTGAGAATCCTCAAAAAGCTAGCTGATGTCATTGTGAGGCCTCTCTCAATGATTTTTGAATCATGGGAATCTGGAGAGGTCCCAGCTGACTGACAGCTGGCTAACATTGTCCCAGTCTTCAAAATGGGCAAGAAAGATGAGCCTGGAAACTTCAGGCCTGTCAGTCTCACTGCAGTGACTGTTAAGTTTGTTCTGGGAGGTGTTGAAAAACACCTGAAGGACAGACAAGACAGTCATTGGTCACAGCCAGCACAGCTTCATGAGGGACAAGTCCTGCTTGTCAAAGCTGATTTCCTTTTATGACAAAGTAATCAGCTGTGCTGGTTACGGCTGGAGAAGAGTTAATTTTCATCACGGTGGGTTGGTATGGGCTATGTTTTGGATTTGTGCTGAACAGGGAGTTGATAATAAAGAGATATTTCTGTTATTGCTGAGCAGCTCTTACACACAGCCAAAGCCTTTTCTGCTGTTCATACTGCCACATTGATGAGGAAGTTTGGGGGTGCATGAGAGGCTGGGATGAGACACAGCTGGGACAGGTGACCCCAACTGATCAAAGGGATATTCCAGGCCATATGACATCCTGGTCAGCATATAATGTGTGGGAAAGAAGAAAGAAGGCATGTGCATTTGAAGTGATGACATTTGTCTTCCCAAGTAACTGTAATGTGTGATAGAGCCCTGCTCTCCTGGATATGGCTGAACACCTGCTTGCCATTGGAAGCAGTGGATTAACACCTTGTTTTGCTTTGTTTGTGTGAGTGGCTTTTGCTTTCACTATTAAACTATCTTTATCTCAACCCATGAGTTTTATGGCTTTTACCCTTCCAATTCTCTCCCCAGTCCTGCTGGTGGGTGAAGGAGACAGTGGCTGCCTGGGGCTTGGTTGCTGGCTGGGGTGAGTCCATGACATCCGCTAGTTGATAAAAGGGAGCCAGTTGAAGCAATCATTTTGGATTTCAGTAAAGCTTTTGATTATGTCTCTCACAGGATCCTTATGGACCAAATGTGCAGCACACAGCTGGATGAACACATCATGGGATGGGTGAGCAACTGGCTCATGGGTGAGGCACGAAGGGTTACAGTGAATGAGGTGACATCAGACTGGTGACCTGTCACCAGTGGGGGTCCACAGGGCTCCATCTCTGGATGAAGAGCCCTGTGCTCTTCAACATCTTCATAAATGACTTAGATGCAGGAGTGGAAGGGATACCAAGCAAGTTTGCAACTGGGAGGAGCTGCAGTACCCACTGAAGGCAGAGACACCTTGGCAAATTAGAGTGCTAAGCAATCACCAGCCATATGAAGTTCAACAAGGAAAAGTGCCAGATTCTGCACCATCCCATTCTGGGATGGGGCAACTCTGGATGTATGGGCAGACGGGGAATGAGAGGCTGCAGAGCAGTGCTGTGGAAAGGGACCTGGGGGTCCTGGTCAATGGCAAGCTGAACATGAGTCAGCAGTGCCCTGGCAGCCAGGAGGGCCAAGCGTGTCCTGGGGGCATCAGGGACAGCATCACCAGCTGGGCACAGGAGGGGATTGTCCCGCTGTGCTCTGAGCTGGGGCAGCCTCACCTCAAGTTCTAGGGGCAGTTTTGGTTACTTCAAGATAAAAAAAAAAATCAAAATATTAAAGAATGTCCACAGAAGGGAAGCACGATGGTGAAGGTCCTTGAGGGGAAGCTGTATGAGGAGTGGCTGAGGTCATTTGGTCTGTTCAGCCTGGAGAAGAGAAGACTGAGGCGAGACCTCATTGCAGTCTGGAACTTCCTCGTGGGGGGGAAGAGGAGGGGCAGGCACTGATCTCTTCTCTCTGGTGACCAGTGACAGGACCCAAGAGAATGGCCTGAACTTGCATCAAGGAAGGTTTAGGTTGGATTTTAGAAGGTTCTTCACCTAGCATGTGGCTGGTCACTGGAACAGGTTCCCCAGGGAAGTTGTCACAGCAGCCAGCCTGGCAGAGTTCAAGAGGTATTTGGGCAGTACTCTCAGGCACATGTTGTGACTGTGAAGGGCCAGAACTTGGACTTTGATGATCCTATCAGGTCCCTTCCAACTCAGAATACTCTCCTATTTTGTGATTCTGTGATTTCACACATCACAGCTTTCACACGCTTAGCTGATCATGGTGTCATTTGCAAGACTAACCTAGGGGAATTTGTAATTAATATGTGTATTTCAGCACACCTATATAGATGCACATATAGATGTAAATAGGATTATCTTAGAAAAATCTGCCATGCAAAGCATGGAAACATTATTCAGTTGACTGGGCAAGTTTATAAGGTAGCTTAACATCAATGAACAGCACTGATATAATATTGTTACAGAATGAATACTGCATGATGGAAAGATGTACAGAAGGTAGCTGACGCACAAAGGCCTAGTGGCATAGTTTCTGCTCAGGCAAAATTTCCACTAATGCTTCCAAAATCAGAGGGAGGTATTGACCTGTTACTACTCACCACTAGCACAGCCTTTAGGAACAGGACTGGGCCATCAGACAACACTTTTCATCCCATGAAATCCCATGCTGCTTTCCAAATTACATCTATTTACAGGTAGATAGATGAAATTTTATCCATGGCAAACCAGGTGACCTACAGGGTAAAATGCAGCAGAAATCCTGCACACCAGTTTAGAAGGGCAGCAGTTATCCTGAATGAACCTGTTGCTGTGTCTGCTGAGGACTGCAGAGTTTAATAACTCATTTCTACAAAAAATACTAGAGCAGTCCTCTAGGGAACATAGGCATCACCTACTTTTATCCTAAGCCCAGACATGGCGTCACCACACAGTGTTGTTCACCCATTTCTGCTCCAGATCAGCTGCAGGAGGTTGGGTTTTCCTCCAGATTTTGTCACCCAGGTAGGACAGATACGGTGTTTATGAGGTCTGACATGATATCAACCGAAGGTGAGTTTGCAATGAAAACATTTGTGAAGCAGAGTTCCTATGCAGGCAGTCTATGTACACTCAGGGCAAGTTCACGATACGCTCTTGCAATTGACATTTTACACAGCAAAGAGTCTTAATGAAAACAAGAACAGAACCAGTGGCATTAAGGAGCTTTTTAATATGGGCAAGAATATCATCACAGGGCTTTGACATCATTTGTGTTAGATACAGAGAATCCAGTGAATGACAAACAACAAACAAATGCTGACTGAGATCATATTCACTGTCAGTGGCAAATATTACATGAAGTCTTTACAAGCAGCAGTATCTTTCCTGGCTAAGTTTGCTTATGGCACATCTGATGCACTCTTATGAATAAAACTCCAGTTCTAAGCTGAGGCTATATAACCACTTCTGGGTTCCTGAAAAACCTCAGACCTGGGTCCATTACCAAAATGCTGAGAGGCACTTCACCATGGCAGCCTTGGCTGTTCAAACAAATGTGAGATATCACAAAGCATTACGTGGTAAATGGTCCTACTGACAAATACAGGTCTACAGTATTTGGATTCAGAAATGAATTTTTTGAATTTTGTCATTATCTCTGGAGAGATTTCTGGTGCAACAATGGTGATTATAGATGGAATTAAAAATAAGTAGCATTCAAAACTATGAAAAGAAAGGCTTGATGGCCATTAACTACTTATGAAAAAAGTTCTGCAGAGTTGTGATATAGCCAACAACTTGTATTTTAACATACTGATAATGAATCCCAGCATAGTCATTCAAATCCAAGTCAGTATGCTTTCATTTGTCCCTATGGAAATTTAAATCAATAATACTGGCACTATCCATATATGCCTATATGTATATCTATGAATATATATTTCTAAATTTAAAAATCCCATTGCATTGTTTTACTCTCATTTTATTCAGTTTTTAACACAGTAATGTGCGTCTCTACTTTTCCAATCAATTTATTCTGTTAGTATTTTTCATTTTAAATCCCTACATTAAGTCAATAATGTTGATTACTTACTGTAAGCACTGTGAACGCCATTCTAATACAGGTTATTTGCAATTTGACATCCTCATCTATATGCATTATTGCACTTGGAAAATTGAATGAAACCCTTGATTCAGAATCTGAAACACTTAGAAGTAACGATCCTGTTTACTGATTTACTAAAGTTGTCGGTTTTAAGAACATTTAATAGATGAAACAAAAAGCACTATCAGGCAAAAAGGAAACATCCAAGTTGGTTTAGGAAGCATTCATACTATTTTATAGTAGGAATGTGAATTTTTTGTGATTTTTGTTGTTTCAGATCTCTGAGCCAGTTACCTAACACTGTTAACCTTTTTAGTGCTTCAGTTTTCATATAATTCAGAATATGAATCTAATAAACTCAATGTAAGAGAAAATGTAGCACTCAACAGCTCAATTATTTTGTCAGAATCCCTTTTCAGTGTTTTGTCAGAATCCCTTTTCAGTATTATTTGCTTATTAGTGTGCAGTTGATAATGGCTGTATTTTATTTAGAATTGTTAAAATAAATTGGAAATAGAAAGTCCTTGGGTCCTGTGTGAACCATAAGTCCAAAGAAATGCAAAAAGTTACTTATAGCCTTTCACTGATACCTTTAATGACAGCAGTAGCATAGTGACTGAGCACAGTGAGCATCTGAAAGTGAGTTTGACATGAAGTCTGTGCCCAAACACGGCTCTGCTGGGAACCACTTTAGAAGGAGGGATCAACTCACAGTGACTGTGAGGGTATGAAGATGGAACCACCTGGAGGCACTAATTTGGACCATGAATCAGAGGTTTAGTTTAATTTCAGAGGTAGCACAAAATAGGTATTATATTTTGCTTTGGGTGACAGTGTGAAGGGAAGACAGGCTGTCAAGAACACAAAGTGTATTTTGCTGTTACTCAGTAAAAGGTAGTGAATAAAACCAAAACAAAAGTGGATTTTAGAGGGCAGATGATTTGCTTTTTTTGTTTTTTTTTTTTCCCACTTCTAGAATTGAATTTGAAGTCTTGGTGGTGCCTTTAAGTGATTCATCTCTATTCAGATGATATTATTTCAAATTCAAATTTATAAGAATAAATTAGAGAAAATTCATTCTCACATATCCACAACCTTTCAAAAATTTTCTCAGCCATTACTACACTGCAGATACTCAGTTTACTTCCTGATCTAAGCCTTTCACTTGAGATTTTAAACATATTATTTATCTCAGAAACATCATGAATTTAATACTCATTAGCATAGAATTAGAATAAATCTGAGGAAAACAATTGAGAGAATTAGAAATATATTACATGCTAACTTTATACAGTTTAATGAGCAGATGCTGAAAGCTTGTTTGATGGCTTATTTTTATTCAGAATTATTTTAGGGATTATCTAAGAGCTGTACTGTGGATTATAGAAAAAGAGTAATTTCAATTTAATTTAGCCCTATGAGCATGTGAAAGTGTTTCAGACAGGTGAAATATAGCAAGGGATGTCTTAAGCTACCACTCCAGGGACTATGAATAAAAAAAGTCAGTTGCCAAGTGGAGTTGGCATTTTACTAAGTCTGGATATAATTGTACTCGAAATTTTGAGGATACTTTGAAGCAGCCTTAAGAGAAGATATTGCCTATTGGAATTCCTTCTTAGTGCAAGTTTCACTGCAATTATTTTAGTTCAAATATTCTTGTGACATAAGATTATACTCTTGCTCTGGATATGTATATTCATATCACCAACTGAAATTGTTGAAAGCTACGTATCCTCGCTTCTGTGCCAGCTGACTTACTTTGTGGTTCATGTCTTGCAACTGGAAAATAGTCATGAAAGCCAGACCAAGTTTTTTTTGATGCACAGGCACTGAGCTTCTGGTCCATTCGAGCTGTCTGCTCAACTGCTCATCTGTTTTTGCTGTTTCTGTTGGACTTCAGCAGTGCTGTTCTGTGGTTTCTCTCTCATTTTCTGTACCCAGATCCTAACCCATGCAAAACAGCCAGCCCCAGGACCTGCATTAATGTTTCACAGTACCCCAGCAACACATTTATGGGCACTGACGAATACAGTAAGGTGCTGCCAGAGCATACAGACTGTCTGTTCTCTCTCAGTTGCCTTCCATAAAATAATGATAAAACATGGAACTTTTATTACTTTTCAGAAAAAAATATGGTGTCTACTATCACCCTCTTTTTTTTTTTTCCCAGTGTCTTTCTATTTCTGACATCTTTCTTTTTTAATTAGTCAATAGGAAACACCACTCTTTATGAAGTTGCAGTCCCTTTTGTCAAGTATCCCTTACTAGTGTTGAATGCTGTCAGTTATGATCATACTTGAGCAGACTGACTTTCCTGCTCTGACCAACTTCTTTATTCCAAGACACACTATCTGAATCAGTTCTAATGATCCTCTCTTATTGACTGTTGATCTTCCACTGCCTATCAGTGGCATAAAGCCAGATGCCATCAAGTGGCAATGTTTTGTCACATGCTTAGCAGAGACTATCCAGGTTTACTGTTAATAAATGAAGTATTTGTTAATTACAGTATGCAATTATACACTCCACTTGCTCCACATGCCTTAGAGAGATTGACACGGTGAATTATGAAGTCAAACCTTAAGCTAGAAGAAGCCTATGAAGTTTAAGTCATTGTATTCTTTTTCAAACAATTAGTAGCACTACACTGCTAAGCGGAGATCAATCATAATTGAGAGAGGGCAATAAACAAATTACTTGTGTTTTCTCTGAAACGTCTTGGTTTACAGACTCACTGTTATTTAATCCAGAAGCTCAGTAGATTGTAATTTATCCATTAGAGTTGTCACTGGCCCCTTGAAAAGGATTTACTTTACAATAAGGGTACAAGAAAGGAAATCTGCCTGGTTATTTCAGATGAAATGGGATGATTGCAGCTGATTCATGATCATCACAGCTGTACTGTCTATGTCTTGATGATGGTTGAGTGGTTTAGATGTTTTTGTTGACAAACATCAACATTTACCTTTATTAGCTGAGCTTTGTATCACCTGGCGTCCTCTTTGTCTTTCAGCGCTTATTGTGAAATTCACTCCAAAAAAGAATGCAGAGCAACCAATGGACTTAGACATTCAACAGAAAGGTGAACGAAGTGGCTAGTTACTAGAAAAATTATTTCTTTTCCTTAACCAAGCCTGAAGCTTTAAGAATCTCCATAATGAAGACTTCAGTATACCTTGGAAGTAATCGTGTGGCAACAGCCTGTACACTAGCCATATTAGATGACATTAACAGAGCTGAAAGGATCTAGAATCCATCTCACAGAGTTCACTGCAGCCTTTGAAGAAATTTACAAGTGTTTTTCCTTTCCTTATTTTTTTTTTGTTTGCTTTGTTTTATTTTGTTTTATTGTTTTATTTTGTTTCCCTCACCCATCTTGAGTAGTAAGGAACAGAACTACAGTTTTTGCAGCAGGACAACTGCCCATGTGCTAGTTTACTAGGATATCTGCAAACTGCAGTGAAGTGTAACGATGCACAAAGATAGTTATTTAAATTAAAGAGACCCTATTCTTTGCCTATCCACTATCCCAGTGCAATAGCTACAAAGCAGAGGAATTAATGTTTCAGTTTTCTTCTAAATCCCCTCACTCAGTGGGTGAAAGACATTAAAGAGACTCTGTTTTGTTTTCAGTTCTTTTCATTTCATTTGTGTGTGTAGCAGCTGATAGAGCCCCAAATCATGTCAATCCCAGTTTGTTTGGCACAGACATATAAAGAAGAAGTATACAACTGCTATTCAGAAGAACTTAAGGACAAAAATCTAAAGGACAAGACATTGACAGGGCAGCAATATCACAAGTCATAAAGCTTTTGCACTCCCAGAAAATAATGAGAAGCAGTATCAACACCACATTATTTAAAGCATTGTATGTATATTACAGTTTTTGGGTTAAAGTTTCCACAATGTCTCCTGCAAACATAATGCCAAACCCTCCATCCCCTTAAAAGTTCAAACTGTCTTTCAATTAAGAGTAGAAATCTTCTCTTGATTGCGCATTTCCTCTGTGTGTGTGTAACCTTAAAGAAAGCACTAAAAATAAAATAGAGTTCCAAATAATAAGAAAGTTGAGTCTCCACAAACACTGCCACAATGCCCAGGAAAAAAGTAGAATAGGAGGAAAAAGAAATATGACACATCAGAGGATATAAAGGAAAAAAACTCCTACAAATGCATTTACATTGTTGGTTTCTTTCTGGAATCCGCCAAAGTTTCTTCATCGTCAGAATTTATAGAGATCCAGAGTGACATAGTTACAAAAAGGGCAGCTACAGCAGAGGTCTATAGTAATATGTTACCAGCATTTATTTTTTTGCTTTGTCTAAAACTCATAAAAATTTTCTTGTCCTAGAAGTCATATGGCTGTTTGGATTATCATTAACTGACTCTAAAAATTCTATATTTTAGTAAGAGTACCAGAGCACAGTCTGTGAAATCACAGAAGCCAATGATGGAAAGATATCATGCATTGCTGTAACCAAAACCAGGAAAAAACTCATCCCCTTTGCAGAAGAAAAATATATGTCTTTCCCGGATTTGAATTGTACCTGTCATCTATAATTTCCCTCCTCAGCTGGTAGACCACATACACTAATAGATAAGCAAGAGTACGAAAGAAAAAATGCATTTCCAAGTGTTTGTTTTGTCCACTTCTCTCACTGTTTGCTTAATGACAGTCACAAAAAGAGGCCAGATTGCAAAGACTTGGTGATGAAAGACTCCATGCTGCCTCTACTCCACTACATCTACCTCCCAAAATATATCTTCATATTAAATCTATTTATAACAATAATAAAAACCTCATGGCACTGCAATCTTTGTTCAGTACAATATCAGTAGCTTACAGAGAAAGGAAAGAATCCCAAGGCAATATTTTCACATACATTAAAAATCATATATGTGGGGTGTGATATCCCATTAACACACATCATATGCTTCCTCTAGAGATGTTAATTCCTAATCTCATCAGGGAAATGCATGTGTGTACTGCGCATATGTTCATCAGTAATGTTTTATAAATTGTCAGTCTCTAGATGAGAGGTTATACACACCTGAAAAGTTACACTGCTTTTGGTATCAAACTTAACAAAAAATCTTGTTGTTCCAAAATTTAGTATATTTGCCGTATCATGATGTAGCAGCAATTGTTGAGCAATGAGAAGCAGCATTACTTTTAAAGAGAGTAAAGAAATGCTGGACTTAGTCTTGACCTCTACTCCAGTGAATCTCAAACCTAAAATAACGAGATTCTTCCAACTAACAAATTTAGCACTGTGTCTGTTTACAGTCTTGGTGAATATGTTTGGATTGAAAAAATGTATTATTTGAGCATAAAAATTTTATTCACAAATACAAGAGCTTTGTTAATGTGCCTAGCAACAGGCAATCCCTATTAAAATTGATGCAAACTAGAAAGCACAGTTCTACCTTCAAAAGCTGATTATCGTAAAATTTTTCATCAATTTTAACACTTTAATAGTTTTCCACTGTGAGCTTAACTTTACAGTTATACATTTCTAAATTATGCAGATAAATACATGCTATTTCTCATGAGGTCTTTTTATTTCATTGGGTAAGAAAAGTAAAACTAATGGGAATTTAAAATGAATCAGGTAATGTTCAAATAAAAATTTTTTCATAGAGGATTTATAACATTTTTTGTGAATGTCTTACAATGGAATGACTTGATCTTCATTTCCTTACAGATTTCTTTTAACTTTTGTACATGAAAACTGTCATTTTGATTTGATTCAGAATTTTGTAGTAAATTGCCATAGTTCTTGACATTAAATTTTCCACTATATGCATTCTTCACTGATTTTTAAAAAATTGTAATCTGAGTCACTCAAGAACAGTGAAAATTTGGAACTTTAGGATCTTTCATAACAGAATTAACAGAGTGTAGGTGTTTAACAGCTGTGTGAGGAAAAGGACTTTTTGGTGATCTAAGCATTAAATGTCAGGGTAGAAATTGTTTGCTTTGGATGTTACAGCGGTGAATCCTAAGGTGAGGGAATAGTTGTGCAATGAATTGAAGCTCTTATGATTTTATAAAATCCTGAAGAACTACTGAATACATTTATATACCCACACAAGTTGTCCTGCAAGGTTTGTAAACCAGCAGGAATTCCTATGAAGATGCAAAACCTCTCAGATGCCTAAGGGTTTGTGAAACCCATGTGTGATCTTGTGGAACTTGTAAACTGTCAGTGAGGTGCCGTAGAGTTTGTAAACTTTGGCTGGACCTTAAACAAAGTCTGGGGTTTCTGTATTGACTTTTGAATTGTTCACAGTATTAATACCTCACCAAGAGAAATGCAATTAACCTTCTCAAAACAGCAAGATGCTCTCTAACATCACACAGGTATTTGTAGAAGCAGGTTAGGATATGAAGAATCACCAAATTACACAGTTGCCATCTATGTGTCAGGCTGTTGAAGATGAAAAAAGTCTTTAGATGCTATTCTCTTTATTGCAGTTCTCCAGACAAACTTAATTGTACACATTGGCAAACAAAACCTCTAAAATTTTAAATCAATGGATGCTCTGGAAAGAAAATGTTTTCCTCTCAAGAAGTAGAAATGAAGATAATGTGTTCTTAGGAGCAACTTGGTTGAAAATTAATCCAGCTGTAGTTTATCAGTGACATAAACAACCTGGAAAAAGGTAGTGGTTTGCGCCAGTGCATTGGTTAAAAAAGATATTGCATCTTTTGCTACATGAGGTCCTCTAAAAATTGCTCAAAAAATGTTTTTATCTCCAGCTAATATGAAGTCCTTTATAAGCTACTCTTTTTTGTTTTTCTGATCCAAAGTTCAAGCCTTTCCTTAGCCTTCATCCCTGCTGTATTTCAGTCAGCAGACAAAACATATGAGGACCAGGAGAAGAAGAATCATCAAAAAGTATTGATACACTGTCGAGTGACCAAAGGGGATGAGTCCTCACATAACAGTTTCCTTCTTCCATAATTGCTTCTGCTTCTGATATAATTGACTGTATCACCTTCAGAAGACCTCTGGTAACTATTCCATTTTCCACAGACTCTAGGAAAACAACTTAATCAAATATTAGTTATGGTGTAATGTCCCCCTTAAAGGTATCAGCATGGGATAAATAGAAACCTACATTTATGTTACTGAGATTTAAATATTATTTGAATTTCACTGATAGGAAGGCAAAACATAGCTGTACAGGAAAGTTTTGTCACAAATGGAAATTCAATTTAAAGTAACACTGCAATCTCCTCAGGTGCTAGGTCATGCTTAACATTGACTCTACTTAAAAACTCGTCATATTAAGGGTGTAGGTTTTGCTTCCATCCTTTTGTATCTCTCAGCTGCTGCACTTTTGAGCATCACTTTAGGGGAAGTAGGATGTTTGAATGCTGTGTGTGGAGAGCAGAGCAGTTCTTTGTAAACCTCCGCCATTGCTTATTATATAGATGAATACATAATTCTTTCAAGTACACAAATCACATTTTAGATTTAGATCTCATTTATATATTTCTTTAGTGTGTTTTAAACCTAAGAGATGGTTATTGCAAAAAACAATGTTGTTCTCAGTCTATATGCATGTAAAACTGGAGAGTGATGGAAACCAGTAGAAAGAACATGTTATGATTAAATTCTCAAGCAAGTAGTGACAAACTCCTTGTCCTTGAAGCTTATATAAATAACTCTCCTGTGTTTTTTTAACCTGTTTCCCCATCTCCCCAGCCACCCCAGCAGCAAGGCATGTCACTCTGATGGTTCACATCCATCTCCTTTTATTGATGTCCACTTTGGTATCTGTACAGGTCATCAATATTGCTGCCTCTGTGGCAGCCTCTGGGAACAGCAGGGCAGCCTTGCGGGACTTGGCATGTGGGGGGAGGCTGAGCTTGCCGCTGAACTCACGGTTCCAGCCAGATGCCGGTACCAGGCTGTCATAAATCTTTTAGGTGACCCAGGTGAACTCTGAGGCTCAAAGCTCACTGAAAACTGATCAGGCCTCTGTTTAGTTTAACAGGCCCTTTTCAGTGACAAGTGAAGGGTTCAACAAATGCTCAAACCAGATACATATTAGTTGAAAAACTAATGGCTTTTAAAAGAATGTTTGACAATTGTTTAGGGCTGTCTGTAGATCCATTATACTGATAAATGACCAACTTGGTCTATGCCAAACTGGAGATGGTCAGCAAAAAGCAACATTGGTTATTATTTTTTTCTCTCCCCTACCTCCCCATGCACTCTCCACATCTTTGGGGGCTTCATAAGAGCCTCATGTGCTGTAGTGGTCAGGAAGACTTAAGGCAGCAAAGGTTACCTGTGGAGCTTATGTTTAACCTTGCAATCAAATTGAAATTAAGCAAGACTGCAGATACCCCCAGTGACCTGCTATTGACCGCCTGAACTTCTAAGTTAGGGTCAGTTGGGGCCCAGAGTAGGAGGTCAAAAGCTGGTCAGTGCTCTTCAGCTTCAGTATGTTGAATAGAGAGACTTTATTGCCGTGATTTATGCAATTTGCACAGACAGGTTAAGGAGACCTTAAAACATGCCATAGTGCTCACTTACACTGGTTACACCATCCACTGGGAAAATAAATTCTGATTGCCCATATGAAATCTCTTGTGGATATGCCTTGAAGTATTTTACTCCCTGTACTATAAAGATTCATACCCACACTCGACTTCTAAACATGGCAAGGTTAGTGTTTCCAGATTTATTTAAACAGTGTGAATGCACCAAATGAAGCACTTTACAAAGCTGATTAATTGCAAAGGCAGAATAACAACCAGTAATTTTTTTTTTTTTCGAGAGGGTGAGAAGGGGGAAGGCACAGCTGAATTTAAGATTACGGTGGCAATTTGAACACAGTGAAGACTGATTTTTAACCAGACCACAGATAACAATCTTTGGTGCTTCCTTCTCAGTTTTTACATACCTTCTTTAATTTTTTTACTAGAAATTCTACAGTTGTTACAAAAGTATCAGATCAATCATAAGGAAGAATTAAAATATTTAAGAGCTCTTATCACTTTGAAATCAGAAGATTTTTTTTCCTGCCGAAGCTTAATGCGGACTGAATTAATTTTAACTTTCACACCCAAAACAGTTTCAAGGACTGCCCTAGCTGCTACTCAAGCTCTAGGGCTTTGTAGAGCAGGAACTGCCAGAGTGATGTGGATTTTCTGACAGACTCATATCTGACTACCAGATTTTTCTTTGTTGGTGATCAAAGCAGGAATTGAATCCTAGTCATCTAAGGTGAAAGGGTAGGGTGTTTAAGCCTTTCAGAGCTACCTCTTTTTCATTGTAATAGTTCATATTTCTTTGGTGTCTGTCACCCCCGATTTAATATATCTAATTTAATGACATATTAGTCCTTAATAGGGTATAATTGTATTTGACATAACAAAGGGGAGGAAGAGGTAAAATTTGTCAAGCTCTACTGAAAAAAATGGCTTTAGCAGATATGTAGCTGCTTATTTTCATAAGTATATTAAAGATGAAGTTTTAACAAGCACATTCTATGACCTAAGATATATTTACATGAAGTTCAAGAACGGCTGGACATGAAATATTTTAATCTGTTAGGCAATTACACCATTATTAATAAATATATTTATAACCAGCTATAGAACAGAGCACTCCTGGTGGTTAAATAATAATTAGTTCTTAAAAGAATTTATACAGGTTATTTGAAGTTATATACTACTCTGTTATAAATTTTATGAATATTTTAAAGTCTGACAAATATGTATTTATCTGAAAGCCTGAAACAGATACACTGTTTCAAAAGAGACACTTTTCAAGAAAATAACACACACTGCAGCTGCCTATAGACGTGTCTTTCGCTTATAGTGAAATATAGGATAAGCTATCAGCTTCTTACTCTGCAAATTCAGATTCAGGTAGACAATGCCATCCACTGATTTACACATAGAAAGTTCCGCAAACAAGCAACAGGAGTAGAATATGATCTCTCACCAATCTTCAGAGCCAGTGTTGATAGCTGTGGTCCTGCTTTAGCCTGCTGTGTGCATACATAAAAGAAAGACAGCTGGTATTCCCAAAGCACAGACGAGAGGGGTTTTTTTAATATAACGTTCCACAGGTGACTTAACTTTTCTCAGACCAAAGAACAGAAGTTGGCCACGTATATTGTGGTTGATCAACTGGTACTTTTTAGAGCGCTGTCATGAAATCAGCTGGTGGTTTCATGCTTTGCTCACTGTTTAACAGTGGGTGTCCAGAGACAGAGACAAAACAAGACAGAGGCTAGTTGCCAAACTACCATAAAATAGATTCTGGTAAATGAAGGCAAAGAGTGAGAGACCTAACCTCCCATTTCTTTGATTACATTATACAGTAGAAATTTAATATAACAATGTACAGCAAATAGTAACTCCCCCTATTACTTTCTTTGTGAAACGGAAACTTCCTGATAGACTGACTGTCCACCCAAATTCCCACTGTTTTTTCAATGTTATTCTTAGCCTTCTGAGGTAGTCAGCTGGAAGGAGATCTCACTGTCTTTATCTCATGGTCCAAAGCTGTACCTGTTGGTTTATCATTGTGGCTTTTAGGTGATGTTGTTTAGGATTCGTATTCTCCAATTTAGTACTCCCACTAAATAAAAAGAAAAAGAAAAAAAAACCAGAAGAAAAGAAATAAAAAAAGTGCATCTCTCCGCTTCCCCCACTCCTGTTGGAGGCACAAAAGGCAAAGATATGGTTGAGATAAGAAAAATGTACTGGAAATAGGAATGACATAAGAAAAATGAACAGTAACATATATTATAGTTGATCAACTGGTACTTTTAACAGTAAGTTTATGAGAGAAAGTGATTCACATGCAAAGATGCTCACTGCAGAGCTCATGACAACAGACAGTACTAGCTGGCTCCCCCTCCATGTTTTCTTGGCTGGAAGGAAACTCTTTTCCCTGGAAGACAGTCTCTTTACCCTGCCCCTAGCAACAACATGAGGTGGTAGAGAAGAATCTCCAGCTCCGAGCCATGCTCCCTTCTGGCTACAGCAAAAATTAACCCTGTCCTGGTCAGAACCTGGACAGGTGGGAAGTCTGTCCCACATTCTTAAAAAAGTCTGTGACAGAGACCTAAGAAAAGAGAACATAATTTCCAAGAGGTCTAAATTTTTTAGCCATTTATGCAAACTAAGGGAGTTTAAACCACCAGTATAAGAGAAAACAATTTTTAGAGGTTCAGTTCAGGGAAAGCTTCAAAGATAGTTTGAATCTATCCGAGTTTAACCTAAAACTTCAGTTGTGTTTCTCAGAGGAACACTCTCTTTTGATGTATTTCTAAAGCTTGACTCCAGATAGAATTTCAAATATTGCAATAATGCCATATGAACAAACATGATGATGAAAAAAATCCCAGAATCATAGAAGAAACTGTAGGAAGGAACCCACAAGGATCATTGAGCCCAGCTCCTGGCCGTGTACAGCACCATCCCCAAGTGTCACACTGTATGCCTGAGAGTTTCATCCAAACACTTCTCAAATTCTGTCAGGCTTGGTGCTGTGACAACTTCTCTGGGGAGCTGTTCCAGTGTCCAACCACCTCTGGGTGAAGAACCTTTTCCTGATATCCAACCTAAAACTCCCCTGATACAACTTCAGGCCGTTCCCTTGGGTCCTGTCACTGGGCTCCAGAGAGAAGAGATCAGTGCCTGCCCTCTTCCCCTCTCAAGGAAGTTCCAGACTGCAATGAGGTCTCCCCTCAGTCTCTTTTTTTCCAGACTGAACACACCAAGTGACCTCAGCCACTCCTCATACAGCTTCCCCTCAAGGACCTTCACCATCTTTGTTTCCCTTCTGTAGATTCTCTCTAATAGCTTTATATCTTTCTTATATTGTGGAACCCCAAACTGCCCCCAGCACGCGAGGTGAGGTTGCCCCAGCTCAGAGCACAGCGGGACAATCCCCTCCTGTGCCCAGCTGGTGATGCTGTCCCTGATGCCCCCAGGACACGCTTGGCCCTCCTGGCTGCCAGGGCACTGCTGACTCATGTTCAACTTGCCATTGACCAGGACCCCCAGGTCCCTTTCCACAGCACTGCTCTGCAGCCTCTCATTCCCCGTCTGCCCATACATCCAGAGTTGCCCCATCCCAGAATGGGATGGTGCAGAATCTGGCACTTTTCCTTGTTGAACTTCATATGGCTGGTGATTGCTTAGCACTCTAATTTGCCAAGGTGTCTCTGCCTTCAGTGGGTACTGCAGCTCCTCCCAGTTGCAAACTTGCTTGGTATCCCTTCCACTCCTGCATCTAAGTCATTTATGAAGATGTTGAAGAGCACAGGGCTCTTCATCCAGAGATGGAGCCCTGTGGACCCCCACTGGTGACAGGTCACCAGTCTGATGTCACCTCATTCACTGTAACCCTTCGTGCCTCACCCATGAGCCAGTTGCTCACCCATCCCATGATGTGTTCATCCAGCTGTGTGCTGCACATTTGGTCCATAAGGATCCTGTGAGAGACATAATCAAAAGCTTTACTGAAATCCAAAAAAAGTACATCCACTGGCTTCCCTTGATCAAGGGAACCCATAAGATGGGTTCCCTTGTCATAAAAGGAAATCAGGTTTGATAAGCAGGACTTCCCACTCATGAAGCCATGCTGGCTGTGACTGATGACTGCGTTGTCTTTCAGGTGTTTGTCAATACCTCCCTGAATAATTTTCTCCATAACTTTACCAGGCACTGAAGTGAGACTGACAGGCCTGCAGTTTCTGGGGTCCTTCTTCTTGCCCTTCTTGAAAACTGGGACAATGTTCGCCAGCTTCCAGTCAGCTGGGACTTCTTCTGATTCCCAAGACTGCTGAAAAATAATCTAGAGAGGTTTTCCTATGATGTCAGGTAGCTCTGAGGATTCTTGGATGAATCTCAACAACCCCCACAGACATAAGGATCCAAGTGGAGCAGCATAATGTTAGGGAAAGATGATGGCCAGTTGGAGATCAATATAATTTTCAATACCAAAAATACGTATGATTTGGAAAGTGACAATATATTCACAGCTTCACTACAAGAAACTGGTTTCTAAACAATTGGAAAAATGAATAGAAACACAGCTTAGATATATATTATTTTCTGTGCAAATTGCAGCATCCTTTCCAGTGGAAGTTCATGAATTTTGATGGTCCTTGACACAGGCAATGCAAAAGCCTGACTGTTTGTAGACAGAACAGGAAAACCTCAGATAGTCCTAAAGTTTAGGTAGAGAAGGGTCTGATTTTAATATATTGAGCTGAGTTTTACTGCATCTGAATTCTGAGCTAGTGAGGAGTGAATGAAAATCTGGAAGAATATGTTGTGATACTTATAATTTGTATACAGAATAAAATAAAAATGATTATCAAGTGACAGGATTTAGTCCAAACGAAAAATTTCTGCCCAAGAACAAATCAAGACTAAGACTGCATGTGCATGAATTAGGTCCAAATTGAAGTTTAATATGGTTGTTAGTAATACAGCAATTAGTGGTGTTGTCATAGAAACATAGTACCACTTTCATCTTTGTGTGAGGAAAGAGCAAGACCAAAGGATTTTTGGTGCTTAATGATCACTCAAGTGCAACATTTAAACTTCAAGTACCTGGTGCCTAACCCTAAAATCCAAAACTGTACATGAAGTTCCTTTTTTGGATTTATCTTCACAGTCTACAAAGAAACCCCAAGCGTGACTTGCTGACATGTTTTCTCACCTTTGACAACAGACCCATGAAGATAGACTTAAGTATTCTGCTTATACTTTCTCTTACTTTCTTTGGAAAACAAATTCTCAGTCTGCAAATTCCTAAGCATTTTGGGCTTCTGGATGTTCAACACTGTACAAAACGAGAAAAAAAGTTAGTATTTTCAGTCAATTTTATGACACAGACATTGCCTAGTCTGGCGTTCAAATAGGGTCATTTTTTCTGTCCTTTACGGAGAAACTTGGAAACTGATTTATTCTCCATTACCACACACAATGAAGACTATTTATTTCTTTGGGTTTCTTATATTTAGTGTCTTAAATGTCTTGTTACCATGCCAAGATTAGAGAGTTGCTCAGATTGATGAGCACAGAGAAATCCTAAAACACTAGCAATGTGAACCATGTTCTTGAGTGGCTTCTGTAGGACACTCTGAGTAAGTATATTTGTAGCTAGGATTTACATTCTAATGACAAAGCAGATGGCTTAGTTTTATAAACTGGAAGCACACCATGGAACAGTCAAGCACCAAGTCTTGGCTTTGTAATCACAAGGAAAATCATTGCATGGACTTCATATAAGATGACCTTATCTTCCCATAAATGAAGAAATCTGTAATATCAAATGCAGGTATTTAGCTTATTTCCATGAGGCTAACCAAAAGCTACATTCTAAACAAGCTCATGAGAAATCAGGTTAGAAAGAAAAATATCTTCTCTTAAATGGAGCAAGAAACCTTGTTTAAGGTCAAAACTGAGGTCATAAAGAGGCTAATATGGGCTTAGCATGCAGTGCAGCTGCTGTATGCTGTATTTAGTCTGTGAATAAAAAGGAAGCTTTTGTTTCCACTACTTTTACTCCCTGCATGTTGCTAAGTAATTTCTTCATTCTGCTACTTAAACTTATATATATATCTGTGTCAGTTAACTCTAACATATATATATTTAGCAGCAAGATATTTACCTTAAAATATATGATTTCAGAAATAAACAGTATGATGCAAGTTTAATAGGATGAATCTCTTGAAAAATTGTAATTCTAAAAGCACATGCTTTTTCAGTGGCAAACCCATTTCTTTTTGGTTGCTAAAATCAGTGTCTTCTGTCATGTGTTAGAATGGCATTAAATTCTTTATAGAGGAGGAATCAAAACCAGACCAATTTATGACTTACTTTAGAACAGAGGACCCAAGAAAACAAGCATAGTCTTGTAAGGAGTTAAATTGAGAAGAAATCAAATTAAAAAGCCCTCCTTAATACTATCTTCCTTTCTGACTCCACAGTGACCAATCAGACAACAAGGCAATCAAGGCTTTTTTGCAATGGACTCCAGGAAAAAAATTGAAAAAGACATGTTCCAGAGATGAATAGAGAGGATTGCCCAGATTAAATCCACCAAACAGAACCATGAAAAAAATCTAATTTCATAATTCAGAGTGTATTTTACCTTAGGGAAGTGCACTTCTACTCATTCTTAGTAACTCTGTAGTCCATTTCAGCCTCTATGCTTGAAAATCAACAGCACTTTAACAGGACTATTGCCTGTACACATGAAACTGTCTGTTTAGAATTAGGCCAATAAATATTGACAGGGATAATTGTTCCTGCACTTGAACTGCAGAAGGACAGAACTGAAAGTACTAACTGACGTTTGCATTTGTGCTTGGTGATCAGAGCTTGGTTTGAAAGCACTGGCATCCACTATTGCCTTCTGCACCTTGTTCTTCACATTACAGAGTACCACTGATCACAAAGATCAGTTTGATAAAATGTTGTAGCAAAGGTTAAATCAAACCATTTCAGCAGAATTATATCACATCTAAATAAATAAATACAATGGCAATGCATAATAGAATACATGTAATTGTCCTTTGGTAATTATATTTTTTTTGAAAGATCATCCATCATGATTTCTTATCATTCCAATGTTAAGTGTCACCTTTTGTCTCCACATACTTTACAAATTATCATCTTGATCAGCAAGATTTTGAAAGTCAGCTATGCACTGGAGGAGAGTTGGCTTTTCATTTCTTATATGTTTTCCATTAATTTTACTTTTTAACCTTTTTTTGTGAATCAGAAAGTTTGTGAATTCCTCTGTGTGTTATACATCACAGGAGAAAATAGTTTACTCACACCCAGTTTTGTACTTCATTAGGTCAGACAATCTGGTTGATCAGATGAGGAGAACCTTATGCAATGATCATATAGTCTCCTGCATCACTTTACTCAGGCTTACTCTTTGCAAACTTGATTTGCCCAAGATGCATCAAGGTAAAAAGTCAGACAGTTCAGCTCAAGAAGACCTTTTAAGTGAAATGTACAGCACCCTTTGAGGAAATGCAGTCCTCATGGGGAAACATTCAGGGTGCATTAAAGAAAAAAATGCAATGGACTCTGTCTCTGCAAGCAGCTGTATGCCTGACATCCTCTGTGACTTTTATAGATAAGTGATGCATGAAACACCCATTCAGTTCCATAATTTGAATTATCTCTAGCTTGATAAATGACTGCTAAAGATGGTGTGTTTCTCTCTGTGGGAACAACATTTAAAATGTCTGGAAGTTATATCAATTTAAAAAATATGCTGCAGCTGTTAAATAAGGGTCTCCTCCACTGGCTCTGAATATGATGTCCATATATCAAAGACCTCTGACATTGCCTGTCACTCAAACTGGACACAGGGAATATGGGATTCCAGGCAGATGAGAGCTGAAACTGAAGCTCCAAACCCCTTCCTTATGCAAGTGATTAGGTGCAGCTGTTTTGCTTCACATTTTGGAACACTTGAACTCTGCAATCTGCCACGTTTTTACAGGACTGCATGTGCGGAGGGTAAAAAAAGTATCATACCCTGGCTAGACAGCAGATGTGGGGATAAAGAGAAGTCTACATTAAGAGAAAAAATAAATGAGAAAAAGATTTGAAAAAAGCACAAATTGAGAGGTCAGAGGAAGAAATTAAAGGGAGGCTATCAGAACAAGCAGAGGACATTAGTCTGTTTTCCTGAGATATAGGAAGTTAATTCTAAAAAGATTTTCCTGAAATGTTACAAAACCAATAAATTTACTCTTTAAAAACATCTTTCCACTTCTAAATCTGCCCAAAGGTAAAAAGTTTATAGAAACTGAAATGCCACCTCTACATTTGCCCATTTTGTATAATAAATGTCTTAATCAACAATATTTCAGGAGGAAAACTCCTTCAGCTCAGATCAAAAATACATCAATGCTAGCCTACAGAGAAGAAATTATATGAAAAAGCCAACATTTTTGCAAACTCTCTTAGTGATCCTAATTTTCCCAGCTCCAGGTCTGTATTGTAAAAGGAGTTTCTCAGAGAAGCCTATTTTATAAATTGATGAAACCCTTTTATTCTACATATTTGATCAAATACCTATTTAAAGCCTAATCCTACTGCTCAGAAGCCTATGGGACATTTTTCCATTGGTTCCCATAAGATCAGGATCAGTGTTTTCAGAGACAACTTCTTATTGGTTCTACAGGAGAAATGATGGCAGTACAGCTTTTTAAAAAACATGTATTAAATGAGAAGGATACTCAATGAAGAAATATAGCAATTCAATGTAAAAAGAGTCTGAAATGTAGTTAGGAAAAAAACTCTATTTGCAAACACAAACATAAGAGGAATTAGTATGAAGGAATTAAAAAAAAAGTTTACTGTCTCTACTGTTCACCAGTAGAGAGATTTAGTCAAAAACAACTCTTTGGGTTCCTTCTGTTGACTTTTTTATGACTTCAAGATGTTTGAGTAGAGGTGTTTCTCTGATTCACTGTGCAATGCAAAGAAAAAATTATATTGGACACTCAGACTGTCTTGGATGTCTTGATCAAGAAGGATTTCACAATGCAGAAGCCTCTGCCTCCTGGGACAACAAACTATCTGAGAAACAGTGATTCTTTGACTGCAGTGAATTCCCTCCATCATGAGAGCTGCAGCATGGCGGGAAATAGAGTTTATTTAAATGAGCTTCTCATTTGCAGAAAAGCTTTACTGGGAGTTAAAACCTGAATGCTTTATCTTCACTGCTGCAAAGGTGTGGGACCTCTTTTCACCCTTCAGAATAGCAGATGCTGTCTATACCTGTAAGTAATAACAACTGTCACACTCTTTTTTACCTGAAATAAGAATTGTGTGTGGGAGAGGATAGATTTCATCTGCTGTGGTTTAAAAGTTGTGATTGCTGAGCCCTCCTCCCACTCACATATTTTGCAGCTTGAAAATAAAGCCCTAAGGGTTTCCTACATCAGAAAGTAAAGCTGACCTGTCTTTTACTTCCAAACAAAAAAAATATAAGTGTTTTCTTATTCCCCAATTATAACAAGGTTTCAAAGCAGGTTAACACCTACTGCTGGCTATGGGAGAAAAACAAAAAGGGCAAGGGGCAAGTGTGATATGAGTAAAGTTCTTATCTTGTGAAGAAAAGGAGAATTTTATCTCTCGTCTCATCATTTTGAAGGCTCATTTGGAAGGAAGATATTCTAAAAAAATTTTATCATACTTGATACCTTTCTTGCAACCCTACATGTAAGCATAAAATTAGAGCAACACATCCTCTGATGTCATGATCATGATAGGTTCAAAAACGATCTGAAATCACAACCAAAGAAGACAAAAAGAAAATGGTGGAGATTTTAAAATGTTTTTTTCCCAAGTGATCCCTCTGGTTTTAAAACACATTTGATTTGAAGGGATGGGGAGAGGAAAAAAAAACAAAGGAAAGAGAAGAGGAAGGGAAGGGAAGAGGAAGGAAAGGAAAGGGGAAGGGGAAGGGGAAGGGGAAGAGAAAGGGGAAGGGGAAGGGGAAGTGGAAAGAAAAGAAGTCTGCAGGTAGGACAGAGCAGAGTAATCTTAATTGGTTGTAGGCCAAAAGAGCAGCATATAGAAAAGAGGTCCTGTAAAACCCAATTTTATAAGATCAGATCTAGGAATAATTATATGTTCCATTGAGAAAAGAGATTGAAAAAGAGAGTATTCAAATTATCCAGAATTGGCAAGAAAATTTAGATTCAGTGTTAAAACATCCTCATTAAAGACAATGATGCCCTAAAACTGGTAAGCCATTTCACCAGTTTCATGTTGCATTGAAATTCTCAGGGTAAGGAGAAGAAGTTGTTGTTCTATAAGGTACACAGCTGGAGAGGAAAGAGGTGATACACTAACAGCACCAAGCCAAACATGATCTTGGAAGGAGGTAAAGATAGAGAGTAAAGAAGAAAAAAACTAGGAGAAAGATTTCAATATAAAGATGACAACCAAGAGGCCAGAAATTGAAACTGATGGTGACAAAACAAATACAGAAAATATGTGGGTGGCTGCAGACCTTTGACCATGTAACACTGCAGAAGTCTGAGGTAGCTCCAAGGCAAATTTCTGAATATTTTTGAGGAATGACAGTTTCTTCACAGCATTGTATATGGCTTTCCTGGATCTATGATTCATATTTTAAAAAAATGTAAGAATAGGACAGGAACATGAAAAAGGACTATAAAATAATTGGAAGACACAATGACATCTGATGTCTGCTGATGTTAATCTTTTCACACACTTTGTGGAATCAGCTATTAGTTGAACTCTGGAGGGGAGAACTTCTTGGACAGAACTCTTTTAAATAGGGTAACAGAAGATTGTGAAAGCTGCAAAAGAACTCTGCTCATGGATGAAAGTATAGGGAGAAGGCAGTAAAGAGGGAGATGAATCATGGGTATGAAATGTTCATCGCTGTGGTGTAGGACGCTCTAAAATGGTGACTCAGGCCCCAACAGAGACTTGAAATGAGGTTGTCAGTTCTGTAGGGCTTGTTTAACTTCAGGATTTGTTATAAAATATCACACTGAAGTTTGCTTTCCCATGGACGGTCTGCAAAATTCTCAGTGTTGATTTGGAAAAGTAATTTTAACATTTCTACCTCTCATAATTCAACTGAGAATTGGAGATGCATGAAGGCAGAGAGAGAGGAGTGTCTAAGTTAGAAACAAATGCTTCCACTTTTTTCAAAACCTCTTAGATTCATCTTTCTTTATTTACAAGACCTTCTTCCCTTTGTCTTTTCTCTATTCCTAAATGCTTTGTTTTTCTCAACTGTTTCTTCCTCCTTTCTAGTGTTTCTTTTTATTTATACTAGCAAACCTCCTTTTTTAAACTCCTTTTTTATACATTTTCCACTATTTTGTTCTTAGCTCTACATTAGTAGATACCTTTCCACTTTGGTCTTCTCTACCTTCTGTAACTCTCCTTTATTTATCTTTTATTTACTCCACTTTTTCACTACATTATCCATGCCAGAACTTCAGCAAAAGATAAAAGGGAAAACCCAGTACATAAATTAGAGATTTGATTGCAGTTCAAATGTAACTAAACAAAAATGCTTTTGCATTAGCCACAGTTACTAACAATAATAATAGTTGGCAATCTGTAGATTCTACTAGGTGAAAAACTTAGGTAGTCATGACAGACAGCATAGTAAAAATTGCTTTTCCTCACACAAGCTTGTGCAAAGTAGCACACCTTTTCTAGGCTTTTTCTTTTCTTCATTAATATGAAGTGAAAACTTTAAAATTACTGTAAAATATAGCTTGAGACACAAGTTAACAGATTTGTATTATTCTTTCCTAACCCCTCAATGAATATAATACCTTTTCACTTTCTGTTGTGAAAAGGCAGAAGTGAGAACATTTACTGATTAGAGAATTAATGCTATTCCATACAGATTGTTTTAAAGGATGCAATCATCCACATGTTGCTGCTGTCACTAGAAGTGCAATACTGTGCAAGTTCACACTCCAGTATGAGATATGCCACAGATATATAGCATGTCTGCATGGAAATATTATTCTAACATACCTTAATTTTGTTCAATAACCACATTTTATAACCTTTGAATTGACTAGTATTTAGTGTTTGGCAATTAAATTATTGTAGCCAACCATCCATTGAAGTTAATTATCTGTAGATTGTGCTGGTCACTTTTGGTATGTTTTTTACTCTCTTCAGGACATGGTATTTTTCTAATTTCTTAATAGACTACATTTATAAATGGGACTACAGGAAACCTGTTATTGTGTGCATTACAGAAGAATAATTCATATGGCAGCAATCTTATTAGAGGCTGTGACGAACAACATTAAGTGTGGGCTATATTTAAGATGTCACTGTAGTTACTCTGATTTACACCAGCTGAGGATTAGGACAGATGTTAGATCACAAGGAATGGTAACTCCTTTAGATGCATCAAATCCTTTAAGGTATAGAATGTTGGTATAAAGCATATCTGATTTAAAAAACAATGTTTCTGAGAACAGTAAGGTAAGAATAACTGAAGATAGTACTAGTTACTCTTTACTTCATGTAGAACTCAGTTTTGTCCTGTACAGAAGGACCAGTTGTGAGGTCTTAAAGGCATTCCATTAGTGCAAAACAAAGTTTGAGAATGAAATGAAAATTAAAATTCATCACTCTTGTCAAGTAGCTTTCTCTGTGTTCTCGTGTTCAATGAATGTAATAGAAATGATCAAAATATTTCCTGAAGAAGTGTTAATCCATCTATATTTGCCTACTTTTCTCTGCTGGGCCAGCATGGTTTACAAACATTAGCCCTTTAGCAATACGTCATATGAGCCATTCATGGAAATACCGGATGATAACAGAAACTGAATCTACAAATCTTTCAAGATCAGCGGGGAAGAAGTTACTCTGATTTCATATACTAGAGCTGACCGAATTAAAGATTTTGATGCATACATGGTTTTGAACCAGAATATGGGCAATCCCTGATGTCACTGCACTACTCACTAGGCAACAGCCTGGTGTTTGACTGGGAACAGACCTGGTCCTTTCCTGAGATAGAGTTGTAATGTCCCTGGAAAGCACCTCACTGCTGTGAGCACCTTTGCATGTTCCCCTCTCCAGAAGTGATTTGATACAGAACATTCAGCTTTTATAGCTCTTAACTTCTAAGAGGTGCTCCAGGAACGAATGAGTTTGATTTTTTATTTTTTTAAACTAATCTACTGTTGGGGTTTTAGTTTAGTCCTAGGTTTTTTTTTTCCTATTAAAGGAATTTTTTCCCATATGCATGTTGCTAGGGGACAAATGGCTGTACTTAAGGAAGACAAAAGAGCTGCCCATTGAGGATGGGGTGGGCCTAGCTACTCCTTTGTTTCACCTGGGTGTGGGGTCGGTTCGCTCTTGGCGTTCTCGGATGGAGAAGCTGCTGGTTCTTTTCGGCCATTTTTCTTTCTGTGGAGAAAGATCCCAGGACCCCCGGCCCACCTTCTCTGTCCCACTGGAGGCCGGGCTGTGGCCGCCCTGCCTCATCGCTGATTCAAGCCTTTGCTGTGTTGTAGCCATGCTCAACCTGCCCTGCCTGGACCTCCGGGGGGTTTCCCGCTTGGATACATCGCGTCTGCCACCCGGGATTTGTGCTCATCCCTGCTGCTCCAGCCTGCTGTTCCAGCCTGCTGTTCCAGCCTGCTGTTCCTGAAGCTCCAGCTGGACACCGGGGCCAGCCGTCTGGGGTTTGTGAAGCCTTTGTTCCATCCCTCCCCGGGATCCCAGGGCACTGGTGCCGCGTGCTCCCCGAGCTCGCTCCGGAGCGCCCCCTGCAGCCGCGGGGGAACCATCGCACCTGCCCTGCTCACCGGGAGCCGCCAGCGCCCCTGCCGGCTGCGAGCGGAACTGCACCCGAGGGGAAAGGGCCTGACAGCCGAGAAGGCTGGCACTGGGTTTGTGGTTCTGTTTGCTGTTACTGCCAGAGTTATTGTTGTTTTGTTTGACTGGTTATATATGTAATAGTAAAGAACTGTTATTCCTATTTCCCACATCTTTGCCTAAAGACCCTTAGATTTCAAAATTATAATAACTCAGAGGGAAAGGGGTTATATCTGCCACTTCAAGGGAGGCTTCTGCCTTCCTTAGCAGACACCTGTCTTTCAAAACCAAGACATCTACACAGTTGAAACGAAAGGAATTAAGACATTTTTATGCATCTTTAGGAGTTTGTTGTGTTATGCTGTTCTTTACAATGACAATGTCAAGCTTTCACTCATTAGTTTGATCCAAAATTTCAATGTGTGAGTCCATATAAGTATGGCTATTGAAGCAAGGATGTTGAAAGAGATAGTACAATAAAACAGTTACAACAGATCAGTGAAAATAATAGCTGCAGAACTGGTATTTTTATTTGTGATTTTGAAGAACTTGGAGTGAAAGCATGTCTTCACTTTCTTGTCTTGTAGCTGAATCTTGAACTAGATGTAGTCGTGGGTGATGTCGCATGTTGCTTAGAAAAGAGCCTCTCAATCTCTTAAACAAGTCTTTTTAAGCTGTCTGCAGGAACTCATTCAAATGCAAGTTCTGCACATGTACTCAGCCAAGCAGGACCAGAGATGACATGGGGACAGCAGCTTCACCTATTGGATGCAAATGTCTGGAAACAGACTCAAAGTCATATATTAGATGGTAAGATGCCAATTCTCTGTCTTCTGTTTTTATCTGTATGTATGATACATTTGAGTCTTAATCTCTCAATCATTAACATACCTTCATCAGTAATACCTCCTGTCTCATCAGGACAGGGAAAACTAGATCTCACCATGTCTTCTGCAGAGCCATAGTCACTGAATTTGCCAGAGTAAGATAAGGTGAGGACCTTCCACCATGACAAGCAGAAAAATACCTACTTTGGGTAGGCGCAGAAAACTTTTCCTGAAACAACAAAGAAAGGCAAAGTGTGTAATGTGCCCAGCTTCTCTAGGCTGAAGCATTTCTATTAATTCTATTAAAACAAGGTTAAAACAGGAACAGGTTTTTGGTGCCAAGAACTATTGCTATTGCTGTTGGTAATTGAGGCATGTGTAGAAACAGGTACTTGCAGAGTTGGACCTTGTGTTTAGAAGTGAAGAAAATTGTTATGAACACATAACTTAAAGAATATAAACCTTTTTTCTATGATTTACTAAAATCCTGAGGCAAAAATATTCAATTATACAATTGACAATTATATTCAGTCTTCGTTAAAATTTAAAAATGTGTACACAAGGAATTTGTAAAGAAAACATGCCTAAAAATTCCTTTTCTACTAGTATTTTGTCTGCAAAAGAGGTGAACCTGTTTTCACATACAGTGTGATTATTTTTTTAATTAAAAAATTGAATATTTTTTAATGCTTGCTAATAGATACAGCTAACATGTCTTAAATGGTTTTATTGCTTTTATACAAGCAGCATTGGCCTATGATTTCACGTTATTGTTGTCTTGCATGGAGTGACTACATCAGTAGACAAAGGAAGAGCTACAGATTGTATTTATCTGGATTCCTGTTAAGTCTTTGACACAGGTGGCCAAAACATTGTTCTGTCTAAACTGAAGAGAGATGGATTCAATGGGTGGTCTATTAGATAAGAAATCTGTTGGATGGTCACATCCAAGAGGTAGTGATTAACATCTTAGAGTCCCAATGAACATCAGTGACAAGTGGTGTCCCTCAGGACTCCATGCTGGGACCAGTGCTATTTAACATCTTCATTAATGACATCAACACAGGGATTGAATGCACCCTCTTCAAATTTGCAGATGATGCCAATCTGAGAGGTGCAGTTGACACTCCTGAAAGATGGGATGCCATCCAGAGGGACCTGGACAAGCTTAAGAAGTGGCCCATGAGAATTTATTATTCACAAAGATTAATAAGACCAAGGGCAAGGTGCTGCGCCTGGGTTAGGGCAACTCCAGATATCAACACCGGCTGGAGGACGAACAGATTGTGAGCAGCCCCACCCAGAAGGACTTGGGGATGCTGGTGGGTGGAGGCTGGACATGAGCCAGCCACGTGCCTTTGCAGCCCAGAAAGCCAAATGTGTCCTGGGCTGCGTCCAGAGTAGCATGGCCTGCAGGTCAAGGAAGGGGATTCTAACACTTTAATCCACTCTCGAGAGACCTCACTCAGGTACTATATCCTGCTCTGGCATACCCAGAACAGGAAGGATACCAACATCTCTCCAAGAGGGAGTCCAGAGGAGGCCACCAAGACGATTAGAGGGATGGAGCACTTCTCCTAAGAGAAAAGTCTAAGAGAATAAGCCTTGTTCATCCTGGAAAAGAGGCTTCAGGGTACCTATTGTGGCCTTGCAATACCTGAATGAAGCCTGTACAACAGATGGAGAGAGACTATTTACAATGACATTGTAGTGACAGAACAAGAGGGAATGGTTTCAAGATGAAAGAGATTATGTTTAGATTAAATATTAGGATAACTTTTTCACAATGAAAATGGTGAGGCAATGGAACAGGTTGCCCAGAGGGATGGTAGCTGCCCTAACCCTGGAAGCCTTCAGGTCGGGTTAAGTGAGGCTCTGAGCAGCCTGATCAAGTGAAAGGTGTCTCCGCCCTCCTCTCACTGGCAGAGAGGGTGGAATTAGATATCTCTAAGATCCTTTGTTGAAAGTCCCTCTCCAGCTCTCCTACAGCCCCCTTTAGGTATTGAAAGCTGCTTTAAGGGCTCTCCAGGGTCCCAGGTCTCTCAGTCTGTCTTCAGAGTAGAAATAGTCCAGCCCTCTGATTGTCTTCATGGCCTCCTCTGGACTCCAGCGATCTACTTCCTTCTTGTGTCGGGGGTCCCAGAGCTGCACACAGTACTCAAGGTTGGGATTTACAAGAGCAGATTAGAGGGAGAAATTACCTTCCTCACCCTTCTGGCCATGTTGATTTTGATATGGACTTGGACACAGTTTCTTCTTGGCTGCAACATCACATTGCTAGGTTGTGTTGAGGTTCTCATCCAGCAACACTCCCAAGACCTTCTCAGAACAGCTTTTAATCTATTCTACATCCAACCTGCATTTGTGCTTGGGATTTCCTTGACCCATATGTAGGACCTTGCACTTGCCCTTGTTGAACTTCATAAGATTTACACAGGCCCAGCTCTCAAGACTGTCAAGTTTCTTTTAAGTGATACCATACAGCCACTCACACTTTGAGTGATCTATCCATCAAATCTATCCCTCACCATTTTAGAGATAAAGATGTAATGCAGGACAGGGTAAGTGCTTTGCACAAGTCCAGGCAGAGGACAGCAGTCGCTCTTCCCTCATCCACCAGTGCTGACTCCCTGTTGTAGAATGTATCATGCTTATTACACAAGTATGTACACATTTAGCAATAGAAATTCTATAATTCTCTAATTTTGACAGCAGTCAAAATACTCAGTCTTTTTTTTGTTGGGACAGTCTCTGACCGGGATTTTATTTTAGTGTTTCTTACACTACCTTAGGACCAGTGCATGATTTGTTCTTAATGAAAGCCACAAAACATATTTGCAAATGGACATTTAAGACCTTAAAACTGGCAATGAATACATTCAAGATATGAGTTGGAAACAAAGAAAAAGTTAAAGTATCGCTAAGTCCCACAAACCAAGATCCTGAAGATTCAAGAAAGCTAAAAGAAGACACATAGTGAACATCTCCTGAAAATATGAACTGTGGTATTTCATAGAAACTACTAGGAAGATATCAGTTTGCACCTGACTGAGCTCAGTAGGTGAAGGCAAGTCAAGATCCTAATAACAGTGTGGCACTTTTTCTGAGAAAGGAGTGTGGATGTGGCTGTGCTGCTTTTCAGCATTGTTAGATTGCAATGGTTGGTTTAGCCTGGTTAACTGTTTCAATAATGCTGTACTAGTTAATGGTTTCCAAGACAGGTTTCCATGGTTTCCCACCCTATCCCACCCCTCTACTGAATACATTTGCATGTATTGGAAAGGAAGTGTGAGCTGGAATGTGTGTTGCTACCAGCCCTGGGGCTGTGTTATTTCACGTACATAAGTCTCTCCAGTCCAGCACGTTAGCACAGGAAACTTAAAAGAGTCTTTCCTTTTTCAGAGACAAAAAATCATGTCAAATTAATGGCATTTTTTTAGTTAATAGTAGGGTTTCTTCCAAAATAATTATATTATGGATTTCTTTACATGATGCACAGTGGAAATGAGAAGGGGGACTTCTCATTTGAAAGCCAACATTTCTAGGTACAAGTGTTTTCCCCACTTTGTTCATACTTCAGAGAAAATACACTGCAAATACATATAACCTATGCTATTATCAGAGCTCCAGATGTATCTGGACAATGCTCTTGGGCACATGGTGTAATTTTTGGGGTGTCCTACACAGGGTCAGCAGTTGGACTTGATGATCCTGATGGATTCCTTTCAATTCATACATTCTATGACTTTATGATTCTAAGGAAAACACTCCAGCTCTCTTGTTTCTTGAGGAACAATTAGTGTCCTGGGTTGGCAATAAAAAAGCACACTAACCCTGTGCCACACAAAATTAAGTATACAGAAGATTCTAGTGTTTGTTGTGGTCTTAATTACAAGCCTTGGACAAAAGGGTCATATATCATCCATAGAACTTTGAGGGTAACTTTGTTGGTTTATTAATCGTACTGTAGTATCAGATCATAAAAATTTGAATGATTTGGTAATGGGATTTGGTAATGTTCTGATTAATACATGAACAGGAGAGACAGATTAACAATACCATAAATTCTGATACACTGATTCCTCACTTCAGCTTTAGCAACTAATCACATGCCGTTTCAATTATTTCACATTTGGCAGTCATTCTTTCCAATGGAACAATAAGAATTAACACAATAATCTGAAAGAAGCTTATAAAAACATGGTTGACATAAGTTCTTTCTATTAAGCAATATTTGACATTACAATAGCATTTTTGTTTTAACCATACTAACTTCTGCAATTAAAAGATGTTGATCTGAACACCTTAAAAATACTTTCGAAGTTTTCATGCTCTACTAATATATCAAATCATTGTTAGTCCAATAAAGTAGTGCTATTTTGATATAAATACATGAAAAATAATGGGCAGAAGGGATTAACGAGCATTGATGAAAATGAGCTCTTCTGAATTAAGCAGTGCTTTAAATTGGAGACGCCTCGTTGAAGAATGATGCTGTAATTGGTGCTGCTTCTAATAATGTCTTGACTTCATGCAGAACTCCTCACTTGGAGATTCCCAAACACTTTAAAGAATCGGTAAATATCATACTTATATTTTGCAGTCATGAATGGTGAGACTGAAGCCATTCAGTCTAAAGCTGAGAAACAAATTGACCAAAGAAAAAGAAGAATCTGTGTAAGAGTTGGTATTAAAAGTTCCCGTCCTTTCTGTCCATCCTACAAACCCCACAACCCTTAAATAAATGTAAGTAGTATGCTTTTTTCTTCATTTCTACCATGCACATTTTAGTTCAGCTTGGTCTGCTATTCCATCGGCTATACTAAAAACATCAAACATGCAAGTGTCCTGTGCATGCTAACTTATGAATGGAGAGTCTGGATAACTTGCTTAACTCTTTTACATTGCCTGGATGAAAAGTTATATAAGATCAATAGATGCACTGTGCAGGTTTTACAGTGGAAGATGTGTGTCTCACACACCCTCTTGCCCCCCAAAGCTGTAAGTGGGTAGTTGTCCTTGCGAAGAAACTTCCTCCTACAGTGGAACCATAGCTTGTTGGAAAGAGTAGCCATTTATCACAGCCCTAAATGAAAGCATCCCTTGGACACAAATGTCTTTTTCTTCCTTTGTCTGATTACTGAGGGGAAAAGTGAGAAGGAAATGTCAAAACAGTGAAACAGTGGTGTCTAGAGAGCAGTCACTTTGGGTTCAACCAGCTTTTGTGAAGGCCCGGATGATTTGTCAAATGGTTGTGGCATAAGTCAAGCTCTGAGGTTGAAAGGTCTTGACCTAAGGAGTGTTGAAATCAGGCAGTATAAGCAAGAGGGCTGCTAGAAGTTTCAGCTGTAGTGGAGATGAACAATGATGGGTGCTGGACAAAACAAAACCTGATTTGCATAATTCAGGTAAGGAATTTTATTGAATCTGACAAGTATGTGACAGGCTGAGAAAGAGAAAAGAACATGCTCTTGCTGGGAACCTTCAAAGCTCTTGTTAAGGTATGTGGAAATAAATGACAGCTAATCTCTTCACTAAAAAAACTGTAAACAATACCATTTTACACAGGGCTCACCCATGACCTTTTCATAGATCAGACTATCCACTTTCAGGCCAGGCCACAGAACTTATCACAAACAATGCAGTGAATTCATACTGTGCAAGAAGAGCTTTACTTCTCCCAGCTGCTTCTCATAGAGTTGCTACTTGCTTTGGCAGGTATGTTCAGCAGAGACTATCACTTACATCTGGTGCATAACCTGTCCTGGCAAATGGAAAAATGACTTTTCAAAAGAACTTTTGGGTTCTTTTTGTTTGATTTTTTATTTTGTTTTAGATTTTTTTTACAGTTTTGGCTGGGATATATCATACTGCAACTACAAATCTCAAGCTAAAATGTCATAAGGTGGTAAGACAACTTCTCTGTGCTGAGACCTGCTGATATCATTAAAGTCACCAAGACTAATAAAATCCTTCATTAATCTTGACATGCCAAATTTCCCAGAATTTTTTTAAAAAAAATTTTAACCATACGGGTCTAAGTCTTCTCTAGGTAAACAGTAGTGTTTAAGGAAAATATATAATTTGTGCTTTCAAAATACATTTAAAATCCTAACTACCAGCTTTAGAGAATAAAATCTTTGTATTCAACTTTCTTTCAAAAGCACTAAGACAAATATAACCTTAATGCACATACAAAACCCAGAAGCAATGGTTGAAAATGAAATCTAGCCTTTGTATGATGTTTAATCTGATCCAATAAAATAAAAAATGACCTTGCAGTCAAGCAAGAGCTTTCTTTTTGTGAATATCTATATTCTTAAGAGATCTTTCTTAATACTGAATTGTCTACAAAAAGTAGAACTTGATATCTATATAAAGAGGTTTCTTGCCAGATACAGACCTCTAAGCCTGACAAAAAACCAATTTGTTGTACAGGCTGCTGAATGATTGGAAGGAAAGCTCAAAACCTAGACAAACATAGTGCAAATGCGACTTTCAAGAGCAGAAATTAAACTCTAAAACTCTTCAAATAAATACAAAAACAAAGATTAGGCTGACTTTGTTGAGCATGAGGCACAAAATCCCCAAAGCACTTCCCTGGATTACTGGCACAGTGATTTCTGCAGTGTATAGCACACATGTTTTTTACCAATCTGAGGATCTTTCAATCTAATGGGAAGCAGTTAAGAGTCCTTGCTGGATCAGCCCTGGATCTTGGTTTTATAAGTAGTCAATGCATAATTCACAAGGCTTAATGAAGATTCCAATTCATGACAGCCAACTGGCTCTGTAGGTCACACTTCCCGGTCTCATATAAATAAAGAATGAGGTACTGGAAAGCATACCAGCTGAACCTTACTGAGTGCCAAAACTATGCATGTTAATGAAGCACAATAAAAGATATACTTGACTCTCAGGAAGTGCTTCTATTGTTTTCCAGCTTTAGAGACAGAGAGGAAAGGTTTTGTGGTGCACCTTTCAATGTACCACACCAAGCACAGTGTGATGCTTCCCCTCAAGGCAGAGACGCAACCAGATTGTCGCAATGGCATTTCATATCCAGCCTCATCAGGTCTCTGAAATCCTCTGTCATTCCCACCTCAACAGTGAAATCCATGCTGGAAATATCCCCACCTTCCTCTCCCATGTTCCTCTGCAAGTCCCCATTTGGTAACTAGGAAGTGCTTCAGAAGTGTTGTTCTTTTATGTGCTCTGTTTAGTCCTTGGAACAGGATGAATGGTAGCTTAGATGAATGCATTTGTGCCATTTTGCTTGGCCCCAGACGATGTTTCCTCACTACCATGACATCTGAACAGAAGGAGAAAACATCTCCCTTTTGTGGCAAGCTAATTTAATTTGTACCTTCCACCTAGGGGTAAATATGTTTGTCTGTCTTTTTAAGCTGTCTTTGCCCACTTTCTTTTCTCACGGGAAACCCTGCTGAGTCAAAAGCAGGATATTGTTTAGTCCTCTAACTTTATTTTAAAGTAATTTAATTTTAAGCATGCTTACTCCCACCCTAAAGTGAAGCAACTATAGGAGCTTCAGTGGGACAGCCTTAATGACTTTTGCAGGTCTCTTGTGCCAGAGACATCAAGGGCTGGTTGTTATGGAGGTATTTGTCTTTTAAAATAAATGCTTTAAAACAAGACCTCTCTTTTGCAGTTTCCTCAAAATGTGTTTCTTTATTTTCAAAAATCTGGCAGTTTTGCACATTGACCTACCACCTTTAAAAACCAGCATTATGAACATTGACCTTTGCTTTTGTTGATCTGGTGTTATATGCGATTTGACTTCTTTTTGTCTGAAAACGTTGTAAAAAGGATTTAAAATAAACAATGAATGCATTTCTTTATGACAAATGGCAGTGAAATATGAATGAATATGAATGAATATGAATGAATATGAATGACTCAGATGACTCAGAATTTGCATCTTCACCATTTATACATGACTTCTTTAAATTGGCAAACATATTAAGTTAAGAGCATTATTTAATCCAGTACTGGAAATTTTCTATAATTAAAAAAGCAATGTAAGGTAGAGAGTGTGAAAACTGAAATCACAAATCATCATATAAAACCCATTTTTCTTATAATAGCATCACAACTTCTTTTATTTAAACTTTGTTATTTCATACTAATTTTGCAATGACACATGCAAGAACTTATGAATTAAGCACATTCTTGCAATTTCTTTCCTTAAAAAAAAATCCTTTTCATTTATTACCAGGTAAATATTATTTATCCTGTCAGATAAGAAAGAGAAAATGCATAATAATTAAAAAGAAAAAAACTATATTTTTAATATATGCAATAATAAATATCACAATACTGATTTCATCTGCAGCTACCAGTTATTTGCTATTTGCAAATATATATCATTGTAACAATGTTTTTTCCCAATAATTTGACACTCTGTGTTCTGATCAGAAATGTGCATTTCTGTCACATTCAAAACCCAAGTGTTCAATGCTTAAACCTATAAAATGTATTTCTAAAATCTGCAGTAATAAATATCACAGAAAGAGTGACTTTGTCTGCAGTTACCAGTTCTTTGGTTCTTTATTTGTCCTTTGCATAATATTTTTCAGTGCATTACTGCAACGATTTGCACTCTGTATTCTGGTCAGAATTATGCGTTTATCATCAGCAAATCACAGGGAAACAAGTCTTGGAATCAGTCACAGCATTCAGAAAGATTATCATGACAGTATTGCAGTTTTGCTAAGAAAATTTTCCGCCATTCTGTTTATATTGCCTTGATGGTTTGTTTTTTAAACAAGTTGCATTTGTTAGGAAAAGGAAGTAGCTCTCTTTTTCAAACTTATGGTTTGGAGTCTAAATATGCAATGTCATGACAAACAAATAGCAGCCAATGTGTGCTCCAGAGAGAAAGGTGAAGGTGCAACTGCATTGCCTGCCCAGTGTATAAAATGCACAAGGTACAAAATGGACAAAATGGCTTCCTTTGCCTGTGTAGAGGATTGTTCAGCCAGAACCCAGCACTCCCATTAGCTTTGTAAGATTTTCCATGAGCTTTGACAATAAAGGGAGTAATTCCCAGTGTGGGATTGGTATGGAACTTAAAGATCATCTTGTTCCAACTCCTCTGCCACAGGTAGCGACATCCCTAAGCAGATGTGGATCGGGATGCGAAGCTGAAGTGCAGTTGGTGTACTGCATTTCTGTGACGGTTCACCAGAAGATGAATCCTACATGCATGCCTTGCTTCACTCTGCCTCCCAGCCAGGATTTGGACCTCAAAAACCTTGCCTGGACAGGTGTGCACCTCAGATGTTAACAAATACATGGAAGCCATGATAGCCCATGGTAGGGCCATCTGGCCTTTGTATATCACCAGAAAAACCTGAACCAAGGTGCAAAGAGAGAGAAAATGTTAAGAAAGAAAGAGATTCCAAAGTACTTAGAATTTCACCTACTGACCTCTGCAGTTCACAGTGCTTCAAACAACTTGCTTTGAGGTCTGGAGCTTTCACTTTAAACTCAAAAGTTGGCTCTCAAGACCTTACCTCTGATAAGGATGGAAAACTTGGTTAGCAAAATGCCTTAAGCATTTGCTTTGTTTTCATTGTTGTGCAGTAAATTTTCCTCTTTAAGGGTTATAAAGTGCTCCCAAAATGCCTGGTGTTAAGAAGATAGTTATCTTTAGGGCTATAAAAAGGTATTTCCAGCCTTATTGCTGAACTGTGTAAATCAAGGCTATCCACCTTTCCATTAGAAGCTAAGCTCTTAAGGCCTATACGGACAAAGGGCTTGGTTGTTTATGCAGCAACAACATCTGCTTACACTCAGCCTCATTGTCAGGGAACTGTTGGTTAAAAGTGTAGGATCTCCTTTCTCTCAATTTCGTGCTGTATTATGTTTCATGCGGGAATATCTAGTCTCTGAGACTTGGCCACTTCTTTAATCTGCTGGATTTTAAGGACTTAACTGCTTGTAGTGACAATCCAGTCATCAACTCCCTAGCAGTCTGGAGGGCATTTTGATGGACACTTGAAAAATTTCTTTTTGATACCTTTCTGCAAAGTATTAGCTTTCCTGTGCTGCTCTGAAGCTAAAACTCCTATGTAAAACCTCTCTGGTTCAGTTTAAGGTGAAATGGTGTTTGGGTCTGAATTTCTCAAATACTAGATGCTCACAAGGAAAGACTGTTAGTTACACTTAAGCCA
This sequence comes from Corvus hawaiiensis, assembly GCF_020740725.1. Classification (NCBI taxonomy): domain Eukaryota; kingdom Metazoa; phylum Chordata; class Aves; order Passeriformes; family Corvidae; genus Corvus; species Corvus hawaiiensis. The sequence goes on from NC_063255.1 coordinate 56,586,696, forward strand.
CAAAATGCCAATACATCCGCCAGACTCTGTGATTAGTACTACCATCTAATAAAAAAAATTTCTGAGCTTTGCTTGTTGACTCATTTTTTTTTCCCATCTGCATCACTAATGCAGCCAAAAGAGAGAACATCATGTAGCTGATCGGTTTTTGTGAAGAGAAGACACCTGAAGAATAGAAACTGCCCTGCAAATTAGTAAGGTTTCATTTGGCTACTCGCTATCTGTTCGTCAGCAGGCACTCATAGATAGAAAACTACATTTGGATAGTCAACACTGGTAAATGTTCCTGAACATTGGTAAAAGTTCTTGTCCCTAAACTGCAGGATATTGTGGATTCAGGCATTGTTCTCTACAGCCAGAAAATAAACTCAGAATAAACCCAAGACATATTTGCAACTTACATAAGAAAGCCATGATGCAGTTTACAGACATGACTGTTTTTCCTTGAAATGGTATCTTCGTGGTATTATACTAGTTAATTTTGCTGCAGCACCACAATTCATATTTTAATAATGTTGTTGAAACCACAGTGTAATGCATGAAAAGATATCAGATTTTGCACAGGAAAATGGTGCAAAAGGTGGCATTTATTTAGGTATACATATATATATATATATATATGTATGGCATTAATGTGTACTCCCATGGCCTAAAACTTTAAGAAAAAAAGAGAATACAGTTGCAAAGGAAACTCATGGCAGGGAGGTGGGGGCAAAGTGCAGGCAAAATAAAATAACATCTCAATGGCCAGGAATCTGAAAAGCATTTCAGGGAAAAAAATGCCACAAGCCAACAACCTTCTAAATGGGAGCAGTGGGTGACATAATGATTTTTGACTCAAAGGCTGGTCAGTCAAGCCTCCAGATATTACCACCGCTTGCATCATGCATTGTTTTAAAAGCAAACAAGTCATGCCTAAAATAGTTCTATGATTTCAAACCGTTTCTCCTGACTTGAAAGCTTGTTGCTTTGATAATTAAAAACTTTTAATTTTTTCTGTAAAAGTGCTCATGCATGATGGAAATAAAAGTGCTTATCTTTTGGAATTTTAACTTAAGCAGTTTTTCTCTCCCCTGGTATTGACATACACAGTTATTTGTAAGGAACAATTCTAGCCCTGCTGGGTCCCCACTTTACATAGGCGAATGCATCACTAAACTGTCCAGCTTCCTCAGCCCTGTTTCCTGTCTTGTCTATTTCCCTGACTAACTTAATCCCCATTTTCTGCAGTTTGGTTTACTCCTCCTCAGAGATACATAATATACCGAGATATTACAGAGTACATTCAGAGTACATTACAGGTACTTTCACCAACGCCCTGGATGGATTTATTGATACTCCTATTTCCTAGCACATCTGATGTTACACTTGCATTTTTCAGAGCTATGTCAGTGAGGTCTTCTTCCTCACCTGCTTCCTACACTCAGTCTCCTCTGCCTACGCACAAATGCCTGTAATCTATATGCCTAGACTTGGATTTTGTACTATTAAATTTGAACCAATTTCTACTAATTTAGTTCAGAAACCCACAAATCTTTTGCCACAAAGAAAAAAGAAACATCCATCTCTTCAGAAGATCATATGCCACTTCCAAGTGGTTTGTACCCATGCTTTATGTTGAGCATCTTGTGCAAGGATTTTACTTTGCTGGTTACACACTCCTTTATTTCTTTCTCTTTTTCCTTTATCATGTATCTTTTATGACTTAATTTTCATCTCCGACAGAATCAAACTAAAGGGAGAGATATCACGCTATTTATTCAGTATTCTTTACCTACAGTAGCAGCTTCCATAAACCTCATTTGCAGAATGGCTGCTACATGTTTCACCAGCTCTACAAGCAGGATGTATGTTGAAGCTTTAAGAATTTTAAGTGTTTAAAAACTTAGTAGTGATTAAGTTTTGAATCCAGTGCAGTGATTCAGCTGCCTCCCTTCTGAGGACATGTGTTCCTAAAACAAGATCTTGAAAAAATACTTTCCTAGTATCTTCTTGCAGTACATTCTCAAGAAGGATTGATACAGCATTTTGTTATGTATTTTAAGATACATAGACATCTCTCTCTGTCTACATCAGGAATAACTCCTAGATAAAGGAATAAACTTAAGCTGATTCAATATCAAGATATTCAAGAGGGTTGTTTGTTTGTAACTTTTGCTTTACTTTGCATACAGAGAATTTGTACCTGTTTAACAGAATGAGCAGACTTAAGCATTTCAACCAGTAAAACAGAGTCAGCAAAGGGAGTCCACTACCTTCACATGGGACATGTAGAGTTTGGTACTTGCACCCCTGAACAGAAGTTTTGCATCATTAATCTACTTGTGTCCATGTGGATAAATACGTGGTGCCATGCCATCTGTGGCTGGGAATAGAGTACAGGGGTTCAAGATGAAAGAAAGAATCAAAGGATCAGATTCATGGCAGGGACAAAGTATCGCAGTACTTCTGCAGCATGTAAAGAAATATTTGCATGTGTTATTTCCTTCACTTGGACAGACAGCAGATCTGTCTTTATCAGAAATTTCCTCCAGAACAAGATCTCTGTTCTGAGTGAGATATGATGTTTTGTTTTCTTGAATTCAATTCCAGTGCATTATCACCCAGTAGTTTATTGCTCCTGAGGATATTTTCATGCAGTCTGCCTCCATTCATGGACAGCAGCTGTTCTTCCTTATTCTTTCTTTTTTTTTTTCCCCCTCTTTGATCACTTCTCCAACATATTTTAATTAAATGGAAAAGAAAAATAATAAAGAATGGTATAATGGTAAAGATGGTATAATTGAAATTGTTCTTCATTAACAGCCAAGTATACCACTACATTTTCCCACTGTGACCATGCTGGTCATTGCGTTGGGTAGATGATGGTAGGGAAAAGCTATCTACTCCCACAAGAAGAAGACACAGTCTTTCAGATATTTTGGTTTATCAAGTAGTATAGATGATATTGTTATCACTATCACAGTCCCCCTGGGATGCCTGTATAATATGAACCTCAAATCTGTAGACATTTTTTTAGAGATGTTAAAGACTGAATGCACATTCCTGTCCAGTCTGGGCTGCCAGTTCCAGGAGTCCAAGTTGCTGCTGCTGGACAGTTTTGGGAATGTTGAGAACACATGCCTTTGGTTGTGGCTGGAAATAGGCATGGAGATATTAATTCTGCTTTCCTTTGGAAAGTCTCTGAAAGAAGTCTCTGGAAACCTCTCTTGAAAATGAAGAGTAGGAATTGGTTCAGAGTAGTGGTCTTTAAAAGACCAATTAAAAACCTTCGACCCCAAATTAGAAGCCTCCAGCAATAAATTGCATGCTCAGACCTCACTGAGGTCAGCAGAGAACACACCCTCGTGGCACCTGGAGTATATCAGCTTCAGTTTGTAGTGCAGTTGCACTGTGATGCAAAGATTAATACTGTATGTAGGCAATATATATAGACATAATTTAGTCCAAGTGGTTTGGTCTCTCTAGATAAGTATTACTCTTTCCTCTTGTTAATTGTAATGTGTATGTACGTTAAGTTAACCTTGCTTGCTCAGAAGGAGTAGGGGTTATGGTTTATTCATGGATTCAGACCTGAGAACCCCCTGAGAAATCCCAGCAGAAAGCTGGAGTTATTCAGAGGCTTACAGTGTGTATTACTATGGGGGAGTTTCACTGACATCTTTAGTGAGATTTATCATCTGCATCACCACCTGGAGTAAAAGTTGGATGTTCACAAGCTGGGGGGTGAAGTGTGAGGATAACACAGGATTAGGATTAAGACATTTAGGAAGATAATAATGCCTCTTTGAAATCACATTATGTTTCATTGCCAGTACTTTATGCTTGCATGGAAGAACAGGCAATTGATTAATATTTCCTATGACAGATAAAAAGTTTGATAACTGTCACTAGTGATATCATTAGCTGTACTCAAGTCCACAGGTTCATAGGGGGAGGAATCTCCAGTGCATTAGGATTTGATACACTGAAATAAATGTAATTCACCAAAAGCCCTCAAAATATCCTACCTATGGTTTTATTCCCTAAACAATAGCTAAAGTGGCTTTTTGTTTCTTTTTTTTGGGTTTTTTTGTTTTTTTGGTTTTTTTTTGGGGTTTAGTTTGGTTTTTTTTGCTTTGTTTTGCTTTGTTTTGCTTTGTTTTGTTTTAAGAAGTTTTTTCCCCCCATAATTCTATAAATAAAGGAATATAATATAGAAATGAAAATAAACCCTCACTAGTGTAAAAAAAAGGAACAGTTAAATAACAGATATTGACCTTCATCCCTCCATGGAACAAAAAAATAGATGCTACATATACTTTGCCAATATTGATTACTTACCTTTACTAATTTAGTAAAGGTAAGTAATCAATATTGGCAAAGATTAATGATATATTAATTTGATGCAATTTTCATAGCACAGTATATTTTCCTTCTTCCCTTCCAATATTCCTGTTTCTTTTGTTCATTTTTGTTTACATTCTGTACTTCATCATGCCTTCTTTCAGACACAGGCTGTAAAGAAGTAGTCAGTGTGCTTCTGGGATTTTAGCCTGTTTAGGGCCAGAATATTCATCCTGTGATTCTGTCTCCCTTCCTTCCTGTTTTTTTCCCTTCCCCTTTTCCCTTCCCCTTTTCCCTTCCCCTTTCCTTTTTACTCCCTTTCCCTTTCCTCTTTCCCTTTGCCCTTGCCTTTTCCAATTGCCCTTTGCCCTTTCCTTTTGCCCTTTCGATTCAACAGCTAATGGCACAAAACTTAAGAACCACGTTTGGCATTAGTTTCAGATCAGCAAGCTCTGTGCTCATGCCTGCATGCAACAGGAACTAAATTCAACCTTATAAAAAATTCTTGCAAAACTTAGAGTGGAGATGACATAAAGCATTGCCAAATTATATTCCAAAAATATTTCCTATTTACACTGTATTTGAATGAAAAGAACCCTCTTCCTCTGATACCTTTCACACATTTTTGTCTCAGCTTATGTGGTATGTGAATTATTCATGGTCTACTGGGCATAACTTTGTTGCTTATTACAGTTTTGAGCAAGATGTGCTCCTATCACCTCATCCACGAACACACATGACATACCTGTCCCCGTGCCCTGCCCATGTCTGGTACTTCTCTGTCAGGCAATTGTGAGTAAAAGCATTGTGAACAGCAAATGGTCTGTCAGGATCCTGCAAACATTTGGTTCAGCTCCTCTCTGGAGCCCTTGGACAAGGTAACACCAAAGCCAGAAAAGTTAAAGCCTCTGGCAGTTGTATGATCTCTTGCGTCTTTGGGGAACAGATTCAAAGGAAACCAGAAAACATCTCACATATATTATTCTACATAGGTGTAACAAATATTAAAAATGCGTGCAATTATCCCCCTAGAATCAAAACATTATCTTTTGGGTTTGTACAGGCATTTTAAGTATGACCTGGGACTCCTTCTGTTTCTATTATGCATGAAAAAGTAAAAAACAATATCAACCACTGCCGTACACCAAAATAGATACCACTCTCCAACTAAGAATTCATAATAGAATTTGGTCTGCCAAAGATGAAATTCAGCCATGACTCATTTAGCCCCCCATCTCTCAAAACTGTGAAGAGATTTTACTAGTACTGTATGACTTTCCACAGTGTAGAGCACTGGATTTCAAAGATTTGCTCCCAAGTATTCACGCACTTTGCAGTTCCAAATTAGCTTGCAGCATGGGATTTGCAGCCATGAACTGTAAAACACAAGTTAGCCCATGTACTCCACCCTATGTACAGATCAGATCAGGTTTGGGAAGAAACTTCTCCACGGCGGGGGTTTTAAATTTAGGACCCAGATATGCATCCTTATGTTTCATGTCTTTAATATTTTCAAGCCTAAATGTGAAATAGTTACATCTTTGCCCATGAAAGTGCTTATGTATATATGAATATACACTTTCATTAAAAATAGATGTGCCTCTTAATCTTCATGCTCACAGAAAATATGCTCAGAAGCAGTCACCGTTTCGGGAGCAAACCATCATAAAAATCTGGCATATATTTCAGTATCAACATGCAGATATTCACATCCGTTCTGAATTGTATGACAGCATTGTTTGTTTGTGCAGGGCAAATATCTTATATAGCACAAATCACCATGAAATTACTGAGTAGTTGCTTGATCATTTAATTAATGTGCAGTTACATAATAACTCCATGACTGTTGAAGCCCTTCAGATTGCATTAATTATACTCAGAGTAATTATTCCCATCTGCTGACATGAATCTATGTCATATAGTTTTCTAGACAAGATAAATTTTTCAGAAACTCATGACTGAAGAGAAGATTTTAAAATCAAACTGGTCAGCACAGTGTTCATTATAGCAGTTGGCAGTGTGAATTTATTTTTTCTAATGTTATGTAATGTAATTATGATATCTCAACAGAAAAAGGATATGAACTGTACTTTGTAACTGATGAATCTCTAAGGACAAGATACAAATATATAAATAACAATTAAACTAAAACTTGCGCTCCAAAATAGGTTGGTTGTTTGGACTACAGTAACATGGTCATGAAGATCTGGGTTTAGAGTGCAGTTTCAAGCATTTGTAATCTCTGCAGAACTGCCTGTAGCTCATCTGAGAACCTCTGCTTCCTCTGCATGCTACACCTGCTCTAAGTGTCTACAAAGTGCAGGGAGTTGCTGGGGAAGAGCTGCACATGCCTTTCCTGCCCCTAGACAAGAATGGAGGGTAAGTTTGAACCTAGTTAATAGGAGAGAAGCTGAACGTCTCTGCTCCAGCAAACTGGGAAGCAGCTAGCTCCCCATAGACGTTTATAACCTGAATTTCTTCTGAAACTGTTCCAGTGAAACAGGTACTTAAATTTCTATCACTAGGATTCAGAGTCCATATCAGCTTTGCTAAACAGAACGATTTCCACATGACAAACGGGGGGCAGTCTGGCATTCCTTTTTTGGGCCTGGATCTCTCTGCTGGCCTCCAGCTTCCTGTGGCTCATGCCCTGTGCTGTTATCTCACAATGGAGATGGACTCTCCAAAACAACTTCCCAGCAGCTGCTTTCTCTTCTGCATGGGTTGTTTGCATCCACACCTCTAGGGTTGTGGGCAGGATTGTTATTTAATGAAAACCAGCAATTAAAAAAATGTCATTAATTTTTTCTTCCCAAACCTTAAAAATCTAAATAGCTTCTACTTGAAGTCAGACTCAAGAACTCCCAAACCCATTGGTATTTCAACGGTAATATGATGACAAATTAGGTACCTTGAGAAATAGTATCCTGATTCATTAATACAATTTTGAGGAAAGGCATCAGTATAACTGCATGCATTTAAATCAGCCCATTCTGTAAAAGTGCTGTATCAAACACTTTATTTTCCACTGTTTCGGCTTTTAAGTATTGTGTTAAAATGTCCAGATTCAACTGAGTGAAAGGAAACAATTTTAGGGGGATTCTAGAAGCTACATGAAAACTAAAGGTCAATATCTGTAAGAATGGGGGTAATGCATTTTTATTGGGGTTGCTGGTGCATTACTTCAGTACATTTTGTCTATGAATTGCTTTCATGATTATGCCTGTCACTATCATTTAGGACGTTTATTGATGTTTTACCATTACCTTTGTAGAAAAGCAGTGTCATGGAACAGAAAACTCAGTAGGTCTTTCCCATAAAGTCAAAGAAACCAAACTAATCAACTTGGAAAGTTGATCTCTGTCCCTCATTGCCAGATTCTCCTTGAATAAAGGTGCGTAGGATATAAAGTGTTGAGAATTGATATCAAGATACGTAGCTAACAGCTTTATTGAATATCTTCACTGCACAGGTCTTGAATAAGCTCCCAAACTACCGTGCCAGTATGCTTTGGGCTCATTTTATAATGTACAATTTTTCTTTTTATTTTCTTTTTTTTCCCTCAATGGTAGTCTAAAATCATGCATCTGGACAATAACTTTTAAGGCCCTCATCTAGAATGTTTGGGTCTACTTTGCTAAGAGATTTTCATGACTTTCCCCCCTGCCCTCATCATGGATAGATAACATTAACAGAAAGTTTCAAATTGTCATGAGACATGAAGCAGAATGAACAGACTCTGCTCTTTTAATTGGCTTTAAGTTAACAGTGTGTGTTGTCTATACTTATAAACATCCTCTGAGGATATAGGCGATCTGAAATACACCTTGTCCTTACCACAAGGGAAAACTCATTCTCTCACCTGTCTGTACTTTTTGATATATGTTCCTTTGATTTGCTTTTGAGATAATGTAAACATGCTGTTCTGGTATAAAAGTAAATTCATTTGCATATATTATTCTTTGGAAAAAACTTGACACTGCTTAAGGTAACAATAATAAAAGGCAAAAAAATTTACAGTTAATGACAGAGAATGTAAAATAGCATTTAAATAGAAGATACATTCTTTGTAAGTTGGCTTTTAAAAACAGGTTGCAAAAATACTAATTTTGCATCTTATAAATTTGCCCTGTGTTTCTGATATCAGTCGTGAAAACAAGAAATCACTGCTAAGCAATTTATTACACTTTAGCAAAAACTGTCAGCTTTACTAAAGAGATTAAAAAATAAGTCACATCAAGGAATGTAAAGTCCCATTGATTTTAGGAAGCAGGATCGCCTCAAAGGGTGAAATAATTGGTATGTTTATATTGGGAAACTTACACAGTGTCTTGATAACTCTGTGACTGCAACCTCTTTTTTGCATCTGCATGCAAGCCAAAAATGCTCTGTTTTCTGTGATGACTACATTATATGAGGGCCAAGGCTAACACCATGTATATTAATGTTGCAAATGTATGTAAGCAAACATATAAAACCTGGTTTATAACCATGTACAAATGAGCCCACCTCTAATTTGGGAATTAATGAATTAAGTAGAATTGTAGGTACAAAAGGTTTTCATAAAACCCCAGTTGTTATTTTACTTTCAGGCATATGAAAAATGGTCAGGTTTCTTTCAAGAAAAATACAGATTCACTTCAGAAATCAAGAAGTAAATGTTGCTGATTTCTTGGCAGTGGTGTGGGTACAGTACTGCCAAATCACTTACTGTACCGTGTGAGGCTGAACCAAGCAGCATAAAGGAGAACTCACTGTGCTAGTCACATGCTTCAATTAGTTATGGTAACAGAATTGTTTTTAGACCAGGATTTGGACTGCATTTAAATCAAACTTGCCTCAAATTTACATGTTACAAATCACTCCGCCCGGAAAGAAAGTGTGCTGAGACTCTGTAATTAGATTTTAATTTCAGGCAACAAGGCAGAGATGGATTTGGGGGTAAAATATACTTCCTTTAGATAGATAAAGATTCACCCTTCCCACCTCTGCCAGAGAATTACTCAACCATTTTTTAAAAAGCCATATTGTTAAATAGTTCTCTTCAGTCTTAAGCTGAAAACCAATATACCTTGATTAAGATGAGATTAATATTACTTGGTGAGAAGCTAAGCTGTCATACAATAGTCCGGAGGATCCGCAAAAAGCCGAAAAGATATTACAACACAGCATGAGCTACTCTCTGATCTTCTAAATATCTGGACCGTATTTGCTTCTATAATTTCTGTCTTATCTATCCTTCTTTATGTTCACCTATAAGTTCCTATTAAAACCCCAATAAGCAGTATGGCTTCTAACACTTAGGATTTAATACTGTACAGAAATTAACCAACTCAAGTACATGCATTTGCACTTTAAAATCCTTCCTGCCACTGCAGTGCATTTCCAAGATAGGAAAGTCTTGGCAGAACTGTCAATGCAAATGTAGATATTAGAGCATGGAGATACAGACATACACATGTGCATACCTGTTTTGCGTTTTTTTAAATCCAAATATTACTATGTACTAAAGGCTATTAATATGAAGAATAACAGCATCAGAAATTATAATAAGTAGCTATATTGGAGTAGTGTGATGACTGATGGTTTCTCAGACATATTTACACCAGGTGTGGTAGGAATATCTTTAGCATCCAGTACACAATATCTTTACAAAACAGATCTTTATGCAACTACAATGTTCCCTCTGGAGAAAAATGCAATAATTCAATTCAGCTCCTAAAAACTAGCAAAACCAGTGCAAACACCATGTGTCTGTAAGCTGTGGTTGTCAAAGATCCCTGTGTAAGGTGCTTGCTCACTGCCCATGGGGCAGACCTGAATTGGAAAGGGCAGAGGGAGATGCTTCCTTTGCTGTAGGGCATATGGAAAATGAGTGGCTGAATAAGTAGGAGACTCACTCTCCCAGCTCCCAAGTTTACCCATTTGGCCATGCCACTCTTGATGGGAAAGAAATTAATTGTCAAACTCAGTCGTTGCACAAATCACCCTAATTTGCTGTGACTTCACCAGCAGCAGTGCTTGCTTAGCAATCAGAGACACATCATGCTCATTATCATACTCTCAGACTGTCACCAGCTCTTGTGCAAAAGCAGAGGAGCAGGGTGTAGTGGGGGTTGAGGTGGCCCAGGTGCACGAGTCAAGAGCAGACCTTGTACCTACTCAGAAAGCAGAGGGCAGGGTAGGACCTGTATTCTGCAGCCCCTGGCCACGCTGCTTTTGATTCTGGGAGCAGGGAGCAAGAGGCACATCCTAAGGCCAGTGACTTGTCGGTCACACTGGCTACTTGCTACCCAGTGAGGTTTGAGCAGGTTTGCGTAAAAACAGGAATAAACTCCTTGTATCTCATTTGCTGAAATAAAGCATCCCTCCACCAAGCTGCTGCAGTCCTTTGGTGAGATACAAGCTCTGAGCTGGCCAAATGAAGTACAGGCTCCTCTGCTGAATCTGCCTGAAACATTTTTCTTATATCCCAGCTGTTACAGCACCCAGTCAACGGAGCTGTGAGATGAGGAACATATGCCTGTAACACTTCATTTCAACAGGCTCACTTAGTGTCTCTTACTTTGATCTTTCACTGTATACTTTCTGTAACTGGAGTTAGTTACAGGCTGAAAGAAAGCCCAGAGCTACCAAAGAGGGGTTTTGCCCCCTAAATATTCCTTTTGTACCAGATTCTGTTACAAGTATGTCAAATGAACCAGCTGGAAGACAATGTCCCTGTGAAAATGCTACCAGGACCAGAGCTCTTTCTAGCTGTCTTTGTGGCCACTAGTATGGTACCATTATGGTAACTCTGAACTGACTACAATTTTTCAGACCTGGTAATGCCCTTTATGTTCCCCTTTAGCAAGAAACAGCCCAAACTAAATGCAATAAAAAGCTGCAGAGAAGTTCTCTGACTGAGTCAAAGAGTTAGTGCCTTGCCACTAGACCTATATCTTTCCTAGTCCTTCATAAAACCCAGTGAATTTTCAATTATAATCTTTGGCTTTTATATTTACTATTAGCTATTCAGGGCTAAATGATTTATTGGAATAGAAGCTCCCATATGCAGCAGTAATATTATCTTTGCACAGTGGATGGGAAGAGAATAATAAGTCTCATTAAACTTACTGTAATCCTCTCCCAAAGGAGAAGTGGTCAAAGTGTCATAAACTAGTTTTGGCTACAATGGAGACAAAATGTTGCTAAAAATATGTCAGTGAACACAGAAGACTGCAGGAGAACACAGTCTCTGGAAACATTTTGTTTTCACAATCATGTGTTCATTTCTTTTTTTTCTGTTTTCATCCTTGTAGCATAGCAATCAGATGAAAATAAACCACTGGCATTGACCTATAATAAGATTATTCTCTAACAGTACCACCTAGGTCTGTGTACACAGAATATCTTTGACTGTCAGGTCCAGTTCTGTGATTTCAACAATCCTTGTTAAAGGAGAAACAAGTTTTACATATACATGAGAGCAACACACAGGAATAAATTTTTGCTAGAATGCTGTGGGTTTTAAAAATTAAGTATGTAAATGTTGTACTGCATAAGCATGAGGTACATTTCAAATATATGGGGAATAGAAACTTAGCTGGAAGTCAGTTATTCTGGATTTTTGCTCCTATGTTCATTTCATTACGATATGGAATTGCAGAGGGAGTCTCATCATTCTCAGATCTCTAAGCATCTCAGACTTCCTAATATGCATGTCAGGTTGCATGTTTTTATTATTCTTATATGTCGAGAATATAAGAATATATTCTTATATATTCTTATATAATATTTATATTATTCTTATATGACTGGTTCGTACTTTACAACACCATTAGAAGTCTTTTTGATAAAGTTCATGGGAAAAAGAAAGTAATTTCCATTACATATCCCAAAATTCTTAACTTGTTTATTTTTTTGTCGTAGAACGCAAGGGCCTTAACTGAAGTCACTGAGTTTCCCAGCACATACTCTTAAGCTTGAAGAAGAATTCCCTTGTGAATATGAAAAACAAAAACAAACCAAACATTTGAGAATTATGGGAGAAATTTTCTTAAGTGTCATTTAGCCTGCAAGGCCAATGAAGGCAGATTATTTTAATTTTGAGTATTGTATGCATATTCTTTGTGGAGCTGTTCTAACACTGCATGCTCACCATTCTCCTCTATATTTAACAGTTAATGTTTGCAGAGATGGGATTGTGCCCAGATTTTTTAGCTATGTTAGCTACCTAAAAATGTTAACAGCAGCTACAGGCTCTTCAAAAGCCTGATTTTTTTGGGAAATAACCCATACAGAGGGCTGCTGTACTGCTAGGACCTTAAAAAATATCATATACAATCTTACCTGGATTGAACACAACCGAAACACAGAAAGGAATGCATGACACGGAATCTGAATATGTTCAATAAGAAGAGGTTACAATACAAGCTGTTCTGGGAGAAAACCCAAACCTGTAAAATCAAACCCAGGAGAATATTACCTCTAAATTTTATTTTAGGGAGTGATATTAACAGAGGGATACATTGTGACGAAAAGGACTCAGTAATAGATATTGAAAGAATTTTTAATATGATTAATGAATAATAAAGCCTATATATATATATATGTATCAAAATAAGGTTGCAATCCAGAAATGACCGCCAGTTTGAATGATAAGCCTCAGGCCTTTATAATTTACCCTGTGAAAAAGAGTTGTGGGGGCAAAAAAATTTACAGAAGGAAAAAATGAAAAAGCTTTGAACAAATGTATTAGACATATGGCTTGTTTACATGTCTAGCTACTAATTAGATAGCTTTAAAAAAGTAATTTGTGAATTTTACATCTAAAAGACTGCTGACCCTCTAGTGTATCTCAAGTGTCCATCAGGTCTATCCTGAAGTCTGTGGCAGACAGTGTTGGCTCTAAGCATGCTTTGCTTGCTTCAGCTGAAATCTTATAAAGATATAAATAGAATATTGTCAGAATATTTTGATATAGCAAAATAGACACCCATATTGACTTGTTGGTGATTGTCATTAACCAGAGTCAGTTGTATTATAGTGATTAACTCAATGATTCCGTAGGCTTCATCCAAAAGGAGCCATCACCATCTGCTTGGCTGGAGGATTGCAGCCTCATCTCAGGCTGAGTTCAGAGGAGGCAGCTGATCAGGATTTCTGTTTCTGTTTGTAAACTGCCATTTCTACTCTCTGTCCTCTTCATAAAAGCTGGTGCTTTACAAACCTATTTGGTGAAAAAACATCAGAAAACCATCTCCATCAATGGCTGGAGACCTGCAAAGGGAACCCAAAGACCTATTCAACATTGGAGTGACTGAGAAACAAATAATTCTCACCCAGAAGAAAGAAGACTTTTTAAAGAAAGTGCTAATATATCTTCCAGCTGTGTGGTCTATCATGTTGATGGACCTATGCTCCATGATAGCCTCAAAAATCTTTGAGAACTGGTCAGAATGAGAAAAATCACAAAGTATGGAGACACTATGAACTGAGAAGAAAGGAGCAGAAGAGGCAGGGGAAAGCATGGCACCTACCTCAATGGTAGGTACCGTTAAGGCCTCCATACTGTCTGATATTTGAGGACAAGACAATAGAACTCCTTTTTTCCTTCCCCTTCCCCAGAAGAGAAAAGAGGGAAGACTTCGAGAAAGGCTAATTCAGGAGTCCCAAGGTTACAGAAAATTTGAGATTCTGAAAATAATTTTCAAATATAATTATGTTGAATGTATGTGAAACGTTAAGTATGTAAAATATAAAACATCTTTTAAGAAGTGTTGCTCAACAATTAAATGTTTCTGTCCTCTTCAAACTGCTAGGCCTGAAATCATGCCAATAGTACCCTTTTGCAGCTGTTTTTATTGGTTCAATTTCCTTTCTGTTATCCATTTATTTGTTCTGTGCTTGTTAGCATTTTGTGCTAGTTCTAATTTCCTCTCCCTATCTAATCTACGTAGTTGACTCAGTTCAGCTGTCAGACTGCTCTTTTCTCATATCAAGGTTCACATATTGTTTTAACCTCTCTTATGAAAAGCCATATATCTCTGTGTTAAATACTGACAGTATAAGCTACATCTGCTAGGAAAACAAGGTTGAGCTTTTATTTTCCTAAGAATGTGTGAAGAGCCTTTGGGTTTGCAATGCCCACTAGCAGTAACAGGAACTTTGTAGATCAATCTGTTTTACCTATAGTCCCCATTGATTCATTTAGTCCCTAACATATAAGCAAAATAATCAGATGAAACTTTCAGTGTCTAGATTTTAGTAAAAAAATAGATAATTCTATCTCAATTTTATATTAAATTCTAGGGTCAAAATATTTGACATTTAAAGCTCATCAATGTGTACTGAAACATTTTCTCACATTCTTGCTCCACTGTGACTCAGGCGAAACTGGAACACAGTTCAGTAAGAGTTCAGCCTAAACTGAATTGAATAAATCTGGTTAAAGAATCCAAGGTTTGTCAAAGCATTTTTAATGTATTTGAATATTACAGAAATTCCATTGATTCATTCTGACTCCATAATCAATGCCTATATATTCATTGGTTTTCTCAGACAAGAGGGAAGAGTGCCCAGAGGTGTTAATTAATACAGAAGTGACATAAATGCTCATATCTTTGGTTACCACCCCACAGTCCATTTTGACAAATATCCTTAGCTCCCTTCACCAAGAACATGATCAAGAACTCACAAGAGTCAATGGCAATGAGCAAACCCAGTGAAGTGAGTTCTGCGGCCAGCACCAGACGAGATGAACTGAAGTGTGGTTTTAAAGACCGTGAGAGGGCTTGGCAAAACTGAAGGTTTTGGTGATGAAAGTGCTTCGGTGACAGAACAGAGTCAGCCCTTTGTTTTCCAGCACAACCATTTGTGAAAGTGAAGACTGTTGATGGTACAACAGGCTTTAAAGGAATGTAAAGGAAGGAAAATCAGTACATGACACTTGCATTGAAACTGATTCAATTTCTTTTTGGGTATTGTAGCATGTCAAACAGGTGAGGTGAACTTAGTGACCCCTGAACTTCATTATGAAAGGACATATGAAACACAAATATTTATAGTTTTTGGTTATCTGGGAAGATAAGCTTTACAAAACTCTACCTGAGACTGAAATCTTTACATGATTTATGAATTAAAAGCAGTTCATCAGCAGCAAACCTCATATAATTTTTCTATTCCACAATGAACCAAAAGTCATGATGTGTAACAACACTCTTAGTGATGGCATTAATGTCTGTCCTCAAGTGAGATTCAGATCTTCAGATAACAGGGTTTTATCTTAAATCAGTGAATCCTCCTAAAACTTACTGAGTCTCTAGAGAGAATAAGCCTTTGCATATACCAAACCCAAATGAAAATTGTAGGTGAAAGGTTCGAGTAGGACAGAATTAAGGACAATGGCTGAAAGTCAGTCTAGAACAGTGGGTTTGCAACCTTGAAAGCTGCTACAGTAAAAAGGCTGTCCATTAAGTTAGTTGAGAACAGCACCTTAGAGTAAGCACAAAGATGCATCTTGCTGGGCACAGATCTGACTGCAGTGTAAGTGTGGGAGCTCTGTGTTGGGAAAATGCCCTTTGATGCTCATTACAAGTGTGGAAAGAATACATACAGACAGGCTTTGTAAATAAACTAGATTACACTAAACATTATATCTGGCTCAGAACATCCACTTCTAATGGTTTATCTTAATGTCTTATTTACATGGTAATTTCCTGCATTATTCTGTGTTTACTTCGCAGGTAGTGAATCAGACCAGCAAAATGAAATACATGATCTCAAGGCTCTCTCTGTCGCCATCCAAAAGTGACATTTTGTTGCTTTCTGAAGGGAGCAAGCATGCACTCAATGCTCATCTCATCATTTTGAAAAGCCAAATTAAACTGGTTGCAAAGCAAAGAAAATGAAATGTCGCATTAGGATCCAGGCTTAGATGACCTCTTCCCAAAATGATTGCTCACAGTTCAGCTCACAATAAAATATGCAGGAACTGGTGTAATTGCTGCAAATACTATGGAGCAGCTAGGTCAAGAGTGCGATTGGCAGCTGATGTCAGCTTACCACTGAAATTGTGTGAGATGTTCTGTACTGTCTTCTCACTGCTCGTGGGAGAGCATGAGAACATATGGCTTCTCTTGAGCAGCCTATGTGGTGAATTAACTGTGTATATCTTGGAGAGATATATGCTGATTTGGTCTATTTTGTCTCTGAGTGCCGAGATTGACCGACCTCCACATGACCAGGACAACTTGCACTCCTTGTGCTCCCTGAAAGTTTTGTTTTTCTCCTTTTCTGTGTTTTTAACATATTTTTCTTGAAGAGGGCAGAGTTGTATGGCTTATGACACAGCAGACTCATAGAAGCAGGGACGTCTGTTCTTGGGTAGCTGAACCAGGCTGAAATTTTTTCAGGCACTGTAAGGCTCCATGCCAGTAATCTCTCACATGTCATCAATCTTCTTAAAATGGGAAGTCTTGACAGAGCTTGTTTCAAGGAAATTCTCCCCAGGTGTAGAAGACGGTGAAGGAGTGCCTCAAGATACAAGCCATTTATTGAACATGCACTTACAGGTGTTATATTTCAGTGGGAACATAGGTTTATAGTTAGTTTCAAAAGAGACAGTGAGCCCTATGACCAAATAGTGAAAATATCCAAATGTTCTGGCCAGAGCAGAATTTTGTACTTGTGAGTCTTGTGAGATTTTATATTGTGAGTGGTGGACCATTATTAAGATCCATGCTGCATGTTACCTCTTCTGCTCTATGTTACACACAGAACAACCTCTTCTTTTTAAGGTGAACCAGAGGTCAAAGAAAATGGGTTGAAAAATTATTATATCTTGTATAATGCATTTTTTTCATATTTAAAATGGATCTTTTCAAATATCTGTAAAGCTTTGAGCAGACTGTTGTCATGGGTCTTGACTATACACATTAAGTCATGGACTATTTCACCACCCTCTTGTGATGGACTAACTGCTTCAGGCCCACCAAAATCTGGGTGGTCTTCTTTGAATAGTTAAGATATCTCAGGAGTTTTTGAATATGTGTCTCTCAAATGGAGCAATGAACATGCTACCAAAAGATTGCATTACTTCATCTGCTCTCTGTCTGCTTGACGCTTAGCATGGAGAAATATTTAGTCTGCAGGCTTGTGGAGCTTCAGCAATCTGATACAAATGGAAATGTGTCCAGGAACCTTTATCCCACTATCTGGGAATTCTCCACTGACAGCTTTATCACTTGAATCAGTAGACTCTTCTGTAACACTTGTTTTGGCATTTTTCATTAGATGAAGTTGTTTCAGGCACACTGAATACAAAGGTCTGAGCACCTTTCTTCAGCCTAATTAAATAGGATTCCTTCTGTTTTCTTAGTTTGTAGAACAGCCTTGGGAATAGTTGAACTGAGTTAATTTGATCTCATCCAAGATTTGAAACTGATTTATTTCTTTGCTTGCCTGACAGATTAACATCAGGCTTCAAAGTAATTTCCTACTCAACTGTATTTCTGTTATGCACAAGGTCCATCTCTTTTTACATTCTGATTGTCTGCAAGAATTTTTTCAAGGAGGAAAGGGAACGGGGGAGAGCTTCAGGTGAGCCAGGACAGACCTGTGGATAGCTCTAGAAGCAGATGTGGTATTGATCCCTGTGTCAAATCCAAGATGGCAGGGGTTTCTTAGAACACAGCATTTACATCCCATATGCTTTGATACTCATTTTGTATTAACAAGTAGTTAATCTATGGAAGACTTTCTCCTCTTAAGCACCACTTACGAAGGTGCTGACCCTTCTTAAGACAGCTGTGATATGTGGTGCTATTAGCAGCATGTTCATCACACAGATGCCTCAGGATGGACAGGACCCTCTGCAACATCATTCCTGCTGGTATGCATTGCTTTTACCCTTCTGTGGGTAATGTGCTGCACTGGGTGTGTATCCACTCTGGGCAATGCAGAGAGAAGTGCCACAGCTTCTGAAAAGGCAAAAAAAAACCCTTTCCACAATCCAAAGTTGTTGCAACTCATACTCCAGTGCTCGTTGGTGCCACTTATTTATTAGGCACACTTTGCCTGCTGAGGATAACATGCTGCAGAGACTGGTTGAGATTGGACCAGCCAAATAAACACACAGCAGAGGGAAATGCCTGTAGGTTATGGGTTCTGGGGTCCAGTCGGGACGGCCGGACGTAGACGGTGACGGATGGAGACGAGAGATCTCTATAGGCAGGTCTCGGGACACAGTCGGTTTATTGTAAAGGGCGTGGGTATTGGGGCACTGCTCAGAGCTGGTAGACTCAGCTCTGAGCAGGCCCAAGAGAGCAAGAGAGTAAACGGGTGAGAGAGAGAGTGTAAGAGCAAGAGTAAGAGCAAGAGTAGAAGTGGAAGTGAGGAAGGAAAGGAATGAAGGTGTCTGAAGTCCTGGTTACAATACAATAAATCATCTTCTGTACTGAATATTCTAATTGTCACTAACCAATCTAATACAAGATACAAATCCTATAGCATTTACATACAGCCTATAAGAGTTCTTATATTACCATAGAGTGTTACATCTTAACTTCTAAAAACTACTCTTTGGACCCCTTCTGCTGAGCTAGTAGGGTCTGCTCTGACCCTTGGACCTGTTTGCAAGCAGAGGGTATTGTTCAATCAAGAGGGGATTACTTCAGTCGGCCATACCATTGTTTTCTAGTTGTTCAGTAACTAAGACCTGGTATTTCAAAAGTGGCTTTCATTTCGATGTTGCCTGTAGTTTTCATATTCCCAAAATCTTTTGTCAGGCAGTCATATTTACAAGGCTTTCCTGTTTCATCTTCCCCAACAAATGCCGAGTATGAGTTTCTCATGTGCAAACTGAAATGTATTACTGTTGAGCAGTGTTGTAGTTGTCTTCTTACTTGTGTAACTTCTGGTGAATCTTTACTTTCCTGGATGTAGTAGCATTCCATATAGAGGTGGTGGACAACATACAAATACAGAGTGTATGGAGAAAAAATACTTAAATAATTTAAGTAATTTATGTGTAAAATCCAAGAGGTGGGAAGAAGTAAGACCATGTAATTTTCCCTAACATGCAGCCATGTGAATATCGTGAAACAATAAATGAAATGCAGCATGAAATTTTCTTGTCACATAAAAATATGAAGTGTATTCTCAATCGAGAACAGAACACCAAATTTTCTGTTTTGAATTTTACCTGTAGACAAAATTGGGCTGACCAAACAAGCATTAACTACTCCAAAACTTTCAATTTCTCAAAAAACCATGAGTATTTCTATTCCTTATGATACAAGTACTAATAAATTATGAAGAGTTTTGGTAAAACTTATCTACTTGTATCCATTTAAGGCAATCCATTATAAATGTAAACAATAATGCAACTCAACAGTTATGAAGTTCTTGTTTTTCCTTCCTGTGGAATTTATTTAACAGACATCACTAGAACCATCTATTATTTATTATATTTTAAATTTTAATGAATATGGATATGAAAAATGTTAAAAATTGAAATATTGAAAATATCCCATTATTCTGTTGATGAATCTGACCTGTGAGTTCAAATCCACAAGTGAAAATGAGTTGGCTGGTCTAAGCCATAGACTATTTGTCTACAAAAGAGTTTGAAGAATTAATTCCTCACAGCCAGCAAAGGGATATATTGAAAAAAATAATGAATCCCAGAGTCAAGACTGTGAAATATATTAATTGTGAGGAGAAAAGTAGTTTAAAAAATGAACTAATTTGAACCTTTGCCTAAAATTCTATGCAAAATGAATTAACATTGAACCAAATAAAGTGAGGCATTTTAACTGTAAATTTCTGTGTAGTTCTGTGACTCAAACCAGCACCTTAATTGTGCCTCCCCTGATGGGGGAGACTTTTTCTGTATCTCATTGCTTATGTGGGTACTATGAGTCAGTGAAAAATTAGATTTGAAAAAGCCAAACACCTCATATTTTCTGTGTGGTAAAAGCTGTGATTTTTCAAAGACTTTATGCTCTCCTATTCTAAGATTTGGTGGTAGATTTCAAGAGCAAAACAAGTCAAGTAATCTTTGGAAGTCTTCTTTCCAAACCTCATTTTGGCAGAATATTGTGAGGATATTTTGTATGAAGTATATTTGGCTGATCAAAGCAGAATTTCAAGACAAATTGAAGCTTTAGTCTTCCAATAAGTCTTTTCAAAATATGTTAAGAGAGAAGCTAATTAAAAAAATCAGAAATTTTATTTTTCCTATGGACCTGGTGACAGGATATGTTTGTTTTCTTTAAACAAATATATCTGTGCAAGCAGTCTTGCAACTTTGTGTAGTGTCAGACCATAGGAGGGAAAGGAAGCATATGAAGCTACAAGAAGCTCAAATAACTACATCTAAGAATAAAGAAACAGGTAATTGTGGAAGAATAAAAAGTATTCTAACAAGAAAATGTTGAAAAATATAAGGCAAAGTACAGCTTACAGTTCTTGCCAGGAAACTATCTATCAGGGGACTACTAAAGAGGTTTAATTTTGGGGAGTTTGACAATGGGACCAGATGATATGCCAAAACGAGTGCCTTAACATTAGGCCAAAACCTAAAGGCTCAGATACTCCAAGAGTTTTCATCAGTGGAAGCTTGAGAGCAAGACTCTGCTCCGAGGAGAAGCAGTTATCCTTCTTTCCCTTGGCAGACGATACAGGAAAACCAGAAAGATACAGAACACATATATTAATCAGTGTAAAAACAGATCAGAGCAGCATTATCCCTGAATCACTGTCTTTGAAAGGGTCATCACTGGAATGCTAAAAAAAGTAGAGTCAGCTCTCTGAACACAATGAAATATCATCCACATTTTTGGTTTTTTTGTGATTACACTACTGAGGTCCTAAGTTCGCAACGTAGTGGGTGATTTCGGGTCTATGGCTCAAAAGCTTTGGTTGTGCCTGGATTGCCAGGTGGTTGCCTTCTGTGGTTTGGTCTGTTTTTCCAGCCCAAATCAGCACACTACAGCTTTTTTCTGCTCCGTGCATCCAGGCTGCCTACAGAAACCTAAATTTGTGTGTATATGAGAGCTGCGAGGAGCAGCGTGAATGCCTGAATCCTGCCATCATGTGAGCTGACACATGACCATTTGCTACCAGACCTGGGATGCACTTGTGTCTCCCTTTGAGTAAATTTATCTCGCCTCAGGTCTCAGAATCATGAAATTTTCTGACTTTGCCAGTGGGCTAAGATACACGCACAAGCACTTGAAAGTCCCACATATGCTACAGCAATAGGTCTTAAAAATAGACAAATGGCAGATTTATAAGTTGTTCATCAAAGAAAGTGTCATATTTTTCAGCTTCTCTAAATTATTTTACTTTTTCTTGTACAATAATAATTTTTAGAAGTACTGATTGGAAAAAAGCCTTAACTTTTGTTGCTAAGTTGTGATTTTTGCTGATTTGTTTGATTGTGGAATGGGCTATATTACCTATGAATAATTGATATCCACTTCATATTCAGTACAGGGAAGTGAAGTAATTCACAAGATGACATAAGTAGTCTAGGACAAATTCAAATTTGCTCAGCGATCCCTCTATGCTCCTTACACTCCCACATTTTCAGAGTACCTGTCTATTTGCTTGGAAATAGTGTATTACAGCTCTTTTAGTGCATAAGATTACAGATTTTGATTAATTCAGCAGCCTCGGTGCTTTACCTTTTCTAAAAAGGTAGGTGACTGTCTACTATAATCATCATTACAAATTTAGAGAAATGGTGGCATATATCTTTGGTCTCTACCCAAATGCAGCAAGTTTTGATATCAAGACTCCATAATTAAAAGGATATTCAGTGACAAGCAAACTAACAGTGCTTCACATTAATCTGAATTATAATACCCAAACACTATTGTATTTCTGCCTGTTCCAGTAACTCTATAATTGCATCCACATTCTGACATGCTTCTGCTGTTATCACAAATGCATTGTGGCATGTGAGTCTGCAACACACCCCTCATTTTGCTAAGTTGGAAAGAAAAGGATAGTATGTGAACAAAATACTGGCAAATGCCAAGTAAATATTGCTGAGTAAAACATCACTGTGCAAGAACACACATGCATCTGCAAAACACCACTCAGCCAGCCTGCAAGATGAGGTCTGAACACATGAGGATGCTGATGGTTCTTAACCAACTTTACACCTCCATACAAAAACTTGCAACCTTGTCCCTATCCTATGAACCTTCGACATAAATCAAATCCCTTGCCTTCTGGCTTACCCCTTCTTTTCCTCCTGCACCACGCCTCTCAACTCCCATCTGTCCTCTGGCTGCTACCATGGATATATCCAAAATCTGGCTACCAATGTTCTGCCTCTCAGGGGGAACACGGTTGTCCTGGTGTTTTGCCTTGGCAGGGGGAATTGCCTGCAGTACCATTTTACCAGCTCTAAGACCATGGAGGACCCGTTCTCTCAGAAATTTCTATGAAAGATGCCCAGATACCTGGAGATGTCTCCAGACCTCCTTCCAGCATTTGCAGCTGGCTGCTGTTTTCTGCTTTTTTTTCACTTTATTTTTGACTCTTTTCCTGAAATGGCTTTGTTTCTTTTAAACAACAGCAGTTGTTGGATAGTTAATGATGGTTTTACCAGCTCAAAAGGAAATTGGGAGATAAAGACTGGAGGGTGTGTGGGCAGAAGAAACACTGACAGCATAGCCATGGAAAATTACTGGTAAGTAGTGTTTGGGGTTTGACCTGCGGATTAAGTATAGATAGAGCATTTCCTTAGAGAAAGGAACAATAGCTACTTACCAAAATTCCATCAGTGATCTCTTATATTGGATATAAAAGCGCTGATGCAAAGAAAGAGCACTTATTTTTTACTCACAACAGTCCAAAAAAGAAATGGCAGCTAGCAAGAATACCTCTTCAGTTTTTACCGCTAGCTGGATCAGCCTCATAAATGCCTAAATTCATATATAAAAATGTTAATGTTTTCCAATTGCTACTCTGAATTTATATTTATTGCAATACAACGTATCCATTAGCTCATCTATCACCGGTAAATTTGTTACTGCTTCAAATATACAGTACATAACTTTGCAGCAATTTCATTTTACAAGCTAATAATGTACTGTAATGTAGCTTACAATATCATGTAGATGTATTTGATTAGGGAGGTTCAGCAGTCAGTCAGGTTGAATAGTGGATTACATGAGAATCAAGTTTTTAACTTATTTACTGTACAAATGAGCAGCTTTGTTGCACATTAAACATGTTAATTTAACAGGTATGTCATTTTATTCCCTCAAATATTCATTGAAGAGGAACAAATGGTATTTTGACTAACACTAAAGCATAGTAGACCTAGAATGGATTTTTGATGCTTGACACGTTTATTCTTTAAAGAGAGTAATAATTGTATTTAAATTGTATCTAAATTTATTGTGTGTATATTTATGCATTTATATATTGTATTCTGTATTCCAGTGTCTGCAGGAACTTCCCAGAAGCAAGAGAGATGGCTAAAATGTTTTCCTGAAATGTTATTAAAATAGAAACTTTTTTTTCTTCAAACAAAGAAAAGGTTCAAAAAGATACTATCCAGGAGGTGTTTTTAGAAAATTTTGAAAAATGTTACCATTTTGCACTTACCACATGGATGTGCCCAAACTCATATCTGTGTTCTGTATGGAAAGGCAACATCCCTGTGCCATCTGCAAGCTGAGGGGTAAGGCATGGATGTCCTCACTCAGCACCTCTTCTTTCACATGCTCCAGGTGGGAGTGTGTCATGTCAAGTGGGTTCAATGTTCTAAGTCATGTGATAGGAGTTATATGGATTAATATTTGGTTTCCTAGTAAACCAATCATTGCAGCAGAGGAAAAAAAATCAGGATTGTATATTAAGAACTGTGTCTACCAGGATTTCAAAAATGTGAAATTTCTAGAGAAGTTAGTTTTGGACTCGCTCCAACAGCTCCACATCCTTCCTCTTCTGGGGACCCCAGAATTGGAGGCACCTCTGCAGGTGGGGTCTCACCAGAGCAGTGCAGAGGGGCAGAATCCCCTCCCTCACCTTCTGCCCATGGGGCTTTGGATGTAGCCCAGGACATGTTTGGTTTTCTGGGCTGCAAGTGCCCATGGCCAGGGCATGGCCAGCCTCTCACCCAGCAGCACCCCCATGTCCTTCGAGGCAGGGCAGCTCTCGATCTGTTCATCCCCCAGCCTGTACTGCGCGTTCCTCTGACCCAGGGGCAGCACCAGCACTTGGTCTTATTAAACCTCATGAGTTTCCCAGATGCCACTTCTTGAGCCTGTCCAGGTGCCTCTGGATGGCATTCCATCCCTCAGGATGGTGTCACCTGCAAATTTGCTGGGGGTGCACCTGATCCCTTCATCCATGCCGTTAATCAAGACATTAAATAACACTGGTCCCAGTACAGATCCCTGAGGGACACCACTTGTCATTGATGTCCATCAGAACTCTGAGCCATTGACTACGGCCCTCTGGATGTGACCATCCAACCACTTTCTTATCCATCAAATAACAGTCCATTCGAATCCAACATCAAATCCATCTCTCCAGTTTAGACGGATGTTGTGGGTGATGTGTCAAAGCCTTTACCGAAGTCCAGATAAATGACATTTGCAGCCCTCCCCTTGTACACTGATGCAGCCACCCCATCATAGAAGCCCACTAGATTGGTCAGGCAGGACTTGCCCTTGGTGAAGCTGTGCTGGCTCTCTCCAATCTCTTCCCTGTCCTCCATCTGTTCCACGATCTTCTCAGGCACAGAGGTGAGGGTGACCGGTTGGTAGCTCCCAGCGTCCTCCTTTCTACCCTTTTTAAAGACGGCCCCTGTGATTCCCTTTTTCCAGTCACCTGGGAGTTCCTCTGACTGCCATGAAATTTCAAATATCATGGAGAGTGACTTGGCAGCTTCATCAGCCAATTCCCTGTGCATCATATAGATCAGAGATTACTGTAGGCTCCTGGTTGTTACCACCCATGTCAAAACAGACAAAACAGACACCATCAGATAGAACAGTTATGCAGACTGCTGCAAGAACCAGAGACTGACTTGTCGTGGGTGAGAACCGGTTTTTGTTATTAATTCATACCAGTATCAAGTTTCTCTGGAACAGCGCTTTTGTATGCAGTCAGATAACACATGGAAAACACATTCATAAGAATATATTTGCAGAACTGTATACAAGCAATGCTTTTTTAAAATCAAAGACATTGTCTTTGTTATGCTATTTATGTTGTGTTTCTACTGCTTGGGGAACTATATTCAATTAAGAAGTCAGAAGTTATGAAGCTAAATTAATCATGGGCAAAATTCCATGCTACAAGTTATGTCTTTATATCCATGAAAGAAATGAAGAATTGTTTTTACTCCCTAGTACACTCCTGCTTCTTTCAGTATGTTCCAGCTGAGAAATGGGACACAACAGGAAATAGTTTATAGTTTTTTTACGTGAAAGGTGACTATAACTGTCACTTCCATTTATCTTATAGTTTCCTGAGTTTTGCCAGTCTTTTAATCCATTCAGATAGAGTAGCTTTTAATTTACCTGTTGTCATTCATAAACTACTCATGAGCATTGTGGCAGGGAAAAATTATGTGAATTTCTGGAAATGCTGACTTCCTAAGAACTATTTTGAGAAGTAATATTACACTATATTTGTAGTCATATTTGGTATAAAGGATCAACAGAGAGCTAAGGGAAAGAGTTTGAAACATACAGCAGTTACTGGAAAAGGAAGCTGACTTATACAGTGTTAATGAAGGGAAGTATTTTTCCTTTGAGATAAATTGAAGTGACATGTGAGTGTGGCCCTTAAAAATCCTCCATTTACTCCCCTAGGGCAAAATCTCTTAATGGGCTAGGTCCAACTTCACTAAAGATGATGGAGTTCTTAATTGGCTTCAATAGGCTTTGGATCAAGGCCACAGGAGTCATATAGATCAAAATATTTTTGGCTATCTAGCTAGATGGCAAGAAATGACCGTGGTGATAATATTTTTATGAGCAGCTTTTGTTTTCACTTTTCTGTTTCACTGTGGGGAAAAACATTTGTTGTTTATTTCTTTGTCCAATACACATCTATAGTGTTCTAATGTCATGCAGCGAACACTAATGCAATATATTATGCATGCTATCTAGGATCTGTTATGTCATTGGCTTTCACCTCACTTCATTTTTCTGTTGAGTCTGGAAGGTGGTTGAGGGGTGATGAGAAGGGAAATACCCTAAATCTGTCAGAATTATTCAGACATGTTTATGTGTTTGGAAAAAAATGAGTACTCATTGCTGTGCATTGTTTTTCGAGAGTAAATTTCTGAACTGGTACAAGTTAGATTCTTTATATGTGCACAATTGCATTGATCAGCCTTTGCTTTATTATTTTCCCATTTATGATATAATTTATTAAAAAAGGACTCTAATAGTTGCAGTGAAAAAAATACTGTATCTACCTTGAAATAATTTTTTTGTTTCTGATTTTTGTTAATATATTTATTTCATACTCCATCTTTCCTCTTTGTACTTTATTAATTTATTTTCATCATGAGGTAAAAAAAATACAGTAGAAATACACTACACAAGTCTCTGCAACTGAAGAGCACACTCTGTCCTAGAATCCTGTCCACAGTGATATTTTCAGCACCCACATGGCAAACACACATTAACATAAAATATGGACACAATCCCAAATCAAGACAAGACTTTAAATGAAAATTCATAATCTATTATGGATCTTATTTAAGCAATGTGATGAATCATATTCTAGTGAGTTTTCCTATCCTGCTTTACTTCTTTTTATGGAAAAAATAAAGAGAAAAGATTTACTTGAAAAAAAATTAACAGTTTTAATTAAGGTGTTAAAAAGAAAGTGAGCTGCTGACTATTAGCATAAACAATTAATATGATAAAATTTAAGATGAGGAAACAACATTTTCTGAAGTCCTTGAGTGCTTAAAGGTCTTGGACCTTTCTTATACAGTGGTTTTAACTACAATTCAGAACGTGAACCTACATAACAGCTTCCATCTTACCATTGCACCTCACTGCACAGAACATCTGTACTTGTGTGTAAAGAAAAAGACATTTTTATACAGCATTTTTGAAATGTTTCCATTTATTTATTCATGAGACCCCTAAAACTGCTCATGAAATTCCTAAAACTGTTCAGGTTTACCAATCAAAGAAAAATAGTGTCACTATTGAAATAAACATCTTTTGAACATTCTGTTATAATTTCAGGAAATAAAATGAATAGTAAATTCAGAGCTATCTTGGCTAATTTGAAATGTGACGATGTCACTAGACGTTGAGTTTGCAAATTACTTGTTTTCAGCAACTCTTTACAGGCTTGGGCAGCAGTTGCTCATGTGCTGTAGACTCTGTTTCTCCTGCTTCCAAATTCTTACTTAAATACATAGTAAAACACAAACCAAAAATAAACTCCCCAAAGGATCCATATACTGTGGTCTGAAATAAGAGAGATATAAAACAATTTAATTAGGACTTGGAATAAAATCTGAAAATTATCCCCTAGGAACTAGTCCAAAGGATAAAGCACAGAAAAACAAAGACCACAATGCAGACAACTTTTTTTCTTCCCTCTATGTGTATCTTTTGTTTTCTTTTTATGTAAAAACGAATTATGAACTTTGGATGTACTCTAGCCTGTTTTCTTTTTCACTTTTTCCTGAGACTCAATCATATCCCCTGCTTCCTTTGAAATGAATCAGATACCACAAATAGTACTAATTCAAACCAACACCACACTACTTCTTTGAGACTGAGGGACTGAGAAACAGATAGAAAGAGACCAATGCACAGTCAAAAGAAATACAGAAAAAACCATAACAGAATGGGTAGTGCATCTGATTGAAGAAATTCTTTCTTTTCCTAGTTGTCTCTCTTGCACATACACACACACACACACATCTACACACTTGATTTATTTGTGAAACAGTGTCTTCTAAACATAGTTTTTTGCAAAGTGGAAAGGCAATTAAACAGAACAGCTTGAAGCTGCCAATCACTCCCACTACCAACAAAAGCATCTACTATCAAAGGAAATAATGTAATGCAAAAAAACCCCCACATTCTACCAAAGCAAACAATGTAAACATGCAAGTAAAAAAAATAAGCTTGTTTATCATCTGTCATAGCATAGCATATATTTTTTAACCCTCCTCTCTAAGGATATGTGTTTTTGTATCCCATTATGTTAATTTGGCCATGCATGTGACATGGAAGTTAAGGAACAACAGGAGAAGTTAGCTTTTCTGCATGTTTTTCTGTTGGCGAAGCACACTACTGCTGTGGCAGGTTGGGGTGCTTTTTATTTTGCTTTTTTTTTTTTTGCCACTGGTGTACAAATAAATTGACAATCACAGCTTATCATCACTTAAAGATGCATGTGCATGCTATAGTTCACTGAAACATGATTGGCTGCTACATAAATCAATCTGATAGAGATCGGTCCCATGAAAAAAAGATAAAGCATTAGCCTGTGCTTTTGGAATGTAATTAATTTTAGATAGTGGTTATTGATGATTTCATTCCACTGGTACATGTACATGTCTAGACCATGTTTTTGTATAAAATATTTAAACAGTACAATGTGTTCATTTCAAGGAAAACCATGAAGAAATAATGATTAAAACTTTTTTATTGCAACATTCCAGATGTAACATTTTCACACAGAAAACTTAGTTTGCCTTAAAATTAAATTTGTCTTCTACAGCAATTATATTTTATTTCTCCACCTTGCATGCAACATTTGCTTGTTTATTACTATAAGATTTTCTCCACCAGCTGAAAGGTTCTGTTCAACCTTTCAGTTGGGCTTATTATAGTTACACCAGATTTTGCTGATGTGCAGTATGTGAGACTAAGTCATTCACTCAAACACACTCAAACTGTCCTCGTTAACTTATCCTGGTTTTGGATTAACCCTTGTTACCAAGGGGAGGTTCTTTGCTTTTGCAATAATTTGATTTCATATTAATTGCCAGCTAAACATGTAACTATTTAATTTTATCCATGAATCATGATGGTGGTAAAAAAATGGACTCTAAAAACTTCTTGTGTAAATACCTAAAGGTTCCTCACAGCACTGGGATAAAGGAAGTGAGCACCCTAATGCACAGAGAACAGTAGTGATTTATCAAAAACTCATAGCAAATCACTAGCAGAAGGGTGTTTGTGAAACATTACCCTGATCTCCTTCCTTTCAGCATGTTTTAAATACTCATACACAATCACATACAAGTTCTGTCCAAGCTGAAATTCAGCCTCTCAGCAAGGAAAATGATATATTCTTAATAGTTTCTCTGAAATTTTTACTTGGGGTTAGCTTCCTTTCTGTATCATCCACCTCTTTTCAAACTGAACAAAGTATTCCTTCCAGAAAGCAACCTCTTCTAAAATAGGCCAGTTTTGACATTATCTGAGCCAGAAAATAAAGCAGCCTGGGAAGAAAAAAAAAGTCTTAAAATATGAAAAAACATTTTATTATGTGCCTGGCTAGTTGAAAATCAGATAAACAGAATCTTACCAAACTTTCCAGAAGAATTTAACTTTAGACTGAGAACAAGCATGGAAAATTCAGGGCACTTCTTCAAATGTTTACTTTTACTACTCTCGCCTCCCTGTAGAAAGCACAGAGGGGCAAATGAAAGATAGATGAGCACCGTGCTCTTGCAGTGAAGGACATCTCTGTCTCCTGAGGAACACTCTCAGTGGAGGAACTGAGTAGTATGGAGTTGGGTAATACTCCTAAGTTCACCGCAAAAATATTTCAGAAACTATTTTCTCCAGAGACCAGGAATTTTGAAGTCTGCACCTTATCTATACACAGAGGTTTTGGGAAGACTTTCTGAGCTTGCATGTGTCTGTCTGTCTGTCTGTCGGTCTGTTCATCCCTCTCTTTTTCTAGCAGGCTGTTCTGAGAAGAAACTTTTTGCATCCTGGTGACCTGATGGCTGCTAGCAGGTTTCTCTGCTGTGTCTCTGTTAATGGCATGCAGAAGGCCTATAGGGCAAACTCTCAAACAGCAGCATTTTTCACTCACTTACAGAAATCCTCCAGTTTTGCTGCAGATGTTTTTCTGTCATTCTTTGCATCCCCACTTTCTGCTTATACTGCAGAGCTTCATTCCCATTGGTTTTCAATGAATAGAGAGCTGGAGGAAAGAGAAAAGGAAGGGAAAGGAAAGGAAAAAGGAAATTGCAGAGGGAAAATCTGCAATTTTCTGCAATACCCAACAGGCGCTAGCAGCAGTGTCATTTTAACGTGGTCTTGGGGACACTTGTGTTTGAGCAATTACCTTCTTCTTGAAAATCTTCTGAGATTGTTTAAATTAGCTTGTT
Source organism: Corvus hawaiiensis (assembly GCF_020740725.1). Taxonomy (NCBI): domain Eukaryota; kingdom Metazoa; phylum Chordata; class Aves; order Passeriformes; family Corvidae; genus Corvus; species Corvus hawaiiensis. The sequence goes on from NC_063255.1 coordinate 56,617,372, forward strand.
TTAAATGAATGTAAATTTAACATCACTTACAAAGATCTGGTATTAGCCCAAGGATACACTGTTTTTGTATCATTGGTTTTGTCATGTTCTGACTTTCTGACGATTACATGATTGTTTGCTATTTTGACAGAAAGTTGACACAACAATCATTTATTTCCAATAAAATCCCCCAAAGGAATAAATACAGCTCTGTTGTAGTTATGTAAAAATAAGGTTATCCTAGGAACTAATTGATCATACAGTATGTCTAATTTCATTATATTTGACAATGATGCAGAAGATTATGCTAAGTACTAGTAGGTTGCTAGTGTTTAGACTGAAATACTTATCAATATTCTTGGAAAATGCATTTGTGTAGGCAAGTTTTGCAAGAAGGAGGAAAATCAATCTTAATCTTTCTGAGTTCTGCAAGAAGAATTAACAGTTCTGCAAGAAGAATTAACTCTATGCTGAGCACTAGGTTTATGGAAGTCATTGAATGCTACAAACTTTTTCCGAGTGATGTTTTATAGAACTTCTTTTAAAAACCCCCGAGGGTAAATAGTATTCTCAGAATAAACAGAAAAATGCTGACCTTGTCAGATTTAGCTGCTGAAAGCCAAGCTGTTTTAAAACTTGGGGGATCAAGGGTCACAGTTATAAACAACACAGATAAAAAGAAAGAAAGGAAGGAAGGAAAAAAGAAAGAAAACTAGAAATAAAAATGAACTACACAGTGAATACAAGTAAAAAATATGTTGACCTCGACAAGAAGGATATGAGATATTTATGCAAAAGCCAGGGAGGGGTAAAGAGATCGCAAAGAGGGAAAGAAGAGAAAGTGCACAAATTGCACTTGGGAAAAAATGTTTCTTAGAGCTTGTTTTGAAGCCGGAAATGAGTCACTTTATCTTCATGTGTTTTTGGTTTTGAAAGGGGAGAAAGGTCAAAGCTTCTTTGTTTTAAATAAACTGGTCACTACTTCTGAAGTGTAACATGATAGGGTTCAAGAATCCTAATGAAACTGGTATTTTCCTGACACCCTGGGCTGCAGCACCTCAGCAGTTGTATGGTCATGTATTGTAAGCCCAGGGAGTTTTATAAACAAAGGCACAACAGAGAATGACTTTGCTCATGACCTTCATACCCTGGTGCTCCTGTGTCAGCCATATGGGCAGTGTGATGGCTAAATTTGCCACTACTTTGGGAAAGTATATACTTTTCCAAATTGCAGCTGCACACATGGCCCTTCCACCATTATGTTCAGAAACATGAACTGGAGTTATTACCCTGGGCGCTGTATGACACCTCTTTCCAAAATGATTCTGATGGAGTAAAGTTTCATGGAAAACAAAGTGGTAGAGACACTCAAAGTGACACCAGAAACTAAAAATGCCATTGCTAAAAAAAGGCAGCAGGAATGCTACAGTCAAAAAAAACCCCAATCAATCAACCAAAAACCCAAGCCCAACCCAAACTGAGCAATGCAGGCTTTAACAAGGCTTTTGGTATAAGTGGGTTTGCTGAGGTTCAGAGTTTACTAGAACCCTCACTCCCGGGTCTACTGGGAGTTTGTTGTGCTTACCAGATTCTACATCTAAGGTACTCAGCTTCACCCAGTTCTAACGGCAGGCAGAGAAACACTTGCAGAGGGAATGAGATAACAGCAAAGAAATTATCTGACTGAATTTCAGGGCCTTCAGCACTGCCTTGCAGTGGAAGACCTGACAGTAAAGGAGTGTCTTCAGGCTGTGCAAACAGAAAAGGAAATAAAATGTCCTGTATAAGATTAGAAGTCAAAAGAACTTTCCACAAGCAGGACAGCAAAGGAAAACCTCCGGTGAAAATAACGGAACAATCTCCTCTTCTCCTATTGTTCAAATTAGGCTTATAGAGTCATAGAATGGTTCGGCTTTGAAGGGACCTTCAAGATCATCAAGTTCCAACCCGCCAGCCATGGGCGGCGACAACTTCCAGACTGAGAGCAGGTTGCTCAAAGCTCCATTCTGGCCTGGCCTTTAACACTTTTAGGGATGGGGCAGGCACAACATCTCTGGGCCACCTGTGCCAGTGCATCACCACCCTCACAATAAAGAATTCTTTCCTATTATCAAAGCTAAACCTGCCCTCTTTAAAACCATTATCCCTTGTTCTATCATTGCATAGCCTTGTAATAAGAATGTGTGTAGTACTTTCATATACATGTTCACATCAGGCTGTGATCATCAGTCTCTTACTAGTTAAATTCCCGTTTCCTGTTATTCTGCACAAATGCAAGATTTTTATCTTTGTCTCAACTCATGGAACTTCTCCTTTCTTCCTGAGATTCGCTCCTGACATGCTCCTGGCAACATCTCTCTTCCAGACTGAGAATTCCTCTTCATTTTGTTTGCTGATTCATGCTGCCACTTATGCTTAAATGTGAGATATCAAGCTGTATCTGTTATAAATTGCTCCTTTTTTTTTTCTTGACCACATTCCAAGCTTTACCCATTCGATAATATCCTAAAGTCTATATAGAATAATTTCCATCTAAAAGTTCTTCCCTACATTGCTTCTGTAATTATTTTAGTATTGGACTAAATGTTCTTTAGGAGACTCATTTCTTCTTTTGGTGTTCATAATATATCTGCTGTAAAAGGCCATCTGTTCCCAGACCACTAGAAACAACAATGGAAGAGCACACTTATACAATGACGTGGGGATATGTATCACTGGCCGCAAAATCGGGAGGCAATTATGGTAATGAAAATTGTGAACTTTCAAAACGACCAGCTTCATTATTCTTTGTGGCATCAATCCCCAAACTGGAACAATTACTCAGTTTACAATAACACTAAATAAAAGGTGACTGATTCATTGGACACTAGCTGTTTCAGAGCTAGTGTCATGCTTGCTGTTTGAAGTAGCACTTGAAATGACATAGTACGTGGAAGCACCCTAAGAGCCTGGATTTCCTACCCTGTCCTTGCTTCAACATTCAGCTCTCTATGTGCCCACTCTTTACTCTCCAGCCTTGAATCAGTCTGTCATTCATTCAAAACAGACCAGTAATCAGAGATAACCAATTCCTTTCCAGTTTATTTGACTTTCCCTTTTACCTTTCTACCTACCCATGCCTGCCCTACAATTTTGTGCCTGAGAGAAACCACCCTTTGACTGTTACGATACTGAGACATCTGAATTTCTGAGGATTCACTGATCACACAAATATCATGAAAGTGAAGTCATTTATCAGAGCAGAACTAGGGCTCTCAAACTGAACCCTATAAACAAAGAATATGCCTATAGCTTTGCAGAAGACAGGAGGCAAAAAAAAAAAAGAAAGCCATGATAATTTCAGTCAGTTTCTTGAGTATGGGGCAGGCAAATCAAACCTCCAGCAGTTCAATGTTTTTTTTTAGATTTCTAACACACCAAAGAGAATCTTGATCAGGAATCACTCATCAGTGAATACTACGTTGTGTTGGTGGTACAGGGGAAGGTGTTGGTCTTTATCGTGCTCAGTGAAACAGGTTGAAATATTGTTTTCATATCTTGAAACACTTTATGATTGTCTTCAAATAAATGAATGTTCACAAAGCATCACTAAGTCATGTTATCCTGCTTATCCACCTGTTGGAAAGAAAAATGAACAAAATGAGAAAATATTCAGACCTATGACAAGCTTTTCTAGAAGTTGAATTAATCTGCAGTCCTTCTCTTTTATTTTTGTATCCCTGTAGAGGGAGAGAGGTTCATTGGAAAATACTAGTTTGATTTTCCCCTCAATTCGAAAAACAATGCAATTATAACAGATTCAATAAAGCTTCAGATATGTCATTCATCCACGCAAATTTCTAAACCTTTAGAAAGTTTCTTTCTTATTGAAAAGTCATCAGATTAAGACCTTAACTGAAGAAGGATGTTCCTGTGAGTTAAAGCATTGGGAATCAGAGACTCACATTTCAAGTCCTGGAACTGCTATAGACTTATTTTGTGATTTTGGTTGTGATCCAGCAATGCACTTAAATTGGTGTTTAATTTAAAACCCTGGAGTGGACCCATGAAAGTTAAGCACAGAGTTAAGTCTTTATTAAATGGGAGAGTTAGTCTGTCTGAACTCATTTCTCTAGCTGTAAGATGTGTTAGTACTTATATTCTGCCATAGTTTATTTTTACAGAAAACCTTCTGGTGCAAAAAAATATATCTTCTGATCTGTGCAACACCGAGACCAACTGATGTCAGTTGGAGCCTGTAAAAATCATTCTGCTGCAAAGCAATGATAGTCAATGAATTATCTTCTCATCCCTCGAAAGCAAGTTACTGCTATGAAATACTATTTGCATGGAGACTTCATGGAGAGGGGGTAAGGCGCACTTACCAGCTTCACCTCACTCGCATCCTTATGGTTTAAGGGTCCCTCTCTCTCTGGCTGCAGTCCCACCTTCTCTTGCTGCTGGCTGGGAGAAGAGTCAAGCTGCTCCTTCAGCAGATAGCAGTAATTTCTGTGATGCAAGTAAGCAGGCAGGCTTAAAGGCACTAAAGCCTTGCAGTTAGGGAATGAAATTGAATGAATCTGCAATATTTTGTCTTATTTTTTAATATTTTACAATTTCTTTTGATAAATCTCTTTTCTCCTTTATACTGTGCTGCAAGGGAACTCCCAAAGCCTCATTTATTTGACAGGTCTGTGCATGCTTCCCACAATGGATTGTGAAGTTTCTATACTTGTCCAAATACGGTTAGAAATTTTGTTCACAGAGTGAGAAAAAGTGCTCACAAGTAAGAAAGATGATTAATTTCAACAGCACTGAGAGTATGTAAGCAATACAAATCATCCATATTTTACTTTAATTTAAGGTTTAATTGAATCCTCACAGATCCTTTGAATACACTCTGGCTATCTATATGACATTGCTACACATTATGTTGCGTGAGGGACAATATAAGTATCTTTTCTCCTTAGAATTCTTTACTTGTGCAAAACCACAGAGAGAAATCCATTTTGTGCTTGTGTGTCAGACAGCCTACCTGAAATTTCTCCATCAGGCCTGAGGTCTCTAAGACCCATAACCTCTCTCTTGTTGTGCTCATTCATCAAAGAGCCGGTGATCTAGCTTCTGCATTTGGATGACAAGCAGGAGATTACCAATTGTCTTGGAAATGTAAAATAAACACTTTTTCTACATATGTTAATGCCATTGTTTATTGACTACTTACTCAGGTTGGATGTAATTGGGGCCACTCGGGAAACATAAGCAGCTCAGTGCCTGTCAATACCTGACCTTTAAAATATTCAGTACAATCAGTGTTACATGATGTTTAACAAGCTGGCCTTTTCATGTGGATGCAGCTGTTGTTGCCATGCAAGCAGGAACGAAGATCCTGTTCCTCCTTACAAACTTTTTTTAATGATTTTTAATTTCATCTGCAATGTGGAAGTAACTCAGAACAAAATAAATCTTACCACTTAAAATTTAGTTTGGAGTCACAGTCTTTGGAAAAAGTGAAAACCAGTTTCATGTGAAAGGCAGGGAAAAAAACTGTTCCAAAGCAGCAAAGTGAAAAAGGGCCAGGATGTTAAACAGTTTAACTAAGAGTATCTTCATGCATTATGACATATGGCAAATGTAAATTAAGCACCTTCAGGATGTCACAAGCAAAATTTTCAACAGTAGTTCTGATGACTGAGAGGCTCTTGAAGAATCTCTCATCAGCAGACCATAAAGACTAAAGCACAAGCTAACACTAACATGCAGATGTTATCAGGATGTGACTTCAGCACAGATATGGATCCCGATGGAGAGACAAAACTGCAGATGTTTAACAGATTATCGTGGAAACTAATTGCAAACCATTCTATTTTAATTATTTAAATTTTGCACAAAAGAGATATTCTATGTCTTCAGCTTCTATTGCCAGTGTGTAAGTTAACAGTTCCTGTAAATAAAAGCAAACAACTTTTTCACTGAGCTAATTAAAGCTGTTAATATTTCTGAGCAGACAGATAGATAAATGTTTCCATTTCAAATTACTATTTGAAAGAAAAGGAAAGGAAAAGGAAAGGAAAAGGGAAAGGGAAAAGGAAAGGGAAAGGGAAAAGGAAAGGGAAAGGGAAAGGAAAGGAAAGGAAAGGAAAGGAAAGGAAAGGGAAAGGGAAAGGAAAGGAAAGGAAAGGAAAGGAAAGGAAAGGAAAGGCAAGGCATACTGTCTTCAAAGAATGAAATAAACAATGTCAATCTATTTTAATGGAAGATAACAAGAAATCAGAACTCGTGACTTATTTTACCATCAAAAACAGAAATAAAGAAAAACAAAATAGAAAGACAAAGTGACAAAGTGAGTTTAGAAGATAAAAGTTAAGGCCAAGAATTTTAAGTCAACATTTCTTGCAAAGTACAAAAGGCAGTAAGAAACAGGTTGTACAAACTTTAGTTCTTGAAACTGATTTTACCTACTGAGCATGATTTCTATGGATGGTGCTTTCCACAGTTTGCAAAAGCCTCAGAAAATTCTGGGAATGGAGAAGTAAGGAAAATTGTTGTGGAAGGGTTTGTGAGCACCAGGTAATATTATGAGACCACAAGTTCTCTATAGCAAATACAAATTCCTGTATTCTTTTTGGTGACTTTTCAGTTCCACAGGTTGTACTTGCCATGGTTTAAAAAGCTGGAAGTCAAAGCTTAAGTAACATTCCTTGAAGGGAGGACCAATTTTTTTTTAATAAACTAAACTAAAAATAAAATTACCTCCCCCAAATTAAATTTAAAGTAACTAAGTAAAAAATTGAAATAAAACAAAACAATAATATCTTTGGTGTTACTCCATCACCAAGCACTATATTGCTTTCAGTATTCAATCAATTGGTTTTCTTCTGCTCAGAGTGTAAAGAGCTGTGGTTGAAATAGGTCAGTTTACTAGTGCCCTCTTCTGCTTTACACTGGTCTCTGCTGCCCTCTCCTAACCTCTGCTCTCCCTCCAGCAGTTTCTGTTCTTCCACTCACTGATCCAGCAGGACCTTGGCCCCCTCAGGTCCCTCATGTCAAACAAGCAGGCATCTACTACATTACATGGCCTGAAGGTGACTGCACAGAGAGAGGGGGAGAGAAGGGGCGGGGGTGCGGGGGAAAGAGAGCGAGAGAGAGAGTCCTTGGAAAGGCAGGATGGCATCCCTGAGCAAAAATACATCAATCACACCAGTCCGGCTATCTCAATTAACCCTTAGTTAAGCTGGGACCTCCTGGAGAAACTGAAAAGAATTTGAGGGAATAAGAGATGCTATCTGCCACAAGGATTACCATTCTACATGTGGATCAAAGACAATTCCACATTTTACCCTAGTGATTAGCTGTAATTAAATAAAGTATGTCTGTTTAAACTTCATTAGCAGCAAGATATTTGCTACAGCAGAGTGGGCACAAATCATCCATTCTTAATTAAAAGATAATCCACAGGATGACCATAATCTTCTTCTAAAAGTACACTCTTTCCCCCTGAAAGATTTCTTCATCAAATAAGGATAAATAACAGTTTCTCTCTGTTTAAGCTATGAAGGAATGGGTACTCCTTCCCATTTGCTTGAATGAGTGCTGAATGTGCCTGATAACATCACTTTGGCATGCTATTATCTAAAATGGTAGAATACCCCACTTCAGCAAAGTCTGACATAAATCTTTGAAAACAAAGAAATTGCATATGTATGAGCTGAAATAGATATGACAGTGTTGGCACATTAATATTCCTGTCACTGGGGGGTTTCAAACTTTTAAAGAGATGATATCAATGAATTCAGGCTGTAGCTAGTGGAAGAGGACAATGTACTGCAGGACAATTATTAATTACATATACCAAAACATATTAGAAAAACATACAATACTGTCCAAAATATATCATGGTGCAGACCAGTGCTCAAGACTCCTCAGAGTACTACTGAAGCTCCATTGTGGGAGAATCAGTCCTAATCAGCAGCAAAAGGACATTTCCCTTTCTACTTCTACAATCATCGTGGTGGTGCACGGGTAACATATGTTTTCAATTATCACATAACAACCCTCATTAACAGTAACTGCAGTGCCCAACTGAACAGTTCTCTGCCCAGTTGCATGTGGTTTGAAATTGGTCATTATGTATGATATGAGTATGATATGAGGATATTTAGTTGGGATCTTTTATTGTTTGATGCTAGAGCATGTAGAAGTAGATGTTAAGAAAAAAAGCAACATGTCAGCTTCTTTAAGCAACAGCAAAGCTGAAAATATCCTATTTTATTCTGAGGAGGAGGAAAAAATGTGCAAAACCTTTTTATTTATGGTCCTTTGGGTTAGTATATATGTTGCTTACTCAGCTTTTCCCCTTGTGATGGGAATACTTGGACAAACTGCAGGAATTAGAGATCACAGACATGAAGATTACATTGTAAGATCTGTGGGGCAGAGACTGCTAGCTCAATGAGGTATCTTGATGTCTTTTGATCCTTAAAACTAAGTGAGGAACATGAAAGCCACTTAATTGGCAGAAGAAAATTCATGCTAGAATCAAACCTAGGATAAAAACTTATTATTGAATCTGCATATAATTCTACATGTAGTTTTTTCAATTTTTCATTTTAATTTTTTATGGAAGGACTTGCTGGCAGTAACTATACAGCATGTACTAGTCCAGTGACATGCTGACCTTCAGGGATAGGATGGAAGGGCTGCTTAAAAGCTTTTACACATACAGCTTTTGCTTTTTTACTCTCTAGCTGTTTCTCTTTTTTTTCTTTCTTTTCTTTCTTTACTCCTTTCTTTTTCTCCCCCCAGCTTTGCACCTATGACAGGCTGTTTTGAGTCCTGACACCTTACAATGAATAACTTCTCAGCAGTTTTGGACAAAGGCCTAAGAAAATTCCTCTTTCACAAACAGGCATGAAACTCCATATAACTCCATATAAAAGCATCTCAAACACACTTGATGACAAGTCAGCTCTTTTAGGCTATTACAAGAGAGCACTAGTCATCTCTGAATATTTTTAAACTTTACTAATAAAATCCTGGAGAAGTGCTTTCAAAACAATGAGAAATATGTCTGTGCTTTGGTTTTGATTTAATTCTTTTATTACACTATTGCTATCTGTCATTTCCTGCATGTGTCAGCATTGTGTCTGAATCACAAAAATGTCATGGATACACCATGCAAAAAAGAAAGAATTTTGTACCCCGCCATGATAAGCAACATCCCTTTGAAAAGAAAAGAAAAATTACATGTTGATAGATTATCTGATAACTGCAAAGTATTATACTTACCATGGTCTTACACTAATGCAGTGGAAGTTGACAGCAGACTCAGTATTGCTCTCAAATCCCACCCATTCCTCCAGTTGGTTCCAAATTCCTTTGAACTTCTAGAATCTGATTTTGAAATTAGGTTCAATTAATGTTTGAAATTGTAGAGTGACTTCTATGTATATGGACCAGTTTATACCTCTTTCTTTTATCTGAAGCAGCATTTTATGTCCCCAAGCAACAAGGCACTTAAGCAAGAAATAATTTTAAATGCATGTGTAAACCCATCAAAGTCAGCAGGACTACTGTTTGGGCTTAGCATCATGTATGCCTTGCATGTATGCCTTGTCAAACCAGGGCTTTAGATATTAATCCATGCAAGGAGAGGTGACGCAGTGTGACTTTGAGCATTAAAGTGTCTTGGGAGTAAGGTATTTTTCCTAATTACTTTACTGCTCCTCTCTGGAGGAATTACAGTAACAGCAAATTCTTGTGAAACTTTAGGAGTTATTCATAAAACCCAAAGGGTTTTAAAACAGGACATCTGAAACCCACTACTATTTACTACCAGAAAAAAACCAGAAAAAAGCCCTTTCCAAACCCCAGTTTTCTTTTTGACCAAAAAATAAGCCATTGTTTATCAAAGAATTAATTCAACAATAACAAGACAAAACATCCTTGGAATGGACCAATTGATATTCAGCAAGCAAAGAGAATTAAGTTACTGGACTCTTTAAAATGTAGTCTTTCATGTCAGTTCATTGCAAAAAATAACGAACTATCATCACTTCTTCATCTTCACAGCGCATTTTTAAGATAGTTTACATGATTCTCAAATACTTGAAATACTTTAGCGCCTACTGTAGAATGTCCTCATGAAAAAAAAAAAAGATGGTTAGCCAGTTACTTTCACAATTTCATGGAATGGATTTTATAGTATTATTATTCAGAACCAAGAGAAATGCAGATTCTGTTTAAAGAAATAGCAATATGTTAGAAAATATTTACATAGTGCACAAGTTATATGGTCAATGTCTAATGAGATGAAGAGAAAGCTAATCCATAGATATGGCTTTTAGTACCGGATGAAGATTCTGTAAATCCTCTGATATAAACAAAGTAACAAATTTGGCTTGTAAAGTGAACTACAGATAAGGTTACATCTATTTTTCTCATAGACATTATTTTTGAAGGTTTGCACCTATGGAAATGACATTCATGTACTCTGTTTAAACAGAGGTATGAGTAGCACAGACCTTAGGTTCCTATATATATGCTTTGGATTTTACTCTAACAAGTTAATCACACTTTTTCCCCTTTTGATTTGTGACACTGGGTTTATTATGTTTTCTTCTCTTTTTAACAAATAGATATTATGAGAGGTCAAAAATTACAGAAACTGCAATGGCTGGACTTCCCCTCCGCTGGTGTTTATATATTTCTGTGTCTGCAAAATATCCCATTGTTTCTATTTCTGAGTACATTTTAAGATATAGTTCTTAAAATTAATATGACATCATTGGAGTAGTAACTGCTGATTTCTGTATTGATTTTCATAAGCTTATGTGATTATGTTATTTATTTTAATTGATCATTAAGGCCTAGACCTTACTGGTTAAATAAATCTGGTGGGCCTCTGCAAAATATCTTTGAAATCAGTTGGATTTTACATATATGAAAAACCCTATCTATGTGAATCGCACTATAAAATCAGGCGAGACATGGACAATTTTCTCAATCTGATATTATTAAACAAATAGAAAGGATACGAATATGAATAACTTCTTATATATTTTCAGATTATGTCTTTATCTTGTAAATAGATGAATAATCTTAAATGCTTGGAAAAGCATGTATGTAGACAAGAGACACACAGAAAAGATAGAAATACAGATGCATGTATTTAATTCCATATGTCAGTGTATGGACATTCACTTAAAGACTGGACTTGATGATCCTTGTGGATCCTTTCCAACTCAGAACATTCTATGATTTTGTGATTCTGTAAGCAATTAAAGGTAATAATGATAACATTTAAACAATATATCTTCTTGAAAACATATCCTTTCATTGTATTGATGGATTCCTATGAAATGTGGATTTTTATTAATACTAGAGAAAGAAACATTGAATGTGTTCACCTGAATAGAGTCTATCTGCACTTCAAGACAGTTTCTTTAAGAAAAAGTTCTGTCTGGCTAAAAATAGTCTTGAAAGATGGTTTGCCTGGATCAACCTTTTCTGACAATCTTAAATTCTGATGTGCAATATAATTTTTCTTTTTAAAAAAATGTTATATTCCAATGTCTTCTTGCTTTTAGGAGGCAGTTCAGAGTGTCTCAGATACCATCAAGGCTACCATGATTCCTTATTGTAAAAATACTGCACATACAAAAAGGTATTATAAGACGTAGAGTCACAAGTAACTAACAAGGCAAAAGTATGGGTGGTGTTTATCAGCTTACTATATGAAGTCAAATTGTCTTCAGCCAACTAAGAGGATAACAAGTCTCCTGCTAATTTAATTTGATTCCAGTTCCCACACAGAATTAACAGCAAGAGAGATCTGGGCCTGTATGCTTCTTTATGCTTGCAATTCTATTTATTTAAATTCAAAGATCCTTAATAGAAGTTTTTCTGTTCCTTAGTCTGGAAAGTGAAAACTAGGGCCTTTCCTAGAGACAGGAATTTACACAGCTTCAGGTAAACTGCTGGAGCACTTTGCTGTGATTGTAAGGACTAAGAATCCATACAGGACAGACTCCCAGTGATGGCAACACCTTTCATCACATGAAGCAGTAGCCATTTTACAGAAAATCTACAGGAAATCACCCAGTCTAGGGAAATATACTTCCCTGCCTCCAACATCAGGCCTTATAAAGATAAGTCTAGGAAATAAAATTCACAACTCTATTAAAAACCAAGAAAACATGGATTTAATGGTTACTGGGTATTACAACCTCTCTCTGTGCATTTAAGGATTTCTATTTCTCTTGTCCTAGAGAGGACTTCACTCTCAGCCTCTATGAGGTCATTTGTACCTCACAAATATTAACCCTTTTTTCATTCAAAGGTAATCAATATATATCCATCTGGTCTCTGAGAAATCACTATGAGGTGAGCTTTGAGAGCTTCAGATTCTACAGATCTAAACAAGCTGGAGAGACAGAAAGCTTGTTTTATTTTCCCATATTTACTGATTAGTCTAGTACATCATATTCCTTCTACCTACCTGACTTGTCTTCTCATAGGAAAAATGGGCCTTGGGGGTTTGCTGGGGTTGAGCACAAATGCTCCTCCCTAAAGCCAAGTCATACCCATGCCAACTTTAAGTCCTTCTGCCTGTTTAAATCATGAGGCATTATAGATCTATAGAAATTGAGTATGGCTTAGGTGTCAGTGTACGGGAACAATTATACTGCCTATTAAGTAATTTAATAATTCAGACATATTGCAATCCAGGGTTACCACAAAGCCTCTCACAAAGTGGTCAACATAAGACTTTAAAAGAAGACATTGGTCATCTTTGCCCAGTGTCAAGTGTGGGATGTGACAAGATGGGAAGATGGATTGAGCAGTAAGGCAGACAGGATAGGTGTCTGCACTCTTGTGTGCACCAGTATTTTGCCCACCCAAGACTGGCTTTCTTGACCTAAGCCTACGTCTGGACACTAGTGCTGGTAAGGGTCTTGTAGATGTGTGGTATGATCACCTTCAAACTTAACTGGATGAATTATTCTGCTTGCATTATGGACACAAGATGTGCTGACATCGTATCCCAATGTCTTCTATTACTTGTGGTATCAAGAACGAGTCCTGGTGTACTGAGCTTGATGAGGTATCCTCAGCAACAACCCTGTAAGCACTGCTGGGTAGCATACATCTGTGGGTACAGCCCAGCCACTGGTCCCAGCATCATGTGGAATCAGCCACCAAACACCTGGACTCTAGGAGTGTTATGATCCAACCCGAAGGCAAGGGTAACACAAGTTCTTCTTCACAATCTTTTTGTTTCTAACTCCTTTCTAAGAGATGAAATTTGCTCCTCTGCCTCCTGCACTGCTGATCAAAGTAATAGATTAATTTCCCTTTCCATCTGAATCTCTTGATAGTCACCAGCTAATCGTGAGTACTTCTTTCCCAGTTGTTCCTGCAATGTTTTCACTGAATCTTTTAAAGATCTTATTTCAGTCTTGGATTTCTGAGTAGCCAATAGCTCATTTTGTTCTGATTTAAGGGCAGTACCTGAAATGACACACTCTACTGCCTGTCCTTTGCCAGGTTTTAGTTTATGGTCTTTTGCACGAATTGTAGTTTGATCTGCCACTGCTTGTTATGAGCTGATGCCAGTAGTTCTGAGCCCACATCATACCAGGAGGAAAAGAGTTATCACTATAGATGTTTAATTTTATCAGGAGGGGACAATCCCCATTTGACTTGCTCTTGGTAGTACTGTCTTTCAGTAACCCACTGAAGATTAGTGTTTTTCTCCCCATCACCCTCTCTGAGGGTCAGTTTGACTTTCTCATGGAGAAAACTTCACAATAGGTCTGGGTTACTCCAGAAAACCTTTCAAGTCTGATATGCTCAGGTCATACCAAGAGAAGAAAAACTAGCAGTAGGGAGCAGTTGAGATCAGACATATCTGGGATTGCCATGATCTTCTGGTGGGGATTTTGGCTTTGACCAAAAATAAGTTCTCCTTTGTCCACCCTCTGGCTGTTATTCCCATAAAAAAAACTTCCTCACTGCTTCTCAGAATAATCCCGCCTATGATGTGTTAGTGTTACAACCCACCCCTGAAGGCAAGGGCAAATCAGCCTCTTGTTAATAGATCCTTGGGGTGGATTAGACTGAGAAGACACTGTATATATGTGGGAACCTAGAATGCAGAAAATCTTTCTCTGCCTGTTTTGAAAGGATTTACCCCCCTGGACAGTTATGTTTTTGACCTTTGTTGTTAAGAAAATTTGCCTAGCCTCTGGGAAGAATTTGAATCTACAATGGTGTGAATTAGGTGATAGAATACTATGTGAGATTATCACAGGGTATGTATATATATACATGTATATATATATATATATATTTACATATGTATGTGTGTGTGTGTATCTTTCTATATGATTTATCTTACAACAATTTGGCTGCAAAGGAAAGGAGCTATGCAGATGTTTTGATAATTATTATTATTATTATAGGGAAGCAGCATTATAAAACATAAAAATAACACTTGAGAAAATGTGTAAGGGAAAAGTAAGAAAGAGAAAGAAAGGCTCCGAGTAGAAATGATACCACCACCCCTGGACCTAGTGATGAGACTTGATTGTTGCAATTTTGATATCCATTGGTGGAAATGATGGTCACAGTGGTGGTCACAGTCTTGATCCATTGGGGGTAGGAAAAGCCCAAACACAAAATTCAATGAGTTAATACATCCTTAGGCTATCTGGGAATGCTCAGATACTTCCCCTGGGTGGGGAGTTTTACACTGTCTGATGTAACACTGTGGATCATGTGCAGTCCTCAAGCCCGTGGAAGTCTCAGAAATGTGGCTGGGTGTGTTTAGGGGATTTTTGATGGTTTATGATCCCTTCTAAGATATGATAGCTGTCTCTCATGTCGTTGTAGTGAGCCAATTATACCCCATCAGAAGGGATGTACACCTTCAGACCTATGTGTGAATGTCCTAGTACTTCTCCAGGGGGAATTTGCACACTTGAGCCCGTTATGCCTCATCAGAAGGGATGAATAATGTGAATGTCTTGATACCCTGTTGTTGAGGGGGAATGGTGGGGTTGGACTTACAACTGAGTCGGTTTTGTAAGGGAGGACACTGGTGTGATAAAAAGCATTACCCCATCTCTGCAGGGTCTGCTTCTTTTTTGGTCTCTTTCCCTATCTGGCTCAAAACCCAGCTTGAAGCCTCTGGTGGTGGTTGCACACCACTCTCCACCTGGGTGTGACCTTGCACATCATCAGCAAAGCACTCTGCTGCTTTTGTAAATGGCCCGTTATCGTTATCTCAGTCATTAGCCGTTAACATTCCAGTCTCTCCCAAGGAGCCATCACCAAGAAACGAGGACATTGAGACCAGCAGAGTGACAGAGCATGGAGAAGATTGTTTGTCCTACTTGTCAACCTGTTACAGGCCAGATGAACTGTAAAAACACAGTCAGGAGCTAGACATGCAGCCTTCTGGAAAGTAACATGAAAAAAGGAGGAAGGGAACTCATTTGAACTCTAGAGGTCATAAAAAGGCAGTAGCACCTAACAGACCAACATAGAAGTAAAAGTCACATCCTTAGGGCCTGTTGTGCTGGAGAAATATTGACTCTTGAAAGTCAGAAAAAGCCTTTTTAATAATTGGAAAAGAAAACTGAAACAAAGGAAACAGGAGACGAGCGCAGCTTCAAGGACAGAAAAGTCAAGAGAAATCTATTCAGGTTTGCACATATGGGTTGTGAGTTGCAGTCATAATGATTTTTTTGGATGCTTTTCTTAATGCAGAATTGATGTTTGTTGTTTGGGTTTTTAATTTTTTTTAACTAAGGATATGAAGGATGGGGCACTGAACTTAAGCTAGCAATAGAATCTGTTTCTGGTTGTTCATATATTTTTAATCTGTCTATGTATCTACCTATCTAGCTATATCTAGATATAATATTCCTGTACCAGTACGTATAAATATATGCACACATATACATATACACTTTAACAATACATGTGGACGAGGTGGTATATTTGGATATGGCCTCTATTCTGATATAATAGTTACAGAATATTTTTACACAGTATATTTTTAAATGTTTAGAATCACCACTTACACCCCTCAAGCACTCAGACAATCTCTCCCTAAATCATCAGTTTTTGGAGGTATTCTAGAAAGCATGGGACTCAGAAAGGGTTTTGCAGGAGGATAGTTCAGAAGTCCTGTAAGATGGGGAGGACACTTTTTATGAAGGTGCAGTTATGGCAGAAAGGCATTGACTGGAAGAGTGGAGGATGAAACACTCACAGGTGACACTACATAGCTAAAAATGGGCAGAGGCATGTCAGTATTGAAAAGAAGGTTGGATATGGATCTCATGAAAAAGCATTTGGAAGTGAAGGAAACTGAGAAGCACAGACTGAAATGGGGATGGGAATCTGTATTCTGCCATGTAAGTCTGTC
This sequence comes from Corvus hawaiiensis, assembly GCF_020740725.1. NCBI lineage: Eukaryota > Metazoa > Chordata > Aves > Passeriformes > Corvidae > Corvus > Corvus hawaiiensis. Next base: position 56,633,768 of record NC_063255.1, read on the forward strand.
TTTGAAACATCTCAATTACTTACGACGAAAAGACGAATTTTCCATTTCCATAGCTAACCTTTTTCCCTTCTTTCTCATTACATTAAATGGCAAATCCCACTGTTCAGAGAGTAGGGTATACAACTAAACTGTCTTTAGGAAAATACAGTACAGGTGTATTAATTAGCACATATTCCTAACAGTGTATTGAATTTTATCTCTTCTCTGGTTCTCAAAGTTATAAAGTATATTGACAAGTTCCAGTCAACAATACAGGCTGGAAAAGTCTTCTTTCCTCCCTTCCTTCCCCCTCCCCCAAATACCAAGCTTTTAGTCTAATTACTTATTTGCAGTCTCAGCAAGCCAGAGAGGAGAATTTTATCCACTTTGGCTTGTTTCTGAATACTAACTAGCCAGGCCAGTCAAGGCTCTCTAAAGAGTGAAAGTGCATGAGAGACACACTGCATTTGACACAGTCAGGAGGCAAAAGAAAGAGCAAAACAAAAGTCTATTCAGGGCTGAATCCTCTGATATACTTACCCATCCCCCACCTCCTTTAAAAATAAAGAGAAAGGGGAAAACTCATGAATCCATGGCTGAATGCCTGAGGTTGTCAGAATAAAGGACAATGAGTGACAGCTGACTGTCAGCACAATTCTCAGAGTCTGAGTTATCACTTTTCGGTAGTGTTCAAATAGGAAAAAAGCATGTGTGCTTAACAAGAAAGTACTGCAGAAGTGCTTTGTGAGGGGCTGTGCTCACACCAGCTGCAAACAACTGAGGAAGCTGTAGTTCCACATGGATTTTTTTTCCATGGTCTGTGAAATCTTCCCTACTGAACTCATTAAAAACTTTTCTAAGCATGTGGGCACTAAATGATGCCTTAAGACAACAGGATTTGTAAAACTTTTCTTTTAAGGAAATCAGGCCAGGCACACCTAAAATTAAGCAACTTACATGTTCATAGCAGTTATCCACCTTTTGGTTATTTAAACAAAACCCACAGTGAAGGCCAATCTTTAAATATTTCCTGCATGTTCTACTTGTTTAGGATCTCCTTGCAAGCTTATTTTTTCTCCGCAGATTGGACTACACTTTCATCTTCACTGACTGACTTAATCCTCCAGTCTTTGCTGTTCCAGTGCATGATCAGATTGTTTTTAAGTCACATCTACCCACATTTGTTAGTACTGAAACATTACTTTAGGCATTTATATCTCCATAAATCCATACAAATGATGCACAGGTTTTCCTGAGAAAGGTCGAAGAAGCTGAAGCAGAGAAGATTTTAAGGTTATTTAAATAATGCATTTTAAGTTGGCAGATATTTAACTGCCTGGTTTATGTACTAAAAAGAACTACCTGAGCAGAGCAGCAGCTCATGACAGTGAGATCCTGGAATGACAAGGTTTTTAGTAATTAAATTAGATCTGGCCTGTGTTCAAAGCATTAACTCACTTAAGTCTGTTGACCATCTGTCAACAGTTAGAGAGACGTTGATTTTATTCTCCAGGGATCTGTCAAGGTCCACAGCGACTGCAAGTAGGACCAAGTGTCTAGGTCTTGCCACCTAAGCATGAAGGCTGCTCTGGACTGTGGTCCTCCCTGAGACGGAGGATGTTACCGACATGCAGTCAGTGAGAGGGACAGAGATGTTGATCTATATCACTCTTCCTGCTATCAGAGCACCATTGTGGGAGAGCTCAAAGTGGTGTTACCACTCCAGTAGGTGTTACTGTACATTATGAATCTTTAGAGAGAAACAAAGAAAGGAGAGTTGGAGTGTAAGTGGAATGCAAAAAGGAAAATAGGAGGTAGTTAATTCACAGACTTTGTGTTTGTGGGGTTTTTTTTCCCCAGCTAAGAGGAAGAAATTTCTGTAGCTGGCAGGTATGCTATTTAGAAGTTCCAAACTTTGCATAAAACTAGTAAAATAATGACCTACAAACAGAGCAAGTTTGTAGATAGGTTTTAGAAAAACTTATCTGTTTCTGTAATCTTAGGTCTGGAATAAAGGCTGGATTTTCAGGAAAGGGAACAGAAGTTATGCAAAACTCTTGCCACTTTGCTCAGAATATGAACTTCGAACTGAACTTTCAACTGAACTTTGCAACTTTGCTTCAGTGTCTATGCTGATATCACCATTTGCTGATTACTGTATATATAAATATTAAGAATAAAAATGCTCCTTTACTAGAAAGGATCCCATATTTAAAAAAAACCCACCTGCAACTACAAAAATTAAGCTTATTTTTTAAGGTAGTTACTAACCTTGCTTGAGAGGTGTGATGATTTGCAAATATTTTTTGAGGCCTTTATTGTGTGAAAGGCATGGAAATAGGAGTTATGGGCCGCCTCTTAATATTACACAAATTTCAATTCATTAGGACCATTAGTCATAACTGTAAGATGTATTCTCCAGATGTCATGTAAGAAGTTTATGGAAAATTAAGAAGAAAATGGACCAAGATTTTCAATGCAAACCCAAGCAACTTAGTTTTGGGCTTTAGGAACTTTCAATTCTCATTAAAACACATGCTGTTTTTTTCTGGCCCTTTAATAATGACATGGCACTTTACAAGAGCCTTTGCTGTAGTCCATTTTCAGGAGCTATGTCCCTTTATAACTGATTTTGGAATAATAGAATGCCTACTAAAAGTAGAAACCAATGTTAGTTGCAGGAAAAAGAGATATATCAGAAATTAATACACAAAGAAATAGAAATGTGAACTGGATGAATAACCACATGGAAAGATATAAAATTAATCATCCCTCTACAAGTTCCATGAAGGCAAAAGAGGATCTGTCTCCTCTGGTTTTGTCTTTACATTCAGAGGATGCCAAATAATTTTGTATTTTGCTGCATTATTACCCCTTCCAACTACAGCATGCAGCTTGGCTAGCTAAATTAGAAGTCCAGAAGAATCCCCTGGCTCCCTCTCTGGTCATTAGCATTCCCAATTGCTAAGGTAACTCATTTAATTTTAAATGGCCTTTTGCTGGAGACTGTCTTTTGTCTTTGACTGAATGAATCTAACTACCCGAAGAGAGGTGGAAGTTATAGACTGAATTTCTTGCCTGTTTTTAGGACTAAAATGGGATAGTGTAAATTTCTCTTCATGTGTTTAAAATTACTCATTCTCCTAAAATTTTCAGGTCAAGGTGACCCAAGAGTGATGTTACTTCTGGTGTTTCCCATAGAGCAAAGAGCCTGGAGTCCTCATCTTAAGAGAAACTTTTCTCACCTTCTGAAGAGAAGAAGCAATGTTCCTATAAAGCCTCAGAGGTACAGGGTTTTGGTAGATTGCTCTGCTATGAACACTACTATGTGTTCAAAGACAAAATACATACCTCTTAATCTATATGTAACAGATGGTACTTCACAGAGCTGTTGTCAATGTATATCACCTCACACAGAATGCACACACCTATTCACAGTTGTTGTATCTAACCTCAATAAACTTGATTTATGCCTGCTTTCAGATGAAGCTACACACATTTATGGTGTTACAATTTTCAATCTGTCAACCAGAGTATAGTAGATATGTGTGTGTTCATATGTTTTTTAAGTTTTACCCACTTTGTATGGCTACTCTGATGATAAACATACAATCATAAGAGATTTCTGCCAAAGTATCTTAACCAACAGGATTTGTTCAGTTATGTGGTTTGGTGCTGTTTTGTTTGGTTTTTTGTTCTTCCCAGTAGCGATGGGAGATGTACAGGAAAAAATAGAGTGAAATCGCACTTTGTGGAGCCAACAAGTACACTTCTTCTGGCTTGCTTTGTACTTTGTAACTTTCTGGTGTACTGGGAAGATATTAGCTCCAAGAATTGACTGCTTCACCACTGGAATGAGAATATATCCTGCCACTCTGCAAGCTGATAGAAGGTGTCTGGCAGAAATTTGGAATACAGCATTTTAAGATTCAGAAAACGGATAGATCTCCTGAGGTACTCTCTGTGCAGAATATCTGAAAAAGTCTCTGGATGTAAGTAGGCTTGTTGCCATTTCTTTGCTCTGGGTAGTTAAGATGTTTGGTAATCAAGATGTATTTCCTGTTTTGGGTGAGTTTCCTGATTGCTGTAGGCACATTCATCACCTGGGCCAAAACACTATCCTCCATTTCTTCAAGACTTACTGTCTAATAAACTTCAGAACAGAATTAGACCTTCCCAAGCTACAAGAAGCTTCAACTTCTGCTGAGAAGAGAATTTTAAAAGTTATAGTTAATCTCTGGAGAGTGGAAGAAACATCCTGTCAATCCTTGAAACATCTCTTTCTGGGATATTTAGAGTGGGTGCTCATAGTCTTACATCTCTAAGACTGATCTAACATCTCAAAGACTTATTTCCTGTGTAGAAATATCAGCTTCCTAAGAGACAGATGCAGAAGCCCAGATGCACAAAGGTAATCACGGGGAGCAAGGCTCCCAAATACCTTTGTGGAACAAGTCCTTTTGATTGTTGTATTGCTTGTCATCCTTACTTCCTAAGCACATGTCGTTGTATTCTCTGAATGTTTTGCAACATTTGTTAGGTTACTCCTGTTTTTTTATCTAAGTAGAGTGACCAAAGAACAAATAAGGCAAAACAATAAAAGACCTTTGGACCTGTAGATGTCAGTGGACGCAAGCTATTTCTGGACACAGAATTGATACAGATCTCCTTTTGGACTAGAGAATGCAATGACTCTCAAGATGTGCAGAATTCCCTTTTTTATCCACCATTACTGGAGCAGAAAACTGTCCATGTATCTCACAGATGGTTTCAGACCTTATAGGATCAACACAACATGGAAGCATGGCCCTGATAAAAGTGTAAATTCTCTGAGTACCAACTTATGAGCAGGCTCCAGAAAGAGAGTACAGATAAAGACAGGTGAACCCAGGGAATATGCAACACTGTAGACCACAGAAGAAAAAAGTGAAACTTCTTAATACAATTTTGGTTTAGTTGGTTGGTATGAAATGACACTTTCATGTTTTAATAGCCTAAGCAAGGATAAGCAACTAATAAAATTACTGTGATGAATGACTACAGTTTTATTCATCTAATGAGATCAGGTAGATATGGAGAAATACAGATTCTGAAAGTACTTCCAAAAATACTTCCTGATTGTACAAATATGTTTTAAAGGCATCACTGAAAAAGAAGGCTGGTTTTGCTATGGGAACACCACGCCTAAAGTCTTTCAATCTTTGCTTCTTGCCAAAGAAAGGGCATGTGTTGAATATCTTTTACTACATCTAGTAGCTTGGCTGAAAGCAATGATAATATACGTCTATTAAACTGATGGAGTCTCATGCTTATGTTCCAGTTTGACAGGAAGAACCACAGTTACATCTGTTACTTAGATGCAACATGAAATATGTTGTGGTGGGTTTATGCTTGGGGTTTCTTTCTGTTTTTTTCCATGTATTTGTTCTTTTTTTTTTTTTTTTTATTAGTTTGCTTGTTTAGTCAGTTAAAACTTTACAACAGAGCTGTAAGATGCACTCTTCTATGAGGTAGGAAGTTTTCTACCCTATTCTATTAAAATGGGATATCGTCAGCCAGGAGGTTTTGGATTCATGTTTGTTAACAAAGCATGTACAAAGTTTCTTTCTCTTTTGGTACTTCCAAGTAAGTTGGAGCAGTCTGAAGATGAACCTTGAAATGATCTGTCCAGCAAGAACCAGCAAAGAATTCCAGGAAATGGAAGCATATAAGCAGGTATCCTTAGTGGAAAATGGATATTATCCATTAATTGAATCCAAACATTAGAATAAAGAAAAACCCTACAAGTGCTGTCAGGGAACCCAACATGGGCAAGTGAGCCCCAGTATGTTGTGACTGGCCAAAGATGGTTGTTCTTGTTACAATAGAAGATTTAGAAGGTGCCACTCTTTCTTCTCAAGAGGAACAAAATATTTTGGTGTATCATTGTATAATAGATATATTTTGAATATATTTCTCTTTTTTTCCCCACAGAGGTTTTTTTTTTGGTTTATGATAAAATTGAAAAAATCAGTTATTTTTACCTAAGTTATATGTCAAAGATCAAGTAAAGATGTATAGGTTTTTTGAACTCACAAAGATCCATGAGTCTTACTTGATGTTTCTACGTAAACCATCATAATAATATACTACTTTGTAGTGTGTTCAGTCGTGGAAGAATTATGACACTTCAACCTGTTCTCCTTTTACAATTGTATGTAAATATGCAATATATGCATGCTTGCTTTTCTGATATTATATACATATATAAAATAATATTTGGGAAAGAAAAAGGTATTATGCTGAATGTGGAAAATAAGCTGTAGAAGATAAAAACTAAATTCAAAACAGTGGAAATGAAAAAGTTAAATATATATTTACCTCTACATTCCTTTCCTTTCAATTTAAAATCAATGCACACACACAAAAACCTATGCCAGCTGGGGTGCTTAGTAAGTCATATGAACTACTGCTCTGGTTCCCTGCTGGTTTATGATCCTAGCTTTTCAATGCAGAGCTGCTATTCAGACTTCAGTACTTGTCTTGTGTGTCTTTGGGTGTTTAATACTTATAACAAGGCACTTTCATTATGGGCAGCCCAGTTTTAAACATTCTGGCAATTTATCTGAGCCCTCTGTAATGTCTGAAGGAGACCAGCTGACTATTCAAACTGAGTCACCTAGATAACATTTCTTAATTTTCTTCTGCTTCTCATCATCTTCAGACTTTGTAAACAACATTGCTTTAACAAAACTTTGAAAGGGTCCATGTTTAGCAAAGCCTGCATTACCAAAATATTTCAAAGATTTATTTTATCCCCTGTTTAAAGTGGAATACATACTGTCCCTTAAAAGAATGTCTCTATTTAATTTGCTGTGAAAATGTGAAACTATTCATTATCAATCAGCACTGACTTTCTTATTCCTCAAAAAATGTATGGCCCGTTTCAAAAGTGTTCTCTAGATTGTTTGAATTTAAAAATCCTTTAATTTATACTGGGAGTCTGAATCATATAAATTCCCAAACACTCCTATTTCTGGAACCTCCCACTCAAGGAATCAGTTTTCTTCACTCTTAGTATTTTCCCAAAGAAAGATCATATGAAGAATGTCTGTTTTAATTCTTCAGAAGGATGTGAATAAGAAGAAATATATTCTGAGTACCTTCAGTAACTCTGCTATTGAAAAATGGATATTCTCCAAAATATGCATATTTTACAAGCTAAAGTATGTGTTTGTTTGAAAGATTTACTTTATCATTGCTCACTCTTTGAATAACTCATTATCTGTATGAAAACACACAATGATACAGAATAAGCATTGAAAATATGAGTATGCTTTGGATAATCTAATGCTTGGCTATGATGCATATGAATAGTAAGAAATACTTGTTTAGAACCAGCAACAGCCCTAACACAAAACATAAAAGACCAGTATAAAACATAAGCAGGTTTACACTTAATGAAGTCTCTATTGGGAAACCAGGGCCTTGTTTCACGTGCACAATGCTGTGCAGAAAAAAGTAACTTGGTATCTGTAGAATAAATGAACGTATCTTTAATTTTTTTTCTCTCTTATTTCTGACTAGACTTGAAGTAACACAAGATTAACTTCTAAGATTTTTGTTCTTTGAACTTCTGGCTTTACTCAGAACATGGCAACACAGTATAAAATACACTAAGAACAATGAACTGCAACATAAAGTAGACATTTTGGAACTTTAAAAAAGTTAAGCTTAGTTTCTGGAAATGTTAGGGAAAATGGAAAGTAGATTTTCTCTACCTGTTCATACAATTCCTTGTTTGGCCAAACCGGCACAAATGGACTAATACCAATCAGGCAGCAAAGGAGCTCAGTTTTACCCATGTTATCTGGCTCCCATTTGTACTGGATTCTGTTTACTTTGCCCTGGCTGGGAAAGGGGAGCATGGCACTCAAATGTCCAGTGTCTCTACCCTGTAAAAAAAAACTAGAACAATACCTAATACTGAGCTTTCCTCTAGCTATCAGGCTCAAACATTATTTTTAATTGTACTGAGGTGCAGGAATTGTTATACATCCAGTTTTACACCTTGCTCAGCACTATTGCCTCCTTTACAAAATACTCCAGATGTGATTGTGTGGGGCATATTGTCAGAAATATGGAATTTATTGCAACATATTGTAAAAATGGAGATGAATGATGCAGATGGGAAGGTCAATATAAGGAAAATTGACCTCAAGTATTCATAGGTATGTGAAGAGAGCAAGTAATATGTAATTTTCCAATTTTTCCTGAACTTCTATGATTCCATTAGGGCATGGAGCCCTTTTCTCATTCACAAAAGGAGTGCAGGTAGCAGTACTACTGTCATCCTTTCCTTAGCTGTTGGAATCTGAGAGCTCATTTTATCTATAGCCAGGATTCCCACCAACCCCCTCGACAGTCTGTATGGTACTAATGGGCTAAATGACACATTTTGAGTTTAGACAGCAAACTTGTATTGACTTCATTGCCCACTTAGCTTTATCCATGAAGATGTGAACATAAAATACAGGTTAATGCTAATAATGCATTTCTTCCTCCATACACAAATTTTTGGAGCAAACCTTGAAGCCCCTTTTTTATTCTGCGTGCCTACCAGACACACTACCTAACTGCAGTCATTCTTGCTACCACCTGTCACTGCATCTGAAAGAGGAAAAGGCTCTTTGTCCACAGTGGATGCTGTATCATCTCTCTGTCACAAGGTGGATGGAGAAGTGCAGTGGGCATCTCATCATCAGAGACCAATCTGTTCACTACTCTGGTATTCCCCACATATATTGAATTACGCAGCAGGGAAATATCAAAAAAGGGGGTCTGCAGAGAGAGATGTAATGTGCATCACCCCTTACATGGAGAAATAGCAATTTTCAGAACTCTGTGTAATGTGTACACACAAAATATAGGCATGATGATCCACCTTAAGTGATTATACATACAAGAAAAAATATATGGATCTGTAACCCAGGAACCAATAGTTGATCCAAATGGGGAAAGGCAGATGAATTAACATTTTTGTAGGCCACCTGTGATTATTTGATGGAAGTCAATATTGTAAAGCACTTTGAGCATTGTTTTTGATGCATTTTTAGTCTCTGTTGCATTGGACAATTAACAATGCAATAGGAGAGCTCTTCCTTGGGATTGCATACTAAATAGACATGTAAATAACTAACATATTTTTGCTAAGGTAAAAATAAGTCAAAAATAATTCAAAAATTTCAAATAACAAAGCAGAATCTCTGGGGTGAAAGGACGATAAAATAACAGTACAACTTCAGACATTTTCAACAAAAAAGAAAAAGTTGAAATGATGGGCAGTTTCCAGATTCAGGGTCCAGGTCACACCCCACATGAATGTGGATTGAGACCTTCAATTTCCTGCATGAAGTCCCTATATGTCAGGCCATGGTGTATGGGAAGATGAAAGAGAATTGGAACATCTCACATCTTCCTAGTTTTATGTTTGGTAGGTAAGACTTTCTGTGACTTTAGTAGGTCAAAACCTTTAGTTTTGGTAATGCTAGTACAAATAATGTTCCAATTTTCATACAATTACTGCTTTTCTCCTAAAAAAGCTGGTTTACAAATTTTAGTCTAATTAAATTATGAGTAAAAGATGTTTCAAAATTCTGTCTAACTGCAGAAAGTCAGCCGTTGCATGAGAATATTTTTGATTTTCTTCCGACAAGACCAATACCTTCCTTACTCCCAGATGGCTAGTGCCAAATATAAAAGCTCTAGCTTCCTCTAAATTTTTGAAAGTTAGTTTCTTCCAATTTTCTGAAAACTTTATCTACAAAGGTACATATTTTTTATGAATTTACTTTTTTTCTTGTGTGAACATTTCTTGACAGGTTTAGGAAATTCGTATCTTCTTTTTTTCTTGCTTTCTACCAGAGTATATATCAGTGAATTTCTACCAGATACATGAGTGCAGTTAATATAAATGTTATATTTTATTCACAGAACGGTAAAAAGAAATCCCAAACCAGAACAATAAAAATGCGCAGTCATTATTAATCCCTCACACCTCTCAGAATGATCTCTCCTATCTTCCATACATCAGAATGGGTATCCTTTCAGTTGGAAACAAATGCCTATGATATCCAGTTGACTCTGAATCCCTAACTTCATCACTTTGTGCTTGGGCTCCACACCTCTGGGTCACCCAACTGCTCTTCTATCTTCCTTTTAGCATTTGGTTTTAATCAGGATCTCTCCTGTGATCTGTACTGGTCTTCTTCATGCTAATTTAACCTCTTGCATGTTAGAACAGACCATACTTATGCTTTGAGGATGACACCCTTGAAGACTAACCAGGCCTCCTAGGTGCCAGAATGCTGCAGGTAGTTTCCTGAATAAGCCAATGGATCTTCTCTCTTGAAGTCTGGGATTTTAATTTTCTTCTTTATCCTACCCATTTATCTGGGGATGTTAAACACTACAATCATATGGTCATTATGGCTGAGGCTGCCTATGTTCTTCACATTATGAATTAATTCTTTCTTGTTTCTGTATTATGGATCTAGCAATGCATCTGCCTTCATTGGCTCAAACCTGCCTTGTATCAAGTATCGTCATCATCACACTCCAGCAATCTTTTTTATTTCTCATACCTGCTATATTCTAGTTCCAGAAAATATCAAGGTCATTAAAATTTCTCTTGGTTTTGAAGTTTTGCAATTGTCCCTACAGCTGTGTGAAGAAGGTAAACACCTTCATTTTCTTGGTCTGTATCTATCTACTGCTGTTTTCCAGTTACATGGGCTATCCCACCATGTCTCCGCAATACCAATGAAAAAGCTCTGCAGTTGTACATGGACTTTTAACACTTCTGTTTTTCACTATGGTGACTAAACTCATGTACATGATCTCATGTACATCATGCAGGATCTATCCCCAAGCCTTCCTGCTTTTGTAACTGAAATGCAAGAGCTTCCAGCATCACACTGTCCCCTGGACACTTCCTCACTGCTCCATGTCAGTTCACTTTTCTTCAGGTTTCTCTTAAACTCCTCTGACATATATAGCTTAACTTCACATCATTTTAGAAAAATAGCTGGATCATAGCAAAAACTCAAACTATGCATGTTCAAACAACTTTGTAAACTGATCTAATGTCCTGAAGCAAGTCTTCAATATTTTTTTCTTAAAGCTTTGTGTGGATTTCAGCTCAGAATAAATCAGCATAATTCAGCAGAGGATTGCCACCAAATATACTTGACTCCTGTTTCAAATTGAACCCCAAATAAATATAAATGGCTAAGTACAAGCCATTCCCTCGCCAGCTAAGGAGTGCAGCTCACCTCATTTAACAAGATAGTAAACCAAATATTATTTAAGTATCAAACCTGTGACTGTGGACCATAACATCTTCCTCTTGTGCAGTCTCCCTTGTAGGACTGATGGGAGGGGAAATTTGTAACCTATTCCATTGTAAAATGACAGAGCTGTTACTCTATATTTGGCCTTTTTTGGGTATATGTGTGTGGGGAAGTGGAAATTAAAAAAATATCCCGACTATAGTTGACATTATAGCTAGTGGAAATACTTGTTCAAAACCAGTATAAAATAGAACCATATACAAAATACAGCTTTGTCTAAGACAACACAGAGTGAAAAACAATGAAAAATTGCATTGCTTCTCTGAAATAAACCATCATGGAACAATTATATTTGTATTTTGATCCTGGTCTTTGTTCATTCAAAAAAGTTAAATAGAAGATTTTATTATATGCCACCCCTCTTGCTGTGTATGGCATGATGGACCAAGCTACTTACAATAATAATTCACACTTAATCTGTCATAGAATTATACAAAAATACATCTGGAAAGGGCTTTGAAAAGGCGACAGCAAATGTCAGAGGTGGTAAAAAAATCACATGTTTGAAACAACATCTAAATTAAGTCAGAAAGTACTCAAAACAATTCCTGTTTTATTACTGGTGTAAAAAGATCTGCAGACAATCAAGAGATCCAGTCACAGGTCTCCTCAACAGTAGAATTTATCCTCAAAGGTTTAGTATTTATAATCCTATTATTTCCTAATCCTATTATTGCAATGTTTGGATGAACTGAATGTATTTCCTCTTTAATCTCAGTGTGATCACACATATTTCCCTTCAATGATGACTTCTGGCTGACCCTACAAATACTTTGTTCTTCAATACTTAAAAATAAATCAGCAGAATAGTTCGGAACATTGTGTTTTCTGCAGATGCACCTTGCTGTTAGATAATGTCTCTTGATAAAACTAATGCTTATAGAATACTGTAGAGGTGTTTGATCCCCAACAGATTTCCATTGAGATAATGTATTTTTGCTTTTCGCTTGTTCAGTAAGTGGCCACTGTGATGCAATGTTTTAAAAATTTTAAAATCATATTTGTGTCTATGCCTGGAATACAGGACTATTTATAGGGATGTTACATACAGCACACAGAAAAAAATGCTGTGCAACTTTCATTTGCATGGATTTAATGCTATTTAAGGGTTTAACAGTGACACCATAAATCACAAGAAGGTATGAATTAATTTATGTCCTACCATAAGCCTAAGATAACACTATAGCCTGGATTTTGAAAGTTGATTATTTTCGCATTTCCTTTGCAATTGCATTTTCATTTACTACGCCGTCCTCTAACTTGCTTTCTTGTTTTGCCTTTTTGCCCTTTTTTCCGTCATCTCCTGTTTTTACTTTCTTGTTAGGTTTCAGAATGTCCTACTTGAATAAGAAATACAGAGCTTCCCTATAACAGGTGCATTTTCTGTCATATTTAAATAGTATTAATCAGAGGGAAACTAGGATGTTAAGGGCAGTAAAAAAAGAAGAATCAGGCCTCATGACCTGAGTACCCTTGAGATTCACAAGAAGAATGTAAATATAATGAAATATTTATGTTACAATTCAAACAGAAATTATGAAATTTGCTTTTACTTGACAGCAATGTCTTTAAGTCTACTACCAACATACTATTACAGAAGTATTCTCCCTTGTGATAGTTATGCAAACTCAGTTTATGATCTCCTGCAAATATTTTAATCTTCAATTCCTCTGTAAAGTAAATATTGATAGAAAAGAAACTTCCTTTTTCTGATGTTCATTTACCCATAAGAACAAAATCGACCGCAGCATGTGAATTATACTGTTAAGACAGAGAGATTTGGCATGTATTTATCTGGTCAAACTTAGTTTGCCTTCTTTTAGCACATATTTGCTAATTCTACAGAACTGACAATTTTGCATCAACTATTTACAAAATATTCTCTTCGACAAGAAGAGAATATTTTCCTTTATTTAAGAAAATGAGAAATGCTTCCAGTGAATTAAGCCTTCTCAAAAATCTAGCATGACCAGGATAAGAAGCAATGTGTAAAAATTAAAACACATGATAGTCTATCTGAAACAAGAAATCACTAATTTATTGGGGTGGCAGTGGTGATACCCTAGCCTAACTTGCCCAGAGAGGTTGTGGAGTGTCTACGATTTGAGATATTCAAAGCCTGGCTGGAGACAGTCCTGGGCAATTGGTTGTACGTATCCACACTTGAGCAGGGTGGATTGGACCAGATGATCCCTCCTCATCTCAACCATTCTGTGATTCTGTCATTTATAAATAAGGCAGTCTAACAGAGACTCAGGAAATCTAGTCTAATGTACTTTGGTTTGTAGGCACTTGGGTCATAATTTAATGTAGTAGAATTTTTCATATTTTGCTCATAGTCTGTTTCCGTAAATTACAACAAAAAATGGCTACTTCAGTTATAGACATCTTCTATATTTTTTTCCCCGTAGCTTACTGTGCCTGCATCCAGGACTTTGTTCCACAAATTCTCAGTAATAAAACTGAACAGTTACAAATTAATTACAAGCCTTTTTAATCTTTGTTTCAAGTCACATATTCCAGTTCAATTCAATTTCTACGCTAGCAGTTCCTAACCAGTAGTGAAGAAGTACGTTACTACTAGCTCTCTCATAAGAAAGTCAGCCTTGACTCAGCCTGGACAGATAATATTATCTTGGTATACAGAATATACTACTGTCTTAGAGGAGCAGGAATATGAGCTCTGGAGCTTCTCAGGAGGTATTGAGCTCTTAGATGATATTTCACATCACCAGAAAGCTTTGTCAGAGGTACAGCTACGAAAGAGGAAGGCTAGGTTTCCTTAAACTGCTGGTTGACAAACTGCAGATTTTGAACCTACTCCTCACTTATATGACATTGTAAGACAAATGCTCATTTTCACTGCTTCTAACAGAAGACAAATTCTCACATGTTCTCATACAGGATTAGCAAATAATCTCAGCTGAAAAAAAACAATCTCAGCTGAAAGAAGTCAGTGAGACAGCAGGAGTGTCCATGGGATGCTGCAGAAATTCTCTTGCAGAAGGAAAACATGAAAAGGAGGACTCAAGCCTTTGATGTTTAGAGATAGCAAGGGAAGATTATTTAAGTAACAAATTCAGAATATCTAGAAAAAGATGAATATTTTCACTATGTGTGGAAAAAAAAATATCCCACTGCAAAAGAGAAATGAGAACTTCAAGATGAGGGACACTCCACTGAAAGTGATGGACCTGTTAAATACCACACAGTTTCTCGATCTTCTTTCCCTTTTCGTGTTGACTGGTATCTTCATCATCTAGAGTTTTCCACAAAGAGTTGTATTTGGAATGATATTACTAAGCAAAAATGAAAGAAAACCTTATAAGACAGTTTTCAATAAGAAAAATCGCAAGACAATACCAAACAACCAAAATTAGAGGAATATCTTCCTATATGAGTTATAACAGATTATGTTAATTAATACCCTCAAAAATACATGTCTGGACTTCGCAATGTCTATACAGAAGATGACCGCTGCCTGTTCCTTTATCAGGAACTCACAAGCTCAAGGAGGATCTCACAGGAAGCTTCTTCAAAATGAATTGTGAAGTGGTTCCATGCATCTGTTCATTTACTTGTTTACTATTAAAGAGCTAATTAATAATGATTATGAAACACACATAGAATTATCAGGGACTATGCAGCAAAATCCAATGCCAGCAGTAGAAAAGTCCAAATACTCTCTCTTACAAAACACTTGACTGACTTGACAAGTATAAAAATGCCACATGTTTGCACTCAAAACACCACAAGATTAAAAGCTGGGCTTCAAAGAGCTCATTTGAAAACACAACACAGTGCTTTTGATTTTTCCTTAATCAAGAACAAATTTGGTATTCAAATTGTCTTCTGACATTCCTTACACTGTGCCCCACATGGACAAGTCTTCTGTAGAGTCCTCACAAACACTGGCTGAATCCTACTGCAACAGTTTGCACACAAGGTATATATTTTTATGTTTAGTGAACACTTGGGACAGATTGAACATTAATGCAGATTCACAGGCTGATACTCTTTTTCTGAAAACAGGCCTAGGAAATACAGTTTCCTAGAAAATGTTTATATTTCAGTGCTTTCCAAAGTGTATGTAGACTGAAAGATCTTCGGAGATGTGTTGTTAGGCTGGTTTCGGGTTTTCTGGTGGTTGTTTGTTTTTGCTTGTTTGCTTGTTTTGCTTGTTTGTTTTGTTTTGTTAGAGTCAAGTTGAATGGTGACTTCACATTTGACTGTAGCTTTCACATGAATCCATCAATAGTAAATAACACAACTCAGTGACATCCTTTCACTATGCTAATCTCCACCCCAAATACTCTTGTGTACAGATGGTATGGAGATTCAGTCTTGTATTGATCTCCCTCTTTCTTTCATTAAAATTGCATAGAATTAATTACTCAGGGAAATGAATAGAGAAGCAGGTTACTGAAGAAATACAAAACCAAAAATACTGTGTGAAAAGTACTTTCCAGCTTCCAAACTTATGTCTTTGTCTAGTAGATATTTTAGCGCTTCATAAATATATTGAAGCCAAAATGCAGAAGAAAATGCTTTGTCTAAATGCCAGAGGAGGAGCAATTTTCAGAACTGGGACTACAGCTCTGGAAATGTTGGTCACTGAGAAACACACTTCACCTGGCCTCCCTGCCAGAGAATGAGGGGACACGCTAAATAGCAAGCATCTACTCTTTATATAAAGTGCAGTGCTGGAAGTCTCATCTGAGATCAGGTCAGTTTTCCTTCTACAACAAGTATGTCAATGAGCTTGCTGATTCAACTGGGAAGGTGTCAGGGCAGGTGCAATTTGGTGTAATAATTAAGAAATATGGACTCTTAACACAACAGTTCATTGTGAGCTTTCTCTACATATCCCCTCCCCCCAAACTTTTTCTCGCAGTTTAGCACTCAGAAGTGCTGCATCACCTTTGCAACATTCTAGATGTTGCACTCAAAGCCTCAAGAATACAGTGCAAATCTGGATATTTCACATCCCAGACAAAAATATACAGTATTTACTACTGATCCAAGTAGCCATGGTGTTTAACTGCTTAAATATTATAGGACTTAAAATCCTCCAAACTATATTAAAGATCCCAAGTTAAATCAGTGCCAATGGTTATTAACTATCAGGTTTTGATGTATCTGGAGTCAACAACTGAACAGCAGACACTTCAAAATCTGAGCAACAACGACCTCAGAGCTATGTATATTTATAATGTGCTGGATCTCCTGGCATGCTGAAGCCTAGGGGGAAAAACTGCTGAACTAGTCCAGCTCTGAGGTTAATACTCTAACTAAATCACTAGCTTTAAAAACCATTTAAATCTGTGAGTCTAAGTTGTAAAGCATTTCACAACTTTCCTGTCTTAACAGTGAGGAATGCTAATAAGTCCTAGGTAGCTGCTGCAAGTAAACTCGAAGATGCTTCTCAGCAAGAAATTTTTATCCATATATTCATAGAGGCAGAGGGAAGTAGCAGCTGAATTTTGGAAATATATGTTCAAGAAAAACTTAGCAACAAGCAGCTGAGAAAAGGGACAGTTCACCTGTCAACTGGATGACTTTATGATTGCAGTCTTGCTGTCCTGCATCTTGATAGTCCCACAGTTAGCTGCAATAGACACTTCATAAGGGAATAGGAGCTGGTGATATGCACTGGTGATATGCACTTTGTAAACCAGCTGGTAAACTGGGATGTGGATGTAAGATTTGTTGGGGAAAGTGCCTGTCAGTTAGAAGATGGAACACTTCTGTCTCTCTTCTAAGTTTGTTTTTAAATCTAATCTTGAAAAACATACTGTGAAATGTGCACATGTACCATGAGGGTGTGAGAGCTCATAAGAAGCACAGCAATGCTTCCTTATAGCAGGCAGCTCTTTCAGGGAGAGTGATGCAATCTACCAAGTCGTTTGCCTGTAGCACGGCAACAACAAAAAAGGAAAGATCTGTCTTCTTCCCACAGTCAGACATATGATGAGGAAGTGCTTTTACTTCCCCTTTTCTCTTTGATACCCCCACATCACTTTCATGACTTTGCAGTTCAAGATTCAGGCCACAGTATTGGCAAAACCCAGTGACAGTCCATGAAAAACACCATGGTGATGTTTCTCCCTATCTGAACTGTCCATTTTTTTTTACTCTCTCTGAGGATGTTGCATTGTCTGAGGTTAATTTCCCTTTTCTAAATCCTGCACCCTACCTGTGGCTGATAATGAAAATAAGCACTTCCATCAAAGGGATGTGCCAAGCTAATTGACTCAGGTGAGAACCAGCATGATAAATCCTTGATACCTCTGCAAAACAGCCCAATCTATGATTTTTTTTCTTTCTTTTATAGTATACGTATTTCATGGACATGATGAGATGAGTGTGAAGTATATTGAATTTCTGCTCATCAAAACATATTTCCAAGGAACTCAGACTTTTGTGTCTCTATTATACAGCTGACGAATGCCTCCATATTTAGTTCTCATCAGATTGATACATTTACATGGCTTGGCTTTCAATTGTTAACTAAGACAGAGGTTTGAGAGGATGTTGAGCTGTAGATCATCATCTTGTCCCTGCCCACCAACTACTGAAAGCATGTGCCTCGAGCAGGGAGGTTATCCTGAGTCCAAGCTGAAACACACTGTGTGTTTCTGGTCTCAGGAACCAATGAAAACCTGACAGGAAGGTGGAATACTTTATTCCTCAATCCGGCTCTTCACCAATAAAAGAGAAGAGCAGATTTCTAAATGGTTGATTGGATTTGAAACAGATAATCTCTTTGCCATTTTGTGAGTTAAGGAAATATTTTGTCCAGTCTACTAGGGACACAGCAGAGCTGTATCTGCAACAGACTGGATGTGAATACATTTAATCAAGGACAAAGCTATTGATTTGTCAGAGGGGCTGCAGGAGGGATGAATAAATAAATCTGCTGCTTCAGAGTTGCAATTTCCTTTTCAGTCCCCTTCAGGTACCTCAGGGGTCTGCATAGCAATGGCTTGGCCCTGCAGACTGCACCTCACAGAAGCTCTCTAGATCCTGGAGCCTCCATCTGTCTGGGAGACCCAAGCTCTGCCCTGAGCCTTGCAGGAGACTGCTGATCTTGTCCTGCCCACCTGCATCACCCTATCAATATTGCCCTCTCACTTACAAAAGCAGAAATGTTTCTGCTCAGAAAATATGTGCAAAGCATTTCTCTAATGCCTTTGGTAGGTGGGCTCATGCTGGGTGACCAGAACAACTGTTGGCTGAGGTCAGCCAGCCAGGAAAACAATAATGTCTCCAGCCTCCAGGGGCTATAACTCTATCAGGATTAAGGCTGCTACACTGTACTCAGGACATTACATCTCTTGCAGCTGACCTCAATCAGCAGCCATGTAGACCACCTGGGGGAGAGGGAGTGGAAGGGGTACAAAAGGTTTTATTAAACCCAAAAGAGCAAAAGGAAGACAGCCTTGAACCCTCCAACAAAAGAAGGAAAGTTCTTGTAGGGCAGAAAGCCAGGTGATATTATTTTAAATAGCTTTTTTCCCTCCTTTGTACTTCAGCTGCTAAAACCTGTCTCATATCTGCAGCTGCATGGGGGAGATCCTCCAACCTAACTCCCCTGACTTAAAAAAAAAAGATAGTATTACTCTTGTAGCTGGTAATAGAGAGCAGAAGGAGAGAAGGAGCGAGACAGTTTTTTTGAACTAAGCAGTGCAGGATGTAGGAGGAATTAACTTGAGCTCTCTCTTGCTCATGTGCACTCACATTTCCACGAGTCTGGCAAGACCACCATAGTGAGAGGGTCCAGCAAAGATTAGGTGGTATACATTAGTAGCAGGATGTATTATGTGTTAGTAGTGGTGCTGTTTGGTCGTGGGTGGTGGTATTTCTGTCTCTGAGCAATACTAGGAACATGGTAAATGTGAAAAAAAATGATGCTTTCTTGGTGGGGAGGGTTTTGTGGTCTGGGTAAGCAGTGCATTGGAGATTTGAGTAAATAGGCATTTAGTATAATCTGAGTTCTTCAAAATTCTCTTCAGCTGTGAGTCACATCATTTAATATTTCTAAGGGGCTTCACGAGGTGAGCCTCCCTCAAATCCTTGGACAGGTTTGACTCCTGATTAGGCAGAAAATATATAATTAAAACTTTTTCAAATCTCAGTGACTCAGCTTTTTTGAGAAAAGATAACTTTATGTTAGGTGAGTCTACTGTTGATACTACTATTGACAGTAACTGACAGTACAAAGATCACTAAAATTTATATTACAGCCATGCCTGGTGCTACATATTCACAGAGGAGAAGTACAATTGAAAGTTGTTTTACAAAAGGAAGTTAAGGCAAAGAAATCTGGATTCATCTTAGCTAATTTTAGGCATGTAAAAGAGGCACTTAATTAGAATTGCAATTAGTCTCATCTTGCCAGCTAGTCAATGGAGAAAGACACATGCATCAAAGGACAAATAAACCTGTATTTAAAACCTGAATTGTCTCTCAAATGTCCCTCTCTCACTACTGGTGAGCAAGAGAACCTAAAGCAATTATGATCTTAATTAGACGCCTCTGTTGTATTCCTGAAATTTGGCTGGGATAAATCACACAAAGAAACTAAATGACTGTCCAATGAATCTGAGTCAATGTATGTGGCTGGGAGCCAGTTTGAGTGCATTGCTTGATTGCAAATAATATTATTTCATGTATATACTTTTAAAGTCTGTTGCTGAATTACACAGGATATACTCATAGGAGCCTCAGGAAATATTTAGTTAAACTAACACTGGTTTTTTTTATTTTTTAAAGGCTCTTATCTTTACTTCAGAAACTTCAGTCTGAAGGAGCTATGAATTTCCTAATGGTGACAGGCATCAATACAAAAACCAGAAAGAAAATCAGTCAAACAACTATAAGAATAATTGCAGTGTAAGCTAAAGATTATAAAATTAATGATCAGGAATAGCGTCTATTGGGTTTTCACCTTGTTCATTTTAAGTAGGACAGGAAAATAAAGAGCCTGCATTTAATTATGTAATTAATAACACTGAACTGGTCAGAAAAATCTCTCATACAAGGTTTATATCTTGCAGCCTAATACCCAATAATAAAAGAAACTGTTATTTTTCTTTTCTTGTGAAAGCTGCTGGATCAGCCAAAATAGAGTGTACCTGTAATTGTCTGATGCCTTGACCCAGTAAAAAGATGTTTGAAACCTTGAAACTAGTGAAATGCTTTTTCCAGTGTCTGATAAAACTGCCTGTTTTCCTTGCCCCTCAATGCAACCTGCTATAAAAAGACAAGATTGCAATGTTTAATGAGAAAAGGAATTTTTTCTTTGAAAATGGAGTTGAGCTGGTTGATTTTAGGATGACCAGCTAACCACTTTAGCTAGGCAAGACTGAATAGCAAACTGAAAAGGGAATCAAAAACTCCCATGCAGTAGCCTCCCCTTGTCTTAGTCTTATTTTGTCACACAGAGGAGCTAGAGGGACCAAAAAAGCATTTGGAGAATCTTCTTGAATGATGCATTGCAGATGGTAGGTGTAGAGGGGTCATTAAAGAGCTGCTTCACAAATTCCACACGAGATATAATCACGTAGAACTCTGGAAAAGAGAGAACGTGAGCTGGGAGAGATTTGGTAGAGTTCCGAAGGCCATGAGTGGCATTGCGAGGCTGACTACAGGCTGATTATTCACCATCTCTTCTAACGTGGAAAAGTAGACATCAAAGAAGTAAAAGTCAGATCAAACACAAAAAGTTATGGCTGGAAAAATGCTTCCTTTTTCCATGGAACACAAGGGAACCTGTAACTATAGGTGGGCTCAAGTTACACCTAGTAATTTCATAGAAGAGGAATCTCTTGAGGATTATGTAGAATTTACATAGCATTTGCATTTAAAATCCATTCAAACTTGGGAAGTCTCTGAGTTCAAAGTAAGTGAAGACTAGGAGAGTCTAGGCAGCTAACACATAAACTTCCTCTCCTCTTTCTCACCCCTGGACATTCCTTCTGGCCACTCCTAAATGGGCAATGCTCAGACTCAGTATGTTCATGAAACTTCTGCTATTATTACAGCAGAATCTTTGTCTTATGAGGATGTTGATAATGAGTGAGAAGTACTTTAGAATGTTGTGGCTACTCACATGAGCACGTATTTAATGACAAACAGTTTAGGGTTTTGAGAGCATGTGGCAAAATTTATTGACTAGTCCTTTTGTTCTGTCTTTTCAAACAATTTGCAGGAAGAGATTATCTTAGAACATATGGAATCTACCTAGGCCACAACAGAATCAATTAAAAACAGTTACAAGTAAAACAGATCCTTTGAATTTTATATTCCCCTATTTTTAGATAAAATATTTGTGAACAATTGTGTCATTTAAAAGAAAGTTTTCCGCACTTATTAAAAAATGTAAGGAAAGACTAATCATTATTTAAGCAGTTCTGCCTTACAGAAAGCACTATGATCTACACACAGAAACTGAAATCAGAGTATTAATTTTCAAAAAAAAGCTCTGACACCAAACTTGCAAGTCTCTTGTTAGAGCAGCACAATTTCCCTAACTGTTCAGCAATCCAGTTTTGAGACATAGTATTGCACAGAATATAAAGACGATAGGTGAAGTTATGTGCATTTATTAATTTTCTAATCTTTCAAATGAATGCACTTCTCACTTATGTGTACAGAAGCCCAAAAATCTGCTAAGCTACCTGTGTACAAAAAACTTTCTCAAGGGCTGATACAAAACTGTGGAACCAAATCTTGCAAAATTAGTATGAGGAACTTTGCAAATGTCACCAGCCTATACTTCCAGGGCGTGATGCATCTCATCATCTTGATTTTCAAAGATAGATATTACACTGTCTATTAAAGAATAACAGCAATCCAAAGTGTATGAAAACTGAAACCTACTCTGAATGCCTATTCCAGGAAGAGGATGAGAAAAAAGGGATCACTGACACCACTTAAATATTTAAATTTTTTTAGCCCAGACTGAAGTTGCTGAGATATCCTACAGCTGTGAACAGAAAATAATCTGAAGAAAATAGAAAGCAAACAAACAGACATATATTCAAAATAAGGAAAAGTTTTGTAAAATGAAATCTGGCAGGAACACCAAGACTTTGGCAGAGTGGTTTCCGATTTTTTGTAATCATTATTATTCTCATACACATGTCTGTATACATTCATGTGTAGAAGAGTCAAACACTTGTATGCAACAGTCATTACAAGATGATGACATTTTTTCATTTTTGCCACAATTTCTATGTATAAATTCACATATTATATTTGTTTACCTTATAGCTAAACTATGCATAGAAAAAATAAATACCTTTCCCAGTTAAGTTAGTATGGGTTTTGGCTTACTGTTTACTTAAAAACAAGCTTCCTAGCCAAATCTGTGCTTGCCTCGCGTGTTATTTTTTGAAAAAGAACAAAAGCAGCAGATTGAAGATGATTCCTACCCAACATGTTGCAATCTCCAGTCCTTTAACCTTGTGTCACAGCTGAAGGTTAGACTGACCCATGCGATTCTCAACAAAGCTGGTGGCGGGGGAAAAAGCTAAGGAAATTCTTGTGATAAACCTTGTTTAATTCTATTTTGGAGAAAACAATAATCTCTCTCAGTTGGATGGTGATGGAAGACTGCAAAAGCTTATACAAATATACAGTGGTGTATCATTTTTGCTTAATAAAAGTAATTCACATGCAAGGTAGTGGACAGAGGGAAAGTTATGGAAAACATCTCTCACCCAAGGACAGAGTACCAGATGTGCTAAGACTTATGGGAGCAATCAAAGGTGGCCAAGGCTCTGCTGTGGGGTATTATTAAGTTAGACTGTGATCTAGCACCTTCAACTTATTAAGCTGTCGGGAGTTTCAGTGATTAAAACCAAAGAAAGGTCACTCACAGACCTTCAACATTTCCCTGCACTAGTATTTTCTTTTAGGCTTTAGACCCTAATGAAGGCACTTCACTCGATACGTGGATTTTTTTAAATTGGTCTTTTGAGCTGGATTTCTCCACAGCTTGAGAAAATCTTCAATAGATTTTGCTTCCTCAGAACTCTGCATACAGTTATCAAAAATCCCAACCAATAGCAAGAGATGAGGCCATATAAGATGGCTTTGCATATCATCACTGCAGAGATCAAAGGAACAGGTTAATGAGGATCTGGAGTAGTTTAATTATGTCCTAGGTAAGAAGTGGGGGTTAGTGGCTGTAGGTGGGACTGTTATAAATAAGCTTTGAAAGCTCTGATAGATGGAGTCTAATGTTTGTAAAAGGTATGATAAAACTAGTATTTCTTATGGATTTAAGGTTACCAAAATCAAACCCTCTAGTCCTAAAAAGTCATGCAGCAGGAACAGACATAATGTATTCCAGGTACGAGTGGTGTCAATGCTATTTTATGAGCCCTTTTAAGGGATGGGGTAAACATTGTTGTTTCATCTACAGGTTCATATATCTCACTGCTTACAAAACCTTTTTTTTATATTATATATAAATATATATATAATTAATATATATTATATATATTATATATCTATATAATTATATATAATTAATTAATATATATATTAATATTAATATATATATTAATACTACTGTGGAGTGTGGTTTAACTTGACATATTAATGTCTAGATAGATATCTGATGTGATTAAAAAGTTAACGCTCTCTTAATTATCTCTATTTTTTTTCTCTTTAACTCTTCATATACTGGTTATAATGGCATATTTAGGGCTGACTAGTACTTGTGCAATAACATATCTTGTTGTTGTAATGATACATTCTGCAAGCCTGGCACTGGGTGCCTTGTGTTTATTTTACAATACTACTTTATTAAATTCAGACTGGCTGGTCTCGTATTATACAAGATAAGGAAGGAAGCTTTATACCCCTTACAATCTAACAAACCAAAAATACTACCCCATTACAAAGCAGAACATGATTGCACTGCTCTGTTAAGATTCATACCCCTTTGGTACACTCTTTCATTTCCTTTTTAAAAATTGTTGAGTATTAAGTGTTCCAAGATCATTGGGATGACCATTGTAGGAATTTTAAATATGTTTTTTTTATATAGATATAGTGGTATTCATTATTGTCATGTGGATAAATACGAAACTAGAAGGAAATTCACATGATCAGTTTTGCCACTCAAGATGAAAAAATTAGACGTATTTAATCCTATTATTTAAAATAAAATGTGTGTTTCCATCATCTCTAGATGATTCTGTTCTCATGTTGTAATTCTTCTTCTTACTTATTGTATTACAGGACCCCCACAGGGGCTGATTCCACAGTTCACATGTGACCACAGAAGTTCATATAGAAACCCTGCCTAAGTGGGCATGGGACAGAAGAAAGGAGATGGGAGTAAGGGTTGTGTTTGTTGTGGAATGTCACATCAGGTGGATGCTCCTACAAAACATTTTTGGGGTGGCACCTGCCACATTGAGGTGATGACAGAAAGAGTAGGAGTGTTACTGTTTTTACACATCTCCCTTTTTCTCATGAAACTGCACTCCAAGGAATGAAGATCTGCAGTTGCTGCTATGTTTGGGGCCAAAATATAATCTGTAACACCCAGTTGTATTTTGTTCTTTTGTATTCTATTGTTTACTGACTTTAGACAAATATTTCTGGTGTTTTAATGCTGAGCTTTAATTTATATTATATTTATAATATAATTTATAATGCAGGAAAACTGGTGTATCCTGCAGTGCACACTGTGAATTAGAAGATTAAAAGCCTTTGTCTCCACACAGTTGGTGAGGAAAATGTGCCATTTTGTCCAGTGTTTGGCCAAAAATTTCCTGACCTTTTCTGGAAGTACAGGGTACTCTGTCATATTTGGCTAATTACCCAAAGGTTTACATCAGGTTAAAGAACATGGTTACTGAAATGTAGATAGCTTATCGCATCTTGGTTCACACCACTCTGTATCAGTCTAATAGATTGGAATGAGCCTTTCAGGGCTGCTTGGCTTGACAAATGCAATGCATTATAAAAGAATGGACAAATAAATACCTTTACTAATCAGTATGCCTAAAAGTGCAACAGGTTTCTCAAAACTATGCTGCTCAGAACATATTTTTTATTTTCTTAAGAATACTCTGGGTCTCATTATAAAATTTATTTTCAAGCAGATAAGTGGTAATCAAAAGTCTTCCTTCTTTTAAAGCTGTGAGTTTCTTGTGCAAATTAATCTTCTTTAAAATAAACAACCGAATAAACAACAAGCCCTCCCCCCCCCCGGCTATAGCTGAAGATCTTAAGCTTCTGAAACAGATAGGCAGAAGAAAGTCAACACGAAGTTTTACACTCCATTTCAGTCAGCTTACTGACTTTTTAATATGACAGGAACCTATTATTAAAAGTTCTTACTTGCCAGAAAATCCTACCAAGATCTTTTGCAATAAGTAAATGAAGTTGAAACGAAATGTCATGGCAATGGCTTGAAGAATGACTGAGAAAGATATCACTGATATATACAGTAAAGAAACAAGGAGCAAACACCTCCCAGAATGAGAAGCATATTTTTGTGTGATTGTGCAGGACTTGGAGAGAGCAGACTACAGGGTAAACAGGGAAAGGACAAAAGACCTCTGCATATGTGCATCTAGGGAAAACACTTGTTTTGCTCCGGCTGATCTGAAGCTGTTTTTTTCAGAGGCTATCACTTCATTGGTGATCCAGCATAGGATTGCAAATATGGCGACGCATACAGAAACCTTTTTTTTTTTTCTCAACAGGTTGCAAAATACAATGTGTATTGGGCTTTGTGAAGGATGTTGTCTGCAGTGTACAAAGCCTCTTGGAAGAAGAAGATGACCAAATTTGAAAAAGGTGATAACCTACATCTACTTTTCCTTCTCATGGTAAA
This sequence comes from Corvus hawaiiensis, assembly GCF_020740725.1. Classification (NCBI taxonomy): domain Eukaryota; kingdom Metazoa; phylum Chordata; class Aves; order Passeriformes; family Corvidae; genus Corvus; species Corvus hawaiiensis. The sequence continues at coordinate 56,660,003 of NC_063255.1, forward strand.
GACTATCCATGATCTCCAACAGACACACTATGAAAATATTTATGGACCATGGACTAAGCTTTTTCGCTTTTGTTTCCAAGAGAGGTGCCATGGTGGTGCTTTTTTTTTTTTTTTCCTGTTTGGGGAATGCAGCAAAAAAAGCATTTCTCTGACATTGAGTTCTTTTCTAACTGAATACCTTCCTTGAGACCCAAACATTTCAAGTGTTAGAGGAAATATTAAAATGGATATTCACTTAGCTTTGAGACAAGATCAAGCTGCCTTATATCAAAGAGGAGCTTGTAATACAAGCTTATGAGGGAGTTAGAGCAGATATCATTCATACTTGAATTAACACAGCTTCCAGCTGTGAGTACATACAGGATATTTCCTTTATAGGTACAGCTGCCCTCTGAATTCCTTGGCCAATCAATTCTATTAACCACCAAACATGGTGGCATTTAAGGCAGCTATTTTCCTTTTCTTTTAACACTCATGTGTAATGAGGTGTTTACTAGTCATATGAAAGACTTGTGACACAAGCTACAGATTGCTGTTGCTGTTGGGCTGGGATAAGGCTTTGTGTACTTACTGCTCTTAATGTTATAACAGATGCCTTAATAACTTGGGTTTGTCTTCCAATACTCTACAAAACCAAAGAATGGGGAAATAATTTGGGGTGCAGCAGACAGAAAAAAAATCCCCTAATCAACTGAAAATTGCTGCTTTCCTTTAAAATGGTATTACTTTTTAAGATAAACCACCATGAATTACCTGCTGCTGCCAGACATATTTCCTATACTGCCTATGTAGCAAATTTGCTATAGCACTAGTAAGTATTTCCTGAGCAGTTTATAAACATGTCTAATTTATGGTTAAATATATCTGATTTCTCTCAAGGTCTCGATTAAAACCACTGTCAAGTTGGCTAAAATGTTTCATCATATGAGTTTTCAGAAATCTCCACTGACCTGTAGGGATACAGCTTTTCTCTGATATGTCATTAGGCCTTCACAACTAATAATATGTTCATTTTATTTGAAAGAAAACTTTTTAGGTCTTCTTTAAACAGTTTTTGAGAAAGTATTTTTCGCCATTACCATTTGCAGCCATAGGAATATGGTTTCACAAATGGAAACATTATTTTTTAGTGTGCAGCTTCAAAGAATTCAATGCAAATTGAAGCTTTATTTACTCAGATGCTGCTTTTGTGATAGATCAAATTGTCTGTTCCTTTCAAAGGCTGGTGGATGTTCACAATTTGTAGAGCAAGGCAGAGCTCTCACATATGTTGATTGTATAAAGTTCATTTTTGCCATACTAGGTCTGCACATGAGAGCCTTGGTAGTATAGGAGGGCTGTGCAGCTCTGTTTTGAAAGGGATGAGAATTTTGCAAACAGCCCTCCTCTCTCCAGAGCCATTGCATTTTCTACACCCACTGCTGGCAGGTTGCTCTAAGAGGTGAAATCTGGAATTTGTGTTTGAAAGCATGTGTGCCCACAGTACTGATGAAAGTTTTGGGTTCAAAATGGCTGGAAGTTGCTTTATGGAAAAACTCCTATATGAGACAAATTCTGTGTTGAGCTTTATAGCATAACTGCTACTCAGCTTTAACAGGACTTCTCTGTAATGTGTGCACAAGGATCAAAGACCTTATTCTGGCCAAGAGCCTATGGTAGTTCACATGGAAGGGCTGCAGAGATGCTGTGTGTCATGATCAAAGTTGGGTGGCTGACACCCAGCTGAACATTCAAGTTCCTCACAGAAATGTTCTTTTTAGGTTACCCTAAAGGAAGATATAAAAACCCTTCATTTCCATTTCTGCACATACAAAAAGCATTTGCTGACATTGGGTGCAGGTAGAGGCTGCTTTTGTTAGTGCTGAATTTTATATTTAATTTAGAGGGTGAGAAAAGTGAAGCATTTCCTGTGCATTTGCAGTTTACATCAAGGGAATATGGCAAATAGCTTCTATTAAAAAAATATTTTTAAAAAGATGCAATTTCTCTTGGACAGAGGGCTGATCTGCCTTTTATTTTTGCTTAATTCTTTTTAGTATGCAGGGGTGGCACAACGCCACGCTGACTTTTAACCCCAGTGGAGAAAATACAAAAGTTGACTGTGTGCCTCGAGGGAGCACAGAGCTCTAATGGCAATTTGAGTGTGAAATGTGTTCTCTGGAAGAAAGGTCACCACATCTGCACAACCCCTTAGAGTCAGGCTTGGAGCGCTGTCTGCCTTCAACCAAAGAGACATTTTTCTCTGTCTTGAGGTTGCCTTAGTTGGAGGTATAGGAAGTGCATAACAGAATCAGGGGAACTGAGTGATGTTTGTGTGTGTTTGTCTACACTTTGCATCCTGAGAGAAGACTTTTGAGAAGCCAGATCAATACTACAACCATGTCCTGGGCAGCTGCTGCGTTGTTCCGGTCTGTTACAATAATGAATTAAAGTCTCACAAGAGCAGGCATAATAAGTGCTGCTCAGCCCATGGTATTCAATCACCTTTAACTGGTTATATCTATCTAAACTCCACTCTCAACTAGAATTATACAGAAACTACTACAGACCTTTTGTGGCCCTCAGCTCAAAAATGCAGAAGCAGAATGCCTTTCAATGTCACAGGGTCTATGATATCTTTCTTCAGGCCAAACCATTTACCCTTTTTTCTTAAAACCTTAGCATAAAGCATTCAGAAACTGAAAACCAGAGTATTTTTCAGCAGGAGGATATTTTATCCTAATATCAGCCTCTTGTGTCTGGCCATTGTCTTGTTTTCATGCTTTTTTTCATGCACTTTGGATCTCCTGCATCATGAGTCTCTGTTCAGAGAGGGGAGAAGCACTAGAAACTCATTTTGATGGTGGGTGTGGAGGATGTAAACTACCTGCTTTACTCTGACTTTTAAATTTGAATTCTGATGGCCAGACTTTTAAGTTTGGAGCAGCTTTCATGGCAAAGCTGGTGACATTGTGAAAATGGATGTTCATGGGGATGAGTTATCAATTCTGCAGCACAGCTTTCTCCTTGGCACTGATGCTTTGGATGCCACAGAAACAGTCCTCAAGCTAGGTAGCCATGGGCAGAAAAAGCAAAGCATTGCTTGTGGAAAATGCAGACATCAGAGAAGACAGCAGGAAGCCTTGAGAAAAAGTGCCAGGTCTAAAAATTCATGGACATTGGAGGGGATTCAAGGCTGCGTCTTGACTCACCTTTATGGCAGAGCAATAGGAGGAAATCCTAATGGGCTTTTCCCACTTATTTTAGCCTGAACTTGTCTGGAGAAAAATTCTAGATGAAAATTTTGTTCAATACACAATTGAATTTTGAGGCTTGGGTAGCCTTTTAGCATCAGTCCCTAAAAAGGCGTTTCTTCCTGTAGTAGTCATCTGGGTTTGCACAGCAGAAAGCTGAAAGATGTTCCAACAAAAGAGAAAGTTCTATTTTAGAGAGAGGAAACTGAGTCAGAACTTTGTGCAGTGACTTGTAAAATGATGCAAAAGAAGGAGCAATACTGCATGAATTTTCTATCTTTGCGAAATCCACACAATAATTTTTTACTCTTATTTTCCGTTGCTCAAATAATCAAAGTTTGCACTGCCTTCATTGGCCTGCTAGAGAGTTGACACTGTGACACTGAGAACTTTAGAGCTTTAATTTCCTTTTAGAACCACAAGGTTAAGTATAAAAGAAGAAGGTGAAAAAAAGAAAGATATCTTCCTGGCTAAAATATTCTGTTGTGTCAAGGGTGGCAAAACCAAACTTAGCTTTTATAATTAAAATAGTGTCATGTCCAATTTCCCTTCCTACCTCTGTCCAAGTTCTGAAGTGTTTTGAAGTAGCAGAGAGCTGCAGTGTAACACAATCTGCAGAATATCAGCACTATTTTTAAACATGTGGTAATGTTTTTCCGCACACATAAAAGTGACCCAACCCTAATAGTGAACCAGACTGTCACAAAAATAACACTGACCTTGACAACTCCTATAGCTATTTTGTTTTATGTTAAACTCAAGAGTACTGACTCTTCCTGAGACTTGAAAAGAGCACTGTGCTTACTCTCATCCCAAATGATATGATTAAGTGGTTTTTACTACAGCCAGCAACCAAAAGGAAAAATTTGGGTTTTGAGCCACATGCCCAAACCCCCTATATTCCTATGAATTAACACCTAGAAAATGCTTTTGATGGATACAAATCCTTTTTTCATGATACATCATTTAGAAGGCTTTACTCCTTTTACTGTGGTTTATTAAAGGCAGATAGATGAGCCCTATTTCACCCTGATCAACATCACTGGCAAATTCCAATTGATTTTGCTCAGAAACAGGATTTGGCCTTTCACTGTCAAAGATTTCTTTTGAGAGCTGACAGTTACATGGAATCCCTCTTCCTTGCAAAGTAATTTATTACAAATTACAGTGATTATCTCTAAACAGCGTAGGCATCTTTTAAAAACTGACTTTTTTTTTGTTTTTGTCAATTTATAATACTTAAAAATTAATAACATTCATGGGAGGTAAATAGGACAAAATGGGAGAGCTGGGAAACTACTACCTTTCGTCGGCTCTCAAATTAATGCTTTTTTTTTGTCTGTTAGTAACCAAAGACAAACTACATTCCATTTGATTAATTAATGATAGGAAGCACAAGGAAATCATGCAAAAACTTAAACTGTGCTTTGAAATTACAAATATTTGTCTTTTGATATTCCTCAGCACAAATATGAAATAGAATTTACTGAAGTTCAGCAACTGTATAAAAGTGTTCTATAGCTAGAACACAGAAATGATTTAATAAGTTCTATGAAAAGTCAATTTCCATGACATCAGCACCTAGCCTATAATGGGTGGTAATGGATTGTTGGCTTGATTTTATACCACTTGACATCAGATTACAATACAATGAATAAATGTTAACCTATAATCCCTTTAGTAAAAGCTGGCATTGTTTGTCTTCTCTTGTAGAGACCACATTGATTTTCTTTTATTGGATGCTCAAGTGCTGTGCCTCAGATTGATTACTTTGAATTAAATGTGCAGAGAACATTTTTATTATTCTAAACCTGGAGTTTTAACAATAAAGGATGCCCCACCCCCTGCTACACTGCTAAAAGTGTGCTCTACCATTTAATTTGGATTTCTTTCATTTTCTCATTTCTTTTCAGGGCTGCTGAGATGCTGACCCCTGCTCTGCCCCTATGCCCCTTGACCCTGACACATCTGACCAGTGATGACTCTGAGGGTGGCAAATTAATAGCAGCATTGCTTGTTAATTGCATAAGAGAAAAGCCAAAAATTTATCACCTCAGTCATGGCCATTGCTTCCCTTTGACCCCCTTCTCCCACAAGGCTTTAGCTGAGGGTCACATCTGTGGTTTTTCTGTATCCTACATATTTGCCGTATAATTATTCAGCATCAAATCTTATTAATCAAATCGATGCTGTGTTTTAAATGGAAATTGCTGGATTAATACAAGCATTCATTTCATCCTGAAAATCTTGATGGCTTTAGCACATGGAATACAAGCAGAATATGAAAGAAGGGACGTAGAGACCTGATTGAATTAGGGGAGGCATGCTGCACATTAAATTACATATGCCAGCAGGGGTCCTTGCTTTTATAGTAAAATACTTCTGTAGAGTGTATACATATAAACCTCCTGTGATTTCTTTACACTGGTCAGTGCTCTTGCATTAAATAGGGTTATAGTGGCCATTTAAATTTCTGAATACATATTTTTTAATGTGATCTGGTATTTGATAAGTGTTTTATTTAACTTTAACTATTTCTTCAAAAGCATTAACAAAACAGCAATTGAGTTGCTGCTGCTTCTTACTGGTTGAAGATATTGGTTAAGGAAATCTTGTCCTTTTCTCTACCTAATATATTCAGTAATGCAGAAATAAAGACTATCAGTAAAAAAAAAAAGAAAAGAAGTCATGAGGAGCTTTTTTGTCAAGATGTAAACATGCTAAAGATCCTAAGCAAATTGTAACTTACTGCTTGGATAATTTGTGGCTTCTTTTCACACCTTGTGTAAGTTTTCGTTTTCCTGCCAATGAACCTATTGTGTAAAGGGCAGGGATAGGAAGTTAAAAAGTAGTAAAGATAAAAAAGAATACAGAAAAACCAGTGATATTACAAACAGATTTGATGAACAGCTTCCATTACTTCTTTGGACATGACTAGCATGCTTGTGAAAACTCTGTAGACAAGTGTTGCCATTGAAATCCACACTTCTCTGTGGCTTGCAGGGTGGGACTGATTTTTGATTGTTTGATAGCAGGAAGTGGAGAGGAAAAAGAAGAGGCAATGTCATGTCATGTGCAAGCTTTTTAAATCAAGACCAGAAGACACGGAAAGGAGAATGGGAAAATGGGAAAACGACCGTCAGTAGATTTTCTCCCCTGCAAGTGCTGAAGTACACCAATTAATTTTGGAGACCATTGACTGCCATTATTATTTTGAGATCTGAACACCAAGTTTTGCATACTCATCTCTGCGTAATATATTTTTAAATGTGGACCTCCCTGCCACATTCTATGTCTTGCCATGTGCTCATGCAATTTGATAAAACCCAACCCCATAAGCAAAGGAGAATGATGCATTTTTTGTGTTTATGAAATGCTGCTTGTGTTGTTTTCACTAGGCTGTAACATGAGTTATCCTGTACCAAAAAGCATTCTTCAGGAAATTAAAGTTTTCTCAAAACACAAATTGGAACACAAGCACAGTTCAGAGAAGGAAACTGGAGCAGACCTCTCTCTCTTCTAGCTCAGCTTGAGCTCTACCATATATCAGCAACACAGCACAGCGCAAAAGGACAGATGATATGCTCTCCGAATGGGAGACATCAGTAAAGATTTCTGTATGTCCTTATTTTCAATGTGGCATGATAATTCAGAAGAGATTTATACTTAGAATCCTCAGAAAATGAATTCTATAACTAATAAAATTATGTACTATCATGCAAATCCAGTCTTAATACAAGATTGAAATTACTCAAAAGATGTTTACATCAATGTAGTAAAGGAACTGCATTTGGCAATCTCAAAAACAAGCTACTATGGTTTATTTTATGACATAAATTATTTCATTTTAATATCTCTCCTGTCAAATTAGATGAATTTACTTACCAAACTTTATACATAGTACATGATTAGTTGTAAAAGAAGATTAGTTGTAAAATAAGTCAGCTTAACATCCAGACATAGGATTTTAATAACAACTTGATATACAAAGACTGTCAGGTGCTGTCTGCTAGTGAGAAATAAATAATACCCTAGATTCTTCACTATAATTACCATCATTCACTGTACGCACAGGATCTGCAGTGAGGCTCAGGCTGACGCAGAGTCAGAAGTGCTTAACATCCCTCACCTGGCTCCGAGAGAAATCTGTGTACAGGAGAGAAACATTGGTGGGCGATGGGAAGATGCTCAGTGGACTGAGACTCACAGGTGACTTTGTGCACTGGTTCATATAATGCAAGTAATTAAATGAAAGACTTTTTTCATGTCCAGGTCACTTAAAACCACATAGACATATGATTGTTTAAAGAGAGATCCTTTTTCTTCTCTGGAGTGAGATGTCTCAATGTGCCTGTGGTGCTTCCTGAACACCAAGAAAATCACACGTTTGGTGACAGAGACACAGAGATTTCTTTCTGCAAAACTACATGCCATGTGTATTTTCTGCAGGTTGATTTTTCTCTTACCAGGAGAGGGAGAACGTACATCCATCTTTTCACACATATGGGCCTCAGAAACATAACATTGATATCCCAGTCATGCTACCAACACCATTTGCCACGCATCCAGGCAACTTTAAATAAAACAGTTGAAGTTAAGTGCTCAAGCTTAAGCTCATGTTTGAGCTAGTGGAATACAAGCATTCTTTAGCAGATCTGTTAAATGATAAATCTTTGAATTGAAACCCGAATGCTATACCGTGGTTTTTCTTCTATATGTAGCATGCACTAGGTATTATTTCCAACCACATATCATTCTAAATGATCGAACAAAAGAAATCTTCCAACTTTCTGGAGGTCCTTTGACACAAAGAAATGAAATTTTTGTGATAAATAAACTTTGCGAGGTTTAGGGATGATAACAGAACAAATACTTTCTATAACAGTCTACAAATTACATGTTGCATTGTAAGAGAATCCAGCTGAATAAATAACATTCAAAGGACGAGCTCTCCATTGTCCTCACAGTACAGTAAAATATAATGGAAAGCATGTCCTAAGAATATAGCCATACATATAACAAGCTATAAAACATAGTGATCCACTCAAATCTCTGAAGCACATAACTGATAACAGCTAAACATTTTACAAAGAAAATATTTTCAAAGTGATCATGTTTTATGTTTTGTTATTTATAGCAAAAAACCACAAACCGAAACAGCAAACACACAACAAAACAGCAACTCCTCTAAATGACAGGTTTGTGCAAACTGCTTACTCCTCAGCACCTGACTCATTGTATCACATAGGGATAGACAGAGCATGGGCTTAGACCCCTGCCTTCATGTAAAAGGAATGACCAAAGAATTTACAAACCTGAGATTATTTCTTTGCAATATATGCATCTAATTCACAAGATTTCTAACCCACTGACATGGGGGGAGGGGGGGGAGGGAAATAATCACAGAGTGATTTTCTACAAGCTGACCATTTAAGTGTAAATTGCCCTTTGGAAAATGCCCACTTTTTAAATTCACATATTACTTGATTTTAACAACAGAAAAATGCAGCAGACTGAAGATTTAGATCAGCCCAATATCCCTCCTCACACCAGCTCCTCAAATAGTCCAGGACATCTCAACAAACACTTGAAATGCTACCAAACCCCAGCTGCCACTTCACATGATTTATGATGTCATTAATGTCAAGCTATCAGTGGACAAGAGTAAAAGAGACAACAGCAAAGCTGACTAAAAACAAATAGTTTTGATTAAACTCAAGGACGTTTGGTACAGCTTTCAGCAAAAAGGCATTAATCATTTCCAAAGCTGACCTTGTTTTTTTTTTCATCCCAAATACAAAAATAGTATGTGTAGGGATTCCAACAAAATCTTTGAAGTCTACTGTCTATGTAGCTGAATTCTCTTTTTAAGACAAAAGTAATTAACGGCAATACCATCACCTTTTTTTCTCTGGGGTCAGTATTGTTGATAATTGCCTGGGCAGCCTAAAGTTGCACCCTGTTTTTGGCTCTGTTATGATATGAAGAGTATTCTTTAGGTCAGAGGCATTTTTCATCCCAGTAAAAGAGATTCCTATAGTATATTAGAGGAGATCATTATCCACAGATACACATTACCCTTAAAAGAGACCCCACAGCAGACAGACAATGACAATACAGCCTAATGATAAACAGAATATATAGGGGAAAAAAAAAAAAGAAGAAAGAGTTAAAAAAAGGAAGAGGAAATACGTCAAGTGGAATAAATTATTTTCATAGACAACCTGTATCTGTATAAATGCAGAAATTCTCTTGAGGTCTTTAGCTTACATTTATAGAACTAGAAAGGCAAATAGTAGACTGCATTATTATCAAGCACAGAAAAATATTTAGTTGTCTTTTTTAATATTGATTTTCCTGCTTGCAAGACCATAAATTTATGTATTGGTGTTACATGTGCACAAGTTCATCTGTGTACGTATGTGTGTATTAACAGAGAGGGAACAGAAAATGTACTGGAACGTTCTGGCTGTTATTTAGGCAACCTCAAACTGGATCAAGTCACCTCAGGAAATACATTCCAGGCCAATGAGAGATCTACTACAACTATTTAAAATGCAGATGGAAAGTAATACTTCCAGCTTTAAAAACATTACTAAACCCCCTTTTTCATAATAATGGGTATTATTTTTGGAGCTAATGAGGATTTTTACAAAAATTCATCTTCCCTAGAAGAGGAAGCTTCCCTAGAAGCTGCTTCCCTCTAAATCTTGAAATCTTTACAAAAATCTCAGTCTTCTGCTCTCTCTGATTCCAATAATCAGCTTATAATATTATTATTTCACAGTCTATAGCAAGAAGGTTAAATATGTCCTTTTGGCAAACATGCATTTATAACCTAGCATGCAATTACAGAATCACAGAATATTCTGAGTTGGAAGAGACCGACAAGGAACACCAAGTCCAATCCCAAGTGAATAGACCAGAGAGGGATTGAATCCACAACCTAGGTGTTTATTAGCACCATGCTCTAACAAACTGAACTAATCTTGGTCAATTAGATTACTAATGTAAAATTACAGGAGAGCTATTATGGCTTCAGGATAAAATAATTAAATGACTGTTTGTCAATTCTATTTCTTTATACAAGTACCTAAAAAACTTTCTATTTTTAAATATCATTTTACCATATGTAATCCAAATACTATCTCACACTCCTCTGGTATGTACCATGAAAAAGAGTAATATCCACCACCTCCAGCTGCAAACATTTTCTCAAAACAGATTTGAAACAAAAACTTTTCCTTCTAAAACTAGTCATATTTGCTCTGATTAACGAAAACTTTCAGCTTAGCACTTTTATGGGGAAAAAGGCTGTATCAACTGTGCATGAGAACATTGTAATATCACCCTCAGAGAATAATAAACAGATACTAGAGGTTGAAATTCTGACATAGTTTACAGAACAATAATCCAAACATCTGTTATAATAACAAGAGATTTGAACAGAATAGAGAGTACATGGGAAAACTATGCTACTTTTAGTACAGTTATAACGTTAAATCAAAGCACTGCAGCTCAAGGCAGCTTGCTGCTAATATAAACAATTTTCTACATATTCCTGGGCCACAAGCCAGAACTCAGGATTCAGTTACAAGCACAAGGTCAAGAGGGAATCAACGGTATGAAATTTACTATGTATGAATCAAAAGAATAAATTGGTAATTAAGGGTGAAAACAAATTAGAAGGTAAACTCTCACTTAACTCATCAAATAAATTTGCTGAGTAACTTCACGCTCTGAATACATTGTAAGATCTGCAGAGGCTTTAATGCATTTATTGCTTAAATCCAGAGCATCAGCATTTTTTCGAGGCAGGCTTAGCAAATCACTTTTTTATATGTACTTTCTATAGCCAACATCTGACTACAATTATGAAGGTAAATATTTAATCATGTCATTTGCTCAAGAGAAATGTAAATAGGATTTCTTTGAAAATCACATTCTTGCCTTCATATTATATCCATGAAAACCAAACTTTTATCTCACTTCTGGTCTCACTTCACCTTCCACACCCAAAAGAGGTCTTTTAATGCTACAGAGAATGTTAAAGATTTACTGTAGCTGTTAATGAAGAGGGCTTTCCTGTAAAAGATTTTCAAAACAGTCTTTATAACCATGAAAGGTTTTACATATGTTTTTTAAAGAGCACACTTGTTTATTTTTTTACCCTCACAAGCAGACATGCAGCAAGCATAAGCCACTCGCTGGCTGATGAATGTTTTGAGATGCATGGCTTCAGTAACTCATGTTTCTGACAGACTAGGAAGAAGAAATATCTTTGGAAAGTGAATCAAGAAAATGTGTTTCTACATTTCTTACTTGGCTTTACTCTTCCTGGAGTCAATGGCCCAGTGTATTTAGGGAGCTCATCCTACAAAACTGTCTTAAATTCATCATTTCTATGGGGATGAATGTTTTCATATGAATAACTCAGTCTCCTGTTTAACTACTGGAGAAGGCTGGGTAATCGACTAAGACATCGGGCCTCATGTGTAAAGTTGTAGTTGGGTAATGGAAATCCCTCAGACACATTGCTTTTCATGTCTCTCAGCTAGGTTCAGCATTTCCTACAAAATACAGCTTTGAAACATCTTCAGAGCAAATTGCCATTCTCTTTCATTTCACTCATTGGAAACTCTCTTTCCATGCACTGCATCCTGAAAAGTCAGCACTAATGGTTCAATCTCTGCAAAGGTTTAAGTCGCAGTCCTTCTATTAAAACACCTGCAGTTACTACAGTTACTAATCACTTTAGTAGCAAGGCTGTGAAGTAGTGAACTACTTTTGTGTAAGCAATGGAGCATTATTTAATAACTTCTCATTGCTACTGGCTCATGTGGAGTTATGACCACTGCTCTTGAAATGAAATGTCCTTTAATGGGTTTCCTAACTTGAACATATTGACAAAATAACTCATCATGTTTTAATAACTGTGATGGCGTGGGGTCCGGAGGGAGGGGACCCTGGAGTAGAAGCATGACCTACGGGGTTTCCCTACTCCCTGGTCAATCCTGTTCCCCACTGGTTATTTTGTGTTCCCCTGCCTGGGGAGGACCCTGGTTGTCCCGTGATTGCTCAGTTCTTCGGCACTCCCCCGGCCATGTGGCTGGATAATAAAGATCTCTGAAACATCTATCAAGAATCGGCCCCTATTTCCACGGGCCTCGCCTCTATACATCTTGCTGAAATCCCCGATGCAACAAATGCAGGGAATGCGGGGAGCATATCGACCCCTGGAGACAGAGACTGTGATTTGTGAGTAAACTCTCTGGATTTCTCTTCTGGCTTTCGTTTTGCTGTTCCATCTCTAAACTATGGACGACTCGTGGAAAGACTCATGGCTCTCCAAGCCCCAAAGGGACATTTATCTTCAACTTGAAAAGATTCTTGAACAGCAATATGTAAATTTTAGGTTAATTCAAGCTCAAAAAGAACTAAGACACTTCCTGGCATGATTGTTTAAAAATTTTTTCTACGTTTCTTGGGACTTGATTCTTACCAAAGACTTTTGGAAGAATATTTGGACACAGTTAATTTCTGAGTCAAAATATATGCCGATGGAAGAATATTTCTGTGAATATTATCTAATTATGGAGGCTGTTGAACAATATCAGCTGTGTCCTTGCGAAGGGAAATGTGCCTCAGGGACCGCGCAACCTCGGCCATGTGCACTGAGTGTGCTGCAGGCGGCAGCAAGGCAGTTCCCACGCGCAGGAGGGCCAGGGTGAGCTGTAGTGTTGGCAGTGGAGCCAGGCACGGCAGGAGCGGCGCATCCCGGCGGTGCCCGCCTGGCCCTGTGCTGCGCTTGATGGACCGAGCCCCATGAACGCCTGGCCGAGAGGAGCGGCGCACGGGCAGCGGCTGGCGGCGATGGCGGTGGAGCGGAGCTGTACGAAGCCCAGACACGCGCCGGAACGGAGTCATTTGCAGGGCACGGGAGGCCGCCGTCCAGAGTGGCCAAGACGTGGGCGCAGCACCAGGCAGCGGCAGCGCAGCTGTGACCAGAGGCGGCAGCAGCGGCGGCGCGCAAGGAGCTGAGCAGCGTGGCCTGGTCCGGCCGGCGTGGCCCCGAATGTGACCCTGAGAAGTCGAGACTCTGCCATGAGAGCGCGCAGACATGGGCCGCCCTGGCAGCTCCAACGTGGGAGCGAGCAAAAGTGAAAGTGAAAGCAAGAACGCAGCAAGACAGAAAACAGCAGCGACATGGAAAAAGTAAAAAATTATTGTAGCTAAGGTTTTAGGAATAGTAAAATGGCATAATGTTAAACAAAATTATGATTTTATAACGAGATGTGACAGCAAGGAAGACATATTCGTTCATCGTACTGCCATTATGAAGAATAACCCCAAAAAATATAACCCAAGCTTAGGAGACGGAGAAGTAGTAAAGATTATACAAGGAAGGAAAGGCCAGCAAGCAGCAAATGTTACCGGGCCTGGTGGTGTTTCTGTGAAAGGCAGTATATATGCTGCAAACTGTAGTCATGTCAGATAATATCCCCATTATAGGCAACCCATACAGTCTCCCTTTCCCAATCCTACCTTTCCCTTTTATCCTATATCCTATTATCCCCAGTGTATTCCTAATCCGTTCTTTCACTCATGGTTTCCCTCGCAAAACCATTTACCTTTTGTTCTCCCAAAAAAAAAAGCCTTTACCAATTGTTCTCCCAAAAATTCCTTTCCAATGCTGAATGGGGGATGACAAGGTGGGGGGAAAGAATTAACTATTGTTGTTTAAAGTTCCAACAGGTACAAATAGAAGAAACCCTCTCCTGCCTCAGTTTCCCCACAAAGCATGCTCAGAGAGTCCTGTCTCCCATCTGTCAGCCCTAAGATGTTCCAGAGAAAAAAATCTGTTTGGACATTTAGAGACTCAAGAGGGTGGCTTGTTTTCTTTTGCAATTGTACTTGTTATCTTATGTTTATCCAGTTCTTTCCAAAGTTTTAAATCTCTTTTAGTTACAACAAAAGGGTGAGATATTGGGGTTCCTTCCCCCTGGCATGGGGTCCAGGGGGCGGGGACCCTGGAATAGAGGCAAGGCCTATGGGGTCTCCCTGCTCCCTGGACACATGTGCCCTAATCCTGTTCCCCATTGGTTATTTTGTGTTCCCCTGCCCGGGGAGGACCTGACCCTGGTTGTCCCATGATTGCTCAGTTCTTTGGCAGCCCCCCAGCCATGTGGCTGGAGAATAAAGATCTCTGAAACATCTATCAAGAATCGGTCCCTATTTCTTTCCACAGGCCTCGCTGTCTATGTTGCAGAAATCCCTGCCGCAACAACATTATCAGTCCATTTCATTAAAAAATACATGGGTTTGATTATTTCTTTGTGGAAAACTTGGTTGATTTTGTTCCTTTGAAGGATGATTTATAGGCCATCTTCTTTCCAGAGGGCTGCTAATATCAGATGCCATAATCACTGTAACCATCAGCATTTCTTCTTGCTAGCTAGAAGATGATTAGAGACGTCATGTTAGATCTCATAACATGCTGAGATGTGTCAGTTTGCAGATCAGGTGTTGGAATTGAAATCTGCATGAGGAAGCTTCGCACTTGAAGCCACAGAACTAAAATGGCTGTTAAGAATATTTTGAATACTGCCAGGATTTAACAGTGGTGGAAGAGTGATGACTAGCTGCCTAGACGGAATAAATTTAAGCTTAAACAGTCATTGGACAAACACATTTTAGTTCTTCCATCTCTGGAGAAATTATCCCTCCTCTTTCAATTACTTGACTATTAATTACCATTAGAAGTATCCCACTTTAGGAGTTCTACTACATTTACTCTCTGAATTCAATAAGGATGAAAACTGAATCACTAGTACACAGAAATACTTAAAAAAAAAAAAAAAAAAAGAAGGAACCATGAAGACTGTGCTTTGTTTTTGTGCCATGTGGCCCACTCTAAGATTTTTTTCCTGGTTGTGTCATTACTGCATCCCAGTACATCACAATCATTGCACCTGCAGAGCCTCTGCTTTCTCTGAAAGCCGGGTAAGGGGTAAGCCTCAAAGTCAGGTCAGCACTATGTGGCCCATGTTGATCTGCTGCAAGAAGACTCAACAGCAAAGTAGGTTTTAATCTCCCAGCTTCCCCCTTAGACAATTATTGTATGTGCAACCCTTTGTTCCCATCATTTTCTTGACACCATGCTAATATTTCCAGAAATGAACTGATTAAAGTTAAGAGAAAATTGCAGCAGGAGAAATAGATTAAGGACTAACAAGAAAAGGCAAAAAACCCTCTTCCCAATTGTGTTTTTATGGTAGACTATCAATTGATTATCCTGTTTCTAGAGATACTATGTCTTCACCTTCTAAAGTCACGTATGCAGATAATCTTACTATTTCATGGGCTCATTGGGCAAAAGGGGAGAGCTCCTGAGAGTATTTTAACAGAAATATGTCTCTGAAATCAAACTTTTTCAGGAATGCCACTGACAGATGTCAGCATCACAATTACTCAAAATGGAAAAGTGGAGAATTGATCACAAATGGACACCTTTCCCTGACATATTTGCTCAATAACATAAAAACTCTTACAGGCTATACTACAGGTCACTAATTTTTCAAAGCATTTTCTCCTTTAGCTTGATAAATACAGTAGCTTACATAGTGTGTTTCCTGAATAAGAATCAGCAGTACTTGACAGAAACATTTTTAGAAGAAAGGCTGTAGATTTTTTTTTAAGTTTGAGGAATTTTAATACTGAATATTTAATATGGAATATTTCTTTTTTTAATCTAAAATGTTATATAGCAATTTTATCCCCCCTCACAAAAGCTAGATTGCAAAATGATCAGTCTGCTTGTCAGTGTGGGACAATTTTTTAAAATACGTTTATCTTTCTAGGTTTAAATTAGTTCACAAGCTAAGTCACACAAGCTACAGAGACATGTCGGAAGGAAGACAGCAACGGTATTAAAGAACTAACAAAAATATTTCTTCAAAAGAATTTTACATCAATTTTGGATCATAGAAAAACATCCTGTCCTATAACTATCAAATTTTAGATAGATACAGATCTAAGTATCGAGGGAAACACTGAATTTTTTTTTCTGTTTTGTTTTGTTTATTGTTTTTTTCTAATAGCTTTTATATTCATTGCACTTCATGAATCTCAACAAAAATATCTCGAAAAAAATGTATTGCAGGGCATTAAGGTTAACAATTCTTCTGGAAATACCTACATATCCAATTCTTCCTAATTCTAGTAACTGAGCTCTCCACTCTTGAAACAGAAGGGGCTGAAAACTGGTACAAGGCAACACTGAAAACATATTTGTATTTAAGTTGATGTAGGAGGGATGCATATGCAGTCCTCGATTACAGCAGGACTTTGATAGTCAAAGGAGGAGACTGTATTGCAGAGAGGTAAAAGTGTACCATTGGGTTTTTCTTAGGCTGTTTTGTCTAGTCCAATATAGCCATCCATGTATGTGACTCCTCATAAAGGAATGCTTCACTATTCCTTGGCCAGCATTATAGAACATATCCTCAGCTTGGGGTCTCAGCAAGAAAGTAAGGAAAGGAAAGAAATGTCTAGCAACACTTTTATTCAACACAAATGTCAGCCTTTGCCGCACAAAACAGAAGATACAGAGAAATTACGGCTGTGAGAATGGATTCCCAGTCACTTGCACAAGAGTTGTTTGTTCACTTCAGTAACTCGTCCAGTGCTAGGGGTTGTAAATTGAAAAGGTCTATATATGCCTGTGAATAAAAATGTTTCCAGGATAGATTGTGAGGTGCGACTGCCTGAACGTCACATCTTGTTTAAGACTGTGTAAAAAATGGCAAGATAGACTTTAATTTGATTATGGTGTGTTTTGCCATTTAGACCCAAAACAGCAAAGGAAAGAGGCACATGAATGGCCCTGTGGGAGCCAATACACCTACACTTATAACTAAGCATAAGTCCAAGAATTTTTCTGGATAAAGGTACATATTTAAAATTACAGCTCTATTAAATTATTCACCACCCTCTATGACAGAACTTCAAAGCTTTTCTTGGGCTTGTCCATAAAGCATGGGAAAATATTAGAGTTTCTGGTATATGTTCATGCTGAAGTCTTTTAGGTGATAATCTCATTCCATCCAGCAGTTAAATGTTATTGTGTGTGTAAAAAAAAATTGTAATCCTGTGAGTGAGTGTCATATAAAAATGCCATGTTAAAGGAAAACTGTAGTGATTAGCTCTAACACTTTTGCTTGAATCAATATATGTGTGCTTAGAAAAAACATTATGTAGCAAAAAATTTAGTAACTGGCCTACAAAAAGATGCAAGCAAATACATACTGCTCAGCTTGTATCAGCTCTTTCAGGTTTTTAATTTAGGAATCTGTTTATGCATTTGTAAATAAGGCATATAATCCTATATTTTAGAAGTTTGTGTGGAAGATCTCATTCAGCAGTGCTTCACAAATCTCATGCATTTTACTGCAGAGATTCAACAACACTTCTTACCTGGAGTTTGCACTGGGAAAAATTATCCTTTTTAAATTTTTTTTCCCCCAGAAATCTCACTTTTTAATAAAAGGCAATAGCAAGTAGATCTTTTTGCACCATCTTGGGATATTGATTCCTTGTAGTGTTCAAAGGACACTGGAAAATAATGAGTCACATACTATTTTCTGCAGCATTTGAAAAGACCTTATGAATGTTTCGTTACCCATGCATGTGCTTCCACAGCTCACACAAGGCAACTCATGAAGTCTCCTGAATTCCTAACTTGATATGTTTCAGCAGTCACAGGTATTAAAATCCATAACGCCCACCCCCATTTTTTTTTTATTTTTGCCAAAAAGCCAATATATTTTTGTAATTGCTAACAGGAAATGGATAATATTATTAAATGAAGCCAGGAACTTTTTGCAGAGGAATAAAAACCCTTTGAGATGTTCATCATCTTAAATAGGGATACTTATAATTGCATCTACTTTGCAAAGTACAAGTTTGTTCTTTCTGCATAGTGGTGGTGATATTACCTTGTTATGGTGAGCTCTGGTTTTTGGGCTATGTTATAATCTAGTAGTAGGAAGGAGTCGGGATTGAAATGCTCATGGTTTGAATAGCTGGTAGATGTAAAGTAACTCTTTCCTGAGGCTAAACCTCCTAACTGTTCACAAAATCCAGACTGACTGTTTGCATCACAAATTGTCTAACAGCAAAGAGCCCTTTGGTGGTGGTATCTTAAAACAGTTCTAATTATTTTTAGCAAATTATATATAAATGTAATAGGAATTGCACAAATATTTAAACCATTACGATAGCCTATTTAAATCTTAACTCGAAATTCCATTATTGCTGTATGAGAATGGGCAAGTGACATGGAAATGTGGCACAGCAATGAGGGAACTTCACCTGGGATGAAAATCAAGTTCTTCTTTAACCCACCTTAAGTAAAGCATCTGGCATGTAATGGGGATGGATTACTGCATCTCACAAATCTGGCACATACATGCTACTATGAATAACACTAAGATTTAGTTTTGCATATCCTCCCCCAGTGTCTAAATAATTCCTAGATCTGTTCATCTTCATTATATCTCCTACCGTCCACTCTGCCCATAGAAAATCAGCTGGAAATGTAAACAAATATAAACCGAAGATTTTTAGGGTTATATTTGAAACAGCAACTTTCCATCTTCACCTCTACAGGGCAGACAACATCTGAACCATTCTGAAACCCTCCAGACCTTTTCACAGCAAAGAAGGTGGCTAGCAGTGGGATTAAAAAAGATTGGGATACTATTAAATTGATTTGAATTACATTTTCCCCTCGAATCTACACCTAACATTGATACCACATATACATATTTACATAAAACAAGCCTACATTCTTTTTCTTTCTACATAGTTTGCCTCTGTCCTGGGTTGCAGTGTATTCTATTACCATCCTCATGAGGTGTTGAAATCAGGTGGGGCAGTGTTTCCTTGCCTCCTCCCCCCAGACTATCTTGCTGTTAATGGCCCATCATTGTCCTGCCACATGACTCAGAGATAACTCCCTCCGGACTATCTTCTGTTAATGAGCCTAATCAACACTTGGCCTCATGACTCATTACCCCATTGTGAGATGCTCCACCCAGAGGGAGGAACCAAGCATCCCATCGTGGATATAAGCTGGGACTCTGAACACCAGAGACAACCCTTTCCACTGGATTTCCAGAGGACAGGAGCTACACAGCCACCACTGGACCTTCTGAGGAAGAGCAGACCCTTTTTTCTACAGGATCACCGCTTCAGAGGACTGCAGCCACCATTCTATCAGACTGCTACCACCACCCTGCCTAACAGGGACTCAGGTTGTATCTTGACTCTGTCAGTTTGAACCAGTGTTCTCTTTTACTTTCTTTTCTTTCCTTTTCTTTAACTTCCCCATTAAATTGTTATTCTGAATTGGTACCTCCCATTGGTTTGTTTTCAAACTAGTACAGTCTCAAACACAGATTCATTGCAAATTTCAGTGTCTGTAAATAACTAACACATTTGCAGTAGCTAGAAGAAAGTATTGTATGTCAACAGGCTAAAACAAAGTATATCAATCCAGGCTTGTAGCATATTTTACTATGATATTGTGGATCTTTAGATGTGACAGGTGACAAAATGGATAGTGATACTCATGTAATCATGAGAACTATTTTCAAAAGCATATTATAACTGGTATCCTCAGACACATCAAAACGTAGATTTCCAGAACTGAACTCTATGCAAGATATATTGCTCTGAGACATGAGGAAAAGGCAGTATTTTCTCTGTCCCAATGACCTATAAAAAGCTCCTCTGCACATGCAGCCTGAATCAATATTTTAAACCTTGAAATAAATGCATACTGTAGCCTATAAATATAAGACAACAGAAGAATAAATGCACTGATATGTGCTGAAGCCTTTAGCCTTATTCTCTGCTGCTAATGCATCCTGCAGAGACATGTGCATGTGCATAAATACACACGGGTTTTCACATATACAGCTGGTACAAGCATGAGGATTCATTTCAATGTGGTTGTGCCAAATATAAGGAAATGTTACTGTACTGCATGAGAAAGTTGATTTTTTTTTTTTTTAGTAATAATTGTTAATTTGGGGATTCTTAAAAGAGGATGAATGTTATGACTGATAACTGAGAAGAGTTTTTCACTTACCTGCTACAATACTTTTTGAGAGAAGACAAGTTAGTTTTATTGAGTGCAGTTATGTTGACTAAAATGATATTTTATGGTGGGACAAGAAGCTAGAATATTATTTTATAAACAGCATCTGTTTACCAAGTGGAAAAGCATCCTTTCTTCTGCCACTGAAAAGTTACTGCTCTTTGTGTAACAGTTTCAGCAATTTTTTCAGCAAGTTTATGGAACAGTTCAAGAGCACTTAACTATCAGTGTCTTCATCGCTGTCAATAAGAGGAGAGTTAGTGCAAGGGTTTTGCATGCCTACCCTGCCTTCCTGCTTTTCATACTAGTATAACCTACCTTCATACTGGTTACCCAGCCTTGTGTATTGTATTAAGTCTTCCTCCTGGGCAATGGCTGATTCTCACATCATCTGAAACTATCCCTATTTTCATCCTCTCATCTTCCATCCTCTTCCAGGTACTGACACAGTCATTCTTGTATTCTCATAACAGCAGAGGTAGCTTTCTTGTGGAAACAGACACTCAGACTGTCTCAGGGATTAGTTCTTACCTTTTCCTATGAAGAATAACACACTACAGAAAACAACCCTCTGTAATACAGAATATCAATTCTTGTTTTATAAACAGCACAAGTGTAAATACAGTTTAAATAATGACAGAAGTCAAGATGAAATTACAAAAAGTTGTGCAGCTTCTAAAAGAAATAGGTTCGTAAACCTATTTATGATTTCCAAGTGACATCTGCTTTTAAAAAGAAGAAACTGACAAGAATCTGCCTTGCCTGCATGTCACTAATTTCATATGATGACTTCATCATTAGACAAAAAACTCTCTATGCCAAAACAAGATCCCAATGCATCTGAATTAAGAGTGGATGTCTGGAGTTCAAATACCACATTAAATATTAATGAGAAAATAAGAGTTGGGCTTTTGGAGCTTCTTTACCCCTTCAGATATTTCCATTTCTACATACACTGCAGACTTGTTCAGCAGCATACAGACAGATTTCCCAATGCAGTTTAGCTGTTGCTTACTTTGAATATGTTTATCCTTTACAAGAATTTGTATGATTAAATTAAGTGATACACATCTCCCTTTTAAAATCACAGCAGAATAAGAAAAGAACCATGAATGGCTTTCCATTTCTTCACTTTTGCAAATTATTTTCCCTTTACAATAGGCAGCTGGAGCAATTGAACAAGAATGTAACAGTGACTTGAAAAGAAATTGTGCAAAATTTAGCTCTTTCAGATTCCACTTCCATTAGAGTCAGTGAGAATTTATGTACATTTCTGCAGTGTTCAAAGAGTAATACTGTGGGCATATAATTGTTCATGGATGAGAAAAAATGAGGGTGTTTCTTATAGTACTATTGCATGCAGCTCTAACAAATATTAAAACCCCAAGCCCTGGTAAAATCACAATTTTGTCAAGGAAACAAATGGAAAAGACTTTTCATTTATACAGTTCTGAAAATATGACTTATTTACAAAATCCATGGGAACTATATCTTCTAAAACTGCATCCTAACTACAAATATGCATGTCTCTTCAGTATTTTGCCAAAGATGCCAAAATAACATTAAAAGGAGTGAAAGAATGTTAAACTTGCAAAGTCAAATATTAAAAATTTAGTAAATGCCAGAATTCAGATTGCCTAGGGAATCCTGTTCCTGACAATATGTGATGATAGATTTAATCACAGTGCTATCTCCACACCTTACCCCTCCAGTGGTTTCTCAGACTTTGCAAAAAGATCTGCAAAAACCCTCTGCTTTCTGCTTGGTGAGAGTTTCTTCAGTCAAGGACCAGAGCCTGGGCTAGGCTGCCCTGCGCACTCAGGGACATCCCATCACAGCTGGTCCACATGGTCCTCATGCCCATCTCCATCCTTCATCTTAGTTTTTCGTTGTTTGTATGTTTTTGCTGCTTTATTGGATGGTCTATGTGGGATTTTTTCGGTGTGAAAAGAGTAGAGTTACATTCATCTTGTCATTTCTGAATGGAGCAATATGCAGGTTCTTGTTTTTAGAATCACTTCAACTGTGGACACCTGAGTGAGTGAGTCACTTCTTTCTCCTTGCCCACCCACTATTTTCCTGGGATATCCTGCATCTGCCTTTACACTTTCCTGATTCTTTCAATCTCCCTTCTCCTCTTGCACCTTCACCTTCCGGTGAAGGTAACTGCGGAGCTCAGCATGCTGAGAGCCTTAGGTGCCTTGGAGAGGCAGAAGAGGCCCTCTGTACTGCATCCCCCCTACTTGTATCCAGGAATCATCTAGTAAACTAAACCTTCTCTGTATGCATAAAGAACAAATGTTTTGTGAGGAAATACTTTCATAAACTTAAAAGAAACTTCAGGTCGGTCAAGTTTACTGGTCTAATCTTCCCCAAACAGTTGCCTCACTGAATTAATAAAATGGATGGTGCTCAGTGGATAGGTAACTAGTCAGTATTTTTGTTTTAGTTTTTCTTATTCCATTATTTGTCTTAGCCCTTGTTTATTCCCAGGAATAGAAACCTCTGCTGACTACTACAAAGTTATTAATTTGTGAATGTTCTCTGGAGCATTTCTTAGAGTAGCTTCTGAGTGAATCTGAATGATAATAATGAATGTATTTTTGTAATATACACTAAATGATACTCATTAAGATTATATGTGCTGTACAAAAATTAAGTATCCTCTATCATTTCTAAGTGACTTTGTAGTGTAGCTGGATGCACATTCTCATCAGAATAAAATATTCATCTCTAATAGAGCATACTGTTGCAGATAAAACATTCAAAGAATTTAGCTGTCAACTTGCCAGACCTGTACTGAACTCACACCATATAATTTTTATTATTTTCATTATTTTTTAGATAGTTTTAAAGTTGTCTTAATTTAAACAAATATACATGGGCATTCATCATCCTAAATGCACATACCTGATATCTGCCGAACTTCAAGCCACCCTCCTTGCAAAGGGTTGTGCATATGTTTTGATATTATGTGATTAAACCCATGAACATTTTCAGTCTGTATTCTTAGCAACAGCCAAGCCACTTATAAAGCAGCCCAAAGCAAATATCTTATTGAAAGCAAAATTTTGGACTGACCAGTTAAAAGAAATGGAAAGAATAAAAATTTAAACTCATCTTCAGTGTTTGCCACAATGAACAATGGACAAGGATTTTTCTTGTGCTTTCTAGTGGGATCCAGAGAAATTAGTGCTCTGTCCAGAGGACTTAAATTAGTCTTATACTTGTCATGTGCATTTGTTTAACAAAGTACATGCCATTAGCAATTTTATATGTGTATTACTTAATCTTTTTATGATTCTGTGAGCAAATAGCTTGGTAAGTAAGAGGGAAAGCACACAGAATCAGGTGCCAGGTAGCTCTTGTAAAATATTGACTTTATAATTATGAAAATTAAATCTTTACATTCTCTCAGGAGAGCAAACAGGGAGGCTACTGTTTAAATGACAGTGGGGGGTGACCTAATGTTAAATTATCATTTTCCCTTGGAGTATGTTGCTTCTATGTTATGGCCAGACACCTCATCCACGTAGATCTGACTCCAAAATTGCTCAGCCTCTGCTGAGGGTACAAGCAGCCACTTTTCACATAATGTTTGAGAGGAGAAGCAAAATCTCTTGTCTGGACAGCACAAGTGCTCCAAAGGCTATAGATTAGAAGAGATCTCTGTTTGTCAGTACCTTCAAAAGGAGAACATCTACTACCTTTAAGCTGTCCTCTGCTTTGCATCTGTGAGATGTTCTCCTCCATGCCTTCCCAGTCTGACCCTGAGGGGATCACATGTTACCTGCTGGGCTGTGGATAAAGGTAGTAGAATTATTTGGGGTGAAATAGATGCACTAATTGCAGTAATTCCAAGTGAAGAAAACAGTAAGGACATGGCAAATTTGTTCAGAATCTGTTTGACTTCTGTGCTTATACAAGGCAAGTAATTAAAGATCTGAGAACTTTCAACACTACTCCTGTTGTGTTTTCTCATCTTCAATCTCATAATTTAAAACATGATTCTTTTTATTATACAGACCAGAATCTGCAAGAAAAAAGTCTTCATGTACAAACATCATTTTTATTCAAGTCAGTTGCTTGTGATAATCTATGGACAATATTCATCAGATGGTGGTTTCATCCATTATCTATTTCTGTCTATGGCAGGCACTGAAACACATAAAAAGTATGCAAAATTTGTTTTGAATGATTGACTCTAAAAGGGGGAGTGTGTGTGGGAATTGCTAAGAACAGACATCTTTTTAGTCATGGTTTGCACTGAAATGTATCTGTTCAAATTCCCTAGGCCTGATCTGTTCCTAGTTGTTAGTGATTTTTTTACTATTGATTTGAATTCAACAAAGCTAATTTCATTAAGACATTTAGATTTTTTCTTGAATTATTTAAATATTCTTGATGTGAGAATATGCCAAAAATAATAGCCAGAAAAAAGAAACAAAACCCCAACAAACCATGAGAAATGTAAAAATCGTAAAAGAGAAGTTGTAAATTGTTCTTTTTAAGAACAATTGTTTTATTTTTATTATTGTACCTCATCTTCCATTAAAACATATGCAACATCATCTGCTGGCTTCTCAAAAATGTCCTTCTTTACCTTGCCTTTTCCTGGTTAGCGTTGACCAGCCTCTTCCATGGATCATTCCTCAAACTCTAAGGAATGTAAACAGAGTTAATAAAATCCATACCCTATGTAATTTAAAATTATGTTAAGGTCTGTTCTTCAACCAGAGCTACAGCACTCTCTTTGGTCTATTTTGTAATTTTTTATTTTCCCCCCACAACAGATATTCCTACCACCAGCAGTCTCCCATGTGTGAGTGTCACCATTGACAGAAATACCTCCTGCCAGGATATCTAGCTCTCTGAAGTGCCTGGCATCTCACTAGCTGCATGTTGGCCACCATTTTGGAGCTGCTGATACGCGGTTGCAAACTAAGAAGTGTGATGACAGGCTACCAGTTTTCTGGGCTTGGCAACATGAGTGCTAAACCAGAAATTAAGCCATATAGGGGTTAATATTGGACTGCTTTCATGCAACCAAAACACCGTGTACTTCACTGTATGTAGGATTTTTAAATAGTGCAGCACTGCCCACATCTTTTTGAGTCATGTTAGCTCTAAATTCTGTAGCAAATTCAAGTGAATTAAGCTTTCTAAGATTTTCATTAACTGAAAAGTGACAATGAGTGAAAGAATTAAGTGATCAAAAGTAGTAAGGCTACAAAATAGGGGTTGCTAGGGGTAAAGATTCAGAAATGTCACAGCAGAGTGGGAAAAAGTTGAGACTTCTGTTAGCTAAAAGAGGTAAAAATGTTTGGGATTTGAAACTGAAATGACTGATGCCTTCAGTTCCAGCACAAAGCTACACTATCTATCCAGCCATCTTTCAGTGGCTGCTTCGGAGCATGTAGAAAAATTCTAACATTTTGGGACATTATTTTCTCATTTTGTCTACAATCACCTTCTCTCATGTCTTGCATGTATCATATGCATGTTAGAAACACCACTCTATACTGGTGTCTCAGTACATTAGAGTCACGGTATAAACATACACATTTGTTGATATTAAGGAACACAATAGTAGATGGAATCTCCTCAATCACCAGTCCCAGTTCCCTCTTGTCATAAGTAAAAACAAACCATACAATCATTTTCATCAATTGATCTAGCTACAGCAGGCATTAATTAAATTTTCAGTTCTTATTCAATTCAGCATCAGTGAAGAAGAATGTACTTGAATACTTCAGATAAAATTGTTAATCTTGACATTTAAATATTCATTATTAAGTTACACAGAAGCTTATTCATAGAAAGAACTCAGGTTCTCTCTACACAGCTGTTGGTAGTGAAGGTAATTTCTTCTCTTTACTTTTTATTTGGGTTTGAAAGGATCTCCTTTTAGTCATAAATCCTAGAAACACAGATGTTTAAAAATGAAATTTTAATTCTTTATTATTGTTAGCTGGTAAGTGATTTAAATAACCAGTGCTTGCTACACACGCTTAATTTACAATCCGTCAGTAAAACAACACGTGCCTGTAGAACTTTAGTCATGAGGCACAACTGTTTAGAAATTTGCACACAGAAAATGAAAGTAAGAAAGGAAGGAAGCCATTTTCCTCAATGATTAGAAACAGTTGCTTTATTGCTTGTTCTTTTTAGTGACAGACTAATCTTGGTCTTTATGTGCACATTTTCTTCCTTGATGGAATATATAAGAGATTTTCTGCATCTGTTCTTTTTACAATTGCACTAGAATTATTAGTTATTTGAATTGTTGATGTTTAATGGTAAGTATATTTAAAATAAGAGTTAAATTAAGGTCACTGGTAAGTAATCTGAATAAATAACCTCTAGTTATAGTTTAAATGAATTAAGAGACAGACTGTGAAGTCCATTGCTGTGCACAGGGATACAGTAATACACTGTAGCTCTAGGGACACTTCCACATTGCAGCTGGAAGTGTCTGCAGCATAATCTAGAGATTATCAAAGTTTAAAATTACCTTGAGATAATACTAGAGGTCTAATTGCAGCAATACCGTGCAGGCTAATCTGCCTTACTTTCACTTGGCTGTAGCACATACTTGCTAGGAGAAAACTTTGGCTTCCCATTTGTCCAGCAATGTGGAGAAGTGAATTAAATAACCAGATGTATTTCATACTCATCTTGATTAAGAATAAAATTTGTAGGTCTACTGAAAATTAATTTGGTTCACCCCATGAGCACTCCAGGGTATTGCTGAATTACTCTGCACTGCTCCCACATCTCAGAACTTAGTTGACAGGTGACACACATCACATTAACCAGACTGTGAGATGCCTGCTTTGAGGATTAATGAACAATACAAACCAGTTTTCTATAGGGATGTCCATCATTAAAATCCAGAATTCTAGAATAAAATACCGCATTGAAATGCAATATTGTTACAGTTCTGGCCCTGTATTATAGACTTGCAAGTAGGTGTCATCTCCCTATGGATTCTACAAGTGACACGATCCTATAAAATACTTACTACAAATTAAATGAATGATTGCTGTAGAGGCTTTAGTGGCATAAAAGAAAGTGTTATATCATTAGCTTTTTATCAGCTCTTTTGTAAAATTTAATAAAACTTGTCTTATTTGTCTATACACGGCTTATCTAATAATGAAACTAATTTAATTTTGTATCCTATGTTTAACTGTAGCTGCTCTAAAACCAGTAGAGAATGTCCCTATGGTTATTTGAAAAAAGTCCAGGCAACAACAGCTCAGCATATTTTTGCAGGGCTGTCAGATAAATCTCTCTATGGAAGTTGTCATGCTCAAGAAATTCAATAGAGCACAGCTTGGTAGCATACACCACATGGAGTATTCCCAAGGATTAAACCCATGTTTAGCTAAATGTAAAGTTAGTTTTAGAAAATATGCAAAAAAGTGATTATTTGAAAAAGATAGTACAAGATCAAGAAGAATCAAATTATGTTGGTCTACAAGCATAGATTTGGTTTCCTTAAAGTAAGTGTCTTATATTGCTTATACATGAACAGAGGATCATGAGAAAGATTAAAATAAATCAGTATTTTGTGAGCGTTTTTGCATTTATTTTAATATTTTTAAATGTGCATTTTAATATGGAGCTCACACACTGGTGTTTTAGATTATGTTTTCAAACACAAACAAAAAGTTGTGTCTTAGCATTGTACTCACACACTGTATATAAAGGGGAAACTAGTGCAATTGCTAAATCAGACAACTACATATGTAAATAGATCACAAACAATCCCAACCTTTATAAACTCATGCAAAGCCTTATGTATTTTGCAGATACACCCTTGTGACACAAGAAATTTATTTTTATCAAGCAGACGTTTAGTCGCACATAGATCTGTCCCAGCCATATAGAATTGATAGTGTTGGCTTGTATGAGGATAGGAATCTTTGAGAGCACACTCACTTCTAGATGCGATAGTGGACACTGTCCCCACTGCTGTACAGAGCACTGACAGGCAATGTATATAGTGTAAAAGTGCATATCATTTGAAGTATAACAACCACGCCTTTGAAGAACAGTTTTTCATATTTACATTACTTGTAAGAGTAGTACTACTTTGGAGAATGATGTTTCAACAATACAGAACTGGATGAAAAGAGACCAGACTGTATACCTTGTCTACAGTGTTCACGGGCCTCCATTCTACATCATTCTGGTTTACTGACCAGAGAGTTGAAAAATGTTAATTATATTAATTGGACTTGTATTGAGGTTGCTAAAAATGCAACTAAATGCACAGTATTAGATACTATACTATGATAATTTCAGCCCAGGCTACAGCAGTATTTGGGTATTCTTTCCTAAGTTTGTGTAGTCTAACACTTGAAATCTCCCCATTTCTGTGAGCCCCTTGCTGGTCAACAAGCACTGGGAAACTTGTGTGGGTTATGGTTTGTTGCCCAAGCTGGAGAACCTTTGCCCAGAAGAGTCCTGGCCCCAGGCATCCTGGTGCAGGGATAGTTACTCTATACCTACAGGTCTCACTGGTTTTACAGGAGAAGAACAAGTCTGGTTGGCGTTTTTCCACCACACAGGATAAAATAAAATCATGGTAAACTTAAGGCTCTTAAATACAGAATTACAAGGGACACTGCTAGATCTCTGTCACTTGACATTTACTTTTGAGAAGTGAAAGCTCAGTTGGCTCAGTTGGTAGGAAACAGCAAAAGTTTTTCCTGTGTTCATCCTGCCCTTTTTGTTTTTTCCTAGAAAATATGTATCTGTTCCTTCAGATTCCAAATAGAATAATGGAATAGAAAATGGAATAATGACATTTTTATGCACTAGATTTCCTATCAAAATAATACTGCAGCACTTACTCTGGTGTACAGTTGTTTGTGCTGTGGATATAACGAGCAAAGAGGATTCTTTATACACATGTATATATAGCTGTACACATATAGAGAGGTATATGTAGGTACATAAATATATATATATATATATGTAAAATGTATATATACTTATTCATGCTTTCATGAAGGCAAAAGTCACTGAAAAAAAGACTGCACAATAATAGAGGCCAGACCCTAAGCTGTTATGACACATACAAACTTACACATCAGATGAGAGCTCTTGAAGTTACTCATGCAGAATCGAATTCTGAAATTCACTTCTGTACATTCAAATAGGGAGGAGGGGATGGAAGAGGCTGCAGCATTTTGCTTATAGAGACCATCCTTTTTGTGATCTCTGCCTGCAGCCCATGGTAGAGTGGTTTCAGCTCTGCTCTTGAGATACAGACCATATACTATTGCCAGCATTGATTCTTTCCCTTTCAAAAAACTCACAGGTTCAGAGTTACAATAGGAGTTATAACTTCTGGCAAAATTATGATGCTGTTACTTTTTCTTTTTCCAAGTCTGTTTGCAACTATTCAGCCAAGAGGTCTATGGACTCAAAAGATGTAAAAAACTGTGTAAAATGTGTTTTATTAACCAGTTTCTCAGTAGTAAATGATTGTGTCAGCAATAAAGAGAGAAAAACAGAGTTAAACTTGATGTTATTTTAGTGGATAAAAGTTTATCAAAACAGGTTTTGTTTATCTTTTACTTACAACCAGAATTCAAAACACTTTTTCCCAGTTACTTCTGAACCATAAAGAAGCCAAAACCCCACACCAATCTTCAAGGCTTAGTGTTTTCATATTTTGGTTCAAAATTAATTTCAGCTACCAAGGGCAAGGCTTGGTGTGGTGACTTAAAAAACTTCTGAGGACCTCCTAGTAAGCCACACACCTTCTAGAAGCTCAACAAAGAAGAAAGCAGAGTATGGCTCAGAAGAATTGTTTACTTTCTGGTATTTTTCTCTAGAATGGACAGCAACATGGCCCCCAAAACTATTTGATTAAATTTGAGCTTTTCTGCCAGTTCCCACATCCAAAGCCCCCTCACTGAAATTAACCTCCTTTATTACAGAGCTGCTATTCTTAGTAGTTGTACATGTTTAGAAAGTTTTCCACCGAGTATTTAAATACCAGTGTCTCAGATCAGGAATTCAACTGCAGCACAAACCAAGATCTCAGCTCTGCCTGGGAAATGCAGTTTGACAATCTCCCTCCAGGTGGATGTTTGCTAGGCTCCAAAATCCCAGTCCCCAGTACTCATGGATGGTTGTAAGTGACAGTATCTTGTTAGAAGGCTAAAAGAGTAAACATATTTCAAGTAAGCATGTAGTGAATTAAAAAAGTGATGCTTGCCTACTTGTGTCCAACTCTAGCCAACAGTTTCTGTAAAGAGTCAGAGCACTAAAAATTTGTGAAGTATATTTTTATGGCAGAATAAACACTTTTTATGGATTGGAATTTCCTGCCTCTGGTGAGATGGGAAACTTGTGCTATTCTTCCTTAACGTGGTCAGAATGTTTCCTGTTTTTGCAGATCATCCAAAGATTTTCTGTGTCACACTTAACATGTTTTCCAAGTCAAGTTGGCAAAAGGGTATTTTAAGCAAAGTGCAAAGCACAGTAGGATGTACTGTATAGTGCCATCTGCTGAAAAGTGAAGTGCTCACACATAAGAATAGAACTTTGTGCATTTTACATTAATGCAGAAATAATCTAGAGTTGGTATATGGATATGTCCCATTCATCCCCATTTAGATCCACTATCTCAATTTACAAGAGGAACGTGAACAGTCAATTCTGGAGTCGATGGCATTGTGAATCATGGTGTGAATGATTCCCAAAGAAGACACTTGAACACATATGGAACATATTTACATCACCAAGACTCTACATAAACTGTTTAAGAGATTTTGCTCCCGTCTTAAAGAGCAATCCTCATTTCAGACCCAGATATGATGTGAAAAGAACATAGAGAGATGCAATTTCCTGTTTAATAATTTTACTCCACAAAAGCCATTGTGTAACCATTGCATCAAATCTGTTTCTACTTTTCTATCTCAATCTAAGACTCAAGACCATTGAGATAGGGACTTTGCTGGCTGTTTTCATCATTCATTTTTCATTTTTCTTACTTTGTTTTTAGAAAATCACTGAAAGACTTTAATGCTGTCTGCTTTGTTGTATTACTCAATTGACTAAAAGGAAGAACAGTCAACATGTTGTCCTAATAACTCTGAAACTGTACAGAAAACAGAAGACTTGGAATAATAATTTGCCTTACTACACTGTCTTTGATAAAGGAAAAGACTGTACTTTATGAAATAGGGCAGAAGATTTAAATTTAAAACTTTTTCACAAAAGTCTTGTCTGAGGACAGAAGATTTAAATTTAAAACTTTTTCACAAAAGTCTTGTCTGCACAGGAAAGCTCTCTCAAGTAAGAATTTAAGCAAATACATTTATAACATAAACCCGTGTTTAGACTCTTATTTTGGTGGAAAATTTGCTCTTGAAGGTTTTAATTTGTGTTGTCTGAGAGGGCTTAAGCTACATCATACAATCAGTTCATACCCAAGTAAGACTCTCCTTGTGCATTTTCATTATCCTAGCTGCATTAGAGTTTATTAAAAAATTTTCCAAAGTAAAAACTTGTCAATCTATTGCATGCAACTATGCAGAAATTCATATATATTCACTGAACTAGGTGTCGGAAATAACTATTGCATTGTACTTTTGAAGTTATCCCAGATAAATTATCTAAAAGTCATAGATCTGAGACACCATAGGCAACTGGCAAGCAGATGAGCCAGTTCACTGTAAGTTTACATTTTGCAATGTATAGAATATTTGCAATATTTGTGCTTTTTATATATTCCATCCATTTGATTTTCAGTTATTTGCTTAATACTGACTTGTAGATAATTCCAAGAGGGGCAGAGTAGCCCACTGGTGGACTAAAAATTGTACAGTAATTTAAGTATAGCTTCATTCACTAAGATCAAATGTTGTGATTCAGATGTCATTCCTTTCCAGTTTATTGCTTATCCTGTAGAGTGTTACTGTGTGGACTGTCTTAACAGGGATGTAGTTACAATTTGTATCCTTGAGGGCCTGCAGGGATGCTAAAACAAAGAACTCTGAAGTGGATGAAAACCATCAGTTGTTAGGGAGACACTTAAAGACAACAGTGATAGGTGTCTAAACAGGAGAAAGACAGACCTCTCCAGTCTGTGCAGAGTATGGACTATCTACCCATCCTACTGAAAATTCTTTCTTGTTGTGTACTTTTCTTGTCCTTAAGCATTGTGTGAATCAGCAGGTGACCACAGGCGACAAAAAATCCATGGCTGAAGTCCAAAGAATAAATTTATTTCATTACCTTGCTGACTAGAGGATCCTGAAACAGCACTGGGCTGAAGAGACACACAAAACAAGGATGTAGGCACCATCAGGTTCAGTCCAATCCTAGGTGGGCCTTCAGGCCTGCTGTTAGCATCTGTTTATGAAAGGCCCATGCATGGGTAGTTTACCACCATGCTGTGATTATCCTCTGTGCTTTTTCTGATCACTGCTTTGATCTCTCTCTCAAGACAGAATCTTGAGCCTGTCCATAAGTTTGAGTACAGTTTGAGTCAGAACCTATTGCTTCACAAAGAGGTGTAAAGTCTGGAAAAACTCTACAGGAAAAGACAGAAAGGAAATATCCACTTTGACTTTTTTTTTAATATAGTGAGTTATTATACAGTTTCTCCATCTTGCTATTTTTGTTTCTTTTCCCTACTCTAATTTTGGTTTTATATCCAATTATTTTTAATTTTTGTGAAACTTCTCTTCACTGTGCTGGCTCTGAAACTGGTGTTTCTGAATCATATTATATATAGCTACACAAAATGACCCAGAGAAAGGCCCAAAGCCGGAATCTCAAATGTCTTAATAAATGTCATCCCCTTAATCTTCCTTCTTGCCTGGGAAAAAACTGAACAAAACAGTTGGGCATAGCACCTCTGAAAGTAAAAAGAGACTACAGGTAAATTATTGCTGCATTTTCCCTACAAATATGGAAGATATACAAAAACTACATGTAGAAAGATGAGGTGAGGGAGAGGAAGAGATGGAGCAAGAGAAGAGAGTGGAAGGTCCCCAGGGAGCAAGAGATCAGTCTTTGAAGCAGGTTATGGGGAGACAGAGCACACCAGTGTGTCACCTGACAGCAGACGATATTAGAATCCCTCATGAATACCTGCTCGTTCTTATATGCAAAAGGACAACTAGTGATTGAAAGGCATCACAAATTGAGCATTTTTCACTTTTCTTACACATTTTCATACATCTTAGGGAAAAAAAACAGGCATAAAGCCACACCAAAAACATGGTTGAAAATACCCCACAAAACCACTTGTGAGGTATTGTTCCCTCTGCTCTGGAAAAAGGGAAGGTAGTATTTTTTCCTTCTCTCTTTCAGATTGACCATTCTTTCTTCATGTATAAGAAGACCAAACCAGAAAATATTTTCCATTCAATATTGTAATTTTGTTTCAAATTGTCTTCAATTAAACCTTAACAGTACCTATAAAAATTTGGTTTTCGAAAAAACAAGGAGGGAACCTGCTTTGGAAAAGCTTTGATTTTTCTTTTTAAAGTAACTACATTTTCAAGGACATTGCTTCTGAACAAGTAGATGGGATTCTTTGGTACATTAGTCACTATTTTAAACAGATATAATTATTTTAAAGGGAATAATAGAATCGTTAAGTTTGCAAAAGACCTAATATCATCAAGTCCAACTGTTAACCCAGCACCACCATACTCACCACTAAACAAAGTCCCCAAGTGTCATATAACATTGTGTCCTTGTTAGGAATGCTTAAGAATGGTATTCTCCAATTTAGCGCTCCCACTGAATCCATGCACTGCTTGCTCCCAAGCTCCCCCTGCCTCTGCCCTGCTTCAGGCTGGAGAGAAGAGTTGGAGGCTCAGAAGGCAAGGATCATGGGTTGAGATAAGAGCAATGTACTGGAAAGAGCAATGAGATAAGGAAACAAACAGTACAACAACATCACTAATGACAGCGGGTACAAGAAAGAGGTGAATGATTCCCACAGAAACACCACCCAACTGCTCCTTCCACCACACTACACTGACCCAGAACAAACCCCTTCTCCCCAGAAGAGTTCCTTCCCCCAGCCCCTCTGAGGTAATAACCCTGGGTCCCAGACATGGCCCCTTCTTGCTATTGCACAAATTAACCCTGTCCTGGCCAGAACCAGGACACAGGGTTCTATGCAAAGACATATCGCATAAATTGTCTGCCCGTATTTTCATTATTCATTCTAGTTGGAAACTTGTCCTTTGGCACTGGTAAAAGTGTTTCTGCTCACTAAAGTATGTAGGAGTTGGTCAAAAGTCTAGCTGGTGGGACCCACAAAAACGGACAAACCTAGTGAAGCGTTTTCATGCAAATTCATGACCCACAGTTGGGCTGAGATCAAACTACCAAGGGTCCTGAGTCATACCCCAACGCACAACCCTGAGCAGAACGTACTTTCCCAGGAGTATGCTAAGGTACAAAACTCAGAGTTGTGGCTAGCCTGTAGATTCTGAGCTCTGACATTAATTTAATGACTCAGACCTGGGCTCACTCAGGGTGGAGTAATGGTGAGCTGAAAGAAATGAAAGCCTCTTTTGCAAACTCATTATCTCCAGATGTACCAAACACAAATCCAGCACAGCTGATGATCCAGCCTCCTGTGATTAAAGTCATTTCCATCAGATTGAACTGGGAGGCAAAACGAATGAGGAGAAAACAAAAGAGATTGGGGAAAACAAAAGCAATGTGGTTTTAATTTACTTGTTTAAGTTCCAAAGTATGTGCTGCACTGTCTGCTGAAGTCAAAGTGTCTGACAGTTCAGAGCACTGCTGCAGTTTTGCAAGAAAACTCTGCTGTTCTCTCAAATGCAGGATGCCTTAAAACTTTCTATGTTTTGTACTAGCAACAGGTATACCTACAAGTTTATTGCAGTTCACTTAGTTTTCATATCTCAAGCTGCAGTACTTGGTAAAATTTTCTCAGCCAGATTCCTGTACAAAACCTGTTGCCACAATTGGCATTAATTTTTCTGCAGTCCGTGGTTAAAGGTAGTCATAACTGCGTGTAGACTGCATTTTTGTAGGCAGCAGTTTCGTAATCTCCAGGATATAACTGCAGTGTGATCCAACCAAATGCATCCATGTTGGGATGAATGTTATGACCATCTAGCCTAAACCAGACGGCTAAACAACTTTTTTTCTTTTATAATTTGTAATTCACTCAAAGAAATAAAGGAAATTTTCCAGCATTATTGCTGGGGTCCCTCCCCTGCCATGGAGCCCTGGGAGAGGGGCCCTGAGGGCACAGACACGGGGTTTCCCTGCCCCTGCTCAGATTCATTCCCCACTGGTTGGTTTGGGTTCCCTGATAACGCCAAGGACCCGCGGGTCCCGTGACTGCGGAGTTCCTGAGCTGAGCCCCGGCCATGCGGCTGGAGAAATAAGCATCTCTGAAACATCTACCACGAATCTGTCCATATATACTTCGCTTTCCATGGGACTCCTGGTTTGAAATATACTTGTTGCAATAATCCCCGCTGCAACACATTATCAATTCTCAGTTTTCCTGCTACCAGGTGGCATTATTAAATCAATTGTAGAATAATAATCAGATGAAAAATGAACAAAAAAAAGAAGCTTCAAAATAATACTCAAAACAATTCTCTAAACTTCTGATTCAGAAATCATGGAATTCATGTGAGTGAAGTAATATTTAAAATTCTTACATCTTGAAGGTTTTTCTTTTAAGTTTTGCTACCTCTTTTCATGCTGGAAAATACAAAATGACATTTTAAAAGATATTTTAATGCTTCTCTTTAAATTTTAGAATGACAAAAGCAGTTACAGAAATTTTAAAAAGGGAGAAAAATACTGTCTATGTTGTGAAAGTATGTTTTTTAAAGTTTAGTAATATTAGCACATTTAGTGGATTCATATATTTTATAGGAAAAAAAAAGAAAAATTATGGAAAATGTTTCCTCTTCTACTGTCCATCATTCTGCTGGATGAAGAGTGCTAGACCTAACATGAAACAATTAGGCATCCTTTAATCAGTTTGTGAATTAAAAAAATCTTTGTATAAAAATATTTTATATAAATTATTTTTCATTTTCAGTTTTCTCTTATCACTAATTTCAATTTAGCTGAATTTTAAAGTTTAATGCTGCTTTTCTATGGTTTAAGTTTTGTGTGACCTTTCACTTTGAGCTATTGTGTTGCACAAGCATGGGAAATGGTAAGTTAAAAATTCCCTGTGGATGAACAGAGCTTGTTCCAGTTGCCTGAAATATTAAAATTCTTGTATGTGGTTTGTTTCACGAAGGATGAATTTTGGGAAGCTGTGTATGATGTCAAATCCTACAAAAATCCTTATTTTAAGCCATCTTTTCTTCTTATCTAGATAATTCTTCTTGTAATATGTAGCAGTCCAGCTGCTTTCAGTGGGTGGTTTTATGTTGGCTATGTCTGACAAGTCCAGATGAAGAGCTGGTGCAGGCCTGTGTCTTGCAAGACCTCTCACCACACTGTGCCCAAGAGCAACACCAAGTTCACAGGTTTTTGCTTGAGGCAATCAGTAAGACAGGGATGTGCATGTACATTCCCTCAATGCCTGTAGAGCAGTTTTTGGAGAAGGCCAACTGTACCGACTGCTCTTTCTGGAGTATCTTTTATGTGCAGATTACATGAAGAGAAGAGAATGTATTACAGAAGTGAGTCCCTTTATATAGCTTGTTTCTCTCTGTGAAGCTTTATCAGTGAAAAAGCTGCAGGCAGAAAAAACAAGATAGCCTGTGATTGATTTTTGAGAAGAGCTTTACACCATTTCCAGAATGCCATCTCAATCTTTGATGGAAGAAATTTTCCTTGGGCAGATGATGCATAGTAGTTTTTGGAGGAGATAATAAATATCCTCTCTTCCTAATGCATTCCATTTTATTAGCTAGATCAATATTGCTGTAATTTCTACCCATTAGCATCTCATTGCTGTAGAGTACATAAAAATATTTACATTAACACTGATCAAAATTGCAACAGCATGTATTAAAATATGAATGACATATAATCAGAATTTTCTGTTTCTACTGCCTCCAGTTATTTGTGACCCCAGATATGAAGTTCAAGTTTACACGTAATAGCACAATTATGTAAATCTTTAATTCTAACACTGAATTACAGCTGGTAATGATCAATAATTATATTTATGTATGATGTGAAGTTAATACTGCCACCATAGATTAATGTAAACAACAAAATTATTTCTGCAGTCAAGAGCTAACAAATCATCATAAATAAAGAGAACTAAAACAATCTCTTCAGAGCTTAATTCCCCCAACATCGTAAACAGATTTTTATTTCTGATGAATGTAAAAGCACTGATTAAAGACAACACATGTCTATAAAAATTGTGCAATGGCTGTGTCTGTTAGCATAGTTTGGGTTTTTTTTCAAGAATCTTTGAGAGCAAGTTTGCTTGACAAAAATAAAAATATCTCCAAATAAATGTGGATAATAATTTTCTTGGAAAAGTTCTGGGGGAAAATAAACCCAGAGGAAAAAAGCAGATTACAAAGAAAACTATGAGGAATAATCAAACACAGTAGCTCATAACTTTGGAGCTCTTCAGTGTTCTCTCACCTGTAATATGGTTCTTTGCTGAACAGGGCAACAGGGAACTGCATAACAGGGCAGATCAGTCCTTGGAGTAGCTGAGATTTAGCTGGAGTAGGTGATATCAAAGAAGTCTGGGTGTGCTTTGTTCACTATTCTTCCAAGAACACAAAACCACAGATACAGTAAGAGGTTTTCTGCCTTTTAAAAAGTTCCATCTCAACATTTTTCAACTTTGCCTTGTATTTGTTAATGTTCAACGTGTGTGTGCATTGGGACCTTCTCCCAGAGTGTCTTGTCCCACAAAATGAAGTTGCAAGGTCGCCCAGAGCTTTATGATTTTGTCAGTGCTCCAACCCGGGTTTAACACCTACAGGAATATGAGGCTTTTTAGTTAGAAAGGTGATCACACTAACACCGTGATGACTCCCCCGCAGGATTGGTTCAAAATTTACCTTACAGAAATGCTAAAACCCACAGAAAGATGTGGATGGCTGTAAAATAAAATATGCCGTACTTACCCTTCAAGTAAGGCGCTTATATGTGCATTAACATATGAAATGGCAACAGTGCAGAAAGCTACTCAGTGTTTGAAGAAGTGTTGGTAAAGAATTCTTGAGGAGGAACAGTGTCAGGCCTGAACTCCAGCTTCTATTTCTTCATAAGTGGCATATTTTCAAAACAGCATCATGAAACACAGAGGGAAATACCTTCAAGTACAGAGAAAAATGGAAAAAATGGGATTAAAAACTCAGAGCAAGGGGAATAATTATCTGTCTTTAGAAAATGCTAGCAAACATGGTTTTGAATCACAAGCAGAGCTTTCTTTGTAGTGCCAATGGGCTGAACCAAAATGGACCAAAGGCCTTTACTGATTCCATTGATCTTCGTCTCATTCCCTAGCTCTGCTTTTTCTCTGATACATATCATTAAAATTTTAAAAAATTACTGCTGTTGTGGGGTTTCTGTATAACCTGAATGAGGTTTATGCTTCTATTAAATATTCCTCTCTTTGCAGAAGTAGTAGCTTTTAGTCAAACCCTCTTATTTATAGGCTCAGAATAACTTGAAGACTACGAGTTCAGTAGGAAATCTGTGCTGCAGAGTACTGAAGGAACATCACTTGAATGGCAAGGGTGTATATTACTTACTATTTTTTTTTATTGTTTTAGTAAACATGTAGGAGCAACAAAGGGAACAACAAAATTACACTCATTCTTTAAAAAAATAATTGGTAATTAATTAAAAATTATGTTAAAAATGGTCTTGTAGTACCCTCTTTTTGGAACTTGAATGATGGAAGAAAGCTGCCAAGTTTATTACTGTTTTTTGATTGATGTCAGACAGTGCCCTAAGTAGGTGGAGGGTTGGCTCACAACTTTTAATTTCATTAATTTCATAATTTCTGCAAGCTGTTGTGAAAATGAGAAGATTAAGAAGTAAATATTGAAGAGGGGACTAAACACTTCTTGCAGGGAAAACTGCTTGAACAAAATGGGAAGAGTTGGAATAATTTTGGTATTACATTTTTTAAAAAGGGTTGGTCTTCCCTTTCACAGTTCTTTTCACTTTACTTCCTTTCTATCTGCAATATTTCCTTGTAAATTATCTTTTTGACTAGGAGAAATCTTGATAAATAAATAGCCAAATATTAAAAAACACGTAGCTGCGCCCCAGAATGGGGAATTTGAAGAAACAGAAAACAAAATGAGGATAGACCCTCTTAAAACTAAATCAAATCTTTAAACTTAGTCCAGGGACTTCAGAATAAATTTAAAGCAGACTTAAAGTTTATAAAGAGGGCAAACCAGAGGATAATTAATAAGGGAAGAAAAAAGAAGTCCTGAGAAGTCTGTGTGAGGCTCTGGGGTACTTATTTCAAAAATTACTGATGACTGTATTTTCAGTCATGTTTTTTAATTCACTTAGCATCTGCAGGAAAACCAGAGAAACCCTGTGTTATAGCAAATATTTTATGAAATATATAGTGTCCAGCATTGAGAAGTATTCAGCAGAAAATTTTGCAGAAAATTCTTTTGTTGTATGTTCATAGTAATTTCAGTGAAGGAAAGAGGAGTATGATGTACTAAAACAACAAAGAAGTCTGAGTAAGTATGCTCAAAATTGAAACGATAATCAGACTTCCTCAAAGGATGTATTTTTTATGGTTTTAGTACAAGATACTTAGCCAGTTTATTTCAGAGTAATGACTCACTCTGAAATCTTCTCCCAGTCCGCACTCAACTTGGAAACTAAAGGAGCCTGGGAAAGTATTTCTTTGGGGATCTCTTCTTCCCATAAAATCTTCATAAACATTTTTACCATGCCAATATAATCCATATCTGTAGCTAATCTTGTTAATTTAAAGAATCACTAATGTTTGACATATGAATTATATGAAAGAAAGGTGGAATTTAAAGGAACCTGTCTATGATGGAGTTTAAAGCAAAAGACTTGAAGATGTTTTTGCTTTACCTGGGTCATCACAAACCAGAGATTCCTTCCCATACCCTGTAATATACCCCGAATACATCTTTGAATGTTCCTTTTCCTGTGGGAAAAATTCATTTGCTGGGATGGAACAAGTAGTTTGCTTTTATTTAGTGCTCTGCATGTGGTGAAACAAAGAAGACTGACATAGAAAATATGTATATGTTTCAGCATGAAAGCTTTTATCAGAGCATCTGAAGTAACTAATTTAAAATACCTCCATTGCTGACTACGGAACTTTAGAAAACATTCCTCAAAATATGTGACTAGACCAACCATTAAAAAACAAACATACATATTAGGACAATGGAAATATTATTTTAATTTAAGCCATGTGTTGAAAGATGGCAGTAAAACTACTTGTCATATTTACCATAGTAGAAGATAATGTGGATCATGATACAGAGTGTAAGTGCATGTTACAGACTTTTTTTCCATTTTTCTAGGAAATTCAGAAACTCGTATAAGAAACCCAGAAAGATGAAGAACTAATAGTCAATAGTAACATAGTTGAGGGCTAGCCAGAGGCAAAGAGAAAAGAGGCAGCTTTGAGTTCTCCATTACTGGCCTGTTTTGATACTTCAAGCATTGTGGGGCATTTTGCACATTGCTTCTGTGCAAAAGTGTCACATTCTTGAAAGGTATCTCGCTATCAAATCATTCAAAGCAAAGAAACAGAAATATCCTTCTAATGCCTTATGTAAAGAGACATATTGCCAATGTGATTTCAAAACAGTGGTTGTGCTGTAAGTTCTGACCCTTGAAATGCAACACAAGTGCAAATTGGA
This sequence comes from Corvus hawaiiensis, assembly GCF_020740725.1. Classification (NCBI taxonomy): domain Eukaryota; kingdom Metazoa; phylum Chordata; class Aves; order Passeriformes; family Corvidae; genus Corvus; species Corvus hawaiiensis. The sequence goes on from NC_063255.1 coordinate 56,701,258, forward strand.
AACTCTTTGGCAGATTATAGCAACCCTCTTAAAATTATCCTTGTGAAGAAAAAGATTTCTGATAAGTTGTAAAATTAAATTCAAAGCACTGGAATTCTGTTTATATAAGAGATTGTTCAAATTTTGTCTGTATGAGAGATTGCTCAGAGTACTCTGTGTCAAATAGAGTGGCACAATGAAAAAGGAAAGATACTCAAGATAAAAAGGCAGAAAGATTATTGTATTTTACTACAATTGAGTACAGCCAGATGTTGTGGAACAAGTCATCCAGCCCACTGCTTATGGGTAAAACATAACAACAAGACTTCAGTGAAAACTAGTCTGTTTAACTCCAACAGTAATGGTTTCATTAAGAGGACAACAGCTCATAAACTGATGCAGGACATGTCTCATGGCAGGGCAGCAAGATTGCTTTCCCCTCTCCAAACCTGGTGAGCAGGTAGAAGCATAGCAAAGAGACACTCAGAAATCTGATGGGATCTTGGTCAAAGAAACTGCTTCAAAACAAGGACAGATGTATATTCAAGAAGTGTTAGAAGCCCTCCTTGAGACCTATTTTAAAATCAGTAAGCCCAGCCAAATTAGCCTGATTGTGAGGGAATGACAAAAGAAAACCCCCAACCAACCAACCTGACAACCAGCCAACCAAAAAGGCCAAAAAAACCAACCCAAAACCAACAAAACTCTAAGAAGGAGTGAAAGCTACTGGGAAAGGTGCAGAAAGGTGAGAAACGTCTACTCTGCAGAGAAGCCAAATCCCTGCCATACAGAGAATGATTCAGGAGGGGAAAAGAAAACACAGCCTCTCTCCAACTCCAGCCCTCCATTTACTTGCAGATCTAAGCAAGACCAAGCCACTACCCGTGCCAAGAGTTGGTGTGCACTTCCCAAACCTTGCATGAGTGGAACAAGGCCAGCAAAGGGCTGTCCACTCTCTACCGGTTGGTTGCCTAGCAGGAGTCAGTGCTGGCTGGAACTTTAGGTTTTCTGCAGTCCCTCTGAAGAATGACTTCACAGCACAGAGCTGTGATGATGTCTTCAGTAATTAATTTTGCAGAGGAATCAAACACAGCAGCTTTATTTTTTGGAATTACTTGGGAGTAGTGTTTGCTCCATGCTTGCATTAAACAGACCGTAATTTTCTTCCTATGATCAGTACTACCGTACCTGCAGCTTCCCAAAGTAATGTAGTCTTCTCTCAACTGATCATCTACAAAGTTGTTACAAATCATTGAAATTCTTCATTATGACTCTGCATTGCATTAACTTGTTATATTTTTGTTAGAAGATTTCACCTTTAAGAGGCCCACTTTCAATGCAGAGTTAAAATTTGCCCCTTATCCCATCACAGCAGTGTCTTTTACTGCTTAGTTCAACACTCAATGTCTTGCCTTTGGCAAACATCACACACTTGTGTTTGTATTGAAAATAGAAAATGCATTGAGGTGCTGTTGCTAAGGTGTTGGTAGGAATATGTAGGATAAGATTTGAAGAGATATCATTAAAAAAAGTCATTCCAGCTGTATTCACCACTTGAGTGAAACTGCCTTTTAAGTATATGCCATGGCTTGCTAACATTTCTATAATATAGTCCAGAAAATATATAGATGATTCACTCAAAACTTTTTTGGTATCAATTATCACTTGTAAAGTACCAATTACTAGCACTGCTAAAATCCCATGTTTATTCTTGGTTACAGTTACTTGTAAAACAGCACCAGATACCTATGAGATTATTTTAAAATAAAAATTTAAATCCAAAGTAATCTTTCCCAAAACATACACCCTCTGTCTAATTCACAACAATGCCTGATATTTCTACACCAGCACCACTTAAAAGCTATGAAACAATCAAAGATGACTGGAAATGAAGAAATCAATTGGATAAACTATGTATTTTCTGCATCTGTGTTGAAGACCCACTAACAAAAAACCCCGTATTTTTAAGAAACCCCGCAGTGATTACTTTGTTTTGTTTCCTTCAGTTTCCTTAGGCATATCACCTAATCTTGCAATTTCCCAACACTTCAGAAATCTGGCACTTCTGATGTTTTTTGTATAGGGAACTGTCAACACTTTATAAGTGAGCTCAGGCTTTAGAAGGGGGGCTTTCAGGGAGGTTGTTTATTTTCCATTTGTTCTAATTCTCCCTCACTGAAAACCTAGAAACCAAGATTTTTCACAGACAGACTCTGAGAAACAGACTTTTTTTTTTTTTTTTGTTCCTAGCTATGCCACAGACTTCTCTTATCCCAAGCGACAAAGAGACAACACTGAAGGTCAAAACCAAAGCATCAATAAAGTCTGCAACTGTTATTGCCATATAATAACTTAATTTAAACATATGCAACACTCTCCCTAACTTGTCTATTTACCTTTCTCCCTTTAGGAGATGTAATGGCATTATCTAGATGACCATTGCTTCCAGAGTGAACCTACCAGACATACCTTTTTTTCTTCCACATGTGTAAATTACCATGTAAAAAAGGAGTAAATAAAGCCTAATTTCAAACTCACTTTGAACAGCCCATAGTCAATTCATATAATAAATCTGTGATTTTACATCATTAACTTGCAAATTCCTATCTATCTAGCATGTTTCTTCCTTGTTCAGCAAAGAAGCTGAAAGAAACACTTCACTGTGCCAGCTGCTACTGTTGCTTGACCCCTTCCATTTGATAAAGAACCAGTGGTTGATGATCTTACCTTGATCACCCAGAAAAAAACTGCTGAACTCTGAGATGGTATGTGATTATTATCATCTAGGAGGTTGAATTTATGATCCAATTTATGTTGTTCTGAAGGAATTCTTTGCACTGAGATCCTTCACGTCTTACCCAAGTGTTGGAGATTACGATTTTTCTTTTTGTTTTCTTTCTTTTTGCTCAGAAGTTTTCTCCCATTTGTTGCTGAAGAGATGGGAATAATGGATACTTAAGACAGATAAAAGATGTAGCCAAGGAGGAGGGGGAAGGGTGCGGTTTGCTACAGGGTCTGAGGTGGGGGGGGCTTTCTCTTAGGGACAGCAGAGATACTTCAAGATTTTGGCTGGGGGGTGAGGGGCTGGGCTCAGCTCCTTACTCTCTCTCACTTTTGGGGCTGGAGGTGAGACAGTGCTGCTGTTGATGTGAGAATTCACTGCCACTGCGAAATTCCATCCTTTACTGCTTCTCCTACCATGAGTGAGGCTTTCCTTGTAAGAGCGACTGTTGAACTGGGACCTTATCAACACCAGACCTCCCTGGAAGGACCCTCACCATCTGCTCGGGCGCCTCAGGGGGAAAACGCAGGACACCGAGCCCCAAGCCCCAGGCCTCTCCAGAGGGAGTGTCTCCTGGCTGCTTGCAGAAGCCCGGCTTCTGCGGCACAACCCCGCTGTTTTCTGTTACTGCTTCGGGATTTTTTCTACACTTTAACTGGACACCCTGTGTCCGCCCAACCCGCGCAGCTCCTGCTATGGCTTCGGAGTTTTTGCTACACTTTGCCACTGCAGGGTGTGCTTGCCCCTGCCGTTCCATCTCCCGCTCTGAGGGTTCCTGCTACAGTTCACCTCGCCACCCGGAGGGGCACCGGGATCAGCTGCCCCTGGGGGTTTGTAAAGCAGGCCCCTTTTCCATCTCTCCCGCCGGCTGCTCCGCCATTACCACGTGGAGATGCAGATGAACTCGCGCCACAGCGCCCCCTGCAGGCGCGGGGGAATCACCGCACCCACCCTGCCCCATCCAGAGCCGCCAGCGCCCCTGCCGGCTCTGAGCGGAACTGCACCGAAGGGGAAGGTGCCTGACAGCCGAGAGAGGGCTGCTGCTGCGTTTTGGTTCTGTTTGTTCTTGCTGCCGTTGTTGTTGTTTGTTTGCCTTGTTATAAACATACCTACTAGTAAAGAACTGTTATTCCTTTTCCCATCTCTTTGCCTGAAAGCCCCTTAATTTCAAAGTTATAATAATTTGGAGGGAAGGGGGTCACATTTTCCATTCCAAGGGACCTTTCCACCTTCCTTGGCAGATACCTGTCCTTTAAACCAGGAGACCAAGCCTATTCTTCCAATTATTTATCTCCTAAAGAAAAGAGAGTGGGCTGAAGCATTGTGGTGACTTAGATGATCATCAACTCAACATTCATGTCAAGATGAATTGATTTTTCCCATCTTTAGACCAACACCGGGAATTGCATAAATACTAGGAGGACCAAAGAAAACAGGGTGGGAAATAGATTTTGAAGAATATACTACTTGTACATCTGAACTGCTAAAAGAAATGAGTACTCAAAATGCTATGGGCAGAAAGTACATTTCTATCTGCAATTGACTAAAAGATTATATTTCATTCTACTTAACACATCCCTGCTCCTGAAAAGCTCTATATTTGGGTTTCTAGTTTATATTACAAGCCATTATATGCAGAAATAAAATGATTTACTATAAAAGTTGAAAAGTACAAGCTGTTGCAGACCATCTGCTTATCAGTTCAGCACAAATGCAACATGATAGAAATACACCCTTTGCAAGAATGCTTTAAAGAGGCTTTCATTCAAGGATTTTATAAGGTTGTGGAAAGGCTACTTATCCATGGCATTAAGAATCCATAGGAATTTTATGAATGCCATAATTAAAATAAAAGCGTAAGTCCAATAATGAGAACAGCTTGAAAATCAAGTACAGTTTGTTTTACCTTCACAAACTGTTGAAAAAAAGGTTTCAAGAAAGGATACAAAGGAGTGGAATAAGAATATCGAATGTATGCAGATGTGTGTGCTCAACATGTAAATAAGGCCAAGTGACTATCATTTCCTCTTATATACAAAAGAGCTATGACTCTCTATAATATAGAGTGAGGGAGTAAGAAACTCTGTTTTGAAAAATGTAAGAAATAATACTGAATAAAATGGGAGAGAATAAAAGATAAGACATTATGTTGAAACAAGGATTTTAGGTATTTGATTAAGACCTCTTTTTAAAGCAGGTTTCCTTCTACTCTGGAAAAGACAACCACATCACAGAAAATCTTTGACAATATTTGTCTACACTTCAAATACAGTAATATGCATAATTATACCACACAAGGACATGATACTATGTATGACCACACAACAACTTAAAGGGTTCTATTAACCTGCAGTGAGGACAAATTTTATTTGTGATCCTACCTCTTTCCTTTCAAGCACTTGGGTTTGTGAGACCACTACTGTGCCAAGCAAAAGGATAAGGTCTGGCACAAGAGGAGAGATTTTTTTTTTCCAACAAACCCACCTTTGATAACAGTGGAGTTGTTAGAAAAACATTAGCAAGCAAATTAACTTTTTGAACATACTATGTGTCCTGTTCCACTATAAAAGGGGGAGCTGGGAAGGATTCTTTTGATAGATTTTTCTGATGAAAAATCAAGCACAAACACAACAATATTATATCTGAGAACCGTTTACTGAAATAAAATAAAATAAAATAAAATAAAACAAAACAACCAACAAAATGTTCTTATTAAAAAAGAAGGGCGGGGGGGGGGGGGGGGGGGGGGAAGAACCGGAAAAAGGAGCAGAGAGAGAGAAAAGAGAGAGGGGGAAAGAAACTGAAGGCAGAGACACCGTTACCACAAAACCCCAGCTATTTGTCAGCATTGGTTTGGCAGATGGGGCGTGCGTGTTGCGAACTGCGGTGCGTTTGCGCAGCTGCAGTGGGAGGCTGGCGCTATTTCCAAGTGGCCGTGGCAGCATGCCTCCGGCGATGGCTGCACACAGTGGCTAGAAGCTGGGTGCAGACAGCGGCTGCGGACGGTGGCTACGAGCTGCGGATGGCGGGCAAAAAACACAATGGCAATAGCAGTTGCTATAAAATGCCGAATGCAGGCAGTGGCTGCTGCGGAGCATGAGATCCTCACGGTGACAAGCTCGTTCCTGGGATTAGCGCAGCAGGGTAGAGCAGGCACAGGCAGAGAAACAGGACCACGGGGAAGAGGGCACGAAGGCAGGAGCAGAAGGGGCCAAGCTGACCTTCCAAGCAACCCAAAACAAAACAAACCTCGTGGTGTTGCGGCTAGCTGCTTTTATGGGCTCGCAAACTCCTCCCCCAACTCAGCTTCGCGGGCCTATTTTTGGCGGGCATCCAGGTACTCGCCTTCACCAGAAAGTGTGTGTGTGGGAGCTGGGGGAGAACTGCTCACAATCTTCTCACGGAAGTTTTCTCTGCCCTATTGGCTGCCAAGTGAACCTTCTCTGGGCACAGGGCAGCACAGTTTTTTTTTAATAGGAATTTTCTTCACCGCATTTGTGACGTATGTTGAGGCATATATATTGGTCCCTCTCACTATGGAATACCAGGAGTTAGTTTTCCCTACCGAAATAATGTCTACGAAGTTAATAAGAAGGAAACTCACACCTTCTATCAGAAATCCCTCCAATGCAGAAATTCCCAGCAAAGAACAAAGACAACTCTGTATTCTTGGAAACAAGATATTGCTTTGGGTGCAAGTAACTGACATGGGATATGGGTTTGGCAAAACATAAGAGACTTAAATAATTAGGGTTTTTTATCAAAATGTGTTTCTTTGATGCTCAGCTGTATAAAGAATGTGTAAATGTTTATATACTATAATTGACTCTTCTTCCTTCTCTCATGTACATCCAGAAGATTCACAGTCCTGCTTTTTAAAAATATCTTGGTGTAACTGCAATTGTGGAAGTTGAATTTCTAGGTCTTATGAATTGGTCACTTGCCTCTTTCAGTAGGATTTGGCTCAAACCACCTGTAATCAGTTTGGAAAAAACCAGTCCTGTGACCGAATTGAGGAAAGTGTTATTTCCCACCTCCAACACATTTAAACTAAAACTGGCCTTAGGAACATGCAGACAGACATCAATACAGAAACAGATATTGTAATTATTCATCTTCTTTCAAGCTGTACCTCAATCAAGATTTCTGGTTTTGGGCTCCTTTCCACTTTCAAGCAAGTATTAAAAATGCACAAAATATTTCGAAACAATTTATTTTTTGTCACTGTGGTCTTAATTTATTTCCAACCTTTGACCATATTAATTTCAGATATTTTCTATATTTCTACACTTCAGATTGTCTTTTTCATTGGTCTTGCTTCTGTACCTTTTATCACTTTCCAGTATCTAGTTCACTTCCATTTTTTTTTCTATTATCTTTTTTCCTCTATTTCACACCATTTCTCTGGACAACAGCTCTTGGATCTTATAATTTTTAATTTATCCTCTCAATACTTTACTTTTGCCTCCCAGTTTTTGCCTCCTCTCCTGTACGTTACTGCATAAGCAGTATGTATTTTAAATACCATACAGCAGAGAACATCTGCTGGGAGACAAAGATAACGTAAGATTATATGCAAATAGGAAAGTTGTGACAGAGACAAAATTAAAGTAACTCAGTATATGGGTGTATCAGAGAGATTTTAAGGCTTTTTTTTTCTCATTGTGCTTTGAAAATTTTTTTGATTTTGGGTGAGTTTCTGCCCCTTTCACTTGTCCATTGATTTTAAGTGTCTTTTCTACCTTTTTCCCCCCCACAATAATTCTTGTCTCTTGACCATTTTTCTGGACTCCAAACATACCAGCAAAGAAATCTCAGCCCTCCATTCACAAAACCCCAGCTCAAAATGAAAAAAAAAAAGCTGTCTTTAAAAAAAGCAAACTTAAAGTTCTTGTGGAGATCTTGTAGAGGCAAGATGAGCTTATAGGTAACAATAGTATGGCTAAAATAACCAGGAAATAAATGCTAACTTTTTTCATAAACATATTTTAAATGTGGGTAGGTTTTTTTTTTTTTTTTCCTCTGCTTTATCCTTACGGAAATTAAGAATGGCAAAAATTAAAAATTGGCTGAGGAAACAATGGATAGTCTCAGATAACAATTTGGGTTTTATGCATATCCAACCTAAAATAGTCTTCTAATTTTTATAGTTTACCAAACATTAAAGACAGTATTGAACAATTTTTAATGGACAAAAATGGACAAAATTATTAAATTTTTCTCTAGGAGAGGAGTTGGATTTTTATGACTGTAGGACATTGCAGGAAATTTATTTTACATAAACAATAATAACTCATCAACAATAATCTCATCAGATCATTGTAGAATCAGAAAGTTCAAAGAAATTTCAAAGCCTCTTACACCACTACTTGAACTATCCCCTAGAATCCTACTAGTAAAACTTGTGTTTAATTCACACCAGATGTCTTACTCAAGTGGATAATTGAGGTGTTTCTATGATGCTTCTTTGCTGCGATTACTGAACTTGTGAACAAAATTTCATGAGCAGATTTTTGTCAAATAAATTGTTACTTTAAGTGAAAAAATTTGAACATTTATATTTAGTGGTAATATTCTGTCTCTAGCTCACCTAATTATATACCGGCATTTCAATAAGTGTGGAATATAGAAATCACCCATTTTAAAATTTCAGTACAAAAGTCATTTTTTATTTGGTAACTGCAACTTTTAGGTGGCCTTTGGGTGCAACTTGTAGTACAATTTTCTGTACCCTATTTTCAATTTTTTAGAAATTTTACTGTACAATAGTAGAAAATGCCTAAAATGTGGGAGACAGTCAAAGATAGTGTATAGTTATAGTATGCATAAGATATTAAGAAAACAACAGTAATCCAAATTTCAAATGTTATTTTGGAATTATTATTATTTTTGGATTTTACATCTGAAGTGGACAAATGAGTTTGAGAATGGTCTTCCATGAGCTGGTATTAGTTTAATACATGGATCGTGGCCCACAGTTTGTGCTGCTCATGGGTTCAAGTTTTATTTTTTAGGTACTAAAGTATCTGAACACCTGTCTTGCCAAAAGCTATTAATAAGTGCTTCATTCATATAGGATACTTATGCAGGTATAGTGGAAGTATGTAAATGGCAGCAGAATAAAGGAGGGATCCTCTTTATTTCCCTTGCAATCCTAATTCTGTTGCCTTCAGCAGAGTTAACTTCTGAGAAACAAAAGGGAGTAGTGAAAAAGCCTATATGGCCTTTTACTGGAAATAAAAAGCCTGAGAAAAAACTCAGCCATGCCAGAAGCAGGGCAAGATCATATTATAATGACCAACTCACCATTTCAGCATAATGGTCACTTTTTTTGCATCATTTTTCCTTTGCAGTTTTGTGTCTGGAGGAAGTGAAACTACAAAGAATAATTTTAAAATCAACCTGTTAGTCCTAGTTGGTGGCTTTACCCTGTGAGATTTTTTATTAAAAAACCAGTTAGAATTAACTGAAAGGATGAAGATAGGAACTTCAAAAATTAAAAAATTAAACCCTTGAATCATAAAACTATTTTTCACATTTCACAAATTATATCTTCGGTGCTTCCAAAAAAGCCTTCATATAGCGTATGCAGTAGCATATGTGATGGGCATGTTTTTATATTTTGCAAGCAAAAAGGTTATGTGAAAAATTTAGGCCCAAAATTATTTTGCAAAGGCTGCAAAGATTAAAGATCATTTCACCTACACAGCTGCTATCTCATTTAAATTTGCATCCAATCTTCAGTAATTATGAACACATAAATTCACACACACACACACACACACACACACAGAGTAGCTATGTACTATACTAGATTGAAAAAAGATCCTGTATAAATGAAATCTCTATGCACTTCTATGAGAAGCAACAGGACTAAAGAAAAGGATCCATCAGGGTGCATAGTTCCAGATTTCAGAGTGGGTATTAAATACTGAAAAATACTTTTCTTCCCAAGAGGAAGAAAGAAGTCAAATTAATTCAGTTTTGAACATTTATTTCAGAAAAGATGATAGATTTCTGTACTAAGATATTAACCCACTTTCGCTATTCATAAGATGACCTTCAATTGAACTGGGAAAAGTAAATGGCAGGAAAGTTTCCTGAAAAAGTTTAGTGAGGATATAAGAGATTAATGAACATATTTGTGTTGGACACTCTCCCCTGTATAGCCTATTCAGAGTGATAGAATCACATTATTTATTGTATTTATTTCAGATCATTTGCAATGTTAATTTATATGAGTTTGATATCGCTTTTGTCTTCTAGTTGTGTGTTATTCTGAGAAATCCCTGGGGAAGGAAAGGATTTATATGCTTTGTGTACACATTCTGCAGACTAAGCACTCTGGTATAATTATTTTTGGCACTCACTAACTGATTAAAACATCCAATTTAACCCATGATCAGTAAGATTAAACCTTTTTAATATACCTCAAAAGTAAATTATCATTTGCTTCCCAAACATCCCTTTCTGCACATGTCCCTAATAAAGCTGTTCTTTTATTTTGTTAATGTACCTTTTAACGAGGATTCCCTTTTATTTCTTCCTCTGGGCAAAACTGCCTTTTCTTTTTTAGAGAGGTAGGAAAAAAGATGAGATGGAAGCTGACTATGCTACTACATGGCTTTCTAATGTCATACCACTTAAAAGTTACCTCTTTTGTGTGTGTATATGTGTGTTTTCTGTACAGACTCAGCTGTTAAAGAAAACACATCCTTGCTTTGTGTTTACTTGATGTACAGACAAATGTCATCAGTTAGGAGAAAATAATATTTGGAAAAATAATTTGCATGACTCAGAAGAATATTGTGCAGGCTCTTACTTCATTTGGCAATAAGTTTTTTTAGGATAAGTTACATTTTAATTTTGCAAGAAAGCCATTCGAAAGCATGTCCTAACAATGTCTTAGCATTGAAACTAATGATTCAATACTAGAAGAAAAAATAGTTGCTCCGAGACAATGAAAAACCCTCTTCAGCCCTATATGAGGCAGGAAACACTGTTTGCAGAGCCCAAAATGGCATGAGCACCCAGAAGGTTATTGCTGGAAATAAAATTACACAATGCTCTTTGATCAGCACAAAAAGTGTTTTCTGCTTAGCTAGGACCAACATGGAAATCTCAGACAGCAGCAGGACAGCCATCATAAACATAAGGCAAAATGGTGATTGTAGGTTTTGCAGAGTGTTAGTCACCTAGATTTTGTTCACTTAGCTCAGAATGATGTATTTGAGATTAAAGCGGCCTTGTCTTAGAAAAATCAGTTCAACTTGGCTGTCCTATGTGATGCCACTTACCTGATGCCATCAGTCCAAGCTATTATTGCCAATACAGTTCCCTGAAAGATTGCATCTGACCTGCAGGAAATACACTTTTGTGATCAGTGCTCTTAATGTTTCAAAACAGAGGCAAAAGTTGGGCAACAGTTCAGAAAATGTTCAATGTAAAATTAGCCAGCATAAAATCAAAGACCAACTTTCAGAGCTAGCTGCTGTATATGTTTCCCTTACTTGTCTTTTCACACAGAAAAGGGTTGTCATAGAAGCAAGCTACCATCAGAGTTTAGAAACTTGAAAAAATAACTTTTTGTGTCTAATAAAACCAAAGGAAGCAGCTTCTGAGAAGGCAGCTCCAAGCAGCTCTCCATGCCCAGCCAAGTTCATTAGGAGGCTGCACTCTTGGCAATGATGCAATATGCCATTACCCTCTGCTTTAACTGATTTATTTTAAGCACAGGAAGAAAAGTCAAGATTGGACACAGAAGGAAACAATTGGTTTTGGCCTATTGTGGTGGAGTTTACATGTAGAGGTGCCTTCTAGTCTAGTTGCTGAAGGGGAAACAAGTACAAATATCTATGCCTTGGCTGTTAGGGTCTGATTATAAGCACTGTGCTAGAGAATTCATGGATTATTCATGTGTAATTACAGATAGCTATTGTGCTCTTTTAAATCATCCCTATAGCCCATTATGGCCCATAACAACTGAAATAGCAATTGTCATAGTAAGGTTTGGGCTCTGTCATAGAGTGTAGACTCTAATCAATAATGATGAATGGCAAAATTTAGCATCAAGTAGGAGAAAGTCTAGTTGCCTCCTGCCATAAATCTGTGCAAATACCAAGTTGTGCAGCTGCTGTATCTGGAAATCTAGGCAACACTCTCCCTCCACCCCCCTACACATGCACCTCTATAAAAGTTGAAAAAGGAGAAATGTGCAATATGTCCATTCTAATAATCCGCATGCTGTTAAGACACTTTTCTATTTATTCAAAGCAGGGTGAACCCTAGGTTGTTTTCAAGGTCAATTCCAGGTGAAAGGGGGGTCATCTGGAGGCCACCTCGACTCCCATGCAGGTCAATAACGTCTCCTCACTGCCCCAGAAGACAAGCTGCTCACACCCAATCAATCCACAAACGCTCCTGCGCACCCAGTGTAATGAACAGTGAATAAATGTAGCCTATCATCACAAAACATGCTTTTTAAGTACCTTCCCTTTTCATGTAAAACCTCTAGCTGTCAAATTCTACATTCGCTCATCCAGCAGTGAGTAGCAAAAGTGAGAAATCAGGCTCTCATTGGGGTTGGTAAAAGGTCATTGCTGACAGACACGGAGGTTAAACTGCCGAGTTAAAATACTGTTCATTACCCACTGCAGCTTTTTGCTAACTACACTTCTTTGTGTTACAGTCAAGCAGTACATCAATAGGCCCCTCCTCCTAATTCATTAACAATTGTTGAATTGTACAGAAGGCAGAAAAAGAAGGATTGATCTTTTATACCTTTTTTTGTCTCTTTTCCATGTCAAATACTTTTACATCTTTATCCACTCAGTATTAAATGCTCTGCTTACAGGCTGTGCTGTCTGCTTGAACAGTTATTATAGGTACAATTGCTGAAGGCAGAGATGGCCAGTTCATATGAAACCCCAAAGGTCTGGGGCTGCTCAAGCAATGGTTTATTTTCTCTTACCCTTTTTATTAATTGCCCTTAGCATAGTGACATCTGTATAATGACAGACTTGAAATTTTGCATTGCAATTATGTCATAATAAAACATATTTGAATAAAAAAATGCTCCTCCTTCAGATGAAGCAAAATTGGTTAAACCAGATGTAACATACTAAATTGATATTTAACTTAAATAAAATGCCTGTGTCCTGTTCATGCTGACTGGGTTAGAGCTTCATCAAATGCTGTCCTTGGTGTAGATCTCAAGACACTCCCTAATCTAATATTTTATTAAGGAATGATTAATATCTGCATTTTTCCATGATTAAAAAACTTCAGTGCATCCAAAAGAACCATTTAGAGCAGCAAGGAATCATTCGAGCTCAAATGGAAACAGCAGTGAAGGTTTCATTTGTACTAAAGGCAAGGTTTTGGTGGGAATTCTTAACAGTCAAGACCAATTTCCCAAAATGAAATTCTGTTCTTTGATTAATTAATAAGTAGATGTGATTCCCTTTATTGAAATGCAAAGATTTTGTTTTCAAAAATAGCCATCTTACAAAAAAATATTCTCACAGAGCAATAGAAATATTATCTCTAATCATGAATAAAATAAACCTTTATTTACATGCACATTATAACAATAGTTTTGACTCAACAAATTACTGTTATATATTTAAATCTTTAAAAAACTGCGTTCAGAGATATCTGCAGGAAAATATATCTTCTTTTCTTTCTCTATGCCTTTTCTCTCAGTGGGACTGAAAATAAAATGTTATGACTTAAATCACAAGAGGCTAACATCATTTTTAGCAACAAGGGCTGCATAATTTCAAGACTGTGAGTGAGTGGCTGACTTTAACTAAAATGTTTCAGTTCTGTGCGTATATAGGTACATAAATAATTCAGAATTAATCCCTGCAGAGGGGACAATGGGAATCGTAAATTATCCATGTGCCGTCCTCAGCGTTAGAGGCAATGAACCTATAGTAACAAACTATGAGTGTTACTCATTACATACGTTTCACAGACACCTTAACCTTTTGAATATTAATTTCTCTCTGCAGCTTGTAGCTAGGTGGCATAATTTCCTTCCCTTTCCCTTTCCCTTTCCCTTTCCCTTTCCCTTTCCCTTTCCCTTTCCCTTTCCCTTTCCCTTTCCCTTTCCCTTTCCCTTTCCCTTTCCCCCTTCCCATTTCCCCCTTCCCCCTTCCCATTTCCCCCTTCCCCCTTCCCATTTCCCCTTCCCCTTCCCCTTTCCTCCCCTGCCTTTGCCTTTTGCCTTCCGCCTTCGCTTTCCACTCCCTCCGTCTCTCACCTACCTTGAACAACGTATCAGTTAAGCTATTGAGGGGTTGTGATTACTGAAGGAATATTTGTTCTTTTCCTAACTAAATATTTACCAGAAAGCATTTTTTAAAAGCTAGATTGTTGTTTCATCAATATTACATACAGCCCTTCATGTGCTCAGAGATTAGGTATGTGTAGAATAACTGGCCTAGCTATTTGATGCAGTCTGATGCATGTAAATCCTGAGTCATGGCTACCTTTAAACACCAGGAATATTTTGGAACCCTTGCCATTAAATGCCTCAATCATTTTATGATATCTATGGTTTCCAAGTTTCTCATTAGAAAGATGGAAAGTGTATTTCATCAAAATTCAAGAGAGATCACACTAATACAGCTTTCAACCTAACATTTTTTCTCTGATAACTGACTGTTTTGGCTGTGTGCTGTTTGTTTGGTTTTTTAAACTCTAAATATGGCATAGAAGAATATTTTTTCCCCTACAAACTGGATCCAGAAGGACACATTAAGTAACTCACCACAAAATACTGCACCTCTGTCAGAGTCAGGAAACAAATTATACAGACACTTGCACATTTTAGGTTTATCTGAAATTATACCCTGGCTGTTCCATAAATCCTAACTTCTCTTAGGAAACTCTACTGGGGCTTTTTGTAAGAGGGTTTAGAGGATCAATATCCATTTGGTAAGCTCATGATGCTATTTCTGTTAAAAAGTGGAACAGAACAAAACTGTCAGGAGGCTAATCCCCTGATTTCAAGGAGACTTTATTCACATGAATAAGAGCTTCGAGTTCAGGCTAAGGTCTATTAGATAAATATTACGTATCTTCTACTGTCTATGTATATTCATTTATTTTTCTGTAAACTTCTACAGCTGCTTTGACAGAAACAGGAATGCTGGGCTAAGTAGATGTTTGGTCAAACCCAATAAAAGGTAATAATAATTTTTTTTGCAGGTGCATCCAGATAAGTGATTTGCTGTAAGTTAAAGTCATCCCCATGTGTACTGGTTTTGGATGGGGTAGAGTTAATTGTCTTCATAGTGCTAGTGTGAGGCTGTGTTTTGGATTTGTCCTGAACACAGAATTAATAATATAGAGATATCTGTTATTGCTAAGCAGGTCTTACACAGAGCCAAGGCCTTTTCTGCTGTTTGTACTGCCACACTGGCTAGGAAGTTGGGGGTGCATAGGAGGTTGTGGGGAGACACAGCTGGGACAAGTGGCACAAACTGCCCAGAGGGATATTCCAGACCATGTGACATCATAGTCAGTATATAATGTGTGGCGGAAAAAAGAAGAAGCGGGGGACATTTGGAGTGATGGCATTTGTCTTTCCAACTATCCATTTTACCTGATGGGGCACTGCTCTCCTGGAGATGTCTGAACACTGCCACGGGTAGCAGTGAATTAATTCCTTGTTTTGCTTTGTTAGTGTTTGTGGCTTTTGCTTTCCCTATTAAACAATTTTTGTCTCAACCTGTGAGTTTTCTAGCTGCTACCTTTCCCATTCTCTCCCTGACCCTGCTGGTATGGGAGTGGGTGAATGGCTGCATGGGGCTTGGTTGCCAGCTGGGCTTAAATTACCACATACATGCATTAGAAATGCCAGCACACAAGAGTATTTTTGTGCTTAGCAAGGAAGATACCTTTAAACTGATTTAGCTTTTTAAATTTTTTGAGCATAAACAATTCAGATGCCAAATTTTGACATGATAGCAAAATGTGAAGTCATGTCTTCTCACCATGTGAAATTCCATTGAAATATTCCGATTAATTCAATTTATTGGAAGACAAACACTGTGTTCAGAAAAACTATGTCATAGAATACACTGAATCAGAAATCATGCTAACCAAAAAATTAAGTACATTTTCAAGCAGAAAATACGAATATAAAGTATTAACAAAACCAAGGTTGTGTTGCTATGCTGAGAGGAAATGAAAAAAAATTATGTGTAGAATTTATGTGAAATGAAATTGTGATAATTGTGTGCTAAAAAAATAAATCATGTTAACCCACTTGACTGAGACTTAGATGGTTTCTCTAAGAGAAAGAACTCTCATAAACCACAGCCCAATTATTTAATTTCCCTTACTAATTATGGAAAGTACTCATTTCTTGGCCTCAAGCACTAGATGATGTATCTCTGAAGGGCAATGCAAGATTTATCATAATCTGTGACTCTATTTAATGAGAATAAAAATAAATACTTCAGTCTAGGTTGAATTTGACTGGTACGTTCTCTTACACTAAATATTACAACTCAAAGCATTTTCTTATGTAAGGTAGTTGCAAAGATTGTGGTATTAATTAAATGCAATAAAGCCCAAGTATGGCTAAAGAACAAGTTTTTCACTAACTCCAACAATGATTTTCTACTGCCCACCATGACCTAGTTTAATCACAACATGGAGATGTTATCTGCCATGATCCATTTAAAGAAAACATTTAAACACAATTCCATATCATCTCAGATCATCCCGTAAACACATGTAGTTCCTCTGATTTCATGTGTATTCAGTGGATATACTGAACTAATGGGTAGGAAGCACCTAAAAGGAGATGGACAATGTCAAGGAAGACCTAAAGAATTGACCTGGCACACATAAGGTATATTGGATTCTGCAGCAGGGTTCAGAAGGTTATTTTCCTTCTTGAAAAAAAGAAGAATCAGTACAAAAATTTCTCTTGAAATTAGAAAAAGTAGTTCTTGGAAGATGTTCTTCTTTGTTCACATCTTACTTTGAACTATGCATGAGAGGTGGGATTCACCTGCTAGCACATATTTCTGCATCAAGCTGTTTGCATACTCTCTTCACAATCACCAGAGAAAATAATTTCTGTGATACAACTGACTTAATCTCAAATCACATATCTAGACTGCATTGATTGGGTAATGTCCTACAAGTGCATGATCACTTAATTTCTTTCCACTGCTGTTAATAAGAACCTGGACACAGCTGTCTAGAGCTGTAGACAGGAGATGTGAGACAAATCCCACACAAACTATCCCAGCCTAGCCCAAAATATTTACTTTTAGCAAATGGTATCTCTTCCAAAATAGAATGTGAAACAGGTAAAAATTATAAGAAATGGCTTTGAATATAAAGGGTAAAAATCTCTTATTTGTTGTGTAAAAGTGACCCAGTCCAAAACAATGCTGGACTGACACCCTGTGAGTTTTTTTCATACATTTTATCAGACAGTTTTCAAGCTCTTTTAATAGCACTTACCTCAAACTGTTTTTCTACACTGTTTTAATCAACTGTTCATTCTGCTCTGATAAATTTTCTTCCTAGGTTTTATCCTAGGAAATTGAGAGGGTTGTCTTGAGGTTATATTACAACAGTACACTTAAAAACTATTATCATTAACACAGCCACATTTTTTCTGAAATGTTTTATCCTCTGTTCAGATATAAACAAAGCTGTAGTGACTTTAAAAAAAATAAACAGAACTGACTTATAATCCATCAGCAACATAGACCTTCCAAGGAAACTTATAATTATTATCAACCTTTTCTGTGAAGAAACCATGGACAATATTTGAACCTATGCCTGGAAGAATCTCATCTGATCGTTCACTTGTCAGATATTAGTCTGTATTATGGCCTAGTTTCTAGAAAGAGTTGGAAAAATCTGTCAAACTAAAAATCGGATGAATGGTAGGACTATTGATAAAGGAACTGGTTTGGGAGTTTGTACCTCATGTATAGAGGTATCTCAGTATTTGAGGAAAAGAGTGGTGGAGAAATTTCAAAAAGTTAATCTTGAAATTTGTGAGTCCAAGCAAATTAGAATAAATGAAGAAAATCTGCACAAAAAGAAGCAGTGTATGATAAAGATCATAAACAGCTGTTGAAAGGACAAAAGATACCAAAGGACAAAGGACATCAGAGAATCTGGGACAGAGATGCCCAGTGCTGAACACACATTTGAGAAATGGCTTGAATGAAAACACACATATGTTGTTCAAAAAGTAAAAAAATGTAAAATAGGGTTATAAAAAGGGAGGGCTAACACCAGAAAGTAATGATTAAACTAGAAGATATCCTGATCAATAAGTGATGGACTTCATAGATCAGATAATAAAATATACTATCTTGAAACGAAATTATGATTCCTTCCTTATTAAAAAAAAATCAAGTCTAGACACAACAAAGATAATATCAAACATCTGATATCATGCATATCAGATGATAACTGAGTGTCTGTCCTAGCAGCAGCATGTCCAGTAGGAACATGAGGTGAGAACAAGAACAGGAGGGAAGGGGAAGTGATCTAAATATCTCATGTGCAACTGTGTTTTTTTTCTCTAACAAAGAAAACTGATCAATAAATAGAAATGTGCTATTCAGATTTCATTAGAAAAGTACAGTCAATTACTTGTAGGAATAGAACTTATGTTATTCATTTTTTGAGAAAAAGAAAGGTTAGGATAACCGTGACCATGATTAGTGCCGATATACCTACTGAGATTGTCTACTTGTTGCAACATCATATTGTCATAATACCATACTACACTGGCAAATTTCACCTGGCTGCATTGGCATAATTTTATTTAAATCTGCTCACATCTGAGTGCATTAGAGTACACAGGTTTAACTGGAATGTCAGAGGCACTGTTGGCACTTGCTCAATGCAAGTTTGCCATTGCTGTTTTCATAGCATCTTGAACTTTGCACAGATCACTTCACAACCAAGAAGGTATGGGAAGTGTTGAGTATTAGTCGTGATCATACTCAGTTGTGCTTAGAGAATAATGCTGGGACAAAACAATGCTTGTATTATATGGACATGTTCTGTATTTTGAACCTGAGGTAGTTTAGTATTTCCTTTTTCATAAATTACTTTTACTTATTTACCACTCAATGAACTCTACAAAAGCATTATTGTAAAACTTGTAAGATAGTAGTCAAGCAAGTTTCTGTGTAGAAAAAATCTGTTCTGTGATGGCAAAACATCTATTCATATTTCTCAACTTTGATAAATCAAATCAAAGACCAAGACATTAAAAACAATACACACTGTATTGTTTTTAATGCACTGAATGTCCATTTACTCCACAACCTATGGCATGCAAAAGGGAAAGTAACAAAAATCTCAAAATCCCATTTGCAATACTCTTGTAAGAGAGAAAACAAAGTAGTGCGGAACAATAATGCAGGTCAGATTAAGATTAACATTAATTTTTATGTACAGGATATGCTCTTATCTATTATATGCTATATCTAGTATACTCTGTATCTATTGATATATGGAAAATGCATGCAGCCATTTTCAAACTAAAACTACCTGCTCAGTCTTCTCTATTTTCACAGTCTTCTTCTGGAGTCCCAACTGTCCCGTGACACATGTCCAGGCACAGAATCATCAAGTTTAGGGCACTGCATCTTAAGATAATGAAAATAGTTAAACCTGCAAGTAATCCCATAAGACAACTTAATTTTACTGTCAGTAGAAATTAAAGAGTGTAACATTGAGGTAAGCATTATTTCTCAGCTGCAAAAAAAGATCTAAAGATTGTAGACTAGGTTTTAATACTCTGGAAATGAAAACATTTAAAAAGTTTAGGGTTTTGTTTGTTTGATTGTTTTTCCCAGAGGAAGAGGAAACAAAAAAACCCAACCCCCTAAAAAGGTGTTCAGAAGCTCAAAAGAAAAGGTGAATCAGGTAGCTAAACAGAGCAAATATATCAACAGTAAATCTGGCTAATTTGGCTGGTAGATTTTCATAAAACTTTAAGAATGTAAGTACATACCTATTTACCTACCTGTAAATTCATAAATGTACACCAAATGATACATTAAACTGGAGATAGTGTAGAAAGTAAAGAGATATGGCTATCCAGGAGTCAGGAACTAAAATTAATTACTTCAGCTTGTTGGATTTTCAGAGACTACAAAGAGAAGTAACTAGACACCTGGTTTCACATGCTGTGAATGAAAGCAAACTCAGGACTCAACATTATCTCGAAAAAAAAAAGTGTATTATGAAATATATTAAAATTATAACAGGTAATGCATGATGGTTTTTATGCAGTGACCTAATTAACAAACAACATAAAATAATCAATTTACATGAGTGCCCCATCAAGGAAAGAACTGATGGGGCACCATCAAGTGACATAAATGCTCTGGTACTCATTTGTAAAATCTGCCTAACTATTTGAGCATCTAAACCCCTGAATAAAAACCACATTTAAATAGAATGGTGGAAATACTGCAACACATTAAAAACAGCAAAAATATTACTGTGCATATATATATGATGATAGGAAGTAGAGTGGTGTTCAGGTCAAGACTGCTTCATAATCTATGAAGTTTAGGGGGGAAAAAACATGACACAGACACAAAAGACTATTTCTTAATAAGGACAACACTAAATATTAGGTCCTTATAGCCTCAGCTGAATGTTTGTTTCATGTGTCTAGATTCTTTTGTTTTCCAAACTCCCTAGTTAATTTTAATTTAATTTCCAGGGATTGTCACCCCAGGATTGTATTTGCTTTTGGATCCTTGGCTATGTTCAAAGAAAAACTTGCTTTCATTTATGATCACACTTCACTGCATCATCACAACTTTTGAAAAGCATCTATAGATGGTGAAGTGTATTATATTTTTAGTTTAATTTTTTCCTTTCAGAATATTCACTAAAACATCACTATCATTTAAATAGAAAATAATTACATATGACATTGTGCTAGAGAACCAAATATCTGGATCAAATATTTCCCTGTTCTCCAAAGTACTTTTTTCTATTCTTTCCCTCTATAAGTACAAAAATCAGAAGAGTGCAAACACCTGCACTGAGCCTAATGTATGTTCTATTTTATTAGAAAACCCATTAGTAAAATATCATGCTTTCCCCTTTGTGAGGGGACAGCCTTCTCTCAGCCTCTCGCTTTTTGTTAGTTTGTTTGCTGCTGTTGAATGATGGTTGGCTGCACAGTGGAAAGGGCATTCCTTTATGACTTTAAAGGCAAAGTAGAAAAAATGACATTAAAAGCCTGGCTTGGATCTGATTGATGCACTCTTATATTTGAAGTTCACTCACAGCTTTGTGCTAGAAAACCAGGGTCACTCCATTCAGTCTTCTAATGAGACTGTGCATGAACACTTGCAGCTTTGTAGGCCTTGTTTTAATCAGAGATTGAGAAACACTCCTGACTGATAGTCTTCAGGACCAGATCCAGACAGAAAATAACATCCTCAATTTGGCCTCTGAAGGTGGGTTGAGCAAATCTTTGTGATGTATTGGAGTATTTGCTGAGTGCAAGCACACGTGGTGTGGTTCCTATTTCTGTCGGCAAATAAAAATTTTTCACTCAGCAGGAATAATCAGAGCTAACTTGAGAGGAGAAATAACAAAAGCTCAACAGCCCTTAGCAACTCAGCATGGCATAGAGGGATTTAAGACTTTAGCATTTTATCTCTATCAGTATGAAAATGTATGAGGAAATCTGAACTTTGGAAGTGCAAATAAACACTTTTAACACATTATAAACCACCTATTCTATCAATGACTCTTGGGTCTTTTTCTGTTGGGGTTGTTTTATTTTTTTCATTTTCTAGCTTCCCTCTCCTGAAATAATAAAACTGGTTCATTAATTTGGATTTAAACTAAAATCAATTTGGTTTGACAGAGTTACTTTGAAGGTAAGGGAGTAAGTGTTCACAATATATTTTCAGCATTTCTAAAATGATAAGGGAGGAAAAAAAAAAATCATGTTCTGCTTTCATAATTTTCTTTGCTGCTCCTGTTTACTTCCCTTCTCTTGGCTGAGAGATGAATCCAACCCAGTGCTTGAATTTGCTGAGGATACGATGACATTAAAAATGTTAGGTGTCCTGCCTAAATCTAAGTTAGATAGCTGCATTCTGCAAAAGTAAAATCTACTGTAATTTTAACTAAAAATATTTGCCATTCCTCCTAGAAAATACTGTGTCAATGCAGGTGGTTTACAATCAGTAATACTTCACTATAGAAATAGAGGCTTCGGAAAAAGGGAAGGGAAAGGGAAGGGGAAGGGGAAGGGGAAGGGGAAGGGAAGGGAAAGGGAAGGGGAAGGGGAAGGGGAAGGGGAAGGGAAGGGGAAGGGAAGGGAAGGGAAGGGAAGGGAAGGGAAGGGAAGGGAAGGGAAGGGAAGGGAAGGGAAGGGAAGGGAAGGGAAGGGAAGGGAAGGGAAGGGAAGGGAAGGGAAGGGAAGGGAAGGGAAGGGAAGGGAAGGGAAGGGAAGGGAAGGGAAGGGAAAGAAAAGAAAAGAAAAGGAAAGGAAAGGAAAGGAAAGGAAAGGAAAGGAAAGGAAAGGAAAGGAAAGAAAAGAAAAGAAAAGAAAAGAAAAGAAAAGAAAAGAAAAGAAAAGAAAAGAAAAGAAAAGAAAAGAAAAGAAAAGAAAAGAAAAGAAAAGAAAAGAAAAGAAAAGAAAAAAGAAAAGAAAAGAAAAGAAAAAGAAAAGAAAAAAGAAAAGAAAAGAAAAGAAAAAGAAAAGAAAAGAAAAGAAAAAGAAAAGAAAAGAAAAGAAAGAAAAAAAGAAAAAGAAAAGAAAAAGAAAAAGAAAAGAGAAAAGAAGGAATTTTTTACATGGGATAGTAGACCACTAAGGAAATGGAAAAAAAATGAAGTCACAACCTTATATTAACCTTGAAAAATCATTTAAAACACTGAAATTTTCATACATTTTCTCATCCTGCTTCCATGTCATCCCCGCATTACTATATCTGCTTTCTATACTGCCCTCTTTATTGTTTAATCCACAGCAGTTGCATCTCGTCCACATGCTGTTATCCACACTGTGTCAGCTGTGCCCTTACAACAAACAAAGCTGAACTTGTGCCTCCTCTGAACTGCACTCTAGAGCTGGACATCACAAGCTACTGCACTTGCATATCATCACTGGGACACATTCTCCTCCCATGGAAATGTACTAAAAAGTATTTCTTCATAACAGCAGAGAGTGGATTTCATAGCAAAGTAACGAAATAACAAGTTAAAAATGAAAAAGAAAAAGAAAGCATGTAATCTGCCCTAAATTTAGAATGACTTCTTTAGTTAACCCCGTATTTCTCTTCAAAACACAGGTTTTGATAAAGATGTATCATGTAAGCTATGAAGAGACTGCTTCTGTGTGGGGCAATTAAGAAATGTAGATTTGGAAATCCAGCTTGTAATGGGAAATGTACTTAATTCTAAAATGAATCAAGAGCCTGAAATAAACTAGTGAATTCCTTCAAACTGACAGAATTATAAGACCAAAGCAGTATATTTCAATTTCTCTACCAGAATTTGCAAAGTCTTTACCTGTTAGCACTGATTTTGATATCAAATTCCAGGCTGTTAGGATCACTATTTGTTTTCATTTCCAGTAAGCTTCTTTTCTGTTACATTTTGCATACAACTACAAAAAACTTTTACTGAGTAGATCTAACTGCTAACCACTTACTCAGAGCTGAAAGCAGCAATCTGTTATGAATCATTCTGTGGGTATTAAAAGACAATGAGTTCTTTCACATCTTCTGGTTTAATTCTTTCTCTCTAGATAATATCCCTTATTTCAATTACAGTGTTTATCTTTTGAAGGCAACTTACCCTCCCACTAATTGCAGTATTCCTAGAAACACCTGGCACTTTTTTCCTTCATACTTTACAGCTTGGTATGAAAAACAGCATCCTTAAATCTTTGCTATCTCATGGGCCACAACACTGAAGAAGGAAAATGTTTTTGCCTAGACCATAATTTACTGTCCACATCAACCTGACCTAAGACAGATATGGCATTCTCATTTTTAAGTCCTTTGCAGAGTGTTCAAGATGCTGCATTGTATTTCCTATGGGCAGATGCTGAATTTGAGTTGTGGAGTAGCAATCTCCAGCTGCAATGCAAAAATTCCCTAAAATGAGGCAGTTCAATCACCCAGGTGCAATGTGGCTGAGTCTTCAGTGAATAGCATATCTGAGAACTTCGCTTAAAGACAGACAAAATTCAAACTGAAGGATGAAATCCAAATCAGCTGTATCATGAGGAAAAACCTTCTTTCAACCAGGGAGTAGGCAAATATTGAGATCAGGGATGTGCTACATTGATTCTGGAAATAAAGGAAAACTTTTTTTTAATGATCCTTGTGGGTTCCTTCAAATCCAGGATATTCTGTGTTTCTACAAACACTGTAATTGACTCATTTACATTAGCTTATTCTTAAGGAGAGGATCTCCTGCACTACCCATATCATCATGGAAATCAGCCCACTGCCATTTGCTTAGAGAAACATCAAGTGCATTGAGCTTCCTCCAAAATTTCCCTTCTCGTGTCAAGAATGAGAATTGCTGCACACAGCTCTGTTGTGGAAGAGTTGTACTGTGGAAATTTGGGGCAAAGAAAGGAATAGTTACCTCTGCTCAACACCCACATAAAACCATTCTTTTACTTATTTGCCTGAGAAAACAAAACATTTCAGAAAATATCAGATCATGTTTCAGTTATTTGGAATTATACTAAACAGGAAAACTGAATTATGATGTTCTTTTTGTTTAGAAAGCTGATACTTGTTAAATGTTTTCCTTTGGAAACAGTCATCTCCGCACTCCTCCTCCTTTTTTAAATTAATTTAGGGCTTGCTTGATTTCTTGGTGAATTTCCAGTTTTTGTATCTTTTCCAGCCAGATCTCATCCAAAAAGTGCCGTAGCTAGAGCCTTAGTTCACTCAGACTTGCCATAAATGTAAAAATCTCAATATACAAAACCCAGAATCTTGTGCATGTTTGTTATCTAATATAGTGTTTTACCTTTCATATAATATTTCTAACATCAGTTTCACCTACCATACTCACATATTATTTGTTTAAATATTAGTCTTATGTTACATTAAAAAAAAAAGTCCTTTGGCAAACATTATTAGCAAAAACATCTGTTTGGGGGCAGTTCAAAATGGCCCTGTACTTTTGAAAAGCCTGTAGCTGGTTACTTCAGTTACATATATTAGTAAATGGAAAATAAAAGATCAGAGAGAAGAAAAGGTGAAACCTGGTGAGGCATGGACAGATATTGATTTTAAAAGAGCTCTTATTCCACAGTTACTGACCCTATTTGTCTTCTCCCTCTTCCTAAATTGTATTTACTGCTATACATGGTCTTTCCTCAAGCATCACAGGGAAGCAATAAATGTATGGATGAAATAATAAAGGATAAAAGAGAACTAAAAAGGTCTCGTGTAAAGAGAAATTAGCATACTTGCAAACACAGGGTCAAATTCCCTTATTAATATCAGCAGTGAACCTTATTGAAAATTGTTGTGGATACAGTAACAAAATGTGCCCTTAAAAGCTGGCAGGATCCCTGTGGTGTGTAATCCATGGACCTGCTTCTGATTTGAATCCAGTCACTTACTTTCTCAAATGTAGCAACTTATGAGGACACTCACAGTGCAATTGCAGTAATGTCTGCCTATAATAATACAACATATAATATAGAATCCCCAAAACTCTTTTCCACACCATCAAAGTACATAATAAATCACATGTCACAAATGCTACATCACCCAAATACTTGTACGCTTGTGCAAGCAGCAAACAGAATGGACCTGTCAATACTTCCATAAGAAGAGATATCTAATATAAACAAAAAATGAATTATTAAGATACTTTGATTTCAACAAGTAGAAATAGAAACTTGCAACTTTTTAAAATGAAGAACAATTTTTGTGATGGTATTATAATAAAGCTTGTGAAATTATACCATGAATTCACATTTTAATTATGCAATAAAGGATGAACAGGCATCCCACCAGAGCCAGTAAGACCCAAACTTAAGCATATATGAAGCACAACACATTAAATAGGCACCAAGTTATTACAGCATAGCAAGCCAGGATTAAAAGAAGCATGCTTTCCATTCTTAGACAAGCATCAGTTATAAATCACTTCTCTCCAAACAGAAATGGTTCTGAGTCAAATAAAGAAAAAAAGGGAAAAGAAAAAGGAAAAGCAAAGGTCTAACTGCCAGGTAAACTCAATTTAAATGTCATGTCTTATTAGAACCCAATAAGTGGAACGTCTGTTTTCCCCCTTTGGTTGAGCCATCACATTTGTCAAAATTTTATGATAATTCATTCCATCATTCCTCAGACATTTAAATGACAGACAGTCATTGGGAAAAAAAAAATCCCTGTAATCCTACTATTCATGTTAAACTGCCTCTAGAGAGTTTCTTGAAGTACACCACATCATGGTAGGAGCAGAGCCCTAAACTTCTCAATTTCACTTATGATTTGCTGCCTTTTTGGAAAATGACAATAAATTGGCTCTCTACTATTCTTGACCTCTTGACTTTTGAACTCTGGCTGTCCATGCTTTAACTTTGCTTGTTTAAGTCAGCAGCTATTGTATCACTCTGATCCTCTCCCAGAGGGTTCTGGAGATTTAAGTTTCCTGAACGGTTAAGCTCCCCCTCTAGTGTTCACTGCTCATCACATTATTCCTCCAAGAAGGGAAGAGACATGTTACTTCATAACTTCTCACAGAGATGGCTTCTACTCATTAATAGCTTAAGACTTTAATGGCAGTAGCAGGAAAGGATAAACAGAAACCTTTAAATGTGTTTTTATTCGGTTTCTCTCAGCTACTTCTGTAAGAACAAACAGAATATACCAATGAAGATTCAAGTCTGAAATTAGTGTAGAACAATGCCTGATCTTTAAAACAACAACAACAAAAAAGAAATCTAGTGTCATGCAGAATATCTGAAACAGTCAGGGTATAGAAGGCAAAAAATAGCATATCATTATCCCTGGGAAAGCATCGATTTGTTCATGGGTAAGTTAATAACTGAAAATCAGGTGTGAGAAATCTTCATTTCAGTGCTCATTACTAATGAAATATGGGAACGGGTTTTTCACATATCTCTTTCCATACCAAATCTTGCTAGTGATCTGCAAAATACATCCCTTTTTGCTTGAGGGTCATCATATTCATATATATGCCTGAACATTGATGATTTGGATTTACTTTCATGAAACAAAATCTAAATGCAAATCAGCTAGTTATAATAATCAAAATCTGGAAACCTGAAAGGTTAAAAGTTCAGTGTCTTTGTTAAACACAGCCTTGGACCCGCATCTAGGCACAACCCAGAATTTATTGTACTGTGAAACACTGAAAAAATAAACCCTGTTTTTTCAAATGAGAGTATGTCACCATATCATCTGTAAATCTGATTTAACTTTAAATTCATGGTGTTTGAGTTAAAGCAAGAAATGTAAAAGCAGACCTTCCCTGCAAGTCCCTCTTTGCAAATCCAGAACATAAAAAACTCCCAAATGAAACAAACTCTTCACAAAATATTTTTAAAAATTCAAAGCACAAATGATAATCTGTGACAGAAAATATTTTGGTTTTTATTAGCCCAGATAATTTTTCTTAACTGGTATCTACCTGTGATCCATATATGCAATACTTCTCCTGTAGCAGCCATTGTTAAAATGCACAGAAATAAAAAAAAGGGAAAGTTAAACAAATGTCAACTAAAAACCCACTAGTTTTGTTTTAGATATGAAAACATCTATTCAATGATCTCCAAGCAAAATTCTGATGGAGCAATTTCCACTGTTCAAATGACTCTCTAGCAAAAAAAATGCTCTTGAAAATTATGTTCATTGTGGCAAAATTTTCTTTCAAAAGAAAAATAGAAATCATGCCCTGTTTGATAACTTCTAGATGGCCTATTTAACTTTTGCCTTTTCAGTGTGACTTCTCTTCTTTTTTTCCTCTCAGTATTAAATATTGCAGCATGTAAAATTTGAAGTAAAAATGTAAAACTTATCTGAACAAAATTTGACACTTTAATGGATTTAGTGGTTTTTTTTTTTCTCACTATATTCTTTCATGAACAATTTCAATATCTGGATTTTTCATTCCAAGTCACATCAAAAACTTTAACTCCCTGCTGTAGAGGACAATTCTGCCGTCTGAGTCCTTCTGCAAGGTATACACATTAGCAAATTTTTGGTACTTACAATAAAAAAAAGTTTCAGAAAACAGAACTGCAAATTTTGCAAGCTTCTTAAAGTTGTTTATTTTGCTAGCGTGCAGCAGAGCTCTGTGATCAGAATATATTTAGACTGGTTAGTTCTGTGAGTTGCAAGTACGTGTGGATTATATCTGTGCTGGGGAATTTCTAGCTGAAGTGGACAGAACTATAGAAATTCATCTTAGGGCAGTCTCTTTACAGAAGTGCAGTTTCTAAACTAGTATAGAAATAAACTGTATGGAGTGCACAGCTAGGGCATGGATTAATTATTTTGGAAGAAATAGAGGGGTTAATATGAAAATATGAAGGATCATCTTTAATACCATTTGTTCCGGGTACAGGGCACTGTTGGACAGAGAGCTAAAATATAATGAGAATTGACTAATGAAGCATTAAAGCATCCATAAAGCAAAATCTGATGTCTTCCTTATGTGTAGACCACTTAACATTGCATGCAAAAGCAAGTACCTAAATAATACACACTTCAGTTCCTCAGTACTACAGTAACAGTACCCATCCTGTCCAGCTGTCCTCCAGCGAACATCCCAGAGAATAACATGCCATTGAGGCTGAGGGGATTGTCTGGTGTCAAACTGGCTGATGTTCCCAAAAATGGGCAAATATTCCCAAAAATCATCTGTGTTGCAATAGGGATGGCCTGATTCACAGACCAAGGAGATAAGTCAAATGAGAAACACAGCCAAAGGCAGTACATAAATATGGCTCAAACTTTAACTCAGAATCTTAATCAGTTTCTAAATTGTTCCTCTGGCAAGAAATCAGTTGCTGTGTGAAGAAGAGCAGGGTGCAGAGAAGACATTCAAGAAGAAGAAAAAATAAAGACACAGATATTCTACCCATCACACAAAATTCCCCTCACGGAGGAGTCAGAACAAACTAACAGACACAACACTCTATCAGAATATTTGCTCCTGAAATCTGGTTCCTTCAACAGTAAAAGAGATATAAATATAATTTCAGACATTTAAGAATAAAAGATGGCATGGACTCCAAAATATGTATTAAAAAAATGGTATTGACTGGTAGTGTAGACATAAAATGAATAAGAGAAAGGTTAAAAATAAAGAAGGAAAAATAAATTTTGTCTATCATTTTTCTGGACAAAGAAAATTCTTAAGAAAATAGGAAAAGGAGATAACAATTGAACTGATAAGGAATTCTTTATAAAAATGCATCTAATGTCTTATTAAACAATCACACTTCTCTTGAAGGATATTATGCCTAAAATGTGTTTAAATTGGCAATTTAACACACTTCTGAATTAAAGGAAAAAACAAAACAAAACAACCCCCCAACTTTGTAGATAATAAGATTGCAGTTATAAGTCCTATACAAGATTAGAACAATCCTTCATTTAACAATTTAGTGTGTTTGCAAGGTATCTTGCAGAAGATATTTGAGCATCATTGAAACCATGTAGACACTGAATATGGATTATAACTTTGTTTTCTGGGCTGCCCCTGTGACTTTGATCTACTTGGAGAATGCTTGAACTTCACCAGTTCATTAAATCATTACCCAAAGAAATTATATGTGATTGGACAACACTTTTGCGTTTCAATGAGTAAAACCTGCTAAATATTTGAATAAGCTTTAGCTCTCTTAAATTCTTTTTTCTTTACCATCTGGAATTACTATATGATGCAGATATCTGTCTATAACCTTTATAGGGCTGTAAAAATGTGAAACCTACTGTATCTGAAGTTTGTATATAGGTTCATTTGGTACTCAGAAAATATTTTCTTCACTAATATCTCAAGTGTAGCTTATATAACTGCATTATATTGTTGGAAAATCAGGAGTAAAACATCCTCTTGTAACTTCAATTAAATCAAAAGTATTTCTGGCTTGTTTATGACAGAGGTGGGACAGAATACTCATGTTCTTTGAACTCCCTACCTATTTAAAATATGACTTAGGATATTGCTTCATTACTATATATCCATCTATCTTCTACTACTTTTTAAAAAAAAAATAAGACTACATAGCAAAAGAAATTTCTTAATACTCTTATTTCTTTATTTCCTTGCTTGGAGATTGTAAAGGAAATAGTTTGATTTGCTGATAGGTTTTCTGTTTGTTTGTTTATTTGGTGAGTATTTATGCATGTGCAGGTTTGTTATATATGTATGGGAAGGAATTATTTCTCAGGAGACAATCTCTGAATCTAACTCTGTGGTCAGTTTTGTGTTCTTTCTTTTTTCTTGTGAGAGTTAATTCCATAGTCAAGGCTGAGCCTGTGTAACTAAGCATCCCTCCTGTTAGTCAACAACTGCACTGAACTGCTGCCACGAAAGGTCAGGTAAGAAAAGCTGATCTCTTGGATATCAAGGATCAAACCCTTGGAGGGATCTGGGCAGTGGATCACAGACCTTGAACCAGACAGTTCCATCAGCGCAATATGAAAGGGAGAGCAGTAAAGGTAGAACTGACTACTAAGCAAATTGATTGACAGACCTTCTTGGTGGGGCATATACTCTCCTACCCTTCCTGAGTTTCTAACTGGTGCTTTTTCATGGTGTTTTTCATTCTTAGATATAATGAGCAACAATAATACTGTGTTATATTTTTCGTCCTCTTTAATATTCATAGCAAGTAAATGCAGATCAAGCTACTACACATAAGCACCAAGGCTATCCAATTTTCCTTACCCTAAATACTCTCAGCAGCAAACAATGCTATCATTTTAACAGTTCTTTCTCTGGAAGTTCACCTTTTCTGTTGCCTCTTTTTATTTTTTTTTTTCTTTTCCTGGTGATTCTTATGCATATGATTCTTCAGAGAACCAATCAAAACTCCTTCTCCCAATGCAAATCAATCAATCATTTTCTTATGGCTGACAAGGCCTGTTACATACTACAGAATCCCAAAGCATCCATTTATGTTTCCTTAACAACAGGTTTTTCTTCTGTTTGCCACAGAGAGATTGACAAATTCTTTAGAGGACAAATACACAGACATGTATGTTACTAACTCCCGTAATGGGTCTCACTGTTATCTAATTTCTGGTATCAGGCCTGCCTTTAAAAGACCTCATCTACCTTGTCATATATAGCAACAGTTGGAAAAGTTAAACTATACAGAGACACCACATTTTCTACACCTTTCCATAACACTGAGGCTATTTAGAGAAAAAATTTTCCAGACTCCAGTCATTTACTATCAGATTGAAGCTGTACCTCAGATGAGTAGTGTAGAAAGGACAGTTTTAAAGTAATTACCTTCTCTTTCTTTTGTAACATTGAAAGGAAAAATAGCTTTTTTTCTCTTTGCAAGGGTGCTTGACACCCAGAGGAAGATGATGGAGAGGAACTGGAATGATGAACCCTCTACTGGCCCTGCTCAGCCTTTGGGTTAGGTGAATTGAAGGGAATGGTATGAAAAGAGTAAAACCTCTACTTGTGGCTGACTTATTCTGGGCTTTACACTGACTCTGTTAAAAGTTTTCAGTTTTGTAAAACCTAATGATCATTAGTTTTAGTGGGCTCTATGCAGTTAAGGCCTATTATTTTTGGATGAAAGAATTTGATGGGCAAAGAGATGTGAGATTTAGAACTTTTCTATATTCCTTATGCAGTCTTCCACTTGTGAAAGTAGTGACAGGTATACAACATTTGAAAACCTATGCATCTCCAAAATTAGTTCTGGTAGTGTTCTTACATGCAAAGAATATTGCTCGAAATCTGCTAAAGAGCAAAATGCATGTATACCAGTGCATGTGTTCCTAACTCAAATGTACTGCAATTTGGAGACAATTTCTTAAAAATTCTATTAATGGATATGAATTGTTTCATGGGTCTTCCTTTTATTTTTTTTTGTTTTGACCTTTCTATTACCCATCCCTTTAAAGAGTTAATGGATAAGGCTGAAAAAGATATGGATGCTCAGTTCAGAGATGGTGTTTTCCAACCACAGATACTGAAGAAATTGCCTTCTAGATTTGTGCCAGAATACTTTAAAATTTTAAAAAAACATATTTTGCATCTGTTAAAAGTACTGGATTGACCACCACCGAGACCTGTTCAGTAGTGCAGGCAGAAAAAGTGAAAGTTGTCTTACATCAATGTTTTGGATGGATTTTAAGCTTAAGATGATCCATATCTGAAAATGGAAGTGTATCCTCTACAACCATTTGGTACTAAAACTTCTTTTCAAAGTGACAGTAACTTTACTGGGTACTCTTAAAACTGCACAGACAATCATATTTCCTGTTGATTATGGGGCACCACAATGAAGTGCCATGACTTTAATCATTTAATCAAACTCATTTATGGGCAGGAGTTAAAGTATCATTACGTTAATCTGATGTTTTTTCTGATCTTGGACAAGCTTGCCTTATGCTAGAGGAAGCTACATTACTCTAAACACTTGCCCATATTATATCTGCTGTGAAGAGGCCAGCTGAAGTTTGGACACTGCAAGAAACACCTGTAATATTTCTCAGGCAGTCACATATGCCAAGTATAGGACTTGTAGGAAGCTGCAGAAGTAATAGTGTGAGTACAATGTCTTTTACCTGGAATTAAATACCCTGGTATTTGTCAAAATTGGACAGGAACAAAAAGTCCAGAAATATTGGATATTTTTCATAGTCTGAGAAAAGAAGTGGTTAAGTGCATAGAGTAGAAATGCAGAAGCTGGGGGTTTTTTTAAGCTTTTCCATAGGTTTCCATATTCTTCTAAATTCTTGGTAATGAAGCTACCAAGAAAAGTAATCCTCAGTACGCTTTTAATATCCTGAACTTTTTCAGAACAGGTCAGTATCCTAGGAAGTAACAATATTATTCAACCCTTCTATGCAGCTACATTTAGGATGAAATAAGGGAAGCCATGCCCAAAGTGAAAGATAAATAGAGCAAATGGGGAGATCTTTAAGACTATAATAAAAACCATAAAAATATCTTCCATTTAAGAAAGTTAAGTAATGAATGCAGAAAAGGCAACTGTGATGTTTAGCTAAGTCTGTGCACAATTTTTATGATTTTTTTTTCAAAAAAAGTTAGAACACTCAATTATCACAAAAAAAAAATTATTGACTTTGCTTCACAATGTGAGACAAACTGAATATATTCTAACAATGCCTCAAAATTATTGCTCTTATATAGTGACTCTCAAAATCACCAAAATGCTTGACATCTAACTGAGGAGACTGAATCTACTACTAGTGTTAAAAATATTCCACATAGCACAAGGATAGCAAAACAGTGTCTGTTTACTGTTATCTTCCTATTTCATATGCATGTTTCAAGATTTTTGACCATTTTCACTCCATCTAACAGTGATGCATATTGCACAGCCTTGCATAGTAGACAATTATAAAATTTGAGGTTAGATTCTACACTGAAATAAACTGAGATGTTTTTTCTGACTTTGACACCTAATTCTACATATAAAAAAGTGACCTCTTTAGAAAATTTTTCACACCATACATTTTAATCTTCTGACCAGGAAAATTTTTACAACAGCACTTTAACAGGTGCAGTGTTGGGTTGGGCTGCTCTAGAGAGTGAGATGATGTTCTGCCGGAAGCATTTTAATTTGATTACATTCATGCTGATTTACACCAGATGCAGTCTGACCCATCCAGAGTATGAAACTACCCAGAATCCTGCATCCTGCAAGTAAAACAAAGCTACTTGAGATTTTCACGTGCAGAGACAGTTTGGTAAAATCAGATGAGAATAAGTCTGCTTTGAACCAGCCACAGACATAGCAGAAGACTGAACTTTCAGGGCATACATTGGTTATTATAGGTTGTACTGTATGAAGGAGACACACTAACACAAGCAAATGGCATGAAACAGCAGAGATGCTTTGCTCTGATTTAACCTCTCAAGATTTGGAGCATACAGGGGACAGGATATCCTTTACAATATGTTTTGAAGTACAGCATAAGAGGGCACATATCTTTCCCCAAACTGTAGCTCTGTCTTT
Source organism: Corvus hawaiiensis (assembly GCF_020740725.1). Taxonomy (NCBI): domain Eukaryota; kingdom Metazoa; phylum Chordata; class Aves; order Passeriformes; family Corvidae; genus Corvus; species Corvus hawaiiensis. The sequence goes on from NC_063255.1 coordinate 56,735,253, forward strand.
CTCCATACAACAGCCACCATAGACTTTCCCCCATGTGCCTGGAACCACGAAGGCTTTTTTCTTTTCCTGCTTGCAGAAGGTTTAGAAGATTCTGGAGCAACCTCCAAAACCGTCAGGATATAAGATGGTTATCATGCTGCTCATGTATACAAGATCTTATCCTTAAAATGAATTTCCAGGAAGACCTTAAAGCTTCTGTTTTTGAAAGCTTTTCTAATGTGTTTTCTGTCAATATTTTAAGAAGGTGCTTTTGATAGTGGACATCTTAGTTTTGTGTCAGGTAATTGAAATGTTTTGCTTCTCAAAGTTCATGATATCTGAAAATATCAAACTGTGGCTGCAAATGACTTTTATAATCAGGATTAAGAAGAAACAAATTGGATGTTCAAAATCCGTGTCAGCATTTGGCTTTCAGTATATGAATATTGTGGCAAAAATTTTGTCAAGACTCAGCTCCTGTATTAATTCTTCCATCCAAGTTCAGAAAAATAAATACTACCAGTGTTAACACTCCCCCATTTGTTTTTTTTTTTAACTTGTCCACTTAGAAAAAGTGTCTGAAGATTGACAACCTGACTTATGAAACACACCAGTCAAAGTGGAAAAGATTAAGAAGTGATAATTCCTAATACACAAAATTATACTACTAGTTTCTTCCATCAACTTGTAATTGTTTTGTCTAATAGAACTTTAAAAAAAAATTAAAACCAGATCACTAAAACTTGTGCTACACTTTAGCATGGAAGCCATCTATTATCCCTCATTTGTCTGTATTACTGACCCCCAAGCATGCACAGCATTTTGCACATGTGTGTGCATCTAGTCTTTCTTCCATGAAGAGTACAATGTTGAAATCTTGAACCCTAATGCTATGTAATCTTGAGAATAGGACCTCTGAGAAGAATGACAAGGATATATTCTGATAGGATGAATTAAAAGAAGAGTAAGAAGCAAGACGGGATATCAATGACAGCATTTTCAAAGCAAGGTTTATGTGACAGTTCTTCACAGTAATCATATTACTGCATATTCCTTCTAAGAGTTTTGTGGAAAGATCAATAATATACTGTAGATAATGTTGCAATACAATTGAGAAGTTATCCTCCCTGGCATGCTTATTTACTTGCTGATTTGAATTCTAAAAGAGCAGAAAGTTTATGAGGTAAGAAACAAGTAGACACAATATAATCTGTAATATTATGCCAGATTAATTTGGTTTTCTTGAATATATCACTAAACAGTATTATAATTATTGATTTTATTCTGTACATATCATTACACGAAAAAACCCCCAACAAATGAAGAACACTGCTGGCTTCTAAACTTGTGGGGAGGGAAAAATTATTATTTTCAATTAATTGATAAAATGTGACTTCAGTGGACTCTTCAGACCATTTACTGCCTTGATGTTCCTCAATGTTCCTAGGTCTTCCACTAGGTGATTTGTGTATTATGCTATTGAGATTCTTCACTTCAATATTGACTACTGTCAATAAACTGAAAATTACTCTAAAAAGTGTCATAAGGAGAAAAAACTATAAATATGGAGTCAACATAAGAGAAAAATCATAACTTGAAATAAGCAGAAGTGCACAAGGAAAGTGGACATGAGATAGAATTGAATCTTATGGTCAATTTATGCTTAAATTAGAATCAAATTATCATTAAAATAATTTACAGAAGACATAGGGCATTGAAACTGGACTGCATGAGAAAATTGTTCTCCATTTCTTGAATTCAACATGAACACCACTGCTGTTCCTAAATTACTTCTGAAGATTGGCTTTTGTATTGTAATGGAATTGTTATGCAAATATGACTTACTACAAAAAATTAGAGCTGTTATACTACCCTTATGGCTTTATGCTAATTTATAAGGAGTTTACTATGACCCCATGAGTCATAGAAGATTCTGCCCACTGGTGCCCCACAGTCTGTCCAGGGATGGAGATTTGTTCTTATCTGTTTCAGTAAAACAAACAAACAAAGCACACTCAAAAAACAGAAGCAAAAACTTGGTTTGTTCTTTCTGCCTGTTCTTACAGAAGACGACATCAACTGAAAACACCAGCTTAAAAACCTCCAAACTCTAAGATGCTTAATATGTAAAAGAAAATCCTGGTATTCAGCAAAGTCTGAACTGTTCTTTAAATCTACTATTACTCAATATGATGAAGTATTTTATCAAGATCTATATAAGCAGAACCTGATGGATCTTGTCAGACTGAATTATTAAAATTTTAGCAGAAGGGAAAAAAGAAAGCTGATGGATATTTCCACCTTTTCTGGTTGTGATGAAAACCAGTATGTTTTATGTATTTAAAATTAACGTTACAAGAAAATCAGTTCATCTTTACAGACTTGTTTCTTGGTATCCATTTAAAATGACAGTTTAGTGTTGAATTACATCTATTTTGGTGTGACTACTATGCAATCTTATTCTGTTTATCTGTGTAAAATATTTTTATAACTTGTCAAAAATCATATTTTCCTTTTTCTGGTTCATTTATCAGCAGAAATAGCAGATAAGCCAAACTAAAAATAAAATCTGTGTCCACTGGTTGGATGTTAGAAAATTGTACATTCTTTTCACAGGAAAAAATCACGTATATATAGTTGTAGATTTGCAGTTTAGGTGTATCCATGCATAAAAAAAAAATTTCCTTGCACAAAAAGATGGAATCTCCAGAGGTGTTTAGATCAAGACAAAATATCCTTTGAGAAAGTATAATCCAACATATGTCAACATCAAATAAGATGATCCAGCTGTCAGTTTTGTGATGATGGGAACATTGGAAACCAATCAAAGATCGGAGCAGTGTTACAATTATATTTTTTGTCAATGGATACATCATCATGTTTGAAACATTATACTAAGCTCTTTAAGTTTCTTGTAGAACAACAACATATGTATATAATCACTTTTGTCTGTACTAACATGAAACAACAATACCTTTAAACTCCTATTCATCCAGAGAGAGAAAGTCAATAAAAAGTTTTCATTTTGTCAGAAGCAGGAGTGGAAACAAAAGGTCCTAATGAAATTATCTGTTTACAAAATGCTAAGCAAGGGTTCTTTTGGAAAACTGCCTTAAATCCAATTCTGTTTTTTAATGTGGCTTGGAAAGCTGTCACTGAAGCTCTTCTGCCTTGTCTTTGCGAATGCAGTGACATGACTTTTCAAAAAACCCCAAAGAAACTAAACCTGAATTAAAAACTGTTTAACTCCCCCATCCCCCTTCCCTCCAACTTTGCTTTGGCTCTCTAAATAGCCCAGGAGAGATAAATCAAAGCCTGAACTGTAACCTTACACTTATATACTTGTTAAGTGACTTTTTTACGGTCTGTTATTGCTGGAAATTGGATTGCTTTTAAACTAATGTTGTCTGGCGGGCAAAAGTGAGTGAAATCGCAAAGCCTGGAGGAACACTAATTACTTGTTTTAATTAGCAGCAACTTTCACTAGAGTATAATCTCCCCACAGGCCACTTTTCGGTAGGTGTGGAAAATTAAAGAAAAAAAAAGGTACATAGAAACAAACCAATAATCTCTTATTTATTCCTGAATGAGAGCTGTGCTCTTATTCCAAGGTAGGCGTAGGCTTTAGAGGGAGCTGCTCACTCCAGGGGGAGTGGGGCCTGCAGCACTGGCTGCTTCACTTGGAGACCTTTGGCAATCAGCTGCACAAAGCAGTCCCTTATTTTATGCTGCTACATCATAAAAGTGCTCCTTTTGTTACATTTCCTCCCTTTAAACGGCCTTAATCCTCTTCTTTTCAGTCCAGCCTCTGGTGAATTCCTCAGGGACATCTCACTTGTCACAAGAACTGCAATAGCCCTCTTGGCAAATCTTTCAGCCTTTTTTGACTTCTTGGTTTTTATTGCCACATTAAATCTCACTTTTCATTCCCCTCAACATAGAGGAACCCACTTAATGATAGAAATTCCTCCACTCTCCCCTATGTCACCACTTTGTTGCTGAGAGGCAACTTGTCAATCTGGAAATCAAACATGGTTTTCAGCAGGTGGACACTGCTGAAAGTCATGGGCTGAGAAATGGGGAGGCACAGGGAACTTGGCTTCCCGCAGAAAATTAAGTCATCCATGAAACCTTTTCATTTACAGGGAACTGGATTTACAGCTGGTTTTAATGTCCGAAAGAGCTTGAATACAGGTGTTTCTCATGGAGTGTACATGGGTTTATGTGGCTGGATGATCAACTGAGATGATTATTACTTTTATTAATGACAAGTGACATAAATTTCAAGGCAGAAGAAAAGAATGAGTACCTCTGTTTTGATTATTGGCTAAAAAAGGGCTACGAAAAATACTAACATCTTAGTTAAGCACTGTTTGGAGTCGTAAGAGCATGGTAAAGCTCATTAAAAATTGTAAATATATGTTGAATTATAGAAGATATACCCATATATAACCTAGATTTATATTAGATATAGGGATCCCTTTAATCTCATAAATTAGGAAACAAAAATTTGTCTTTTAAGAACAAAAAAGAGAATGTTCTCATCATTTGTGTTACTTTACATTGAGCTGACTAAGTTTCTTGAAACAACATGACTTCAGCATTTTACTAAAATTTCAGGTCTTACTAAACTCTAGAGCTATGCCAACTTTTGTCCCTTGTCTGGAGAGGACACATTGAATTGAATTTTTCATCTATCATTTATTTTCGTCTCTTAAGTGAAGACACAACATGCAACAAAAGGAGAAATATTTCTTAATTAAATGTAAATATTTACATGCTAACTCTTTTTAGCTGGAATTTGAAAAGGACAACACAGAAACGTGTTCTCTAATGATACACACTTTTGTGTTTATGTATACACATATATGTACACATACATGTATACTTTTGAGACAATGTAGAAATCAGTCTATAATATCAAAGTTGTTGAGACGAATCATGATGTCTCTATCAGTGGAGTAGAGAGCACAGGAAGAATATGCTTCCAGAAATACAGGTTACAGATGCTGGAGTGACAGCTGCCACCTCCTGATCAAAGTATTCATCTTTTGGTCTTAATTAATCTGATGCAATGATATAGGGGAAAAAAAAAAAAAAGGCAGCATTTTTAACTACTGCTTTTCATTTGTCTTATATGCTACCTCGCAAAGTTGCAAAGCTGGTATTATAACATCTTTATGTGAAAAGTGTTTTACAGCTTTATCCTTTTGTTACATTCTGTCACGTATAGGCAGGATTGCCACATTTTGTAATATACTCCAAAACACACTTTGTGGTGCATTTCAGGCATGAAAGCAAATAACTGCTTTTGTAAAAAAAAAACCAAACCAAAACAAACAAAACCCCCATGTCCAGAATCAAAAATCTGCACAAGCTAGGGAGGAAATAAAAATCACAAGAGCAAAAAACTGAAAACATCAAGAAAAGCTCTGGACATTATCACACAATGGATTCTCATTTGTGCCGTTTTTGCCTAAGAAGGAAGTGTCATTCCTTAATAAATAACATTTTTACCATCTGGGGAAAAAAAAGGAAGGATACAAGTTGAAAAATATTCACTGAGCACATTAAAGCAGCATTCTTGTCATTGTGAATACACATGACCAACCTGCGTCCTCAGTGAGAGGTGAGAGACAGTTTTGGGTAATAAGGCAAGGAGAATTACAAAATGTATTTAATAATAACAGTAATCATAATCATCATCATCATCACCATGATCATCACAACAGCAACAATAATAACAACAATAATGATAACAATAATAACAACAGCTATTACTACTATTACTACAATAACAACAACAACAGCAACATTAATAATCTGGTTTCTTTGCCCGCACTCCTCAGGATGATTTTTTGGCTGGATTTGGCAGTGTTTTTTACCACGGTAGACATTTGCTGGATTTCATTTTCTCTTTCTCTGCCTCCCTGAGCTGGCTCCAGCGAGCTGGTTGTCTGGAAGACAGAAACTGAAGGAAGGAGAGATTTGAAAGAAAAAAGTAAACATTACCAACAAAGACTATAATTGAAAGGGGCTTCATGAGCAAGGGGTGTTGTCGGAAAGCAAAATAGGCGAGGGTGGGGCTGCCTGGGGCTCTTTGTCTGCATGCACACTGGAGCTGCCTGTTGTGCTGCATTGTACTAGGCAGGAATTTACCATCTCACAAGCAGGCTAATAGCTACCTCTACAAACAAATCGAACTATAAAGCTTAAATATTTATAGCTATTTATGACTCCATTTTAACTATTAGTGGCCACCTCTACCTTCAAGACCTAGGGGTTTTAATTTTTTTTTAATGTTTAATTTTTTTTTTCTTTTAATTGATGGGTTGTACTAATTGCTTGTTAGGCTACTGAGCACCACTCCTGTAGCTGTTCTGTGCATGTTCTGCCACCCAGAAGTGACTGAGGGAAAATAACACTACTACAGTTACTTGTCATATTTACAACACAGCAATAATTTAGAACCTAAATTAGAACAGTTTCAGATTCTCTACCTGGATGGTTAGAAATATTTTAATGGTTTTTTTTTTTTTCATTTAGGTTTCCTGCAAAGATTTTTTTTTTCACAAATTTGGTGTCACTTGACATGCATAGAGCAGAAACAGGGAAAATACAAATGGAAAAGAGAAGAAGAGACGTGAAGCTTTAGAGAGTAGATAGTTACTGCTAGTTAGTTGCTTGGATGTGTTTGAAGCAGTTTGTGCAAAGAAATACATATTGTGTAACCATTGCAAATGTTAAGTCTTGGAAATAATATCAGGAATAGCTTTCATTAGATCACTTTTAATCTAATCTATATACTTATGGGATCTAAACAGAGATTTCAATACAGCATACACGCCTACAAATTTTCCTTGATTGCATAAGCTTAAGTCACTTCTTAATATTTTGAAGCTATAGCATGTGCATCAATAAAAGAAAAAAAAGTAAGCCAATGAAAACTCAGTGTAATAGTTAAAGCAAATCACATACTAAAAAATCCCTTGGAAAATCTTGATTACATTTTAAAATGTCACAATGTTTTCTTTTGCCAAGGAGTTTCCTGACTGTCTTACTATGGTGAAGTGTTTTTGTTAATACATGTTCTCTTTTACCATAATAACCTCATAACTCTGGGGGAAATCTCACCACTCAAAATTGCACCTTAAGAAAATAAGAGATTGGTTAAAAGGATGTGGGGAAGTTTTCACTTCGTGGAAGGCTTTGCTTTTAGACATTTCTTTTTTGTTTGTATCTTTTTTAAGGATAGAAAGATCCCAAGTGTCATACGTCAATAAATCTCTCTCCTCTCCGTACAGCAGCTATACTTCAAGAAAGGTCGTGATAACTACCCTGCAAGATCAGCATAGAGCTCCGTAGTTGTAAGCAAAATTGCTCAGTGTGGAGCACACAGAGATGTGGATTTGCTGCAAAAGTACTAAGTTAAACACTTTCTTTTCTGGGATGCAGTGTACTCACATGGTTATATGTTTGAAGGGTCAGTCTCTGAAGCATCCTACAAATTGGTAAGTGCTGGTATGTATGAAATGGCATTTTTAATATGAGAGAAGAAACTGCTTTGTCTCATAAGTTTAATAGAAAAGTGCTAATGATCACTTTCTGTACTTCTACATAAGCATTTTACATCTACATCGAGTAATGTCTTTATTCCACCTAAGAGAGTTGTCAGGAAAATAAAATGATCACTTGTTCTGCATTCCACAGTGATGTATTTAAATATTTCTTGCTTAGTACTTACCAATGTTGGAAACATTCAGAACAGTTCTTAATTTTAACTTTCTGTTGACCTTTTCCCTTTTCCACCATTCTCAAATTACTAAATAGGAACTGCAGGAAACATAGCAGCCAATAAATGGTAACCAAAAGAAGACAGTACATAGACACTTGCCAGTTAGTAAGCATTGACTAAGGCTATATGACATATTTGTGTAAAAACACGTGACTTTACTAGTTTGAAGATTTGTATCAAGCAATATTCAATTCTAAATGGAGGAGTAACACAAAAGAAGGGTTTACCAAAATTTGCTTCCTAAAATGTGTTCATATTATGCCAAATTGGATGTCCTTCTAAAAAGTTATGTAAAACTATAGGCAGAAGAATTTATTGTGTGACAGTTATAGTTTCCACTATGTCTGAAATCAGAGAACATACTGATAATGCTCCATCATGTACTTAAAATCTAAAAAGGCCTATTATATTTTTAATAGTGTCTGAAGTATCACTTATTACCTTCTATATGAATTTCAGAATTTTCCTGAGCATTTCTTATATTTCCTCAAATAATAATAATAAAATAATCATCCTCTACATGAAGATTTTTAACATCTGCGATGTCCTTCTCTTAGCTGCTGAAGTTCCTTTCTTGTTACTATCAGGACCTGGAAAATCCAGAGACTAGGAATAGCTAAACTATTTGAGAGAGAGCTGGATTCAATATTTATCAATCATTGGGACAGGCTTTAATTATAAAATGTTTAAATAAAGTTAGTTGCTGATCAAATATGTCGTAATGACTGATAGGAATTGTAGTCCACTCACTCACAGACAGCTATTGGGGTCATCAGGACTCTGGAGGCTACTACCTTGCAAGAGCATAAAATAGAATTCAGGTTGTGAAAGGTAATATCCTTCAGGTTTTCATCTCTCTAATTTGAAGCCTTTGGGAATTAAAAATTGCATATTTCATTTATGGTGGCCCTGGAGAAATGATCGCCTCACAATTCTCTCATGACCTTCAGGAAGTATAAGCATCCTACGTATTTGACTTTTTATTCTGGAAGGGAAAACAAGAAGATGTAACTAACTGTAAGGTTCACAAGCTGGTAGCTGGCAGATCTTTATACAAAATTTGGAAACATTGAGGGTGCCAAGAACCACAGATTCTACCCTTCACACTCTAAGCATTGAGAAAACCCTCATCACCATGAGAAAATTCTTATCACTGTGAACAAGCATGAAGCACACATAAAGTACATATTTTTGGGAACATGAGGTCCTGAGCTTGGAGGAGGAAGAAACCTTTTCTGTTGCAAGTAGTTATTCTGTAACTTTGCAAAGAGAAGACAAATTGTCCCATTAGCAGTGGAACAAATTGGACATGGTTTCTTGAGGAGTTTGATAGGGTTTTTAACAGCAGTAATTACCACTGCACCCCTCCTATTCCCATACTGAGATAATGACTTTAGGAACTAATTCTCATCTACCACCTACCCCTTTGGCAACAAGAACATCTTGGTAGGTTTTGTGCTATGGAAGCGCTGATCCTGCACTGAGAGTCTGAGATCTCTGCTTACTGATAGTCTTGTACTACAGGAATAAGTTGGGTCTGTCTTCTGCACCCACTAATTTTCCGGAAACTTACAAGAAGTGAGTTATTTTTTAATCTTTTGTCTGAAATTTCTCTGAAACCTGTTGAAACCATACAGCTGGTCAAAAATCACTAAGGGGGAACTACCAGGCACACAGATGGATGACACAGCCTTATTTTCCTGGAAACCAGGCTGTGTCTTCAAATTCCAGCTTCTGTTGCTGTAGTTATTTTCTCACATGCATAAAACACATCAGTTAGTGACCTTCACAAAGTTCAACTGACTTGGATGAGACATAGTAAAACATGTTCTTCAGTGTCTAGCAAGAAAATGAATTCTCTCATTCTGAATGATTACCTGTTGAATGATGCTTTAAGCATATCTGCAGAACATAGCTTCTTCCTACTAAATATAGCAGAGGTTTTTTTGACTTAACTAGTTATCTTGGAAAAAGAGGGTTGTCTTTTACCTTTTGCTCACCCACCTCCTTCACTTATAAGCGATATTAAACCCATTTGCCTGCCTGTCAGCTTGTCACACACAAGTTTACATCTATACTCGTGCACTTATCTGAATCTACAGCCCTTATACACTAAATGCTTTCATAGAGCTGATTTGTAAAAAAAGACCACTCTGCTCTTTCTTCAAGATTAATATTTGTCATAAAGCTTATAAGAGATCAGCCAACTACTCAGCCAGTTCTCTTGAAGGAATAGACAGGTCTTTCTTTTTCTGTAAAACAATTCCCATGCAGATCTGAGCATAGTGAGCTACATATGCATATTGAAGAGAATTTTTTTTTAATAAGACTTTGAGCTAAAGGATTTTTGTGGCCGAGGTTGCTCCTAACAGTTCCCTCCTTCTCCTCCTCTTTAAAATCTTAAATGTTCTGTATTGGCTGTCATAATGCATCCTACTTAGGTAAAGTTTCTTAGGTCTGGTGGTTTCATGTGAATGAAAATATTACTGATTTCAACTGAAAATACTGTGTTGTCAGGAAAAGCCCATTTCATGATTATATGAAGCCTTCATTTCCAGTATATTTGAAAAAAATAACAGAGTAGAAAATACCATGCAGATGAAAAAGAAATTCTTCCTATTTTAACTGACCAGCAAAAAATTAGTCTACCTCTAGTAATTCTGGAAAGTTACTACTCTTTGTGTATACAATGGACTGTTCTACAGATATATCTTACTGCTGGAAGGAACCCCACTGAACCCTCTGAGCAGTGGGAAGAAAATTTGGCTCAGGGGCTTCTATGAGCTCTAGTTAAGAAGTGAGTGATAGAAAGGATGAGTCCATTTTAAGAGTGAACTTGAAAATTTTCTTCAGAGGTGTAACATTCATATGCCAGAGTAAATATCACAAAGCGTCTTTTGCTTCTGAAACTTAACTGCTGTCATAATGACCATCTGTTGGCTGTAGGTTCCTAACATTCCCTGACCTATGACATTTATGACAAATTACGCACCAAAGTGCTAGAGACATCTTGTTAAAATGAAGCCTGAGGCCCACAAGTTCTAACCCCTTTTGTCTTTAAAAGCATGGGTTAAATGGGAACAAGAAGTAGTTTAGACAGAAAACAGACATGTCCATGGCTAAAAGGAAATGAAATCCTAATCCCCTAACCCTTTGACTTTTGCAGCTTGCTGCACAGCAGTGTGCTTTCAACCATTAAACTACCTTAACCTTCTGAAGAGCCAAATTAGTTCAAATTGAGTGAAAATTTGCACATTACCACACAATCTTTGATTGATTCCTGTTTGAAAATTTTATGGAAGACAACCATTTAAGGCAATGATTTGAACCAACAAAATATGTTTCACAGTCACTTCCAGTACACATAATATTTGGTGTCATATAAAAGCAATGTGAAGGAACACTTTTCAAAGTCCAGCTGTAAAACCCAGTGGTGTCAGTTAGATTTAGACAGATCTCTACAGTTTCTTTAGGGCTAGCTAATATGTACAGAAATTAAAAAAATATGCTTATTCTTTTTAACTCTTTCTTTGATGCATTCACCAGCTTATCCTGTTGTGTTGGTTCTGGATTTTTAGCTTAAAGGCTGCAGAAACTCAATTCTTGCTTCAAAATGTTAGGTTTCATATATATATATATATATATATATATAAATAAATATATAAAATTGAATTATAGACCTTACTTAGAAGAAATATAACCTACATTAAAGTGAAAAGGGAAAATTGCAATATTTTATCTAAGCAGTGCAAAACCTCTCGAGTTCTAGCAAATGATACAAAATAAATATCATAAATCAAATAAAAAACCCCTATATGCTCACATTATATTTGTAGCACTTTGCATTGGAATGTCAAAATAGTAAAACAGCACATATGGATGCTTTGAAACAAACACCTGTTGAAGTTTCAAAATAAAATTAATATTTATATTTTTTTCTCTTATCTAGAATCTCAATTGAAATAGCATAAGCCATCACATTGAAAAAAAAAGCGTCACAAAATAATTCCTATTGTAAGTTTCTGATTAACACATGAAAAAATATTATGTGGGGCTAGGATATACAGGATTAGATATCTAAAATCTCCATAAATGCTTTCAAAAACTCTTTTCTACTATATACCATGACCTTTATATTAGATAATGACCTGTGACAACAAAGTAGGCATTACATGATAACATTATATGACTACAGGATGGTGTTTGGTCAAATCACTGTAACACTTCAGTATGTAAGCAATGAGCGCATACACCACCAGCTTCATGAGCAGAAACCTCCAGTCACCTAATTTTGCTGCATAAAGTCTGCTAAACCTGCATCCCTACAGGCTTCTCTTACCTGGGTTTTTTTCCTCTTGCATCTTCAAAAAGGTGGTTTTGTAGCTCTGTGATGTTTCAATCATTTTCCAGGCTGCAGTGATTGACTTTGTCTTAGACTATATCTAGCCATTGACTTCTTTCAAAAAGTTGTGCCATCCTGAAATGAATGAAAACTGCCAAAATGTGTATTGGCAGGAAGGACAGTTTATTTTGATTTGCTTGCCCACTGGAGGATGAACTGGGATTATCAGCTAAGCTGGTAAGGAAAGAAAGAAAAAGATCATACAAGGAAAAGTTGCATGTAAAACAAGAAATCAAAAGAACATGATGGATACATCAGACTCATAATTCAGGCAAGAGTTTAAGCAAGTGTGAAAATCACTCTTTCTGCATTTTCAGATTAAAGGCTTTGTTTAAACTGGTTATGGTTTTAATTTATTTCTGTTAGAAAAATATCAGATGTGATCTTCATCTCCATAAAGGCGAAGTAACCTTAATTTTCTGCCACATTGATTTACACGGAAGGAAATTCAGGGACATAGAACTTAACTAATGCCTGGGAAATTGTTACCTATAGAGGTAAAATGTATCCAGAGTACTTTTATCTAACTTTGAAAATTCAGAGGAGACAGTAAATTATTTTCTTGTCTAACAAGGGTCCATAAGATTTTCTTCAAATTTTCATTCCACAACAGTGTAAGGAAGAGTTTGATTGATTCTTTCTCCAAGGAAGAAAAGGGCAAGAAAGGCAAAAGAAATAGGGGCTGAAACCAGGATAACAGACAGCTCACTGAGCTCAGGGAACATAGTGAAAAGAAGATTTGGGTTTTACTCTTGTACTACCAGTTTTCACTTTCCAGTGATTACTTTGCTGAAACAATTGTGTTGTGGCAGTCAGAATACTTGAAAAGCACAAGCACAAAACAACAAGCACACAGCACAACAAGTAAACAACACAAGCACAAGGAGATGGTGATAAAGCTTAATTCCATAATTATTAATTTCTGAAAATAGAATGGCCACAACTTCTGAGAGTTAGGCCCAGACCCACTTTGAATCACTGAGGCATGAATTTCAAGCTTGTCTTTCATGTTGTCCAATGAATGTAGAGAACACCAGCCAATAATCCTGATTTTGATCATAAAATGTTCTTGGAGGCTGGGAAAATTTTTATATTCAACTTTCTGTGTTTTTCCTTTCTCCTCCCCACTATTCCTCAGATGTTTCATTTTGATGATCTGTATTTTTTTAAATCACCCATAAACCATAAAAATCCCAGTCTAAGCTTATTATTGAATGGAAATAAATTAACATGTCTGAGCAATTCTAGGGTGGAGAGACTTCAAGCTCATTTAATTTAACTCTTAGATTCATTACAGGCTTCTCACATTCTTAGGCAGAAAAACAAATCAGTACTGCACACTTAACAGATGAAATGCCTCAGTAACTTCGTCACTGACAAAGTACATTTCATTTGACCTCAGATACTGAGCATGAAAAGCCACGGAATGACAGCAGAAAGAGTATATCCACACTCTTGACAGGGCAAGCACAAGAAATGGATAAGAAATGGACAGAGAGAACTTCTTCTACACCCACACTAGAGCCGATGCCTGTGCTATTCTGTCATCTAGTCTTTTGAATCACCAAGAGCCCATTATATCTAGCTTACCACAAACACTCCTAAAAATTTCTGTGTGTGTGTACATAACACTTCTTTGATCTTCCAAGTAGCTTATTCATATAGACTAGGAGTTCCTCTTCTCTTTTGCTCAAGAGATATCAAAATATGAATTTTAGTATCTTTCTGCGTCCTCTGAAAGGCTTATCCAAGAGGTTTGACGTTGTCAAAATTTTGTGGAACAGACCTCAAAAAACTTTGTCATTTTGTAAAACACCTCCAACTGACTACCCTAAATCAGAATTTAAAGGCACTGAAAAATATGGGACGTTGATTATGTTTAGAAATTGCTTTCTTTATGCATCTACCGCATCTATACATTTACTGTGGTGTTCTAAATTATTTTGTCATGAAATGTTTGTAAGTAGAGAAGACATACTACTTTTTTTTCCTTTGCATGTTTTAAACTCATCTATATCAATAATGAACATATAAACTTAAACGTATGCAAGCCATGGAGGAAAAATAAAACAGCTTTCTATGTGAGAAATAGTCCTCTAACAATTGTGATTACAGCATTAATTATGAGTTATGCATACCAGTTCAAACTGCAACAATTAAGACATTAAAGTCATTACAAATACATACCAGAGAAAACTACTGGTAGTAAGGATCAGGATTTTATATATATTCCTGTCTCTAAAAACACAATAATTAAAACAAATTAATATTAGTAAGGAGACTTATTAATAGATTTACATTTTCTAAACAAGTTAAAGAGCTTCCTCTCCAGAAGTCAAAGAAATTTGTTTGGATGCCTGACCAAGAGTTGGATTTCAGTTTTGCAAACACTACTCCATACTTCATTACAAATGATCTTTGTAAAACAAATCTCATTAAGCTGTCATAGCCCTTCCCTCACCACGTTTTTTTGTAATCTACTAAATACACCAAAGCAACCCTGCTGCTATCTACAAATAGTAGCAATAAAGACTCTACATGCTGTGTGTAGAGGTAACAGATAACAAAAATTCTTCCATACAGGTTTGAAGCTCTTTAATAAGACTTATATGAGCAGGTTAGCTCTTCCTGCACCCACTATGATCCTTGACCTCAAAAGACATTCAATACAACCAAAAGCAGGACATGTTACAACAACTGCCTTGGGCTTGTCCCATGTGGAAGATAACAGCGTTATTTTTCAGATCTGTGGGTCAGATACTGCTGCAGAAGAGCACTGAGGTCATAAAGCATGTTACAGTTTTCCCCCATCACCCATTTGAGCTCATCTGTCCTAAGGGCTTCTTCTGAAATCTTGGCAGCTCCAGCCATGGTCTGTTTGTCTCAGAATCCTCTGCCAAGAGAGGTGCTTTGGTAAAGCACTGCCTTTGCAAAATGTTTTGCACAAAGAATTAATGTTCTTGCTATGGTGGAATTTTCTCCTCAAAATCTCTAACTGGTTTTGCATACACTACTGATTTAGCTGGAAAGCAGCTTAAGATGTGCAGTTTCTGATTTCTCTTAGAAAGAGTAGTTAAACCGGCCATTTCCAAAAAACAGTTTCCAGGGAAAAAAAAGAAAAAAGAAATAAAACAAAAAAGCCTAAACAAAAAAACCCCAAACAACCCTCTAACCAAGCCAAGCCATCACCATTACAACATTATTTATAACCTTAAAACTTTATAACACAGAAATCCTGAAATAAAACCAGAGTGAATAGCTACCATGTTATTTCAATGGTCTCATGTTACTGGGTAATATTTTGTTAAAACTAGAAAGAGATACTTAATGGAATTTGCAGTATCCATACTTAGATTTATGGCTTATCCAGGAGATGACAGCATTGTTCACACTTAATGATAAAACCCTAAAGGAACTTCATGGGTTCCCTTCCCTTAATCTCCTTATCTTTGCATAAAGAAATAAAAGGACTTTTTGCACCCTCTCCCAGCAATGATGGTAAATTTACTGAAAATACTGTAGACACTACCTATGAATAACTGATGTCAACATATGCTTGAAAATCATATATCTATCCTGATATGGAGAGAACAAATACCCTGTAATTTTTGTATCAAAAATAAAAAACAGGCAGTGAACATAGAAAAAAGCTGAGTATCACAGAGATCTAAATTTATGCTCTAGTCAGATTGTGAAACCAGTCATTTCACAAAATGACTGAAAATAGTAGAGAAAAATTACATGAGATGTTACTTGCCAGTTATTTCGGGTTTTTACTGAAGTAACATTGGAAATTTTCTGCATGCATATAATTTTAAAACATATTTTATACTTATTTTAAAAGTTATCAAAATTAACTGTACTTTTCCCAGAAACAATGTTTACTTTTGCAGTTAAGACTAGCCTCATGCAGGCTATTATATTTTCGAATTTTTTTAATGGTGCTCTATCTACCTATTTTACATATCTCTGAGATACAATTACATTTTACAAAATCCTGATCTCTATCCATTGAAAACTAGACAAAGGACTCTCAGAGCATGGGGAACAAGACAGGATAATTCCCAAAGTATTTTTGTAGTGTGAGTCCACCTCTCTCTAAAATGGCAAACAGGTTATTTTTGGTTCTGATTACAATCACGTGCTCTAAAGCATGTAATCTGTAGGAATGTGGTCAGGTGCATTGACTTCACAACTTTCCCACCTGAAGTGTAATTGGTTGTCTTTTATCAGTGTTTTTAATGTAAAATATGGGCTGTGAAGTCTTCCTTCATTGTTCACAGGAAACTGGCATATATAATGTCAGACTTCTGGGGAGCAATTCCAGGTGATAGTTACCTGGCCAAGGACTGGTTTGGATAGAGAAACCTAGTGCTCTGGAGGAATTTGCAGAGACTTTAGGTCTGAAAACCAGCTTATGCTAGTTTTAATTCCTACTGAGAAAAGCTGTGGTCTAAAGGAGATACATTGGTACAACAGGGATGGAGGGAGAAGTGTTGAACACCACAGGCAGCCACACTTTATAGACAGCTGATGGTCATTAACAAAAAAGAACTTACCTCAGTGTGCCACAGAGCCTTCCAACTCCCTTGGTAGACAAATATCCAGGTCCCATCACAGGAGTATGATCTCCCATCTGTGATACAGGTCTGTATTTAATACTATAATACGTGTGTTACACTGGCTTGATCTGAGGAAGATGCATTTTTTTTTTCATGCATTTTTTTTCATTATAACTAAGGTTATAAAAGATTTCTGAGGTCATGTCTGTGTTAAATTCAGATCCCTTTATGTCTTCAGCACAGGGAGGAGAGAAATTAGCTGAGTACTATGCCTTTGTATCTCAGATACAAAACTAGGATGCAAAATATTGAGATATGATTGCTGATACAGGGAAAGAATGAAACAGTAGCCCTTCTGTGTCTCTAAGTGATTGAATGAAACGAACAGAAAAGAAAAATCATAGAATCATAGAAAGTTAAGCATCATCTAATCCCAAACACCCCTGCCATTGGCAGGGACAGCTCCCAGTCAGCCTGTTTGCTCAACCTGGCCTTGAACACTTCCAGACTTGGGGCATCCACAATCTCCCTGGGAAACCTGTTGCAGTACCTCACCATCCTCACAGTAAAGAATTTCTTCCTAATAGCCAACCTAAATTTCTCCCCTTTCAATTTGTACAAATTGCTCCTTGTCCTATCCCTACAGTTCCTGATAAAGAGTCCCTCTCCAGCTTTCCTGTAGACCCCCCTCAGTTACTGGAAAGTTGCTATGAGGTTTCCATATAACCTTTCCTTCTCCAGGCTGAACAGCCCCAGCCTTCTCAACCTGTCTTCATAGGGGAGATGCTCCCGTCCTCTTATCAACTTCTAGGCCCTCCTCTGGACTTGCTCCAACAGTTCCATGTCCTCCTTCTGTTGGGACACCAGAACTGTACACAGCACTCCAGATGGGGCCCCACAAGAACAGAGCAGAGGGGCAAAAGCACCTCCTTTGCCCTGCTGGCCACGCTCCTTTGAGTGCAGCCCAGAACACGTTTGGCTCGCTGGGCTGCAAGCGCTCGCTGGGCTGCAAGCGCACGCTGCCGGCTCACGTTGAGTTTTTCATCAACCATCACCACCAAGTCCTTCTCGTCAGGGCTGCTCTCAGTCACTTCTCTGCCCAACCTGCAGGTGTGTTTGGGATTGCCATGACCCAAGTGTAGGACCTTGCACTTTGCTTTGTTGAACTCCATGAGGTTTGCACGGGCCCACGTCTCAAGCGTGTCAAGGTCCCTCTGGATGGCATCGCTTCCCTGCAGCGTGTCAACTGCAACACACAGCTTGGTGTCACACCAGCAAACTTGCTGAGGGTGGTCTCAGTATCACTGTCCACTTTGCTGACAAAAATAAAACATGAAAAGTTTTTTCAGGGCTGTTAAAGCTTTACAGTGTACTAAGAACGGAAAAAATAATCTTCATGCAGTATATTTGCACATCCTTAGACCAATCCCTTAGAAAACAGTTTTAAAAAAAGAACAAAAACCTGAAATTATAAATCAAGCTTTCATATACTGAAATGCCATGCTGCCATGGAAAATATATCATAACTGGACAACTGTTTAGAAAGCATTCTTCATATATCTCCAAAGCTAAAAAAACATAAAAAAAAATAAATAAAGAAATATATCTAAGTACTTGTCAAATTTTCACAAAGGTGAGATGATCACTTTTTGAACTTGACAGAGACTGAATCCTACTCAACCAGAATGATAAAAGAGATCCTGAACAGCTTAGACACAAAAATACGTAACATTTGTTAATACACATCTCAATGTCCACTGTGATAAGAAAAAGTAGAACGTATTAGCTGAGCACATCAGATACAAGAGTTGTGACCCTTTTGCATGTAAAGGGCTATGTTAATTTTCCAGGTAATAAGAGACAACTTTTCAGGCCTACTATAGTTCATCATCAGAATCAACAAAGTTTCATCATCAACTTCATATTTGGGAACTTATGAAATATTGTTGTGTCTGACACTCTAGTTCATTCATTAAAACACTCATCTGGTCAGCTAAAATCACCTAATGGATACTGCCTATGCAGCTTATGTCTACTGCATATTGATGAATTGTAGATCTATTGCATAATCTGTAGGCTGCAAAATTGCTGTTTAAAAAGGAATACAGAACTTGGAATTTTGTAAGTTATCACAGGCAACCATGTCACTTGTCATTGATTTCACTTTACCTTGCAAAAAAACCCCCTGGAATTTTGACTTTACTCTTTTTTCATTGTCCTGATATTTTACAAAAATTCTTTCTACTAACAGGACAGAAACTAAAAAATCTGCATGCCTAACTACAAGGTTCTATTATCAAGAGCTAAAAGGTCTGTTCCTATAGCTCATGCGGATTAAATTAAAACAATACAACCCCCTTTTCTATTTCACAGTAATTAAAGTGTTCATTTGCTAAGAAATTTTACCACTTTCCTTAAAAGCTTTGGATTTCAACATGTAAATATCCGATTTGAAGACCAGCAGCCTCACAGTGGGATATGAAATCTGTGAGCCTGGATAATACCTTTAAAACATTCAGAAGTGACAACAAAATATCTTTTTTGGACATGCCAGAAGGAGTTAACTGTGATTAATTGCTTTTTACTCCAGCTCATTTCACAATTAAGATTTCTGTCAAGGAATTGTCAGTATAAAACAATATATCAAAGTATAAATATCACTAACAAAATGGCACAGGAAGATATTCTGTGACTACCTAGAACTGAAAGCATTTTATTGAAAAAGTCCTTATTTTGTTTGGCAGTCATCCATGACCTCCCACTGTTGACAAAACTAGCGGCAATTGCTATTTGAAGTGTACCAGAAGATGATCCTGCTCAGCAGAAGCTGCTGCTTTAGCGCATTTAGAGGATTTATCTTTAAATTAATATTTTCATCTAACACTCTCACTATAGACCTTACATAATCTTTAAATTATAGGAAAATGCTAGAAGGTTGTTCTGAGATTTGGCAGCTGAAGTAATGCTGGAGATTTATAACTCTCTGAAGTCGACATTTGTGACTGACCTACAGCACACCAGGGCTGCTATTTCACTTTCCTGATTCATGATAAGTGCAGCTGTCTCCAAATAAGCCTCCAGAGCCCGTTAATGCCCAGTTCACTCCCTTATGGTAAATATGCACATATCTAGCTTCACTTTTTAATGCTCTGTTGCTGTTGAATAGAAAATTGGGTTTTCTATGTCCTTCTTTAAAAATAAATTTTTCAATTATCTAGGCAGAGTTGACTTTAAAAACTCTAGATCATACATTTATTTTTTTTGTCTAAATACGTATTAAAGAAAAAATGCTATTTATACACTAAAGACTGTAAAATCATATATCACTTGATTGACGAATTTTTTATCTCTCTTAGTGTAGTCCCCGAGCTTCCTTTCCCCTAGCTTCCTTGCATTTGTTGTGTGAAGCACATACAACTAATTAACAAAATCATTTGCATGATGATATGAAGGTAAATATTAGAAATAAAGAGAATACACATTCATACAATGTTAAAAAAAGCTCCAATGCATTTGCCATCCCTGCTTCAATTTGTTTTTCATTAATAAAATATACATTGTTTTCCATTTGGAAAATTTACTAGTGGCAGCACATTTAGCACACAGCTTTGTCTCTTTAGTCTTTGTTTAAGCACCAGCGATGGGTTTTTTGTGCCATTGTCTGATCTGTCAAATTGGATGAGCATGTGTGTTTAGGGGTGCAAAGATGTGCGGCCACATCTGCTGTGCAAAGCCGTGAACTCACAACTCTCCCCACCATTACAATGTGTTGCACTCTGAGCTCCTTTGTTGTGATGGAGCTGCTGGTGGTTGTGTGTCTGAAGTGTCACAAGTGTCAGGCCTCATTATGGTCATGATAATCACTCTAAAACAACCACTTATTTTGACCATTTAATATTGAAGGGTAGGAAATTAAAGGCTAGATACCTAATAGGTTTTGTGATATTCAATTGATTGTACATTGGAATTCAAAACCACAAAGCAAAAAATAAAGAGGTCTGTTAAAAGAATAATGTCTTTTGTTCATCTACAGAATAGTTTTTTAAATGATACCAATAACAGCATGCAAACAGTTGACAAACCATTTAGATGGTGTTTTAGCAAGTGATCAATTTCTTCTACGGAATTATTTCTGTAGAGTTATAGAACAGGAGATATTTAACACACCACAAAGATTCCTTAAGCTTGTTTTTATTCTTTTTCCACATTTATATCTTACAAATTCCATTGTCTTCAGCACTCTACTGGGCTTAGCATTCAGTGTTTATGTTAAAAAGAAATAGATCTTTATTAGTATTCAGATCACAGGCTTTATATTAACTGATTACAGAAACAACAGCTGTCAAATTTGAATCAGAATATTTTTGAGTTCTTCAATGTTAAATGGAGTTCAAAACTGCAGTTTTGGTTTTAGGTATATCTATATGATAGTTACATTATCTTTCAGTCACTACTTGATTTAACAGTTAATTTTATTTGTAAAAGTGAAAAAGTAATGACTTCAAAAGGAAGGTGGAAATTCATGTGTGATATAGAAACAGGAATTCTGTCAGAAATTCAAATATTTGAAGGCATTTGTGTTCCACATTGAATTTTTCTGAACATATTTCTTACCTATAAATCATATCTTTGACTTTTATTTTTCTTCACAAAGTTACTTCTCAGCAAATGTGTGTTAATGGTTTTGGAGAAATTTTCACTACAGTCAAGTTATGAGTGATCATCACTAATTAAAGAATACAGCTGATGATCTTTATGAAATTATGCTTACACAAAACCTACATCTGTTGTCACTCTAATAATACTCTGCAGCCCACCACAGGATTAATCAATTCTAATCTAGATGGGCCTTTTTAGAGACCTTAGACCTGTATGGCCTCATTAATTCAGACGGTACGTGACAGTTCAGGGGTTTCTTAAACCAGCCATAATCTGCAAAAACAGACCTCTATGGCAGTTTGAGATGCACACTGTTTTCAGGTTAGAATTCCTGTCTTCTACCTGAAGTTAATGGGCAGCAAAATTAAATTAAGTGGACTCAGTTTTCATCCTGAATTTTAGGGAATTATACACAGCAGTACTCACTCACAACACAACAAAGGATGAGAAAGTTTACAGGACCACCTTTATAAAGCTCTAGTGTCATCCAAAATATTTCAAGCCCTATAAAAAAGCATAAGAGAAGGCAAAAGATATGAAAATTAAGTAGGAAAATACAGAACAACTCAAATATACACTGTCTTAAGTTTGACCCATTTTATTTTTCTTATAAACTAACCAACCAGAATTGCTGTTCTACATAGGCAATGTTTGTTCACTTTTTTCCATCTCTCTGTGAACTTTTAACACTTGTCATTTGTCTGAGGTCCTGTCGTCCTCTTTTACTGACCCCTCTCTTACACCTTTCCAATGAAAAATAAACCTCAGTTTCTCTCAGCAGGCATGACACCCTCTGTAAAGGTGTTAGTTACTTTCCTCTGAAGAATAAGTGTACCCTGTCAGGGATAAAAAATGAATTACCAGGTGATAACACTACTATCTCCTCTACAGCTAGTCTGGAAATATGAGTTTAAATCTTTAGGACATAAAAACCCACTAACTAGTACACAGTTAGCTAAATATACAAAAGATTCTTTATTTTTGTCTATGTCAAACATCTGAAGGATATATAGAAAAATATTATAGATGCATTGTCATCACTTTGCTCTCATGTATGGACTTGGGAAGGCAGCACAGTGCTGTGAATGATGTCACTCTGAAACTGTGCATGACCACTTTAGCCAGAGAGTAAAACACCTCCAGAGAACACCTTTTAAAAGCACTGTTCCTTTAATGTCCTATTTTCATGATCAATGAGTTCAGTACCCCACAGTAGAGTCCCTAAAGAACAGAGTGTAGCAAACTTTCCTGGCCATAGCCCTAAAGAAAGTTTTATTCTAGCTCATTGAAACAGAACCATATTTAACTCAATGAGAGAATAACGATTAGTTAAAAACCATATATTTCAGCTGCCTTAACATGTGAAGATCTGTGCCCTTGAGATCCTGAAATTATAAGAACTGGGTTACAAGTAACTCAGAGGCGATCTTGCTCTCTGCTTTGATGGCATTAGTAACAAACTTCTGCTAAAATAAATAGAACAACTTATGCCAAAAGGGGTTAAATGCCACAGAAAGTTCAGATCACCTATGAAACTTCTAAATTCTGATATAATCTGAACTTTGCAGCTCAAGCTGTTCTATTCAGAATTATAGGTAGACAACAATTCTTTAATTAGGTCAATTAAAATGAATAGTATAGAAACAAAAAGAGAGCTAGGGCACAACAGAAACACTGCAGAATTTCCAGATTAGGATGCAGTGAAGACTACAAAGCAGAACATTTTAAAACATTATAAATAGAGAGCTATTTATAGTGCTAGGATTTTTCGTTACTACTGAAATCATGCATTTAAGAGAAAAATTTTTAAACTGCAGCTCCAAAATTGAAATAATTTTCCACCTCTGACTTTGTGGTTGCTATAGAGAGCAACAGAGGCATGATGGCTTCCACTAAACAAGGGTTTGCCCAGAGGACTATGAAAGAAGTGACACTTCCCCAAAACCTGTGGTACTCTTGGAAGGTGGGAAGGGATGCACTAGTCACTCTGAACATGAACAGTCCGTGACCAAGGGCTGATTCGGACGTGCTGAAAGACTCTTTTATGAGTGACTTCAAAGAAACGAGTTGGGACTTTTCCTAAGGAGAGAAAAAGCCCAGTACCTCTTTAGCAAATGAATATTTAACTGTCAAAGTCAAGCTTTTAAAAAGAATTTTACTGCTTTTTTTAAAATCCAGAACTGAGATTAAAGGTTTGGCTATGTAGACCAAAGGTCCTACTAAAATTCTGGAAGGAAAATGATGCCTTTTAGAGTTCCGTGTAGAAAAAATGCTACTACTATCCTCTTGAAAAAAATAACAAAATAATAAAAACCAACAAAAGCAACAAACCATAATAAACTGATATAGAAATTATAAGTAAAGTGAACAACTTTTACTTTGAAATATATATAGATGTATACTCTTCTCCAATGAAATTCTCATTACCTCTTTATTGATTTCCATGTTGAAAGACATTTTAACTTCTCTGAAGGATCAGGGTTATATTCAAAACAGATAATATGAGCATGTCTGCTGTGTAATCAAATAGCCTAAAATAACCTGTAACCTAGGAAATAAATTAAGGCTTCCCTTTTTAAAACTATTTGAATTTGTTATTGCTGCCACAGTTCAAATTTTTATTGCTTTTGAGGGAATACTAAGGAACCATTCTACCATCCACAGGAAAGTTTTAACTTTAAAGTTAAATAAATTAAATTACGAATAAACTGTTGGTATTGGAAATGATGTTTAAATCAGAAGAAAGTGATGTTTTTCAGACAATATATTTTTGCTTCGTTACATCTCAAGAAGTCTCAATGTCAGTATTCTGAGTTATATTTTTATGTGCCAGATATGTGTCTTTATATTTGTTTTGATAGAAGAGCAGTCAACAGACTATTTCATGGGCAATCAATTCAAGATAGTAATGAGGAGATAGTATGGCCACAGCTAACTGCACACAGATTGGAGGGTCACATATTTGACACAGATCTAGTATGGTCCTTAATGAATCTATATATTTGATTAAAGTTACGATGCTTTATAGCACTAAATAGCTTTGCATGGAAAGCTAGTTCATTTCAAACAGAGTTAAGAGAGCCATCCTGTTTAAAAGAAAGTAACTTCTGGAAATTTTCAAAAAAGTTTAAAAATTTCTTGTGGATGGCTTCCAGTATCTTCATAGGCAAAGAGGAAGACTAAGTATAAATATTGTAAAAGACAAAGAATGTATCCAAATATGAAATCCTTGATGAAACAGTACGTCACAAAATATTGCAACAAAATTCCTGGATTAATTTAGCCTGAAATCTTCATTCTACTAGTTTTCTTCTTTTTCTTCTCAGATTTTTTTCCTTTTTTTACCACCCTATCTTCTCAATTGTTTCACCTACAATGCCCCTGATTTATGAATTTCTCAAAATTCCTCTTTCTCATCTTTGATACCAGTTGTCAGTTTTCTATTTCAAGATCTTGTTTTCTTTTCCAGGTTATTTGTCTCCATCCTCCAAATTCCTTTCTTTTAAATTTCTCTCTCCTGTCATAAGTTGATTATTCCCTAAATCTAATTTTCCATCAGCAAGTGTAACTCTCTTTCCCTCAATTAGCTTTCGTAAGAATTCACATTAAATGGAAGCCAGTTTGAAGAATGGAAATACAGCTCCACGAAGATCAATAGTGGATCTCGTCCTGCGTCATGACCTCCACCAAGGAATGTAGGTGTCATCATCAACAATTTCAACATACAAATAATGACTGTGCTAATAGTTCAGAAAAATGTATTCCCATTTCTAATTTAAAAGATCACAAATGACTCTTTCCCCATTCCAAGTCATTCTTCAGTGAGGCTGCATTAATAGCCATCCATGCATATCCCATATGGAATCTGCATAAAACAATAATAGGGTGCAATTTGTAATTCTTTACCTGTGAACTATCCAACATGTAAAGTGCAATTTCCAGCTGAGACAAGCTTAGCTTGGCTAGGAAGATAAACCCATTCTGGCTCAACTGACTCAAGCTGCTGCCTGTGCATGAAGCAGAGTCCTATTTTGAGCTTTAGCTGTTGCAGCATACAGAGCAAACACAAGATGTACAGGATGTAGAGCAAGCATGCATGTTGTGATAAAAAAATAGCTGCAGCATCTAACCTCGTATTATAACAGAGATGTTTTAACCTCAAATTCCATCTGCTTTGTAGCACAGACATAGGACAAATTACAACCAAATTTGAAAACGGTATATAGACAATGCATTTTCCTTGATGCTATCTAACCTTATTCTTTGGGGAAATACCTATATGTTTATACATCTTGGGATAAATTGCTCTTTTGCCATACAGATATTTTTTGTCACCACTCTTGATACTCTTCAAGTATCAAGACAAGTAGACACCAGAGACCAACAACTTTATTGTAGGACTAGGCTGAGTGAGACCTGTCATATGCTTTGCTTTTGTTCTGCATTCTGGATAAAGATCATCTGTGCCATCACACTTCCTTGAATCTCTACTTTCAGGCTAGCAGTGTGAATATGAACATCTGGAGGACAATTTATTTCTCCTTTGTATCACCTTTGCAATGTGTTAAGGGCATGTGTTTGTCTTCTATTAAAATATATTGCACCTCTCTATCTCACTCTTACAACTCTTCATAACTCTACAGTATTATGCTACAATGCTACAGATAGACTTTTTTCTTTCTAAATTCCAGGTTGTATATAATCTTTTCCTTTTTGGCTTCTCTTTATGCCCTCTTGCAAAGTATCACTACAGAAAGCATGGCCATAAAGCAGCTGGCAGGGATTATGCCTTTTGTCACTCTGCCTTTTAGGAACAGAGGTGGTGTTTTTCTGGGTGGTTAACAACACGGGCCTTTTATGCATAGAGTGAAGGCCCTTGTTTCATTCACCACCAGGGCATCTGTTTTTTGTTTGCGATAACAGAAGTATTAAAAAGGAAAAACAAAACAAGAAACTTGCTTCCACAGTATTTTGCCCTACCCCCAAAAATATAACCAGAGTCCAGAACTGAAACATAAGGCTGGAAAATTATTTGAAACATATGCATCTCACATGTAAATTCTGGGCCAGAAAACTAACTTCAGTAAGTAGCCAGAGTTACAGAATTCTATATTGAATCATAGTTTAACTTTTAAAACACCATTCCCATTCCAGAACCTCTCATAAAGAGATGGTATTCTCAAAACACAGGCTTTTAGGATGCATAGGTTATTTCTCCATGTAATATTCTGCCACAACCAGATGAGCTGTGCAAAATTGAAAACTAGATTTCTAAGAAATGATATTATCAGTTCAGAGCCGAGAGCAACACTGAATGCTGGGACTAACCTGTTTCTTCAGATGTAATTTTTATGACACATGCCAACTGTAATCTCCTTTTTCTTGCCGTTTCTAACAAGATCTTATT
Organism: Corvus hawaiiensis; assembly: GCF_020740725.1. Lineage (NCBI taxonomy): Eukaryota > Metazoa > Chordata > Aves > Passeriformes > Corvidae > Corvus > Corvus hawaiiensis. Next base: position 56,762,057 of record NC_063255.1, read on the forward strand.
GTGGAAAACTAACTCCAATGGAGATTAACTGATTTACAATCATAGAATCATTTCCACTATCTCTTTACATTTATCATGTAAGTTGTAGAGCATGACACAGGTAAAATCCTGTTGCCTGCTTTGAACTAGTGAACATTTCTATTGCCCATGCCACAAAACTGTAGGAAAATGTTTAATGCAACAGTAAATTTCAGTTTTCTACCAGCTCTTCGAAACAATAAATTTTTGTCTTCAATAGCCTATATTTTTTTTCTCTCAGAGAATAAAGCATTACTCTCTGTGAGTGATAGCAATCTGTTTTTCTGTCCCAGCAGGAATATATTAACCAGGAAACTCTGCACATGATTATATTTCTTGGCTTAGAAAAGACAACCATTAAAATATATCAGTGAAAAATAACATCTTCCTTTCAATTAACTAATATCTACGTTTAATGAAGCTCAGTTTATAGTGATTTTCTGGATGAAGTGCTTTTCTTTCAGCCTAATTATGTGCACAGCTTTCAGACAACAAGGAGTGTCTTTAACATTAGATAAGAACCTAGGCTTTTATCTCAATCAATAGTCTTTAGCCTTTGAACTCATGTCAGAGCAAGACCAGTCCGTCACATTCAGTTCTACCTGACCTCTTTCTTCTTAATGCACACTGCCATTTACAGAAGGAAAACACACAGATATACAGTATATGACCAAGTATTCAGGGCATTTTGTGTACAGGGGGATGGGATCCTTTATGGCTGCAGAAATGGGTGACTGAAATGATGATGTTAAAATTTTCTTGTTTCCTTTCACTGGGCTTTGTGTATCTCAAAGGAGCCCCATATGGTGCTCTTTGTCCGTGTCATTACCTCGTTACAGCCGCTGTCTGCCAGCCAAAGGTAGAATGCTGCAGCTGTAGACAGCGATACAACTGGAATTGTCTAAGGTCAACAGTGCCGTAATTACTTTAAAATGTCAGCGTACAATAAAATACAACAGTTCATCTGGCAGAAAGCAAATTAGCTTTGACCATAGCGTAATTACCCTTTTCTCAGCACCATTAGAAGAGATCAAATCTCCACATTCAGTGTTTGAGGAAAGGCCATCAGAGTACACTCTACCTGACAAGGATGCACATTTGCCATTTTGAGATGTAATTAATTGTCCCTATAATAGAAATTTTTATATTTGACTCTGGAATTGAAATACGTAATAACCTGGCTTCTTCATATTTAACCATTTCTACTCTGAGTAGATATGCATTGCAAATTGAAACTAGGCGATATCAACACAATGAAAACATGTTAACCACTCGATCAGTAGAAAACTGAAACACAGTTATTTTTATTAATTGGCTTAAGCTTTACTGGACAGCCTCTGTTCTCACCAACACAGGTGTAAATCTGAGATAATTTTACTGAAGCAAGTGACGTGACTCTGGATTTATACAGGTTGCTTTGACTTTGGAACCAGTTCATTATATTTTTTGGGCTATAAAGTTTTACCTAAAAGAGAAAAGAAATTAAGAACCCAAAGCACTGGACACAAGAAACAAATGATTACTTTTCCAAAACTGCTGCCTTCAATTTATCTTTTCAATGTCATCTTGTTAAACTGAATATAACAGTACTTATTAGAGTCCAACTTCAAATCCTTATCCCGATCTGAATTTCAGCCGAAAACTCTTACAATGAGATGGGGCTGAAGAACCTGGGGTGTTGGGACAACTGCCTCATATTGAAGAAGCTACTTCTTCCAGGGGTTTTATTACCAGTATGTTCACATATATGTTCACCAGTTACATCTTATTCTGGTAAATGGGGAACAAATGGCAAGAAGCAGGCCCGTGACTACACTTACCGTAGGGCAAAGCACAGTGCCTTGCATGTATGTTCAATTTCATTACTATTTAAGGGTTTTGAGGGAGGTCTAAGCTGATTTGAAATGACTTGCAGTGTCTGAGCAGTATTCTGTTGTGTGTCTCAATGTGGATTCACATGGAATAGCTATTTCATACCAGAAGTCCCTTATAGAGTATTTACCAAATTCCACCAAATGTGAGACATTACTATGCATTGTGCTGTGGGTTTTATTTATGCCTGTAGATGTTAAAATTGCAGATTGTTCTTGTGACTCTAGAGCTAAACCATGAAAGATTTGATTAAAAAATCCCTGAATGTGGCTGGTAAGAAAGATAAAAATGTTATAGTGCATGTCAGAAATACTGGAAAGCACATAAAAATCATGGCTTTTAAAATACCTTTACTCTGGAAAGCATATATTTTTATACTTAAACATAATTTTGAAGACCAATACAGCAAATAACACCTTGAAAACTAAAAGAATATCTAGACCTAGTTGCAATACTTTGACAGGTTCTAACCACCACATCTGCCTACATATTTGCTCTCTCTCAAGTGTCACAAGTTCTTGAATCATAATTATACAATGATATTTATACTTACAATATAAATGCCAACAAAGCCTTTTCTCACTGAAATGAATTCTCACCAGGACAGGGCAGATAAACACAAACTAGAAAAAGACTGAAATTTTGCTTTGCTAAAAAAAAAAAAAAAAAAGAAAGGGGAAAAAAAGGAAATACAGTTCTCTGTGGCTTTGCCTGCTTTGTGCCCACAGCCAAAATAAATGTGTTTCACTGCATATACATGTGCATGTTTGAGGGTTTTACTGAAGATCTAATTCAGCTTTCCACATCATTGAATCTGTAGCTCAATCTTACTCATGTACTCATCAGCACTTTCACTTAAAATGGAAAGTTAATGGAAACTCAGTGTAGTCAAATGGGAATGAGGAGGAAAACACAAAAATAAATAAAGCCAAATCACCAAAACTAGGTCAGAATAGAACTCAGCTCTTTATCTCATTTTGAAAGTTTATGTAGAAATGTATGTATAAACAATTTAAATTTTAAAAATTGGATGATAGAAATAACCAGTAAAATTATAATAAAAAAGATACAGAGAAAACACAATGATGAGAGATGAACACACCCCACATTTTCTGGCAGTTTTCTTTATCAAAAGAATATATATTGATATAAAATTCATTAATATTTTCTCTTTAGTATCATTCAGTCATAAGTTTTCTACTGATTGCAGGGTCACCCATATCTGCCTTCAGGAACACAAGGTGAAGGAAAGAACAGAAATGAGCAAATGTTGCAGCAGCCACAACAGCTGAAAGACAAAAATGCCAGCAGTACCATCACCAGTCTCAACAATCATGCCTAAGAAATTCCATCTGAGAGAACACATCAACCAAACAAAGATGTATTGAGCCTGGCTTTGGTCTCATGTATGTGTATCAATACCATAAAATCTATGTCCATCAGTTGTAAACACATTGCACATGAAATCTGCATCCATTTGAAAGTATGTTTGGTCTGCACTGGCATATGGCAGAACACAGGACCAAAATTTAGAGTACCTGTTCTTCACTGGCCTGGCTGAGAAGCAGCATGGTTTGAAATAGAAAATGTTTTTCTCCTAATAGTAATATTTATGAAGAAATTCTGAAAACTTGTTGTTGTCTAAGTTCTGTATGAGAGCAAAACAAAGACTTTTTGCTTGATTTAACCTCTTAAAGATTGTCCATGGAATAACACCCCATTTTTTATTTATCTGCCCTCAGGCACAGTTAGATGAGGACCTACCCATGTAAGGAAAATAGTGGCAATTTTACAGCTGTAGAATAATATATTCATATCCATTTCCTATTTATCAGGATATGTAAGACAAAAACTAAGGATAAATGTATTCATGTCCCATAGAAGCATGAGAAGCACACCACAAATCTTATCTTTTTGTTTTCTGGCTGACTGTGTCTGTTCTCCCGCTTAGTATCTTACCATGGTTTGATCGTATGGTTTTCTTTCAAGATTCCTGAAGAGTGGAAAGATGGGGTGTTGAGGTGAGGTGGCATTTCATAAATACAGGATAATGTCCACTGGTGGTGTTTCACATTACATTATCCAAGGTGTCTTCCTCAGGTAATGTCATTATTCAATTATTGATAGCTCATTCAGGTGGCTGAATAACAACTAGCCCTCTTCAGAGTACTGATCCCAGAAAAAATTTTAAGTCCTCTCTACCTTTAAGAAGTACTTGTAGAAATCAGGACGTTTAGGTGTGCATATTCATAGGCAGTCTGGCAGGACTGTAATGATTTAGTTACCTGAAGTACACAGACACCACATGGAGAAATGCAGAGTGGAATAAAAATAGCTGCTGTAGTCTTTTCCCAAAGATGAGTAGATCCATCCTTCTTGGTTTCTTAATCACAGTGCAAAAAAATTCATACACACACATATGAAAAGCTATAAGTCCATTTTACTCTGCATTTCATTTACAAAATGTTCCTGTGCAATGAAACAGAGACACAGCATCTGATGATTCAGCTCTATCTGGTTTTATATCTAATGAACAAAAACATTTCAAACTGTGTTGCAGTGGGGATACTGCAACACGCATATATCAAACCAGGAGTCCCGTGGAAAGGAAATATATATGGACAGACAGATTCTTGATAGCTGTTTCAGAGATGTTTATTTCTCCAGCCGCATGGCCGGAGCTCTGCTGAGGAACTGTTCCAGTCACGGGACCAAGGGTCCTTCTGCCCGCGCAGGGAACACAAACCAACCAATGGGAACGAGGCTGAGCAGGGACAGGGTAGCCCCGTGTCTGTGCCCTCAGGGCCCCTCTCCCAGGGCTACACGGCAGGGGAGGGACCCCAACACCTCACCCGTTTTATTTTAATAAAAGGAGAATGAAAACAACTGGATAAACATAACAAGAACAGTTTCAAAACAAAACAAGCCACCCTCCTGAGTCTTTAAATGTCCAAACAGATTCTGTGGAACATCTTAGGGCTGACAGAAGGGAGACAGAACTCTCTGAGCATGCTTTGTGGGGAAACTGAGGCAGGAGAGGGTTTAACTTCTTCCCTCCCCCTTTTCATCCCCCACTCGGCATTGGAAAGGGATTTTTGGGGAAACAATTGGCAAAAGCATGGTTTTGTGAGGGAAACCATGGATGAAAAAACGGATTGGGAGTACACTGGGGGTAATAGGATATAGGGTAAAAGGGAAAGGTGGGATTAGGAAAGGGAAACTGTAGGGGGGGCTTACAATGGAGATACTGTCTAACATGACTACGATTTTTTGCATATATACTGCCTTTTACAGGAACACCATCAGGCCCAGTGACCTGCGATGCTTGTAACCCTTTTCTCCCTAGTACAATATTAAATTCCACCACCTCTCCATCTCCCAAGCTTGGGATGCATTTTTCAGGGTTATTCTTTTTAATAGCAGTTCTATGCACGAATATGTCTTGCTGGTTGTCACACCTTGTTATAAAACCATAATTTTGCTTAACATTATACCATTTTACTATCCCTAAGGTCTTAGTTGCTATGATCTTTTCCTTTTTCCGAGTGGCTGCTGTTTTCTGTCTCGCTGCGTCTTTGCTCTCTCTTTCGGTCGCTCCCGTGTTGGAATTGTCGGAGCTGCTGGTGCCTGCGCGCTCTTCCCGGGGTCGCGTTCGGGGCTGCGCGGGCCGGGCCGGGCCGTGCCGCTCAGTTCTCCGTGCGTCGCCTCCTCTGGTCGCAGCTTCGCTGCCGCTGCCGGGCGCTGCACCCACGTCTCGGCCGGGCCCCCGAGCGACGACTCCCCCGCGCCCTGCTCCAGCGTGCGTCTCGGCTGGGCGCGGCTCCGTTCCACCGCCATCGCCGCCAGCCGCCGCCCGCGTGCCGCCCCTCTCGGCCGGGCGTTCCCGGGGCTCGCTCCACCACACGCTGCACGGGGCCATTCGGGCACCGCCGGGTCCTGCCGCTCCCACCGCGCCTCGCTCCGCCGCCGACACTGCGGCTCGCGTGGCTCCACCCGCGCGCGGGAACTGCCTCGCTGCTGCTCGCAGAGCGCTCGGTGCACGTGGCCTGGGCCGCACGGTCCCTGCGCCAGGCTTCCCTTCGCCAGGACACAGCTGACATTGCTCAACAGTCTCGGTAACTAAATAATATTCACGAAAATATTCTTCCATCGGCATATATTTTGACTCCAGTATTAACTGTGTCCAAACGGTTTTCCAAAAGCCCTTGGTAAGAATTAAATCCCAAGAAACATAGAAAAAGTTCTTAAACAACCATGACAGGAAGTGTTTCAGTTCTTTTTGAGCTTGAATCAAGCTAAAATTTACAAATCGTTGTTCAAGAATCATTTTAAGTTTAAGATAAATGTCCATATGCGGCTCTGAGAGCCAAGAGTCTTCCCACGGTTCCTCCATAGTTTAGATATGGAATAGCAAAGCAAAACCAAGAAGAGGAATCCAAAGTTTCCAGGGTTTACTCACACAAATCAGTCGCTTAGGGATCGGGGATCGTTCTGCTCACAAATCTCCACCATTTGTTGCAGTGGGGATACTGCAACACGCATATATCAAACCAGGAGTCCCGTGGAAAGGAAATATATATGGACAGACAGATTCTTGATAGCTGTTTCAGAGATGTTTATTTCTCCAGCCGCATGGCCGGAGCTCTGCCCAGGAACTGTTCCAGTCACGGGACCAAGGGTCCTTCTGCCCGCGCAGGGAACACAAACCAACCAATGGGAACGAGGCTGAGCAGGGACAGGGTAGCCCCGTGTCTGTGCCCTCAGGGCCCCTCTCCCAGGGCTACACGGCAGGGGAGGGACCCCAACAAAATTGCTTATACATAACACTGTAGAAAGGAAGAAAACAGATAAGCATTTAAAAAAAAGTGTTTTGATGGATACCAAAATGATCCTAATTGATTGAAAATTTTTCAGGCTAATAGCCTGCTTTGAGAGAAAGAGACGAAGCAGTTCAGAGTAGCATGTAGTTACGCATAGCACAAGCATCTTCTGATACCCAGTATCATAGGCTGCACCAGATCTCAAATATCTTTGTTTTCTATTTAAAGACATAGACGGATAACTACTGAAAACAAAACACGACATGCAATTTCATGATGCTCAGTATGGCACTCACTCTGCATTCATAATAGCACTTTGGTTGCATAAAAACCTCCCTAAGTTTCTGGAGAAATCCTGTCACATATAACATTAAACATTATTTACATTTAATTAGGCAAAATCAAATCCTGCAAGTTAGTTCATTAGATTTCTCTGAGGCCAGTTGTTTATGTAAGCACCCAATCATTAATATGCAGCTACTTCCATAATTATAAGGCTGTCAGATAAGAAACCTGCTGCCTTGGACAGATAAAGAAACTTGGAGACATTCACAGATATAAACCCTGATTCAGCTCTATCGTGTTTGGAAAAAAACTCAGCCAGAAATGCAGAATCACTTTCCAATGCAAACCAGCCACACAGAAGTGAAACAATAAATGTCACATTAATATGACTTAGACAGGAAAGCAAAATAGAAAATAAGGACTGCAAAGTCTTACCCCATTTTCAGAAATAAGGAAAAGACAAAGAAGTTGAGCTAAAATGTTTTGTATAATTCTAAATTTATAAAGGTGGTGAAATCATACTTTCATCTTTGACAGGAAGGAATTTCTTTTAAAATGGATCTTTATTTAGGCAGCAGCATCTCTGAATAATATGGTGAAATTCAAGGTGGGGCCAGCGTGTTCCTACTGAGTACAATCCAGGATACTTGGCAGTTATCTAACAGGAGAAAGATAGATATCGCATTCTCCCATACTCCTTTTCCTGTGTTTCATCATACCTTAACACTTCCCACAACCACCACATAGGCATGTATGGTCTACAGTGGACTTCAATGTTTATTCTAACTTAGCAGAAGGATCTATTCTCAAGAGGATCTATTCTCTTTTTTTTTTCATAGATGACAGAAAATAGATTAAACATTGAATTAACTGGTCTCCTAGGGCAGGTTTCCCACTGGACCTTCTTTTACGAGATATTTTATCTTCAACTTCTAAGTATATACAGAATGAAAACACCCATTTCTTGAGGGTGAAGCATGAGATTGCCACAAGAAAGGGGGTATCTATCTCATTTGAAAATCCTTCCAGCTAAGGATTGATGCTAACCTGGACACCAAAGTATCTATCTTCTTATAGGAGGAAAACTGCCACTTAGTAACTCTTCTGGTTAAAAGAAAAAGTCTAAATATTTATGTAGAGCCACATTGCAGATTGCCCAAGACATCCACACGGAGCTGCTCTGTAGGACACAGAAACTATGGAAGGTCTTGAACTGGCCTTTTGGATAGGCCTAAGGATTTTGCCCTAGAATGGCTAGCGTATCTGAAGTTTGTTGACATACACTGCCTTTCATAGCTGCAGATCCAGGCAGGGACAGAACCATAGAATGACAAGTTCTTGTCCTCAGCCACACAGCCAGAAATTAGATTCCTTCTGCAAGGAGCTGACTCAAAGTTACAGAATCAAAACTGACACCAGCTCTTGGCTCCAGCACCAGTGATGTGCCCTATCACAGCAGGCCAAAGGCTGATTGTGGCCCATGACACTCTGGGACAGGTGTTTGCTGGCTGACAGAAAGATGTGGGACTGACAGCCTTGACCAGAGTCTGGCACAGCCTTGGGCAGGGTTTTGCCTAAGGTGATAGAGGGGTATTGCCCAATAGTTTGTTATTCTGCCGCTTAGAGCCGTAGAGCTACAGAAGTACAGGTCAAGAACAAAGTTCTGGTCTCGTTCCATCCCTCCTGTGTCCCTCAGACAGATTGCTGCTTCTTTCTACATAGCCTTTCACTAAGGCGAAGGAAGAATACACATGCCCAGACTGCGCTGCCCCATTGTCTCTACAACGTATGAAAGGTTTTATTAAGGTGGGGATCTGTCTCTTCTGCCATGGCTCAAGTGAAAGAATGAGAGGAAATGGCCTTGAGTGGTGCCAGGGAGGGTTCAGCTTAGATATTTAAAAAAACAGAATCACTGAAATTGTGGCAAGTGTGGCTAGGCATTGGGGTAAGTGGCCAGGGGATGTGGTGGAGTCACTGTCTCTAGAGGTGTTCAAGAGGCATCTCTGTGTGGCCTAGGGATACGGCTTAGGGGTGACTGTAGTGGTACTCGGTTGATGGATGAAGCAGATGATCTTGAAATTCTCTTCCAACCTCAATGACTCTATGTTTCTATGGTCCCACAGGCAGCAGTACTCTCCCCACGCTGTGGGTGATTGCAGCTCCATGCCACTTGCCCTTTATGTCTAAAATATACCTGGAATTACATTTTTTGTTTCATGGCTGGTTCTTCTGGCTTGTGTGGTCTTTTGTGGAAACTTTCTGGACTTTTTTTTTTATTGTCCATATTACATGTGATTTTTAGATCTTTGGTTATGTGCAAAGAGGGGGGTCAGTCTCTTCTCCCAGGAAACCACTTACAGAAGGAGAGGACACTGACTTAAGCTGTGCCAGTGGAAGTTTAGGTTAGACATGAGAAAAAAAATCTTCACAGAAAGAGTGATGGGGCATTGGAATGGGCTGCCCAGGGAGGTGGTGGAGTCACTGTCCCTGGACATGTTTAAAGAAAGACTTGATAGGGCACCCAGTGCCATGGTTTAGTTGATGAGGGGGTGTTAGGTCATAGGTTGGACTTGATGATCTCAAAGGTCTTTTCCAAACTAGTTTGTTATGTGATTCTGTGATATGTAATATACACATATAGAGTATATCTTCATCCTCCTTATGTGAAGGAAGTGGGGAGACATTCAGAAACTGCTCTGAGACGATGTGGGTATGATGGTTTCAAAACATGGAACCCGGATCATCACCGGGAGTACGAAAACACATGGATATGTGCCAAAAGCCATGTCCTTTGTCAGTTGCACGAGGGCTGTTACGATCTGGTTTAAACCCAGAAAAGCAAAGCAAGCTAAGTCTCTGTGCATAAACCGGAAAGAAATTAGAAGGTTCAAAATATTCCCAGAAACAAGATTAAAACCAAACGAGGTTAGATGTTGATGCCAAAAAATGGATGTATTTTATTTAATAGTAAAAGAGGCAAAGAGAAGGGAAGAGAAAAGAAAGAAAGGAATGGAGAAAAGAAGTGTGCGTGGGGGGGCTGGGGGGACAGGGAGAGGTGACAGGGATTAGGTGGAAGCATATCACCCATCCGAGGGTCCCAATGACGTCTCGTTGCTCCCCTCCATCTGGTCTGCTGGTGGTGAGCGTCCCCTGTCACTGCCGTGGCCACGCTGCTACATGCTGCCACATGCCATGCCGCCACACACCACCACACCACACGCCGAAGAGTACAGAATCCCGTGGATTCATATACGCTGTGGCCCAAGTGGGAACGCCCACATGTCTCCCCTGCAGGGGCCAGCTTGACACTGTCCCTTGCAACACTGAGGGTCTGTTGTATCATCTCTGGTGTTCTGGTGCAGGGTCTGGGCACCCCTTTGAGGGGGGCCCCTGTGATGGGCCATGTCACCCCTTCTGCTGTGGATAAGCTTCCCCCCCCCCCCCGGTGAGGACCCCTCAGCTGGGCTCTGCACAGTGGAGGATGGGCAGTCACTGTGCCTCTGACCAGAGGCTTTTCCCAGATACCCAAAGCCTTTCCTCCCTCCACCCCTTTGGTGGAGGGTCTGTTTGAGCCTGGCAGCTGATGGCCCTGGGGCTGAGGTCTCCACCTTGGAGGTGTTAAGCCTGTGCTTTGTGAAATGTCCCCAGCCCTGAGCTGTTACTTTATCTTATCTTCATCATCAAGCAGTGTAAGGCCTCAGTCAGGGCCCCATTCAGGGTGTGGGAGTCTTCTCTGCAGCTTTTGTAATACAGTTTTAAAACTCCTTCAAGAAAATGTTTAAGTCATAAATTATAATATTTCAGCCTCTGACAAGCGCAGAGGGGGAGATCAGCCTGTGGTACTGGGGCTCCATGCAAACCTCACCATGAGGTCATTTTTTTGTGCACAGCTGGGTGCTCTGGACTCTGCATCTGGAAATTTTCATTGAGGTCATCAAAGGAAAACTCTTACTACATATCACAAGCCACTTTCTTGTATACTCTGCTGCTGCAATAGCTTTTCAGATTAAGTGCAAAAAGATACCATTAAAAACTCTCACAATATATAACTGGAAAACTAAGCAGTCACAAAAAAGCCATTTTGCTGAAACACTTTTAAGTCTTATTTGACTATGCCGGTGTATTCATTAGTTGACAAAATCAAAGCTTTACATATTCATTCATTATCTAATGTGTGTCTACATTTCAGCAGTTTCAGCATTTTCACTGCTTTCTTGTATTTACACCAATTGACTAGGCGAAGTTATATTTGTATCTCATGCATGATCTATTGGTATTTTTCACATTTTAAACATTTTAAGCACTCTTGTATCAGAAAAGCCTTTGCTAAATCAATGGGAACTTCTGTTCCAAAGGTAATCATAGGGAACTTCTGTTCCAAGGTCTTCAAAAATGTAAATCAGGAGATGCTAGAGGAGGAACAGAAAATGACTGAAAATAACATTTGGTAAATAATTATTATATAGTATATTTGGCTTAAAGATTATGGCTCTCTAAGGCATTTTTAGATGTAGACAAAGGAAACGTCAGGCAGAATAAGGTTATATTGTGCAGAGAGTCTGTAACAATTGAATCTGTTTTGTTTATTAGGGGACAAGAAAGTCCTGACAAAACAGAGTTATGAAAAAGATAAACTAAGCACTTTCTTTATGAGAACAAAAAAATGCTCACTGAAACTAGATAAAAATACAAGAGGAGTTTTCTTGTTAGGTGGGGCATAGCCTACACAATGAACACAGACATTGGGAATGTATTTTTGGCTATGCATGTGTATATTGGAATTCCCACTGGTTAATAAAAGAATAGAGATTAATCATGAAAAGATTATGCATATATTTTACATATGCATAGCTTTTCATCATCAATAAAATTATCCCTTACTGTAGTGGTGGCAGGTAGTGATCAAGTCTTCAAGCAGCGTGACCTGCTTAAATCTTTGATCCTGTTCTCCAGCAGTGAAACACTGTAGGTGTTTGGCAGTCTCCATCATTGCTCCTCTCACACATGATTTTAGCCTGGCTGGCAAATGGATAGCATAACACTAATCAAATCCTCTTTCACTTAAGGTTGTCATAAAAATTTTCCTCTGTAGTATTTCTTGTGCCACTTCAGGCACATTATATAAAATACCAAGGAGAATGAGGACCCAATTGAAAAACTCATCCAGATAAAGCAGCAAACGAGTATTTTATTAATTAGCATGGTTTCCTTCCTTTCTTCAACCCCAGTCTCCAAACATGAACAATTATAACTCATCCAGTGGTGCTTAGTCACATCTAAAAAGCAAGCAACACCTGTAAAAGGGTTAAGTAACCAATAAACCCTTAGAAAGCAGAAGAATACAAATTAAACACAGTGACAGAGCAAATCCGAAGCCAACCACATGCTCATTGAAGCAACGGCATATTCAAGATATTCATAACATTTACAGCAATCAGCTTAGTGCAAATGAAGGAAAGCTCTGTGTCTGGGTTTTTGTAAGAGCGAGGAAGTTAGCACTGAGATCTGAGGTCTGTCAAATAATTCCTTGTTGAGCTAACCCTGCTTGTCTGTTGGCTTTCAGGTACAGAAGAGTCAAAGAGCAGACCTCTAAGCCATAGGGTCTTTTCTTTGAGGCTAGGAAGGTTTAAAATGCAACACAGAGAAGTGTTTAAAACAGAAGGTGTCATTCAGCACAACTTGTGATCTCACTTGGAGTGTGGACACTTACGGAAGGTCCAAAACCTTGAGGCAGAGTTGGAGAGTGAAAAGCTCATAAGATATTTTTACAAAACTTCACCAAAACACTAAAGAGGCTGACATATAATTTTGCTGAAAATTTTCCTCACCTCCCATCTTTTCAAACTCCACACAACCTGGGTACGTTTTCCTATTTTCTTTTCTTTTACTTTCAACCAAATGAACTTCCTCACTGGCCCAAACCTCTCATCATTCCTGTGCTGTGCAAAGTACCCATGTCTTTAAAACCGGAATTCAGGATCAGATTAGTGTATCTTTAACATAGTAATAATAGATGTCAGGCACTACAAATTCTCTATGCTTGCCCATCAGCTTCTCACATTACTAAACCACAAGTACTGTTTTCCTAAAAAGCACCTTTCATGTAAGCTGCCTTTTAGTGAAATATGACTGCTACTGTGCACAATTTAAAAAATGGCTTGACAGAATTGCTAATGTTCTCATTCCTTCAGGATATTTCCTAATACTTGTAGCCTTTTCATGTTTCTAATTAGGCCAGTAATGGTCCCTGAAGTTAAACCAATTAAAATTATTTACTGTGACACATAGTGTGGAGATAATTATCTGATATCTGAATCCAACTTCTGCTTACTTCGCATCATTACTTAATAGAAAACAGGGAACCTGTTGCCCATGCTTTCATTTTACTTGTCTACCAAATGTGTTTGCCCTATAGCAAACTGTTCAAATAAAGCATTAAAATCTTTGTGGTGCTAATCAAAATGTTTAAAATCCACTCACACTTCCTTTATAGTACTGAGAAGCATAAAAAACTGTCACAAATTACCTTTCACATTACAGTTGCTGATCAATGTAGTATTATACCTACATTGTGCATAGATAATGCAGCTTATGCAGTTTCTAAAAACATTTCCAGCTTTTTTGTTTCTCTTGAAAACATACATGGAACTGAAAAAAGGCTTGACATTTTAGACTTATGGACACAATAAGGGTATTTTTTTTCAATAAAATTGTTTCATCTCCTGATTTTATTTAATTTACATGTCACATTTCCACAACCTGACTTTTTCTGGGACAATTATGAATTGATATGAGGGGATTTTCCAACATACCATGTTTCATAATTAATCCTTTTTAATTTAGCCAAAGTTCACTTGGAATTTACTTATTTCAGAACTTCATGGGAAGGGGGAAAAAGACACATGACAAAAAGGAAAATATTTCACAGGATAGACAGTGTTTTCCACAGAATAACCACTACCAGAGACTTCCCCTTGGGGGGAAAAAAAATCCCCTACATCATGAATTCTGCATTTGGAAACAATCTGGCCTGTTTGCAAAGTGAAACTGGTTGAAGTCTTCACACAGAAACTTGAACCACTAAAAGAATTTATATTTTTGCTGAAATCTGTCAAATGCTGCAAATTACAATAATATAGAAAGGTGTTCGGCAAACTACAGGGACAAGCCAAGACCATTTCCTCACGACAGAATACCACTCCCTTAGCAGAGATAGTGGGAAGTGGCTCTGTTTGCTTTGCCAAGTTCTCTGAGTTTTGCGGCCAATCTGAAACCCAAATGGAGTCCTTATGGGTTTTTCTGATTCAAATTTAACATCACATTTTTGCACTTCTCTGGTAATTGAAAATGTATACATAATCATAGTGTGCAAGAAATGTGCTCTACTTACCGGCTGGGAGAACTAAGCCTGCTGAAACAAATGCCAAACAGGGAACAACACAGCTTGCTCCCCTCCCTGCTACAGGGATGTGACTTTTGGGGGGTGAAGGTAGAACAGTGCTTTATGTTCTGCTGTTCACTGGACTATGTGATAAGTCAGCTGGGTGGCTTACCTCCCTGCACTTTGATTTTTCACATCTGGCCTATAAATCCTTAGCTTAACATTTGAGGCAGTATCAGCTAGATTGTTGTTTATGTATGATGCACAGGAGGAATTATCAAGTTACAAATCCTTATATTTTGTTCCAGATTTTAGTTCATTGGAAGCACAGAAAAATATGAGAAAAATGTATTTAAGGTCACCCCTGCTCTCCCCATTTCTTTAAAGATTTCAAAGTAATGACTTAAATTGAAATGTATAACGAAAAAACATATTCTTACATCATCATTATCTCATTTCTTCTATTTCCTTCAATTGTCCATACACTTCAGTCTTCAACGTGCCATCAACTTGCACTTAAATGAATAAAGCAATTGCAAACATTGTTAGACATCATTCTCATGGGGAAATAATTTCATATTTGGCTACGTTGTCTGTCCTGATAAAGAGGATCAAGTTAGCTCATGGATAGTAACTACTCTGTACATCTTAATTTACTTCATATTTCTTTCACCCTCTTGTCATTGCTAACTAATTCAGACACATTCTTTTATCTTACTGATCACCAAGGCTAATTAATTCTTGTCTGCTCTTGATGCTATTGAATGCAAAGGAATGTGCACCAATTTCTGTCATGAAGGAGTTAAAAACTTCTCAGCCTTCACTCTGGAAGGTTTGTTCCTATGCCCTTTTAGACAATGACAAGCCATTAAGCGTAAAACTAATTAACATTTCAAAAATTAGTGTTAATCAATAGTACACAGCTTCATTGGGAGCCTTGCTCTGTCAAGTTTTTCTGCTTGATTTTTTATACCACATCTTTCAAACTACTGTGCTAGTTTTAGATGTGTTTGCTGGATTGAGAACACAGTGAAACATTAAAAGACTGAAGTCACTAGAAATACATCACTGGTATTTTTTTAAATATCTCCACTAAACTCTAGTTATTTATTCTGCTGTTCCTCCTCCCCCATCATTCTGTTGAGTGGCACACCTGATTCTCATTCATTTTTATTGTTGTACTAAATGACACATTATATTTAAGATAACAATTTATCATCATCATCTATCAGGAGAATGCTGGTGAAATATAAATTAGACTGCTCCTAAAGGTCTGTCTGTGTGGTGGGGTTTTTTATGTTGGAGAGAATAAAAAAGTTTATTTGTTATTTTTGCGTTTGGTGTTTTGAAAGCAGAATGATCATCATAATTTCAATGTATAGAAACTGGAGGAAATTTCCTGTTTTAAAGAAACTTGATTGCTTAGGCTTGATTGCTTGTTGCTAATATGCATTCAGATATGATCTAAATGGTAGAGCACTTTAGTGTCTGCTAAACCAGACTGTAGTGGAGAACTACCAACAATTTATAAATTCAATACTATGTTCTCATGATCGAAATGATAATGACTGACAGCTATGTATATTGAAAAATTAAGGAAGACGTGAAGGAGGGTGCCACCTAAGTCTTCAAAACTGTACATGGGTATTTCATCTTGGCATTTTTGAGCACCAAAAAAAGGAGTTGACAACACAGCTGACTTACGTGGTCTGTTTTTACTTGCTTCATGTTGGAAAGAGTGGAATGTGTACTTATTGTGCTGGTGTGGACAAAAAATTACTGTGAGGGAAACGTTCTATCTTTTCCCATATTTAGTAATTTGCAGTAGAAACTTGAAAATTGTTGTTCTATTTCCTCTAAAATATTACTGCCATCAACTGGGTAATAACCAAAAGCCTGAAGTTTACAGGGAATGTAAGCAAGGGTTAAAGCAGTAGGACTGAGAGATTAGAGGGCAGAACGAAGTAATCAAATTAACTAAAATTCAGATTTAGTAAGATTTAGAGGTAATCCAGCTACACTGTTCAAAGGAAAATGCCCCTCCAGCCTCAGTTATCAGGTGAATTCACTGAAGTGCTGGAATTTCTACAGCTCTATGGAGGAAACAGAGAATCAAATCTCCAGAGCAATGGAGCAAGCCTTGTATTTCAGATGTTATACACCAATGCAGACATAATGGACAGGCCTGATAAGTAGAACATCTCCTCAACCTAGACTTTGAAAGGGACAAGTAGTTACCTGCTGTGAAACCAAATACCATATTGGACCATGCCCATCCTATGGGAATTCCAATATTTTTTGAAGTGAGTTTCTGAGCTGCTCACTGGCTGAGAGTTAAAGCTCAGTGTAAGAATGGAACAGCTCCATTATTTTTTTGTAGGTCAATAGGAGACCTTGCACACCTGCAACACACCTGGCATAGTGGCTTGGAGCCAGGAGGGAGACAGAGGAGAGATTAACCTTGAGTAACGTACTCATCTTGCTGGTTTTAAGGGAACCTAAGAGTATTCTTCATTCTAAATGCTGGGATTCACCTCAGACAGGCAGTCAGGCCATTCACATAATTTCTATTAGTCTTACAGTTTTAGATCTTAAACTTACATTGCATCTTGTTTGCATAATGGTTCATGAAAGAAATGTTATTGCATAGGCAGTAGGCCTAAAGGAAAAGTGGTATTTATGTGAACATCTGAAAAAATAAGTCATGTTCATTTAATTTGTTTTGACTATTCAGTGTTAAATTGAAAGCTGTACAATGGAGAGCTCTGTCATATCATTGATTCAAGTGTATCACAACGTAGCCCCTCAGTATTCTTATAGGATCTGATGTCACTTTCAGCAAAAGTATGTCACTACATTGCATGTCAATATCCATGCTTTTGTCTACTACTTGGTATTAAAACACCTTTCTCAAAGTAAGTAATGGTATTATGAATAGAACCAAGTCCTAAATTATTTTTCTAAAACCAAAGGAATCCCATTTCTAATAAATAGCAGACACTGTGCTTTAAGGCAAATTCATAGTCCCAGACTGAGTAGAATAGATGCAATCTACTTCCAGGATCTGGACCCTCTGATACTTTTGTCTTCTCTGTAGATCATACTTTGTATTCAACTCATTTTAGTCCAATAACATTCATTCAGTTAAAGATTCTACAAACACTTGTGGAAACTTCTGTTTTGTCAACACAGTATGGTTTCATAATTTGATCAAACTGAACCTACTCCTCCAAATCCAGCTAATCTGAATAGAGACTGCTTGAGGAAATTTTTCTAAAAGCCAGGTGGCAAGGAATCAAAGGCTGTTTTCTCATGAAGCATATTGCAATGAAGTTTTTGAAGCTCAGATTCCTTTGCAACTCCAGTGGAGCTGTGCTTAATTTCATTCTAAATGCACAACCAGCAGATTGTGGTTATTGTGATACACTTACCGAAACAGCGATTTAAATAAACACACAAGTATAACATAAAGTAACCTTGCAATATTGGCTCAGTAACAATCAAGGATTCCCAGGAAGGTGTATATAAAACAATTCCTTAAATATGCAGTTCAGTAGTGGGAATTAATTCTGAGACATTTACCTTTTAATTTGTTCTTAAAAAAACCAAACCAGCATCAGAGAGATTTCTTTCCAATCAGCATGTTTTGAATAGGTTAACTGGAGTGATTTCTTTTTCTTGCACCTGAAAACAATTGTCCCTTGTATGTTTTTCACCACGCTTTACTGCCTAGAAGTACAAAAATGACCCATGAAGACTCAAGAAAATGGGTAAAGAAAAGGGGCATTGTTGTGCAGACACCCAAAATGATGGTACAGAAGTTCTTTTCAGTGGACCACGAAATTCACCTCTGACTGACAGAGAAGCAAATCCATTTCAGACTGAAGAGTCATATTAGTTTTGTGCTTTTCCATCTCTTTTCTTTCAAATGACAAAAGTTAAGCTTAGATGTTACAATTTTTAGGAACATTCTACATTATATACAGAATCTCAAAGATCAGAAGAACAAATTATTTACCTAAATTTCCTCGTATGAAATTCCACTTGGATGAAAACTGACCTTCTTTTGGACCTCTGGAAAGCTGTAGGACACTGAAAATAACAAAGAAATCTTAAAAATATAGCTGGTCTGAAGGCTTGAGTGTGATGTTAAAGGAAGATTTAAAGGATGGTAAGTACCTGCAAAGTGTGTGTTAGGGAAGCAGAAATGAATAAAAAATTTTACAAAGTTCTGTAGGTAATACTAGAGTAATTATTTGCCCGGTATCTATCAGTGAATTTTTCTTGTTCAACAGTTTGCTTATCAAAATGTCACTTTTTATGAATTTCAGCAACTGCTGCAAACTGCAGGCTTTTAAAAGCAAACATGTAAGAGAGAAAGAGAAAAATCCCTTCCTGTTACTAGAAACTTTCACATCTCTAACTGGCTCATACTCACAGGACCAGCCATGAAGCAAATGGGGTGTTCCCATGATGAACCCCCTGCACTCCAGTCACAACTGCTGCTCATTAAATACCCATCACTTCACCATGGTCCTCCACAGAGATCTCCAAATCCCGCAAGTCTCCTAACAGAAAGGCACTGAAGTATTTTGAACAAATAAAATAACATTGCTAGCATAATAGCTCATGAGCACATGAGCTCCTTTGGATTTCTCTTCACTCTTAACTACAGTTGTGAAGTGTCAGATCTAAATCCGGTAAGTGGCATGTTCTTGCTAAAAACATTTCAAAATTCATAGACTTGTGCATCTACAAGATGGAACAAGAGAGGCCAGAAGGGCTATTCCTGCTGCTTGAGAAGAGAGCAATACTTTTTCTCTGCAGCTGTAGATACCCTTCTATACCAATAAAACCATGATTATTTACACTATGGGAATGTTCCTGACCACTGCAGACAGTTTAAACTTTTAGGTTTATCCTTTCTTTTTTTCCATGCAGTGTTTTTACAGTCATAATTTCTCCTAAGTGAGCTTCTTGGAGAAAAACATAATACTTTTATGTGTATTATGGGGATGAAGTGAAGTATATGTCAGCAATTTTTTGGAAATAATTGATCTTATTGTGCCTTGCAAGTGAAAATCCACGCATCTGTCCTTTTCACTGAGATATGGTTCATTAATGGTGATACTGTAAACCATTGTATCATAAAGGATTTGCTAGACACAATTTTTTAAAGAAGAATTCTCTGAAGTGTGTCCATTTATCTGTTTAAGTCCTGTCTTTACACACCAGTTAGAAGAATCATCCTTCCTAGCACCCAAGCCAACCTATTTACTACAAGAAGCTGAACACAATCCTGTTGTGAGTGAGAACCAGGCTTCCCAGACTCCTGAACCTCTTCTGAGCTCTCAGAATATGACACAGTTGGATCTCATTGCAGATGTTACACCTCAGTAATTAAACAGGTATCTATCTCTTGCAAAGTGAATTTAGAAATATTGTGTTCATAAATTACAGCATGTATTTATAAGCTCTAAAGCTCACTGACAGGTCCTGAGATTTTGCTATCTCATTGGACCAAACCTCTTCTTCTGGGGCCTGTATTTCAACCCCATTCATGTTGCTCACTCCCCTTTTGCCTTGTCCAGCATCCATCAGAGCCAACCATTCTGGGCAGCCAAAGGGTGAACTTGGCTTCTCTAGAACCCAGATACTGAACCACACCACGTAATTTTCCAGAAGAAGCATCTGAGTGTTTGGTTGGCCTTTTTTCTGGCTTATGCTGGGTATTGTGGTGGCTGGAAGAAGTCTGAAGCTAGAAAAGGAGTAGTCTGGTGGCGTATCTTTTGAAGTTTTTATTATTCATTCACTTTTAATTGTCATACATTTATCCCCCACTACCTGTCTGAATAAAGGCTCTGAGAAAATTCTCCTTTGTGTGATATGAAACCCTCACCATCATATTGCTTCACGTGGTCCCTCTGCATGTTCCCTGTGTTTGCTCCTGCTAGCCCTCCTCTTGCACTTATGTTTCCTTTCTCTTGCAAAACCATAATGAAATTATTTTGTGGTTAGCATGCATGTTCATAAGATATTTCTCTGCAGTAAGAGGCCTCATGATTATTTCAGTTTCAGGATCTAGTTTTAGACTCAGACCATCACAATACAGTTAATATCTCTTATTCCATATTCATGACTTGATTCAAAAAACAAGATTATTACAGTTAAAACAGAAATACTTTTGTCCATTTTCTTCTTTTTGTCTTTCAATCAGAATATTAGGATGGCGTGGATTTCTGTTTTTAATGAAGTTCTCAGGAAGTCAGAAGTACCTATTTACTTTATGGACTCTTCAAAAGAAGACCACATGAAGCAGGTTGGAAAAGTTTTAATACTTACTCTTCGTATCCTAAACTAATTTCCTCTCTATGCTGTCCTCTAATAGCCACCAGAAATAAAACTTCATGTTTATGTCTCTAATGTCTACATGCTGACAAAGCTTAGTATTCCTTCTGTCTTTTGCACAATTCTCTTGAGTTAATATTGTCTTAATAGTGAGTGTAATAAATAGGTGGAAACAATACTCCTGCTGAACTCTTACAATGGCAAATGGTAACATCTTTGGGTAGTACTAAAATTTGAATGGAGTAAAGCAGCAGATTATGCTGCAAATAGATGGTGGATTTTTCCCTCTCTCCTTGTTGATAACTTTCTGATGTGAATACACTAAAAAGTGTGTAAATAGGCTGGGTGTCCTTTCTTTGCAAAGTCAACTCTCTATATGGCAAGATATGTGACACCTATCTCACAGACAGGAGCTTACAATCCTGTTCATTAATTTTATCACTAACATAAACTTTTAATATGCATATGATCAGTATATGGGACTTTTAGGGCAGCTTAAAATGACTGTAACCTGTAATTACTACTCCTGTACTTGATTATAATAATCTGATTGCAATTATTCAGTGATTTTAATACAAGCCCCAAGCTATATAACAATAATTCAAGTGCAGTGATTGGGAACATGTTTCTGTTTGGCTGTGAAATGATGTTTTAATTCGCACTGATTCAGGGATCTGGCTATAGTTCTATTCATGTAATTAAGGCACATTTATGCAGTCAAGTACAATAACTTTAGTTTGAAGTGAATTTAATTAGTACAAAGACCCTATATAAAGTCAAAATGGATCATAAGCATGAATTCCTTAGATAGGAATAATAAAACAAAGATAGCAATACTTGGCTCGTTTGACCATTACAATGAGATGGCTAATTTTTAGATAAAAATGAAGAGGCACATGGGAAGATGGGAGAACTTGTTTACAGTACTACAAGATGCATTTTAGCCAGGGTCCAAAATTATTACTAAAAGTTTTATCATTTCTGTGCGCTTGTCTTAGTCCTGAGTTTAAGCCCATGATCAGAAGAAAGACTTTTAACATACTCCTGGAAATGTTTTACTCTGATGAAAATTTTCAGTAAGGCTGAGTTTTTAAAAGAGAATAAACTCTGAAGGCTATCTCACCTGTTGTAGAAGCCTCTGAAGTCTATCTCATCTCTTAGATCTTAATTTCAAAATCATATATAGCAGAAAAGAGTTTCACAAAACAAAAATAAGGCCTGTAAAATGTGTATTTTGAAGCCTCATATCAAGACAGTTTTAAAGCAATGGAAATGTCTTTGCAAACAGAAGGGTTTACCACCTTTTAAAACCCCCTTATTAGACAACTAATAAGATACTACAAAAAAGCAACTGCTTAATGAGTATATATATAAATTTTACTTTTACATGTAATATAAAATTACACTTTTTTATTAAACAAAACCATATTTACTTAATAAATCAATGTTTCTTAAACACAACAGGGTTTTTGTTCGGACCAAAAAGGAAAGCAAATAACTTTATTACGTTTTCTATTAGCTCATTCACGTCTTACTTGAACTGAAAAACTTTGATGCCCCACAAGAGAAAAATTAAAAAACAAATGCATCAATGAGCATTTGTGGTTGTATGGGAATAACACACTCTGTACACAGTGACTTCCTAGGTTTTCTGTATTTGTAATGGTACATGGGAATGAAAATGTTTTAAGAGGAAAACCCCCCACAAACAAAAAAACTGACCCAGAATCTGGAAACAATTTAGAAAATTGAACTAATAACAAATCAGCAAGAAGGGCTCATGTCAAGCTGCTTATTGGGGTAAAAATATTTTTTCTGCCATTACTATTACCATCTTCCCACAGAAGATTTTCTTTTCTTTTATTGACATTGATAATAAATGCATAATTTAATGATTACATGTGAATTAAGTGTTGCTAATAAACCGATTAATCACATCAATAATGATTTTGTTCAAGCTGTATGAACTGACTTTTTTAGTCTGTGATATTTGACATTAAAAAAGAAAAATTAAAATGCAATTTAGATAGCTATTTCTGAACTTCATCAAGTTATTGCACCACGTATTAGGTACTTCCAAACTCACAATACTGTCCTTAAACTGTTTTGATATCTGATGTCTTGCTCCAAGAGAAAACCTTGCTGTGGTGAAATACCTGATTTCACAATGGACCTTGTATGGAAGAAAATGAAAAGTATTTTTAATTTTTATTTTTAAAAAATCTTATTGTTTTGACTTTTACGGAAAGCAGAAAAAAATGTCTGGTTCCACACCAAAACAATCAATCAGATTTGGCCTTCTGATTGTTGATACTGCAGGACAAGAATTCTAGAAGTTCCAGAGAGAATTCACTAACAGTGAGCATACACTAAAATATGTTCAACTGTACTCACAGGTGTAACAGCCACTCTTACCACTGCACAACAACTTTAAAAATTATGTGTTACCAGCACATGCTATATTTGCTTGTGCCTTTTGCTCAGAGGCAAACAAATAACATCTAACAAATAAGTTGTACCTACCAACATTACTTAGTAATATTTTTAATATTGTTTTTAACCACAATAATTTTTCAACGACAAATACCATGCCATTGTGATAAAAAAAAAATCTTTGGAACTTGACAGACAGGATATACCAAGAGTTAAAGAATGAATGAAATGTGTCTATATCTGCTTCATCAATTCAATGTTTTAAAAGGTTAGTAAAATCTAAATAATTGTTTAATATTTTCAAGTAGTCCACAAATAAAATGGGCTTCAATAATAAACTTGGAAAAGCTTATGAGAGGAAAATTTGGTATAATTTAATTTGTGTGCTCTTTTCCTTGGCAGACATTTTTGAAACTTCAGAATTTTTAATTTTAATTTTATCTTAATATTTATTAAGGGCTACTGATTTCTCTCTCCTCTGTGGTTTTGTTCAGTGGTTTTTTCTTCTTCTGATAATACCGATTCTGTAGAGTAGACTTGAAAATCAGCACAGGAATCTAACAAGGCTGCAGTACTAAGGTATAGCTATATCATTGCTTGAGGCCCTTTGACAAGGCATCTGTGTCGGAGCAGGCTTGCACCCTGACAACTCATGCCACTCCATGTCACGCAGTTATGGCAGTGAGACTAAAGTCAGAATGAGCTCCTGATGTTTTGACATCTACTTCTATGAACTTTAACATGCCTTTCATTCATGCTGAATACCATCAGATTTAAAAAATACTGTTCCTGGCTCTAAGCATTTAAAATCAGCACTTAATTGGTGTCAAGGCAAGTACTTTTATCAATATGTACTCATTCATTTGTAAAAATTATACTCCCTAAAAATCTTGGCAACAACAAAAAAAAATAAACATTTCATAATTTACATAACAGTAACCAAGCAAATGTGGACCGACCCCCCCACCCCGTGAACCACAAACTGAATATGCTTGCATTTGTGAAACTTACAGAGGTCTGTGGAGGGACCTCTCTTACTCCAGTGTGTCACTTGGTTCAGTAATGGCTGGTCCAGCTTTAAAAACTGAGTTAAGAATCTGCCCACTATTCATGTGGGTGTTCTCAAGGGCATTATTAATACCACTCATATTCCAAAGTATATTTCATGACACAGTGTAATTTACTGGTACACTGAATCACTGCTTGGCAGTTTTCCTGATTTGTCAAGCACTAGATTACCAATAATAAACATATTTTAGCAATATTTTAATGCCCTAAATGACTGTATTTCTAAAATGAATTGCTATTTTGATTTTGTAGAGCATGCAGACACATGAAACTGTTAAAATAAGAAATGAAAAGGCTGTTAACTGTCACACTTTTCTAACAGGAAAGTAGAGGAAATCCCCCAAAAAATTTAAAATTCCCTTGTTGTCCTAGTTGATGATGATATCTTTTCCTGCAAGCTCAGTAAGTATGCAGTTTGGTTTAGATTACTGACAGGGCAGAAGTTTGAACTCAACAAGTCAACTTCAAAATATTTGTCAACCCTGACTGTCTACTCAGTAATGGTCACAGAAGTGTGAACCAGTAACAGTGTCTTATCTACGAGGAAATCCTGTACTAAAAATTGCTAATTAAGGACTTGAAAAGCATTATGCTTCCTCCCTCCCTGCCTCCATTTATTAGTTGAAGTTGTGTGATGTGGAAAATAACTTTTTCAAATCTTTTTAGAACTAATGAACACATTTCAAGAGATTACTACTGTGTCCTCGATTCATCCAACTTCTCAACCACTGCTCCAAGGGAATCACATGAGTACTTGACCTCTGTAAGACTTTAAAAAGAAAAACAAACTTCACAAAACTTAATCACATTAGTTAAAGCTGTAAGGATGTTTTAATGCCCCTCCTAAGCCACCCTGTTCCATTACCTGAAACCCATCAACATAATCTTTCCTTAGGAAAAAAGGAATGAATCAAACTGAAAAGATTTGTAATTGAATTATCCTCAGACTCGGGGCAATTAGAAACATTTTTTATTGGAACACCTAGATATAACCTTGACTGCTTCTAATTAGTCCACCAACTCAGATAAGAAAATGCAGGAACAATTTCGCAGTGTTGTAAAAATTGAAATGAGTTCAGTATTGTTGCATGTATGTCTTAGGAAGGCATAGTGAGAGAATACAAATCAAATGGAATGTAAAACAATCAAATGGAATTTAAGCAAATTAAGTTGTAATACAAAACAAGTTATTTAAGGAGTAATAGGTAGCTTTTGTTCCTATTAAGTAAAATTACATTATGTTCTTCTTGCAACTTCAGATAATATTTTTATGTCAATAAACTGTTACAAAAAGTTATTGTTGGAAAAGCATAAAAATATTGTTCGCAAAAGTTCAGAAGCCTTCTAAAAATAATATATTCTTGTTTACTGTCAGTTTTTATGGAACTGTCAGTCTCATGTATGAGAATCAAGGCAAATGCACAATTCACTGCAACAGCAAGTAAATACAGTAAGTTATAATCCTGCATTTTATGTTCCACCTTCTTTTTATGTTTAGAATTCCAAATTTTCCCTTGCAATTCTATTCTATTCCTTGTTATCAGAAAAGAATGCTGACTTCAGAAGATGAGGCACTGTGGAATTAGACTGCCATGGAGCTGTTCCTATATCTCTTGTTATTTGAGTGTAGGTCGTTATTTTCATGTTTTGTGGTTGGGCTTTTTGCTTGTTTTTTTATTTGTGTGATTATAGTTCTAGATTATGGGAAAGTCTTCAAAAGGCAGATCTTTCATATCTTTGCATTTGCTTTCCTGTTAATTTAGTGTAAAAGAAGAATCTTGAACAGGAAATAAAACCAACCCTGTCACAGAGGAGTAGAATAGTAAAATGTGTTTTCCTTAATGACAATGTGCATTTCAATGTGGTTAAATACACCTATTATTTCAAGTGAGAATTTTTACCCTGAGTGTAAACAAAATTTTTATAGTGAAGTTTGAACTTAAGCTTAACATTCTCACACAAACGTTTTAAAATTTATTTTAAGTTACTTAACATACAATCTTTCAAAGTATGGGAAATTTGGAAAACAACTCTGGAAGCTGTACTCCTACCTACTTTTTCTGTGGAGACCTTTTTCTGTGTCTTGTTTTCTTCTTTCCAACCATAATGTGCTATGGCTACAGTGGAAGCTAGAACAGAAAAACTGAGCTCAATTCTCAGCCCCCACTGGGAATAAACACTGCAGCTTTACTCGTCAATCCAGCAAATTTCATCCTTTTTACCACAAATCTTGCGGTGTGCAGTGTTTGGCCAGCTATTTCAATCATATGATCAAACTACCAGCCTTTTTATTTTAACAACGGCATTTTTTAGGTCAAAATGTATCAATATGATATATAGATATAAATCACACTATTGATCAAGATAAGACTTCAAAGTCAGCAGTAAATTAAAAAATATTACCTGTATTGCCATTGGTTGCTGCAAAAAGTTAATACATGTTGTTTGAGAGATGGAAAGTGTGTTCTATGGATGCATGATAGGCTTTTTCAGCAGTGGAAAAATAACTGCATTATAGTAAATTGTCAGAACTAATTACAAATTCCAGCCCTGTACTTCTTCTACTAGATGAGCTATCATTATTTTGTGTCATGGAATAACACAGAAAACCCTTAAAGAACGAAACAGATGACACAAATTATAGTATCTTTTGAAAAGTCCCATGATGATTGATTCAAAAGCATCATAAAGATCTAAGAGCTTTGACTTTTTTTAGTAATACTGCAGTTCTACACGGACTTCCATATGGATATCCGTATTTCACAGGGACAAGATGGTAGGCATACATTGAGACTATATGATCTATTGCTCTTTTCTTTGATCTTGGTGCAGTGGAACCATACATTGAAACTACTTTGTTCATAAAGTGTATTTTAGGCTTCACCACAGGATATCTATTTCCTATCAAAGTACATTTCAAACTTATTTCCTTTATTTTGAAAATATTTGGCTGTTACAATATAGAGACAAGTACCTAATGGAGAAAAATGATAGCTTGAGAAAGTAATTTGAGGGTCAAATTTATTTACAAACAATTATTTTCTACTTAGATCTAAATACCTACACATCTACTATATATATGAGATGTGCATTTCTTATATTAGAAATAAGTCAAATTTAATTAATAAATCACCAAAGATTTATTGAGATTTAACTTGCATATTTTTCAGCTAATGAAGTCTTTTCACATAAGCCATATAGAAATTGGTATTGGTTTTCCTCTTGGTTCTTCATAAAAGTACTCATCTAGGCAGCTGACAGTGGTATTTATAAAGCTACTTAAAATTATTAGAGAGCAAGCTAGGGGTTCAAAATATCTTTTAGTCAGGGGCAAAAAAATAATTACATTAGAGTGTTTTATAAAGGTGTAAACCTTTGTGCCATTTCATTTTTTTACATGAAATTTGGAAGCAAATTATAAAATAAATTTTAAATAATCTGCCTAATAAAAGGAAAATGACACAAAGGCGTAATTTAGGGGGAAAAACAATTTGATGATCTCTTTTGTAACTAGTTTTGGTTACAGCATGTTATTGTCTGTAGCATTAGTACTGTGTATACAGTATTCTGCATCTGTATTTACCACCATATCAGAAATCCATTGGAAATTATTAAAATCAGTATGTATGGCAGCTGTAAGCACAGCAAGGAGATACAGCTTGAAAAAAAGAAGTATCAGCAGTCTGATGAAAAGTACTGTGGGAATTTTGGCAGATGGAATTAAATGATCCAAACTTGAAAAATACAAAGTCATGATCTCCCAGTACCGATATCTTATTTCACATCTGAGTCTCGTCAACAGCTTCTTACACATCAGCTGCTCCCAGCTCACATATTGTCCTTTTAGGACCATCAATATTAAAACTTGTCTGTCATTAGAATCTTAATGTGGTAGAAGTCATTCCATAGAGTTGAAAGACAAGAAGAAATCCATCAGGGTGGAGAAACTGCACCAACTGGAGAAGCATTAATATGCTGCTTTTATGTTCCTCTGCTGATGGAGTACAGCAAGGTAAAAATGCTTCATTGCCCTGACACCTTACGGTTCGGTTAGCTGTGTTGTGGTACAGACAGCATTATGGAACAAACAAGATGTAAGTTTATGCAAAATTTGAACATTTTGGTTAGTCACTCCCACGTACCTTGCAAACCCTTCAAATTTGCTTCTTCCATGAAGGGTTAGATGTTAATGCTGCTGGGGTTCATAATGGGGCAATTAAGTAAAAACAATGGACTAATACATCCAAATAGAGGAGCACAAAAGTTGATTAACATCTGTCAAAAGAAAAAAGATGTAACCATATATGTGTATATATATATATATAGACTCTCAAAAGCACTGAAGGATTAAACTTATGAGGTGAAAGTGAGCCAATGCAGAGTCAAGGAAAACATAAATGGTGAACTATAATATTTTCTTTCCTTTAATTTATTTACATAAAGCTAATATGAAGTATTGTATCTATCTGAATGAGGAGGAAGTTTTACATATGTGAATACATTCTACAAAATATAGGAAATTTTATAAATATCTGGCAAACTTTATAAGCTTAAATACCAAAAAGTTAAGAACACGCCATAAATTCTTAAACCAGGTGAACTGTGACTCTTGTTTATTATAGTTATTTAATTGTGAATACAGATTTTACTTCCCTGTGGAAATTTCACAGAATCACAGAACCATTTAGGTTGGAAAAGATCTTGGTGATCATCAAGTCCAACCGATGACTTAACATCACCCTGTCAACTACACCATGGCACTGGGACCAATACCAAGTCTTTTCTTAAACACCTCCAGGGATGGTGATTCCACCACCTTCCTAGCCAGACCATTCCCATGCCCCATCACTCTTTCTGTGAAGAAATTCTTCCTAATGTCCAGCCTAAACCCGCCCTGGGTGCAGCTTAAGACTGTGTCCTCTTGTCTTGTTGCTGTTGCTTGAGAGACCAACCCCCACCTGGCTACATCCTCCTTTCAGGCAGTTGTGGAGAGTGATAAGGTCTCCCCTGAGCCTCCTTTTCTCCAGGCTAAACAACCGCAGCTCCCTCAGCTGCTCCTTGTACTCCAGATCCTTCACCAGACAGCTTGCCCTTTTCTGGATGCGTTTGAGCACCTCAACATCCTTCCTAAATTGAGGGGCCCAGAACTGGGCACAGCATTCAAGATGTGGCCTCACCAGTGCCGACTACAGGGTAAGATTGACTTCCTGGTCCTGCTGGCCACACTATTCCTGACATAGGACAGGACACCCTTGGCCTTCTTGGCCACTTGGGCACATTGCTGGCTCTTGTTCAGTCTGCCACTGTCCCTTTCTGCCTGGCCACTTTCCAGCCACTCTGTTCCCAGCCTGTAGCACTGCAGGAGGTTGTTGTGGCCAAAGTGCAGGACCCGGCACTTGGTCTTGTTGGATTTGGATCATCCTATCATTGGATTTGGCCCATCAATCCAGCTTGTCCAGGTCCCTCTGCAGAGCCCTCCTACCCTCCAGCAGATTAATACTCACTCCCAGCTTGGGGCCATCTGCAAATTTTGGTGAAAAAACTCAATCCCCTTAGATCATCAATGAAGATACTAAACAGGAGAAGGCCCAACACTGATCCATAGGGAACACCACCAGTGACTGGCCCAACTGGATATGGCACCATTCACCACCAGGCTCTGGGCCCAGCCATCCAGACAGCTCTTAACCCACAGAAGAGTGCACTCCAGGATTTTGCTGTGTGAGACGGCATTGAAGGCTTTGCTGAAGTCCAGGTAGACAACACCCACAGCCTTCCCTGCATCCACCAGGCTGGTCACCTGGTCATAAAAGAAAATCACACGGTTAGGCAGAACCTTCCCCTCCTAAATCCATTCTGGCTGTATCTGATCCCTCGGCCAGTTCTGTGTGATTGCACTCAAAGTGATCTGCTCCATAACCTTGCCAGGCACCAAAGACAGGCTTGACAGGCCTGTAGTTTTCTGGATCCTCCTTTAGGCCCTTCTTATGGATGGCTGTCACACTGGCCCCCATGTCACAATAGCTCAATGTTTTACAAATATCAATGACTCTTTTCTGACAGTTCTGTGTATCTACAGATGCAGTCAGATTTCTATCAAAAAACTGCCCTCTAACTCAAGGTGCCAGACTTGAAATGCCTGCAGATGTATTTTCAAAATCTACCCCTTTATGGTACATTATAGATGCATTCAAAACTCAACTTCTTCCTGTGTTCATTCAGAGAAAAGAGGAAGTCCCTGTTACAGAATGAGGATGGTTACCTCATAAAAAGGGATAGAGACAGGGTAAAGTGTTTAACACATTCTTGGCCTCTGTCTTCAACACAGATTACAGAGCAAGGAGGTCTCAGTACCCTGAGATAAAGGATCATGACTGCGAAAATGATCAGCTTCCAGCTGACCCTAAAATTGTGCAGGATCTGCTGCTCCAGTTGGATCCCTACAAATCTATGGGATCTGATGGGCACATCCAAGAATCCTCAGAGCTAGCTCATGTCATTGCAAAACCTCTCTTGATTTTTGAGGTCTTGGGAACGTGGACCCATCCCAGCTGACTGGAAGCTGGTGAACCTTGTCCCAGTTTTCAAGAAGGGCAAGAAGGAGGACCCTGGAAACTACAGGCCTATCAGTCTCACTTCAGTGTCTGGTAAAGTTACGGAGAACATTGTTCAGAGAGGTATTGAAAAACACTCGAAAGACAATGCAGTCATCAGTCACAACGAGCATGGCTTCACGAAAGGAAAGTCCTGTCTATCAAACTTGATTTCCTTTTATGACAAAGTCACCCACCTAGATGATCCAGGGAAGCCAGTAAATATAATTTTTCTGAACTTCAGCAAAACTTTTGATATTGGGTCTGCCATCATCCTTCTGGATAAAATGTCATCTCAATAATCATTTTACATGATGGGTGACCAACTGGCTCACAGGTCAGACACGAAATGTTGTCGTAAATGGGGTGACATCAGACTGGCGACCTGTCACTGGTGGGGCTCCAAAAGGCTCCATTTTCGACACAGTTCTCTTCAACATCGTTGTTAACAGTTTGGACGAAGGACTTGAAGGAATACTCAGTAAATTTTCTGATGACCATAAACTGGGAGGAGCTGTCAACTCCCTCAAAGGCAGGAAGGCCCTGAAGAGAGACCTCAGCAAATAAAGAGCATTGGGCAATCACCAGCTGTATGAAGTTCAACAAGGGAAAGTGCCAGATTCTGCACCTGGGATGGGGCAAGCCTGGATGTATGGGCAGACAGGGAATGAGATGCTGGAGAGCAGTGCCGTGGAAACTGAGCTCGGAGTCCTGGTCAGTGGCAAGCTGAATATGAGTCAGCAGTGCCCTGGCAGCCAGGAGGGCCAAGCGTGTCCTGGGGTGTGGCGGTGCAGGTGGATCCAGCCACTCTGTCTCCCGAGGAGAATGCAGATAATCAGCTGTGGTGGTCCCAAGTTTAGTATGTCACTTTGCAGTTACAGTGAGAACCCATGACTCCTTTGTTCTAATGTTTGCATGTTTTCCCCTGATAGCTTAATGTTTTCCCCTCCCAATTTTATGTATGAAGTTATGCATATTCATTTCCCTTGTTTAATATATATCAGTTCCAGAAAGTTCTTTGTTCCTTGATGCTCCATTGGATCCTCCCTAAATCCCTCCTACGTGTTATTCCCATTGGTTCCCTGTCAACCCCGCCTACTTACCCCTATCTAATTGGCTGAGATCCCTTTCCCTGCCTTTCCTATCCCCACTATAAAATCTCTGGAAACCCTCAGCTCCTCGGCTCTTCGTCCCTGTCAGTCCACCTGAATAAACCTTAGAGCACAAACGGAGAGTCCCCTCTGTCTTCTTCTTCGCCTCTGCTAGCGTGCCTTCTCGACCAACTTAGAGAGAAGCTCCTTTGGGTGAGGATCTCGACTCCATCTGCCTGCTCTGTTTGTGAGTGTTTCAGTGTGACTGCTGTAGAGTGGACGGGACTGTGCTAGACTTCCGGGCTCTCTTTGAACTAGCATGCAGCTTTCAAGCCTGGATGTATGGGCAGACTGGGGAATGAGATGCTGGAGAGCAGTGCCGCGGAAACTGAGCTGGGGGTCCTGGTGAGTGGCAAGCTGAGTAGTGCCCTGGCAGCCAGGAGGGCCAAGCATGTCCTGGGGGGCATCAGGGACAGCATCGCCAGCCAGGCAAGGGAGGGGATTGTCCCGCTCTGCTCTGCACTGGGGCAGCCTCACCTTGTATGCCGTTTTGCGAACCACAATATAACAAAGACATGAAGCTATTATGGAGAGTCCAAAGGAGGGCTGTAAGGATGGTGAAGGATCTGAAGAGGAAGCCAGCTGAGGTCACTTGGTCTGTTCAGCCTGGACAAGAAGAGACTGAGGGGAGAGCTTACTGTAGTCTTCAACATGCTCATGAGGGGAAACAGAGGGCAGCTACTGATCTCTGCTGTGAGATCAGTGACATAACTCCCTTGTGACCAGTGACAGGACTCAAGGAAATTGTCTGAAGCTCAGTCAGGGAAGGTTTCGGTTTGATATCAGGTAAAAGGTTTTCACCCAGAGGGTGGTTGAGCATTGGATCAGGCTCCCCACAGAAATGGAAAGTCACAGCACCCACCCTATCTGAATTCACAAAGTGTTTGGACAATGCTCTCAGGCCCATGGTGTGATTCTTGGGGTGTCCTATGCAGGGCCAGGAGTTGGATTTGATGATTATGACTCAGCTTATTCAATGGTTCTAAGAAATTGTAATGTGTTCAAGTAGGTTTATAGTTCAGCTTTTGGTTCATTTCTGAGGCGAAATGCAAATCCCTAGATTTTGACCACAAACTCCAAATTTCCATTTCTTCTATGACATTGGACAATTCATAATTAAAAGCCACCTTGGAAGCAGCAGTTTAGTGACTTGCTCAACATCACATAGAAAGTATTTTGTGGCATCAGAGACAACTCTGGAGCATGGCATACCTCTTTCTTCTTCCTTGTCCGTTTTCCAATCTGTACACAAAGTATCAAAAAGACCCTAGGTCAAGTGCACTTACTTTTGAAGGAAGACTCTTCTCATACCCAGATACCATCATGTCTTCTTCCTCCTTCTGAGCATGGGTGTAGCAAGATGCTCTGCCTAAAGTGAGATAAACCAACTCTAACAATGTCCTATTTTCAAAACTACCAGCGGGGAATGGAGAAAGAGGTGTCATTCTGCTTTGGTGTTGAATAATGCTGAAACCAGTCTGACTCATCAATCCCAAAGTTAAACAGTTGGAAAGTAAGGTGAAGATGTGGTAGACTAGATATAAGTACCTTGATAAAGTAACAAACAGGTGGCACTACTAATAACTTATCTAAAGCTACTGAGCTGACACAGCTGGCCTGGACACGTATGACTGACAGTGAATAATTTTGAACAATAACGGCCTAGTTCTACTTTTTAGTGGAAGAGTTTTCTAACATATGACTGCTTATGTATGTGTGGAGATTCATCCCTTGAGTGGGGATGATGCTCAAGGTTACTTTGGGAGGCTGAGCAAAAGAGATTGGGCCATGGTTGTTGGTATGGTTGAGTAACATCAATCTCTATTTAATTATTGGGTTTACTGGCCTTAATAAAATTGTTTTAATAGAATTGCTTCAATATTGTTTATACAGTGCACCGTACTATTGTAGTAGTTACAACTCCTATCCTGTGTAGTGAATAATTCTGATTAAATCTATTTGTCTAATCATTATAATAATAATTTATACTTATATATCTGGTTTGTCATCCTTCATAATGTGGGAGAAAGTTATCTAAAAGTTCAACTACACTTATGTAATTCTCTACACATAAACCATTTGTATCCTTCCAGTGGGGGGAACTGCGAAGAGTTCGTTTAAAACAGATGGTCTAGGACGAAAGTCCAACAAGACAATATTGTATCTGAGAACTGTTTATTGGTAACAAAAAGAGAGTTGCCCTACTAAAGACTAGGAAAGACAGTAAAGGATGAAGGAAAATGAAAAAGCATGGTGGGGGAGAGAGAGAGAGAAGACAGAAAAAAAGCGGGCATAGAAGGTGGGGGAGTGCGGTCCGTGTCCAAGTGGCAGGGGGTGTGTGCACGCTGCCTGCCGGGGTGCCTGCGCAGCTCTCGAGAGGCACGGCTCCACAGGCACAGCTCCCGTGGCGACGGGCGGCCGGACACGAGGTGAGGGAGTGGGCACTCTGGCAGGAGGTGCAGAACCCTGTACAGGGCTGGATCGGCGAAGCAAGGTTAGAGGCAGGCAGGAACGCAGGGACAAAGCGGCCAAGGCATCAGACAGGAACACAGGGAGGCAGGACAGGGGAGGGGAGGCTCGGAGTAAGCCAGTGTCCAGCCAAGCGCCCCGGGAGAGGGAAGATGAGTGAGAATAAAAGCAGGCTAGAGCCAGGGCAAGAAGGTGACCAAAAGACCAAAAAGACAAGATCCCGAAGCCCTGGCCAAAAGAGCCCCACAGCTTCTGATGCAGTTACTTCTTATGCCCCTTGGCTCCTCCCAAAGTCCGCCTGCTGACAGGAGACCATTGGCCCAGTCCAACGTTCCACTGCAGTCCATTGGTGGAGACATTTTTCCATCTGATTGGAGAGCTTCTCTGGAGGATATAGGGTCCTTGGTGGTCTCTTGCTGACTGCTTGACCCATGTGAGATATGAAATTGTTCCCAGGCAAAGTCTCCCCAGAGACGACGCTTTCCCCCATCTTCTCCTGGTTGCCTCCTGCGAGTGGCACATGTGCAACCCCTCCCCCACGTGCCTCTGACAAACAGTGTTGAAACAGAAATAAATTGGCTCCTCACACCAAAGTCTGGGGCTAAGTTTGGATCCAACTGCACCTTGACTCCTCTCCCAGAAGGAGTTCAGAAAGTATGGGTGTCCTTTCTGCACATTGTGACTCAACAGGAGGGCTTCTTTACTAAACTTCATCTGAAGCTCGTGCTCTGCCTGTGACACTGGGTGACTGAGACAATCTTGGAAGGAACAAATAAGGAAATCTTGTTTTTCCTTTGTAGGCTCCACTGTTATAGATGCAGTTTTCCTAAAGATTTAGCTGTACTTCTATGAACCTGAGCAGGTGCTGCCTCATCTTTTCAGATGCATAATGTCTTGATCTGCTGCTGGAGGATTTTCTTAATGGAAACAGGATATATCTCTCTGATTTCAGGATTGTTCTTAAACATGCTTCACGTTATTTCCTCAAATAATGAAGATTGTATCTTCCTAATTAAATGTTTGAGCTAGTGACAAACCGCTACATTTTTTCATGTTTAATCTTAGAAAGTGGTAAACACTTTAAGTGAAACTTTTAAAATATGATGCCTGAACCATGTGATTTTCCACTTTGATGGTTCAGGTTGGGCAAGCTAATATGAAATTGAAAATCAGGTCTTAGAATGATAAATATTTCTCTGACTTGTGAATGACTCAGAAAAGCAACGAAGAATTATCTCTTTTCTGTAATCACACATTCTTTTTCACTTGGTCTGAAGGCTATTAATGATTTCCTGAGGAATACAGACCAGTTCCTGCCTCAGCTGTACGTGGATCTTATGACAGTAACTCAGCATTTTCTCCTATCTGGAGGAAATGGCAAGGGAGGGCATCTGTTCTACTCATCCTTTGCAGAACCACAGGTGGATCTGAAAGAGAAGTGGTTTCCTCCTTGCTGCTTTGCTTGAATGGGTTAGCAAGACAAATGTACTCTATATGTTATCCCATTAGTCTGAGCTCCCACCCAGAGGTCTGCTGCAAGATCAACAAATGCTTGCCTTTAAAATCTAGACTGAAAGTACACAGATGGTCACAAAAAATATTCCAAGATGTTTTGCCTATACCTCAAAATTCCTTACTGGGGATTAAAATGTAGTAAGTGAATTCATTAGAAGTCAAGTGCACTGGCCATTACTCTGGAAGAAAAAGAGTCATTTTAACTTGCAGCTGTAGGTCACACAGATAAATTTTTCCTTTTTAATGTAGTACTTAAAATCGCCTGTCTTTGATGAGATGTTATAAATGTCAGGTTTTTTTTCAATTTCACTCTGTATTATGGTACCCCTGTATTTGTCAAAAAAAAAAGGAAGAAAAGAAAGAAAAGGACAAGAGTACCTCAGGAAGAAAATTCTTATTTCATTAGTTAAACAAGGAAGAGATGCACATAGATGTGTATAACCACAAGAGATAAGATGATTAAAAAGTCAATATACATCATGACCCTGAATACCAAATATGGAGATACGAGACAGTTTTGGTTTATTACAGCATAAATGGCATTAAAGTATGTGACAAACCTGTGCTAAATCTCAAAGTATACTTTGCACTGTAAGTTCTCTCCTTCTAAAATTAATAAAAAAAGTGACCAACCTCTGAAGGCTTTAACTTCAGTCCTGATTTTCTTTCATTGAAATACAGAATAGTTCAAAGTCAAGGACTACATGAAGTGATTTACTTTGCTTTTATGAAAGGCATTATAGAAATGTCGCTCTATTGTATCTAACTGTATTTAAGAATTAACTGCTGTAGTACAGCCGCAAGAGATGAATATATGTACTATGATCAACCCCATCAATTACTACTCACCAACAATTAATGTAAAGTACTCCTGAGATAAGAGATTTGAAGACAAAGGAGTAAACGCATTATTTAAAAAGGGGTTGCATTTAATCCTAGAATTTTTTTTTTCACTCTAAGATAACCTTATACTACAGTATTTTCTTTTTGATAATAACAGCCTTTCAATTAAATGAAGCAATCAGTGTGCTACAAGCCATGTCTTTCTTTGGTAGGAGGAGTTAGAAGCCCCAACATTCAATTGACCTGTTTCCAAATAATCTACAGGAAAAAAATGAAGATTAAGTCCTCTAAGAAGAGCAGTGTTCACAGTGTAGCATACAAAGAGAAGGATTCGGTGAAAAGATGAGAGGGCAAGCCGCATTGTGCTGGCTCACTTAAATCTTATTTCCAATTCACTAAATGTGTTATTTGACTTGGCAAGTGAGTTGGTATGTGTATTAGATCAGCAGGGAGCCTAATCAAGGAGATGCCAAGTTTGCTGCAGCCCCTCTGTGCAGCATTAGCCTCAACTAGTGACCTTAAGCAAAGTGGGTGGTTGAACCCAAAAGAGAATAGCATTAACTTTTGCTTGAAGTTCAGCTTGATTTGAAGTCTCCCTTTGTGCGTTATTAAAAAAAATGCAAAAAGCATTCAAGAGAACTGAATCTAGTCTGCTCAGCACCATCTTCACATGCAAGGCTTTATAGAAGCCTGCCTCCATTAATGCTGACACATGCAAACGAAATGAAAAGCATTAACTCAGCTAAGGCACTTGATTTTGCAGCTGTAGAACAATTCGCTTTGTAACACAGTAACTTGAAGTTGGGGGATTTTGAGTTTTCTCTTTTTTTAAATGCAGATAAACTGCTAATTTGTTAATAGTCACAGGAATTATTTTCAAATATGAAACCAGTCTCAAATAAAACCAAAAATCATACCAAAACTATTTTTTATAACCTCATTTTGCTAGCCATTTGGTGTACACAATTTTTTAAACATTTTCTGCATTTACAGATCCAGAGGGATCAGTGTAAGCCTGCCCTTTCCACTTTTTCTGAACTAAATTATATTCAGTCCATACATCTTGAAAAAACCCCAACATTCCAAATAAAGATGTATTTTTGTCTTAAAAATAGTTAACAAAAATTTTCTGGTTTTAAATATTGTAACAGATAAGTTTTTTAATATTTTTATTTTTTATTACCTCTGTTTCCAGTAAAATAAAAATTTATATAAATGCCCCTTAAAATAATGCTTCTATGATTCTTTTACTGGGTGTAGCTTTTATCTGCAATGTTCTTTTAGGTTGAAGATGTGGCTCAGAGAAATTAATGAAGTACATGCTATATATAATGTTAATGGGCTCCTCTTAAAAATTCTCAGTGTTTTCATTGTTTTCCTAATCTTATTTTTACTAAGTTTTTAGGCTAGGTAACAGAATTAGTTTTCTGTCTGCTTCTTTGTCAAGAGTCTTTTTGTATCTCTACCAGTTACTCAGTTATCCTCTACCCTCCCAGTATTTTTATATATATGTTCTCACTTAACTGTAGAAAAAAAGATTTTTTTAGCTTTCCAATCCAAATGAATGAAGAGAACTTCAGAAAGAAAACCAAAACAACTGTGTACAGCTCTGTCTGTGTTGTGTATTGGAGCTGCATTTAATATTTCATTTTAGCTGTGCACTGTGCATGTCCTGTTTCTTTCTCCCTCCCAGTCAGAGGTATGACATGAAGGACAGTAGCACCACATTCAGCTCTTTCTTCTGTTATTAAATTGCTCCAGTTTTTAGTGTCTAGTATTCCTCCAAACCACAACAAAGAAAACTGGATTTGCTAGGGAAGAATATTATATAAAGTCTCCTACTCAACAATAAATAGCAAATTAAGTAGACAGATGTAAAATGTAATCTATTTTCCTAACACAGTATCATAACTTCTTTCATCATGTAATGAACAGTCAGGAAAAAAAAAATCCATTTTTTCCCCCATACTTGCAGGAATACCTTATCAGAAACAATTACTAATAAATAAAAACTATACTTCAAACAAACTATTTCTATTCAAAGGTCTGAGAAAATTTCACAAACTTCCACTTGCCTCAGATGCTCTATAAAAAACGTAAAGGTATATTCATTACAATTTCTAACCCCGGCCCTTTTGAACCGGGTTGTTGGGTTTAAGATGGCAGTAAGCTCCTCCCCTTGTCCCCAGCCTGTCTGCAAAAAGGGGTGCCTTCTACAATGCACCGTTAATATAGTAGACAACACAGTCCTCCACTGACTGCAGGAGCACACTGCTTCACCATGTTCTTCACCATGGGCTGCAAGGGAATCTTTGCTTCCTCTGCTCCAGGGTGGGGTCCCACCCATGGGAGACAGCCCTCCTTGAACTTCTGCAACATGGGCCCTTCCCATGGGGTGTAGTTCTTCACAAACTGCTCCAGTGTGGGTCCTCTGTGAAGCCACAAGTCCTGCCAGAAAACCTGCTCTAGCACAGGAATTCGCACGTCACATCCTCCTTCTGGGCATTCACCTGCTTTGGCATGGGGTCCTCCATGGGCTGCAAATGGATGTCTACACTGTCATGTAGTCATCACAAGTCACAGTCCCTTCAACTCAAGTTCAGACAGAAGTTTCAGCCTGTACAGTACAGCGGCACAGAAAACAGTAGCAATATCCTGGTCATCTTCCAGCCCAGGAGCATCACCATGGCTGTTACCAGAATGTTCCCAGGCACAATACTATGAAGTGATCGGCAGTACATCACTATGGCAAGTGGTGAAAGTAAAAAGTAGCCACTAATGAGCACTAGACTCTAATATACAGTCAGGAAAGCAAGCCCCATGGCAAGCGCTGCTCGTTACTAACTAAACAGTAGTAACAGCTATAAATTCAATCTAGCACAGCCCAGCCAAATCTGTTGTTATCCTGAACCCTTTGTGCACCCAGTTAAGCATCGAAAAGGACTGTTGTAGTTTAACCCCAGCTGGCAGCCAAGCCCCGTGCAAATTCTCTCACACCCTTACCAGCAAGATCAGGGAGAGAATTGGAAGAGTGAAAGTCAGAAAACTTGGGATTTGAGATAAAGACAGTTTAATAGGAAAAGTAAAAGCTGCACACTCAAAGCAAAACAAGGAATTAGTTCACTGCTGTCAATGGGAGGGCAAGTGTTCAGCCATCTCCAGGACAGCACAGTCTCATCATGCATTATGGTTACTTGTGAAGACACACACCATCACTCCAAATAATACACGTTCTTCCTTCTTCCCTCCACTTAATATACTGAGCATGATGTCGCATGGTCTGAATGCCCCTCTGGTCAGTTTGGGCCACCTGTCACAGCTGTGTCTCCTCCCATACACACCCAACTTCCTCGCCAGCGTGGCAAGTGTGGGAACAAAAGAAGCAGCAGAAACAGCAAAGCCTTGGCTTTGTGTAAGCTGTCTGCAACAATAACAAAAACATCTCTATATTATCAACTCCGTGTTCAGCACAAATCCAAAACATAGCCCATACGAGCCACTGTGAAGAAAATTTATTCCAACTGAAATCAGCACAGACAGAAAGTTTAATTTCTTGATAAAATGAGTGATAGGAAAACAAGCAACTTTTAGTCTGATGACTACAGGGGTAGACCATGTAAGCCTCCCTGACATTGGCTTATACATCAGAAATTATATGAAAAGTCCACAGTCCTATGATGGCTTAGCAGGAATGTAGCAGTTGTGCCATACTTAGAAGATAATTACCTGGAAGATGTAATAGGCAAAAAATATAGGCAAGACCCATTGATGACAGAACTAGGATCTGGAGGTGTACTGAAGGCTCTTGCTGGTCATGCTTTCTTCAATTTCATATTGCTTGTCTTTTTCTAGACCTCTCAATACCTTTTTTAAGATTATTGCAGGAAGGCAAATGGGGAAGAAATAGTCTGTGTGTATGTAAAACTCTAATTTGTGATTAATTCCTACAGATGACTTACAAATCCCCAGGAAGTAAAGACTGTAACAAAAGTGCTAACCCAGTCTGACCCACAGCACTATTGGGTGTCACCGACATATCAGAGAGTATGGTATAAAGGACAGCCATATGAAGAGGGTAAAATGAGGGGTTAAAAGTCACACCAAACATACTGAAAAGGCCTGCAGGCTCCTCAACCTTTATTCTTTAATTGGAAGGAGAAGAGTTTTTACTAAAGACAAGTCTACAATGTAGGCCGGCAACCCAACTGGGCAATACCCTTGATTTGTGCAGTTCACAGCAGTTCTCTTCTAATGTCTTCATACAGACTTTTTTTTCAAATGTAGTTAAAATTTTAGAAGTATAAAGGTATTTTATTAATTTTTTTTAATAAAACCTTGACAGCCAGAAATACTTGAAGTTAGTAATCATTTGCAGACTCCTTTCCCCTTTCTCACTGCAGGACTGAGGGCAGTAGCACAGCTGGCTGTCAGCTCAGTCCTTATTACCAACACCAATTATTGGTTAAAAAAGCCTACTATTCATATCTGGCTGCATTTCTTGATACAAGATGTTAGGAGCAAGAAACTCTATCCTTGTGATAGTAAATTTGCCTGGTTTTTAAATATTTTATCACAAACCTTCAAATAAGAGGAAATTATGAATTATTTTATATTTGATTCTTATTTAGGGGCAGATTTAAAAAAAAAAAATTCCCTCCTCTCATGTGACCATCCTGGCAGGTATTATACTTTGGAGAAAAAGCTGTGGCAAAGAGAGCAGTGAGAAAATTGAGTGCAGTAACTGAAAAACGTGTAATTCTGGATTCCTTCGCAAGGAGTAAGCTTAATAAAATCAAAGTAGTTTAAATGAAATCAAAATTCATTTTCCAGCCAGAAAACACTTGTCTTA
Source organism: Corvus hawaiiensis (assembly GCF_020740725.1). Classification (NCBI taxonomy): domain Eukaryota; kingdom Metazoa; phylum Chordata; class Aves; order Passeriformes; family Corvidae; genus Corvus; species Corvus hawaiiensis. The sequence goes on from NC_063255.1 coordinate 56,803,702, forward strand.
GAACTGGATATAAACATTTAAATACATAATCATCATTGGCCAAAGATGTGTCGTGAAACACATCAGGAATTGCCAAGAGAAACAATATGCACATATACTTAATCAAGCCAATACTTCAATTAGATAGAAAAGAAGCTCAAATAATTTTTGTATTAGTAAAAACAATATCTCTTATATGGTAGATGTTGTTAGGAAGATAGTATTTATTAAAAATTACCAGAAGATACTTGATTAGGTTTTGAGGCTTCACTTCTGATTTGCTGTGGCAAAAGGAAGATTTCACAGAGAAGAAACAATATGAACTGTACCTAAAACAATGATCTTCCTTTTAGCAGGAAGGTCCCTCTTCCAAAACTATGAGAAGAAATGGTATGAGGCCAGTGGTATTTTTGTCAAATATAGAGAGGTGACAAAGAGTTTTGGTGTAGAGACTGGAATCTGTTAAAGTGGACATTCATGTCAAAATAAAGCTTTTATCACAGTCTGCCAAACTTGATGCTAAAGCACACTTAATCTATTCACGAAGGCAAGATATGTTCTGTGAAAGTGTGCCATAATCTGTAAATATAGAAGTAAATGCAAAATATTAGCAAGGTTAAAATGGAAATGTCACCTATAATTCAAGCAAAAGACTCTGACCTGCAACAGGACTTACTTTCCCTGTGTTTAATTTGAGTTGTTTATTTCAGTTTCATAGCTGCTGAAGAGAAACATAAACTTCTGGACATGTAGGAGAGATACTGTCTTTAAGGGCTGGTTTCTCTTTGCTTTTGACTAAAGAACTGAGGTCATCAGCTGAGGTCAAATGCTTAACTCTTAGATCAACTCCGCTAAGATGAAATCCATCTGTACAGTCTCACAATTCTTTACAAAGTCATGTGCCAATGCAGACCTTCCATATCTTGCTCATTTCCAAAACCAAAAATTGTTTTGTATTAATCTGGTTTTGGTCTGGGGTTTTTTTTGTTGGTGTTTTGTTGGTTTTTTTTTTTAAAGATGGAGATTAGTTCTATGCTTGTAAGGAACAGTGAATTTTTTTTTTTTTTTGTTAAAAAACCAAAAAGATATTCTATTAGTCCATATTTTCAGCTGAACAGCCATGGATGGACAACTTTCAACCACATTGCACTATTTGGCCTTCCATAGACTCTGTTACAGGTTTCTATCTAGGATAAAACACCAATCTGCTGCAAGGATTAAGTACATTCTATCAAAAATAAATAACATGGTGATAAAAATGTAGATCTACATTCTGAAATATTACTGCAAATGGAAATAATTGTTTAGAACAAGTGCATAATTATTTTACTGAAATTCTCCTTATTTTGTCCTAGCCTTTGGTCCACAACAATCCTGTATTGTGGGTGACACAACACAAAAGCTGAAAGACTTGCATGAGCAAAGTTATTTTTTGAACATATCCAGGATTACTGCTGAAAAAATGTTATTCTTTAAATAATAAATATGTTGACCATTTAATATGACAGTACCTGTCGTACTTCATCAAAGACAAGCAAGCATAGTTAAGGTCATCAGAAGGAAACTTTTAAAACAACATTTCTTGTTATCTGGTACTTTTCCTGCAGCACTACATATCACCTTTGAACTGCCTAATGAAGAATGATGCTTTCCTGCTACTCTGGTTCTAAAATGGAAGTGTTTGCCTGCTGTGGATTTCTGTTCATTCCTCGTACACAGGGAATCAATTTATTTGTAATTAAAAAAAAAAAAACCGATTAATTCATAATTATACTAATAGCAATCTCCTTTTTAGAATTAATTGCTCAATTTATCTGAAAGAAAATTTGAAGCTCTGTAAATATAAAAAAATTTCTATTAAAGTTCCTTCCATGTTTGGCCCTGAGTAATCCAGGCCCAATTCTTGAAATCTGCCACATGCAGATGAACCACTTTGCCTTAAGCAGTCTTCCATCTGCACTCCTCCCAGGATTAGTTCATAAGATATGCAAGCCTCCACCTTTTCCCTTCCAGTTGCTATTTTTAAATAATCAAATTCTTAGTTCATTTTAAAGTATAACATTCTCAGGATGCATATAGCTTCAACCAATAGACATTAATTTAAATTTATTTGTCCATAAAACTATGGTTCTGTTTATAAATCTACCTTAGCTTACTTTCTACTCTATCAAATGATTTGTGTTTTACTTTGAGAAATGAAGTTTTGTTTGTGAACTAGTTAGCAACTTTCCCCTTCGCCCCTTTCTTTTTTTGAGAAGAAGGAGGTCAGTAAACAGAAGATACTGTCTCTTCATAAATTCAGATCATAAAGTAATTTCTAATAAGTTCAAAAGAGGTTAGAAAACAAAAATCCATTTTTGCAGTTTGGGGCGTCATCTCATTAAGGGTAATATTGCAAGCCTCCAGTAAGAAAAAGGCACTGACTCAAATTTGTAATGATTTCACTTTCAAATTTCTTTTATCTCAGCTGCTGCTACATCAACAAATACAAGTGCTTCAGATACTTAGGCAGACTAATGAGCATTGCAGCTGATTACTAAAATATTGTAATACTTCCCAAGGCAAAATGACATATTTTTCAAAATTAAGAAAACAGAATACTTCTTCTTTACTGCTATAATGTATGACCTCAGTCTAAGCCTCAAATCCCACATTTCCCAGTACAGTTGAAGCAAGCAGTGTTTAATTAAAAAGGATTAATTTTGTTTTGGGAAAGGTTCTAATTTGTTTTGGTCAGTGCGTTCACTGTGGCTGTAGTGATCTTAAAGTCTATCATGTGCTTTCAAAAACCTCAAATTCCTTCCATTCTTCAGTAGTCCTTAAATGCGTTTATTTTTTATTGGCCACATTTGTAGTTTGAGAATCGGAATTACAAAAGTAATTTAAGTGTTATGTTTTAAAAGGAGAGAAAAATTTGTAAAGATGCTCTAAAATTCCTTCCCAGGAGACATGGCACCACCTCTCGGCACAGCTCTTGTAGAAGACAACTCTAAAAATACTCTTAAAACATATCTTTCAAAATATATTTCTGCTGGATCGCCTGATAACCAGAATTGGACAAGGGAAGGATATTATGAAAGGATCCTCAAATTCTAGGGCACAAATGTCTTGAGCTATGGGTTTTATTTTAAGTGGCCCTGAGAGAGAAGAAATGTAAGGCAAAGAAGGAACAAAGATATTGAAAGACACCTTTCCCTCCCCACTCTCTGTTCTGCAAGTTCTGTGCTATGTGTCCAAACAACAGTACAGAAACTTCCCTGCAAATTCAAAATAATTATCTTGCCATCTCCAGTGAACTGCAACTGCTGGATTTTTTCCTATGACTTAAATTCAGCAGTTCAAACTTCCTAGCAATTCTGATTCCAAGCATTTCTGTGAAGCCAGATTTATCTTAGAAGTGCAAGTTCAGTAAAATGCATGCTAATATCTATCAGTGTTTATGCAGTATGGAACCCGGGCACATGCTTAAGACCAGATGAAGTTTTGCAAGAAATACCTTTTACTGAAATGGAGCTGCAGGGAGCGGGACAGTATTGAATTTTCAAATAATTGTAACCATCTGACACATAGAATTTTTTTTCGTAATACCTAAAAAACCCCCTCAATGAACCCCAGAAAATTCTCAATATGACCCACAATATCTGTGGTCCTCAACAGTAGAGAGCAACTAGCATCATCTCAAGGGACTTGCCACATAATTCAGAGATTTTTTTTTTTTGGCTCTCTTTCATGCCGGGTTTGAAGACAGATTGCTCTACAAGGTACATCAGCCTGCAGGGAATAGCAATTTCCTTTTTCCTCTGCAACAAAACAAATGGAACTTTTAGAACTGTTTATCTTTGATCAAAAATATATTACTTAACACACCAAATGAATAGCTTTAAAATTTGTAATTGAAATTATTGCTTCCTGTGGCAATTTTTAGTGTTTTCACATTTGCTGGGCAATTGGTAACAAGAACTGATATCCTTACCATTTGTTTTTTATTTTTGTAATGATCTTAGGAGCAACATTTTGAAATACGAGCTTTCTTTAAAGTAACTAGATAAACTACGACTCTGTCAGGAATTATACACCACTTCCTCGCTAAATGATCATGGGAACTCAAGCAACAACCACAACCCCTACACATAATGCATGAAATGATACCGAACACATATCATACATTTCTGTTGTAACATTCATCCAGGAACACCAAAGCAATGATCAGAGTATTAAAAAAAAAGCAATGAACCCACACACACCCCCGCTTTGTCTCACCCCACCAACCATTAAACCAAAACCCTTTAGAAAACAGTTTTACAAGATGTGTAAAATCAAAGTATATCTTTTCATTAGACTCTTAAGATAATTTGTCTTTTTCTCATTTATTAAATAGGCTGAAGATGTAGTTTTCAATGCATTATGTTACTATAACACATCTTCATATTTCATTCTCCTTGTTGTATAAGGCCATGGTGTAACACTTGTCTTTTCAGAACTATCACTTTGTGTCATGGTTCTTTATTTTTGCTATTTTTTCGCTTTGGCTTTCATTTTCTATGGGTGTCACTCTCTGAAGTCTGCTGTGGCATTATGACTAATCATACTCCTAGTTTACTGATCACAAGCTCTAAGTCAACTCTCCCCTTTCCCTTCAATTCTATGCAAAAAACCTCTTTGATCTAATGCTTGTCCTTTCAGGTCTCAAAAAGAATAATTTTCTTCTTCATTTGGCTCTGAGGCAATTTAAATCTTGTGTCTTGGACTTCATTACTATTTAACAAATTCACCTTTTGCTGGAGAGAGTTATCAATTTGGACACCCAAACACACTGCAATTTATCAACATCTTAATATCCTTTTAAGACGTGTTTGGTGTCAGAAATGAAAGAAAGGAAAGTGTGATTAAGATTTTTCTCAATAGTCCAAAATTTTTTCTTGACACTTGGATATTAACCCAACCTAGAAATTCTCTTATTTCTTCATTTTAACTCTCCCCTGAAGCATTTCTGACGAGTCCTAATCATACTCAATGTGCACCTTTTTTTTTTTCTCTGTTACTGTACTCTATACTCACAGAAGCTCTTTGTGACTCATCTTTTTTTCTTACTTTAAAGGAAAGATTCCCAGTGTTTGGAGAGTAGCAACAACAATTTCAGAACACCATCTACTCAGTTCCTTCTGATATGAATGTGATATCTGCACAGTTCCCTAAGGTCTTCATAAAATTTTGTATTGCTAGGTAGCACAGAGAAGTTAAAGCACAGTCACTACAGCTGCAGAATAAGCATTTAAGCTAAAACTGGATATCACTCGAGTTGTTGTCCATCCACTTCTGTTAAAGACTATGGACATGCTCTAGATAAACTATGGTCTAGACTGATGTTTTTTAATGTGTATCACATTCCTAGTTGAATTTATACAAATTTAAAGTGTGCTCTTTATCAGAGCTGAAAACTTGCTGCACTCATAAAAAGCTGTGTTTACGTTCTAGAACTCAATATCATTCAGCTTCTTTAGAAAAATCAATATCAAAAATCTTTTAAGGTGTTTGATTATCTATTTTCTAAAAAAAAAAAAATCCTAAACATCCTTAAAATTAAGTATATATATATTTATTTTTACAGTAATTACTTGGGGGCTGTAATTTTCTATAAATTTGATGGTAATATTACCTTGAGACAAGCATATAGTAAGTTCTTCTGGGGAAATCCCAAGCTCAGCTGACTGCATACATCCATTCAACTGTTCTGGAGTCACTAGTTTTTAGATCTGCATCAGAGAGGTAAGATCTGAAAATATGAAGGATTCTTGTTTCTCCCATCTTTTCTTTTCAAAAGTGTTCCTTAAATATCTGCACAATGCAACAGAACTTCTACGAGTATACCTCAGCCATGAAAATTTAGGATTATTATGGAGTTCAAATCAGTTTTGGGTTTGTTTTTTTTTTCCACAGGCATAGGAAATTTCAGAAATGGAAATCATGAAGGAAGTTATCTTGGAATAAGTCTGCTATGTACTTCATACTGCTTTTTATCCAGAAATACAGAAGAGGATTTTGATTGATAAAACATACAAATCAGAAGTACATCTGTAAAGCAGGGTCCTTATCTCCAAAGGGTAAGTACAACACTCTACAATTTCTTTTGTTCTTGGCTTTCTCCTACATAAATTTTTGTGCAGGCAAAATTTGAGTATGCAAAACTGATGGCAAATCATAATGTGCCAGCCACCTAATCAAGATTTTTTAAAAAAATTAAAATACAGATTAAAAAATACCTTAACAATACCAATATCAGTTGCCCATGGACAATGATGATGATAATAACAATATGACCCAATTTAGTATTGAATACAAGACTTGGATAGTAGTTCATGCCCTACGCTATTGTCCTGTTTCTGGCCAGGACAAGATTAATTTTTACAATAGCCAGGAGGGGGTGTGCCTAGGACTTTGAGGTCCATGTCTATACAATCTTGTTCTATACCATCTCATGTCATCTTCAGGGGATGGAGGAGGAGGTCCCTTCTATGTCAGGTAACATGGCAAAAAGAGCAGTCAGATAATGCTGGAAGTGAGAACTCGCCTGTGAAATGTTCATTTCTTGTACACTCTTTTATTAGTTTTGTTGCAACTTACAGGACCCTGATAAAGTGACAGATTATTTGCAAGGTGAATGCGGTGGCAACTCCAGACAGGAGCAACTCAGTGCAGTGTACTGGGCCCCGGCTACTTTTTACTGGACACAGTTCAATACTTGACAGCACCCTCAGGGGAAGGAGGAGGAAATTAGAGAAACAAGCACAGTGGCCACCCAAACTCAGCTGAACCAGACGAACAACCTGTGCTGGTAGCAGTCGCTCTATACAGAAGAAGAAGTCCAAGTCCAAATCAATTTGTATAGTGAGGGGTGAAGAGGAAGCAGGACCCTCACAACAGGAGGAAGAGGTAGGGCCAGAGATAATCACCTATCCCTATCCCTGGCTGAGCTGTGAGATATGTGGAGAGGTTTCAACTGCCAGTCCGATGAGCCCCTAATGACCTGGCTGCTCCAATGTTGGGATATGATGGCCTGTGGTGTGAAACTAGATGGCAGTGAAGCCAAGCAGCTGGGATCCCTGTCCCAGGATGTGGGCATTGACAAGGGTATTGGGAAGAGGACAGAAACTCTCAACCTCTGAAGATGACTCTGACTGTTATTCTCTCAAGGATGATCAAGTAGTGCACCCAGGCAGGTGGGACACTGTGGAGAAAGGTGTCCAGTACCTGAGAGAATTAGCTGTGCTGGAGGTAATCTATATGGATTCAAAAAATGAGCAGTCCCCTGTAGATCCAGATGAGGTCCAGTGTACACAATCCATGTGGCAGAAGTTTGTATGGAGCTCATCATCATCGTACACCAACTCATTGGCATTGATGTCCACGAAAGAAGGAAATCAAACAGTGCTTCAGGTGACTCCCTGGCTCCAGCAATATGATTATCATCTTTTTTCCTGTTTACCAACCTGCACCTTATCTGTGGAAAGACTGTTCAAAACTGCAGAGACTTGAAAGACTCGAGCAAGTTGGAGAGGAAAAGTCCCATGCGCCTCCAGTATGGACCAGAGTCTCTGCTCTTGGGAGCAAGGAGCCCCCTGCTCAAGAGAGAGGGTACAAACCACAAGGTAACCTGTGGTTTTTGCTGTGTGACCACAGAGAGTACATGAGGAAGTGGGATGGAAACCCCACCTCCGCCCTAGTAGCACAGGTGAGTGCACTGAGAGGAAGAACAAGCACTGCAGGAATTTCTTCAAGGAAGAAATGCTACTCCAGTTTCCATTGGGCAAGTCCTCAGACAGAATAGAAGGGCTGATGTTACTTCCAGTCCTCTTGAAGGGACCTCCAGTTCATATTTACAAGAAGTGAGTAACGAGTACCATGACCAGAACTAGACAGGCCCTACTTCCAGGCATGTGGAGGAAAGGGACAATCAAATCTATTGGACTGTGTGGATCCAGTGGCCTGGCACATCAGATCCATGACAGTGTAAAGCTTTAGTTGACTGCAGAGCACAATGTACCCTGATGTCATCAAGATACGTAGGGGCAGAACCCATCTCTATTTCTGGAATACAGGGGGATCCCAACAGCTGACTGTACTGGAAGCTGAAGTGACCCTGTCTGGGAATGAATGGCAAAACCACCCCATTGTGACTGGCACAGAGGCCCTGTGCTTCCTTGGCATGCGTGATGTCATACTGGGTTTTTCAAGGACTGAAAAAGTAGTTGTTGGGCTTTTGGGAGAGCTTCTGTGCAGACAGAGGAAATAGAACAGCTGAACACTTTGCCTGGTCTCTCAAAGGACTGTGGGACTGCTGATGGTCAAAGAACAACAGGTATTCATTGCTACTACAACAGTACAGTGTTGACAATACTGCACAACCAGGACTCTGTGACCCCCATCCATGAGACGATTTGTGGAGAGTCAGGGGTGGTCAGCAAGACTTGCTCACCATTTAATAGTCCTGTATGGCCAGTGTGTAAGTCTAGTGGAGAGTGGAGACTGACAGTGGACTACTGGGGCCTGAATGAAGTTACACCACCACTGAGCACTGCTGTGCTAGAACATGCTAGAACTTCAGTACAAACTGGAGTCCAGGGCAGCAAAGTGGTGCCTCAGTTGAGACCGCAAATGTGTTCTTCTCCATATCTTCAGCAGCAGAGTGCAGGCCACAGTTTGCTGACACCTGAAGGGGCACTCAGTACACCTAGAGCTGATTTCCCCAGGGCTAGAAGCCCAGGCCCACTATTTGCAGTGGACTGATGCAGGCTGCACATCAGAAGAGTAAGTCTCCAGAACATTTAGGTTGATGAAATCATCATATGGGGTTACACAGCAGACGGAGTTATTGAGAAAGGGAAGGAGATAACCCAAAACCTCCTAACAGCCATTTTTGCCATATAACAAAGTAAGGTCAAGTAAGTAAGGAAACTGAGTTTTCAGGAGTAAAATGTCAGGATGGACACTGTCAAATTCCAATGGATGTGTTCAACAAAATAGCAGCCTTGTCCCCACCAACCAGCAAAAAGGATATACCAGGTTCCCTCTGTACTGTGGGTTTTTGGAGGATGCATATTCCAGATTACAACTGGATTGTAGATACTCTCTATCATGTGACCCAGAAGAAGAATGATTTCAAGTGGGGTCCTGAACAACAACAAAATTTTGAACAACTTGAACAGGAAGTTGTTCATGCAGTAGCCGTGGGGCCAGTCAGGACAGGACCAGAATACAAAAAATATCCTCTACAGTGCAGCTGAGGAGAATGGTCCTTCCTAGATCCTCTGGCAGAAAGTACCCAGGGTGACTCAAGGACAACCCCTGGGGTTCTGGAGTCAGGAATACAAAAGATTTGAGGCCTGCTGATAAGAGATCCTGGGAGTTTATGAAGGAATTCTAGCTGCTTCAGAAGTGTTAGGCACTGAAGCACAGCTCCTCCTAAAACCCTAACTGCCAGTGCTAGACTGACATTCACAGAGAAAGTCCCTTCCACACATCATTCAACTAATGCTATGTGGAGTAACTGGATTGTGCTGATCACACAGCAAGCTCACTGGAAACCCCAGTTGCCCAGAGATCTTGGAAGTCATCATGAACCAGCCTTACAGCAAAGCTACCTGAAAATGAAGTGTTATGGTTTTCTCCCTGATGGTTCCTGCCATATTGTAGGGCTACACTGAAAATAAAAAGCTGCTGTATGGAGTCTTATTTGGCAAGTCAGAGAAGCTATTGAGGGACAGGCTGGATCAAGTCAGGTTTCAGCAGAACTGAAAGCCATCTAGCTTTCAGATAGACTGATGGAAAAAGACCAGTTGGCAGAACAGAATTAAACCCAACTGGTCTGCTGACTTGTGGCAAGACATTGTTTCTCAGGTAGAGAAGCTGTCCGTAAAAGTACATCACGTAGGTGCACATGTTCCCAGGTGTTGGGCTACTGAAGAGCATTGTAGGAACAGACAGGTGGATCGGGCTGCCAAGATTAAAGTGTCTCAGGTGGATCCAGCCTGGCAGCACAAGGGTGATATTTCTGGTTGGTGGGCCCATGATGCCTCAGGTCATCAGGGAAGAGATAAAACAATACAGATGGGCTCATAATTGAGGAGTAGATTTAACAATGAACACTATTTCCCAGGTTATCCATAACTGTGACACATGCATTGTGATCAAGCAGGCCAAGCAGGTAAAGCCCCTGTATTGAGTGGGTATCATACTTGTTGGGGTCCCTCCCCTGCCATGGAGCCCTGGGAGAGGGGCCCTGAGGGCACAGACACGGGGTTTCCCTGTCCCTGCTCAGCCTCGTTCCCATTGGTTGGTTTGTGTTCCCTGCGCGGGCAGAAGGACTCTTGGTCCCGTGACTGGAACAGTTCCTCAGCAGAGCTCCGGCCATGTGGCTGGAGAAATAAACATCTCTCTGAAACAGCTATCAAGAATCTGTCTGTCCACCGTATATATTTCCTTTCCACGGGACTCCTGGTTTGATATATGCGTGTTGCAGGATCCCCACTGCAACACATACTCCCTGTCATGCACCAGCTTCTCGGAAAATTGAACAATACAATGGACTGTTAAAAACCACTTTGAAAGCAATGGGTGTTTTGGCCTTCAAACACTGGGATCCACATTTGGTGAAGGTCACCTGGTTAGGTAACACTAAAGGGTCTACCAATAGAACTGGCCCTGTTGAATCAAAACCTCCACATATCACAGAAGGGGATAAAATCCTCATGGTGCATGTGAGGAATATGTTAGGGAAGACAGTTTGGGTTAGTCCTGCCTCAAACAAGGGCAAGGATGTGGGTGCAGTTGGTGGGTAGTGCAGAGGGACAGGGAAACAGGTTGTGCACCTCAAGGGATTTGATTCTTTAGTGAGAACAGTCTGTAATGTTTTCATTGTAAAATATTGTGTGATGGATGACCTTGCCACTGCGTGCCATAACTACCATGGACAGTGAATATGGACTGCGCCAGATACATCAGTTTTGAGGCCTTGATGCAGCTTGGAACCAGCTGACAACACACTCGCCCTCTGGCCCTGGAGCACATCTAGGACAGATAGAAATCATAGTCATGGACTAAATGAACTCCACAGACATGTTGGAGGGACAGCCTCTGACTATGGAAATGATACCTGTGCTTGTGTGGGTATCTATACATGAGTACGTATGTATATATATGCATGTATATGTGTGTGTTTGTGTGTGTGTATATGCATATAGATTTATGTATATAATTGGAAGGTATAGGATGTTGCCATGACATGGATGGTATAGAAAAGAGAGGTGGATAATTTTCTGGTTCCAGTCAGGACATGGTTAATTTCTGCAGTAGCCAGGAGGGGGCATCGCTAGGACCTAGATGTTACTTTATACCAACTTATGTCATTTTTCATGGACAGGGTATCCTTTTGGGTCAGGTAGCATGGCAGAGAGAGAGTGGTTGGGTATTGTTGGGAGTAAGAACTCGCATATGGATCATTTGCTTCTTGTACACTCTTACTAGTTTTGTTGCTTGTACTGTTTGTTTTCTTATCTCATTGTTGTTTCCAGTAAAAAGTTATTTTTCACAGCCTGGGATCTTCACCTTTTGTGCCTCCAGTTCTCCTCTCCATCCCACTGCAGGTGGAGGGGAGAGTAAGTGAGCACTGCATAGTTCAGAGTGGCTTCAGTAGGAACATTAAATTGGATAATACCATTCCTAAACCATGACAACTATCTACCTATGTACTTTTTTATTCTATGTCTTCTCTCAGGCATGCTCAATAAGGTTTAGAAAATTTTACAATCCAAAACCTTGAGAAGAGAAATCAATGTATTTTAGGTTTAAAAATCAAATGTAGTTTAGACATAAAATATAATCCTGGTTACCTTATGCAGGGTGTCTGTACAGACACAAACATAAACCCATGAGTACACATGTATCCATATGAACAAAACTACATGGAAAATATTTTGAACTTTGTAGAAGAAGCAGCTGTGTACTTGCAGTTGTCAAAGTCCCCAGCTGTGCCTTCTGTGTAAGATCATGCAATGCTGTCTCCAGATTGTCAGGAGAACACACTAATTTTGTACCATTTTCTGTTCCCTTTACAGTCTTTGTCATGAAAATGAGCATGTATAATGAAGAGAACATGAGAGGCATTAACATTCGATGATACTTCACTGTCAAAAATAGTGGTCACATAAAGGAAGTGGCATGTTTATCCACTCTTAAGGCCAACATGGGCATGGAGACTCATGGCACTGGTATACTGCATTTTTGGGAAAAGATTATATTTTATGCAAATACAAAAAACCATTATGAGTGACAATAAAACAAAAAATTATTTTAGCGAACTGCCAATGTTACAAATTTAATTCCAAATTCCCATCTTTTTTTCCCCCAAATTTCAGAAATTACAAAATATTTTTGTCTTGAAATAGCTTTGTCCATGTAGGACTGACAGAATAATTGGAGGAACTTTTGTTGCTCAAATAGAAGCCTCTTTGAAAATTCATTTCAAATGTCATTTGTGACAAATGACTTCTAGCCCAGTATTTTAACAACATTCTATTTTGTTGTTGTTTCTAACAACATTCTATTTTGTTGTTGTTTCTGAAACCCAGTCTTCTGTGTGCCATCCTCTAACCCGCAGGATATTTTGCAGCTAGACAGTAAGGACTGAAATGAAAAGAAAATGCTGAGCAACACAAACACTCTCATTATTTGGCCATCTGAATTCAGCTACATAATTTTCAGCTGATTTTGCATGGTTGAACATGTAAATCAAACACCCTGACTGCTGCCAACTTCTGTAATAGCAGCTGCTCTACCTGGCCTGCAGACCACTGCTGCTTGTTTCCAGGCACAAGTCAGAGGGGTACAAGTTTCCTCCAACCCACCTTCTGACCTCCTGAGGGGCCAAAAGACAAGCCCATTGTGTCAATGATGTAACTGGATCATGCAGCTGGGAAACATGGCATCATTTCCTCATAATACTATACAGTAAAAGAAAAAAAAGTCCTCAAACCTCATTCATCTGGATCTAGCTCAGGATTCTGTGTCAGAAGAGATGATCTGATAGGTCCCTAGATCGTCAAGGATAGATTAGTAGCTTGCTCTCCATTCACAAGATGGCCTTGAGGGCAGTTGAACCATGCTGCTTTTGTACGTTAAGATTATAGGAAAATAAAATATTTTATCTATCATGCAGAACTAGTAATCAAAAAACCCTGTAGTAGTAAGACAGGGATGCCCTCAAGGCTTAGGCTGGGAGAGAATTCAATCCAAAATAAGCTTGAAGGAATCAAATAGATTTTTTTTTGCAGTCTGGGTAGAGAATCAGTGATTTCCCAGTATGTTATCACAGTGATGAATGCCCACATACTAGAGGTCTCTCCCTGCTTTGCAGGTATCATGTTCTTCTACTGATCTTCCACATCTCTTTGGCTGGAAATGTAATTTAAGGGGGGCAAACACTACAAGAAAGATCTCCTGAACCATTATATCCACCTTCTACCTCAGGAAAGCACAAGATGTAACATTTTCATGTGGTGAACAAATTCTAAGCTCCTGAGTTAGAAAGGGCAAGAATAACAATAAAACAATGTCTGCCTACTAGTAGACAGCATTGTCAAGATCACTGCTCACACAGTAATGGGTTTTCTCAACAGCTTACAGAAAATCTCTCTTATGCTCCTCCAGTTGATTACCTTTCCCTAGATGATCTGAAATGCTATTCTAGGAAGTTGAAAATTATTCTGATAAAAAAGAAAATTAGTCTCTTCCTTAGTCTGCATTTAGCCAAGAGCCATCTAAGGCCCTGATCCTTCTTATCAACACTGTCTGCATACTGCTGCGCACTTAGAAGCATTTTTGTTTTTGGTAAACATGATGTATTTAAGTTCGGACCAAACAACAGAGCATCAGGAAAGGAATCTTTTTATTCTCACCTCCTGATTGGAAGCTACACTAACCATCTTGTGCCATAGAAAGTATTTTCAACAGCCTTATTGTACCTGGAAGTCCAAAACAACAAATATTACAGGATGTCAGCTTAGTCCGCTCTCAGTACTTGCAATATTATTTATGCAGCTGAACAGAGTGAATCATCAGATGACTCAATCTCCAAAACACCATTATAACAGTAAATAAATAAAGTCCTTCCCTCACACTGAGGAATTGCATTCATACACACAGCCTTACTGAAAAACATGATTGAGAGTAATTTGAAAAGAAATAAATGCAATTTGAATTTTTAAGAAACTCATCAGCGCTGCTATGGTTCCCATGAATAAACAGATCTGATTTGTTAAATCTCTTTAACCTTCAAAGATGATTAGGGAGTAATTTTTGTTGTTGCTGCTGTTGCACAAATGGATGGATACATTTTCCAGCAAGTTTTGGAGACAGGCTGGAAGCAGGTACAATTAATTCAGTACATATAATTTACTGCATCCTTGCTTCTTTCACAGAAATCCTTGCCAACTAATCCCAGGCAGAAGATTGGCTTTGGTTCTGCAAGCAGCTGCTCAACTTCCCACTTTACTGGAGGTAGGATATCACAGTAAAGCAGCTGCTGAAAGAGTGGGAGGGAGACACCAGTGAGCAGAAACAATTGTGTTGATAAAAAAAAATATATATGAGAAAAATACAGGAGTGGCAATCTTACTTTCTTCTAACATATTGGGCTATACTACATCTTATTTGCCTAAAAAGAAACAGTGTGGCCATAAGTTAACCTTGAAATATGTAAACTCTTGGAAACTTACACAATTTAGAAAACCAACATAAAATAGATCTACCAATGATATATTATTCTATTGATAATGAGTTTTGTGATTAAATTTGACATACTCAGAGATCTGAGGTTCATGAAGATTCAGTGCAGATTTAATCTTATCTGATTCTGCCTTAAATACATTAAGCGTGTCTTGTAAGAGATAATAATTATTTATATCAACATTGGTATAAATAAGAGTTCTGAGGCTCAAACTCAAATTAAATAGAAGTGAGGAGAACTAAGAAAAAGAATCTGGAATTCCAGAAGTCAATAAGTAAATAAAAAATAATAATCTTTGGTGTAGCAGTAATCTGCTGAGATCAATGGTACTCTATTTAAAGATCTATCCTACAATTTTACTTGCATAATCAGGCATGACTCAAATAAGTCAAGGTAAATTGCCAGTTATCACATGTAATTAATTGTTTTTTAGAAGATTTTAAAGGTGTGGATTTTTAAAATATGGTCAGAGCCCAAATTAATTTAGAGGTTGTTATATGACAGTGATACTGCACTTCGGTAAAACACTTTGGAGTACTCCAGAATACTCACTGTGATATTTCAGAAATAAAATAAAAAAACCCCACCAAAATGTCCATAATGCTGAACTCTTATGGAAGACATAACAAAATTCCGACACTTTAAAACTGCAAGACTGGCTTAGGGACATTTTTTTTTAATGTGAAAGCTGTACTACTCCTCTAGTAACATGATTCCAGGAAAGAGGACTTTTAAGAAAAGTCCCGTCTTTACAAATACTGAAAATATCAAGCAGCTAGCAAACCAATACTGTGTTTTTGGTATTCAGGCAGGAGGATAAAGTATATTCCTGCAGTGGAAAACGTCGGTGTAAACAAATACCTGTTCTAATAGTAGAACTTAAGTGTAAAATGTGACCCAAAGGGGCACAAAGCGTACAAACATGGGACGTTTTAAGGCATGAGTGTTGTGTAAGTACAAGTTGTTATATACAGGGATGTCCACAGTCTCAGTAGCCTGATTCTCCACCTGTTAATAGGATAATTAAAAAATCATTACATCACATAGATTAGTACTTAGATTTAAATTTTATTCCTCTTCTTCCATACTATAGATATTGTGGGTGTTAGAACTTCTCCACTGTTTTTTGGCCTTGCCTGTTTTTTGGCCTTTTTTATCCTAATTAAACCTATTGTTTTGGTTATTTGTTGCCTGAGGCAGATTTAATTAAACCCACAAATTTTCTAGTGTAAAGGAAGTCCATAATATCTGTAAAGACTAGAAGAAACAACACACCCTCCAAATCTAAACTGGCACAACTAGGTGGTATGCATATGTATAGGATCTACATTTTCATTAGAATGTTTATCTCTCCTTTCTGCCTGATTCTTTTTGCCACAAGCTTAACCTATTTTTCTTTGTTCACCCACTGTGCATTTTTATAGCATATGTAGGTTTTTTTCCTTTTCATTTTATTTCTTGTTTTTAGTCTTAAGAAACATTCAGACCCCACATTGATACTTCTTTATCAACATTATGTTGATTGAAAAATACATCAAAGAAAGAATGTGTAGGTCTGGATATTAAATCAAAAATAGTCTACATTTGTTCATTGTTAAACTGAGATAGCCTCTCCTCTGACCTTTCTTAAGCTTTGTCACAATCTGATGAATTAATTAAAGGAAAAACTGCTCTCATCTCATTTAGCAATGGAAAAGCCACTAAATTTCTGAGGCAAAAACTCTTGATATGCAAAAGTTAAGGTGTAGGTTCATATTGGCCATACTGATCTGCTGTTGGTGTGATGAGCACTTGAACTTTTCTTATAAAAAATAATAAACGACAACTTTGACCGCTTTTAAATATTTCCTTGCTTTTTCTTTTTTTTTTTACTCTCCACTCACAGTCAGCATGAAGCTCTGCTCCTCTTTAACTAGCCACGAACAAAGAAAGCATCTGCCTCATTCTTTTCCCCTACTGTGCCATTTTACAGAGAAGAAGCTTAATTACAACTGATTTTCTAAAGCTCATGTACAAAATCCACAGCAGAATTGTGAGCAGAACTCAGATTTCCCAACCTTGCTTTCATCCTTCCATAAACTCATGTTTTCCTTGAACTGCTTCAGTGTGCAGTTGGATTAACTGAGCCTGCCATGACCAGGCTGGGATAGCTTTCTCTTTGAAAAGAAATAGTTGGTCAGAAAACATGAGAATGTCAGCAGTGAACACAAATCTGGGTACTTCCAGACCAAACTTTGGTTCTCTTCCATTTCTTGGACCCTGAACCATGCTGATGCAGCTGTGTGAGACCTCTTAGTAAACCACATTGATGAAATGACCCCAAATTATCCCTCCAAAAATGCTTACTTTGTTTTACCTGGCTTATTTCAATGATGTGATTTCTAATATGAGGTCATCCATGTCATCCCACATGGCAGAGGAATATATATGAATAATGACTGAGTGAGAAGGTCCTTCAACAGATTTGCCATAGAAGGCCACAAAAATTTAAAATATTCTACTTATTCCTCTAATGAGTTTTCCATTTGTAGCTTTGCTGCTGTGTCTAGTCCCAAAGAGTAATTTTCTGCTTTTATTGCTCCTTGATGACATCAGATTTTTGTCAGGCAGAGGCAGAAAAGCTGACTGGTCTTCTTCCATTTACATTTACAAAAAAAGACATAGACAAGTCCTCAAACTTTGTTGCACACAAATCACAGTAAGAATAAAAAACAAGCTGGAAAACAGAAGCTTCTAGCCCTGGTTCTGGTTTTAGCACCTTCCAGTCTCTGCTGAATCAACCCTGTAGGAACCAACAGAGAAAACAAGGTAGTCTTGACTAAACAAGAGACTCACACTTCAAACAAAAAGGGAAGAAATGAACAAAAAGAAAAGTCAACAGACTTTTTGAACTCCCAAGAGGATTCAAAGCTAGTTTGATTTAACATTTTAGATAGCATGCAGCTTAATAATTTACCAGATTCCCAGCAACTAACTGATATCTATTCTTAAGGGTTTTGTTTGAGTTTATGGTCTTGGCAGGTATTTGGCAAGGAGAAGGTGATTTTAATTACATTGTATGTAGAAACTCTGAATTCGTGCTAATTTATTACCCATGCCACCATGTGATAAACAATAGTTTAGCAGTGTTTGTTACTCCTGACACTAATTTTGTTTTTTCCCAAATCTTGCTTTGTATAAATTGATGAAAAAATAAGAATATTTTCTACCCTCAAGATTTCAAATTATATACGAAGGAACAAAACAACTCAACAAACAACCAATACCAATAACCCCAAATACAAATTTTAAAAAATTGTCACTATTTGGCATAGTATTTGTAGTATTATCAGACATCATGGGGAGAATATTTAAGCATGGACTGCCACATGCCACTGTGGAGTACAAATCAATAACATTAATTCTTTTTCCCGTTTTCACTTATACCACCATGGAAAAATATGCAAAAGCCCTTTCAACAGCCAAGTGTCTAACAGGAGTAACTGATGAAAACAAAGCCTTGGAAGTTTACAATGGCTGTTGAATCTGAAACTACAGAAATGTTAAAACCCCAAGATAATGCTTTGATCACCAAAAACTAGGTCCCAGGTCAATAAAGCTCAAGTTGTTCAAACAACCACTGAGATATTTCCCTTCCCATTAGTGTGCAAAAAAAGGAAGTAAAAAACAAGGGAAGTTGGATCAATGGGCTACAAAGCACATTGCATCTCTTGCATGTGGAAAGCCCAAGATGGCAAATACCAGGTCAACTTTTTACGCTCTTTGGCCTTTAAATGATGAACACTGAGACCATTTTTACTGTAAAAAAGATTAAAAAATCACTATAAAAGCAGACACTGTGTATTAATCTACAGAGAAAATGGAAAACTGAATGAACCTGGTCTAATGATCTGCTATATCTGATGATTTTATCATCATCTTAGGCGATGCATTTGAAAGTAGTACACCTGAGCAAAGTAGCTTTTCTCCTGTGTGCTCCAGAACTGCTGGAGCTAGTTTTGAGTGAATTCAGAAAGCATGAGAAATTCCTGATTGACAGGTATGGAGAATATATTTATCCAGAAACCAGGCAGAGCCTAGAGAGCAGAAGTTAAAACTTACTCCCACCTCAACCCTGACCTTTAGGGGTAGGTGAGGAGCAAGTTGTTTTGTGTTAGGGTCAAGTTCCATCATCTAAGGATGTTTTTATTGATTGCATTTTTTGCTTTGTTTATTTTATTTTTTTAAAGCAACTTTGTTACTTCAGAAAAACAAGGAGTATGCTACTGAAAGACTGAGGATTTGTCTGAGTCAGAGCAAAGCAGTGGTTCTTGCTCTTTTTAGAGTAGGTTCTTCCTCATGCTTTCAGTCAAATTTAGCTCCCCAGGGTAACACTGTCGTGATTAAGCTGAGGTAGAAACTTTTGATTGTGAAGAAATTGCCAATAAGTTATTGTTGCTACTGCAGCTCCTGTGTGAAGGAAGACCGAAGATGATCTCTTAAAACAGTAATTAATGCCCTAAGGTAGTAAAGCCAGCTCCATCACTGGTATGAAAAGGTTATCTTTTCCTCTTTTTTCCTCTTTTTTTTCCTTCTATTTTAATTTTTCTGAAACACTGTCTTGGTCTTCCTTTTGTCTTTTTTTTTTTTTTCCCTGCAGGCTGGGCTTGGTTCCTTCAGTTAAAACAGCTTGCTCTCCAAAGCAAAAGAAATATTTCATAAACTATTTTTCTCTGCTCCCCCCTGCCATGTATTTGCTAATAAAGTGCTGGTGAATAGCAGGGGAAAGTAGATGTGTATGGTATCCTGGGAAAAGTAAAAATGTTTGGATGGGAAATGGAATTGTTACACTAAAAATTAAATTATTTCCCAAATTAAAAACGTGAAGTTTTGTCTCATGTGAAAGCGTACTACACAAGAAGCTCTTGAAGCAACAAAATACAATGCATGTTTTAAATTGATAAGTGTATTTAAGTCACATGAAAAAAGCAGAACCTTGAAAGGTTGCACTAGAGATGATATATATATTAAAAAGTACTGTGTGGTAAAGACCCTTGATTATAAAAGAAAAGGTTTTACAGCTGCAAACACTACTGTATTGTACATCCAAATAAGACATATTTGTGATAATTTCATTCTTGAAGCACAAAGAAATCTTTGGTTGTTTGTTTGGTTTTTTTTTTTCAAATTGCAAATTTGTCATCTGCAACTGATCAGAGAATCCCACTGCACTGGAAATACATATGTAGCAAATTAAATTCTATTCAATGGGAAAAGTGGTGTCCAGGAATTACAGTGCTTCACATTATGTTACATTATGTACATTTAATTAACTGCCATCTTTTTTTCTCAGCACTGTAGAAAATGTTATTTTATCCAGTTTCTTAGACAACTTTAAAAATAATTTTAACCCACAGCATCCTTCTCACATTATCCTAACTCACTCTGCACCAGAAGTTCTTATTGCAACATCAATTAGAGCACAAATGAGAAAATTGTGAGGCTCTGGATAAAAAAGGAAAGCTGCACTGTAAACATAGTGCAAAATATTTTCTTAGTTGTGTACAAGTTCAGTGACAGAAAGGCGAACAGCTCTAGTGAACTATTGCTTTGAACTCTGATGAAAACATGCACATGTATTTAGCATTTAATCTAAGTTTATGGAAGTGTAGAGAATTATCCTGGTTCTGGCCAGGACACGGTTAATTTTTGCAGTAGCTAGAAGGGGCCATGGCTGGGACCCAGAGGTTATTTATACCACCTCCCATCATTTCTGTGAGCAGGGAAAAGGGAGTCTCTTCCAGGGAGAAAGAATTTCTTCTGGTTAAGAAAACATGGTTAAGGGAGTCATCTGGTATGGTTGGGCGTTTTCTGCATAAATAATTTATTTTCTTGTACTGTCTGTCTTTAGTATTGTTGCTGTTGCTGTTCATTTTCTTTTCTTATTGCTGCTTCTGGTAAATTGCTTTTATCTCAACCCATGATATTTGCCTTTTGTGCCTCCAGTTCTCTGTATCCCACTGCAGGGAAAAGAAGGGGAGAAGAAGGGGATGAGAGAGAGAGAGCAGTGTGTGGTTTAGTGAGTCTCATTGGGGGCACTGAATTGGGGAGTACCATTCCTAAAGCATGACCATAATGTAGCATTGACTACTAGAAGCTAAGGGGCCTGTTTCTCTCCCTCTAACCTAAGGACAATGCAAAGAAAAATCAGTATCTGTACAATATTTCTTCAATATTTGTATGGATTGCTATACTCAATATTATTTCTTTGGGCTCCCCCCTTCCCCCCCCCCCAGCCCGGACAAACTTTTGACACTAGAAAACAACAGTTTGAAGATCAAAATGGGGATCCTTGAGTCTATGGAGAATGTGCTGTAATCACTGAAAATTTTATTACTGAATGCATTAACAGGTGAATGAAGGATATTTTATGTCACAATTTAGATTCTTAAATCAGAAAGTATCACCAAGTCACCTCAGAGTTTCTTTTAGTTGCTTAGCTGTAACTGACGCCAGGTCTTCCTCAGAAAGAACCCTTTTTTAGTGCAAAATTTTCTGTTTGGAAAAGCTGAAACCTGCCTGAATGTATTGTGGGTTTCCAGATATGTGATATCTTCCTTTCAGTTACTGGCTGTCAGGCACATGGAAGCCGTTTTGGCAGTATGTGCTCAGGTGAACTGCTCAGCACTGGCACAGCCGGTCTGCTTTTGCCGAGGGAGCACTGAATTTTGATACTGCAAGCACTGCATGGGTGGTGCATATAATCATGGTACATTGCAGGGAAAGCCTTATCTTTATAAATATATCTAGTGTTTCCTGAAAGTATTGAAGTGACAACACTTCATAAGGTACATGTGTGCTATTGAAATACAATGGAATCTTCAGATCTCTGTAAAAATTCTTACCAGGGAGATTCACATCCTAGATGGGAGGACATGTGAGCCATCAGTAAGGACACTTACTTCATCAATAGCTCTCTAAATATCTCTGTTCTTATTTCTAACCCATTTATACGAGACACGACTTCTATTGGTAGTTATAAATGTATATACTTCAAAATCAGCTTCAGTTGCAACTGAGATGGGCTTCCAATATTGCCACTTTTCAGGGTCTGTGAAAATTTTTGTAATGCTTTTTAGTGCTTGTTTATGTACAACATATGGTGCAGTTGGTACTTGAGCAAAAAGGGTGTCACTGACTATCCCCTAGATGGATGCTAAAATACGAGGTTGTCTTGCTGGATCAAGATGATGTCACACTTAAAACAACTTTCATCTTTAACCCTGCCATGTTGTCTGCCCAACAAGTAGAAGGAACCCCAGAGCATGATTGCTTAGACTACAGAAGAGTTGTATTCCAGCAGACCTGACTTAGGAGACAGCACCTTGGAAACATCTGATTGGGAGCTTTGTATGAGATGGAAAACGACTGTCTGGATATGAAGTGACTACACACCATGAGGTAATTGAATTGAGCACTTGCCCCTCTGATGTTTTGGTCCAGAAAGCAGGACTAATTGCACTGACTCCAGCTTTGGAATTGAGTAAAGGAAAACAAGCTAACGTTTGGACTGATTCAAGATGTGCTTGTTTGGAATGGTACATACACATGGAGCCATTTAGAAAGAAAGAAGCCTTTTGACATCTCAAGGCAGGCTGTTAAAAAATGGGAAACAGTCCTTGGATTTATTTGAAAGTATCCAGAAACCAGCAGAAGTTGCCATCGTGCTGTGCAGAGCACGTGAAGCGGGTAAGACCAAACCAGAATTGGGGAATCATTTAGCTAATAAGTCTGCGAAAGAGGCTGCAGAAAAAGGCATGTTAGAAAATAAAGTCTATCTCTAGTACCCTTGCCAGAGATACCTCTCCCAGTAGAAAAAGCCAGAGTAGAGTGCTAGAGGCTGTCAATTAGTTTAAAGCTTAGAAGCAAAATTTGATCCATCAGGCTGGGCAGTTACCCCAGCTGGGCAAATAGTAGTCCCTGAACAGATCTTGCTTGAAATAGTGGACTGCGAACTCAAAGCCACTCATTGGAGTACTGACAAACTTTTGAAACATTTGCAAAAATCTATAATTGGATCTAGAATGACTCAGATTCTACAATCAAGAATCCAAAAATACATAGTTTGTGAAAGAAACAACCCTAACACAGCTAGCAAAGTAGTTGTAGGAGCCATAAAACCTGGAAATGTTCAAATGAATATAGGCAGATGGATTTTACTGAATTGTCCTGAAAAGGGGGGGTACAAATACCTTCTAGTTCTGGTGGATACCTTTTCTGGGTGACCTGGCCTTCCTTTGTTGCACCAACCAGGCTAAAGAAGTGACTAAAATACTTGAATCAAATAATACCTAATCCAGGGTACCTCTGGGGATGTCATCAGACAGAGATTCCTACTTTATTGCAGAAGTGGTACAACAGGTTAGGAAAGCCTTGGAAACAGCTTGGGATCTTCATACTCATAGGCTCTAAGCTAGTGGGAAATTAGAGCAATGAATTACATAATCAAATTGCAGTTGGGTAAAATACATCAGGAAATCTCCTTAACATGGGTCCAAGCCTTGCCTGTTTCTCTAGATTAGAATTCAACTGCCAGGAACTGGCAAAATAAGCCCCTATGAGCTGCTATATGGTCAGTCCTACCAAGTACCACACATTCCAGGAAACACACACATAAAAGAAGGGGTTGATTTGAATAATTTCCTCATTTCTCTTAGCAAAACTTTACAGGATTTGCTATCCAGTGGTGCTCAGTGAGCAGTCTCCAGACTTACGGGATTGGACATACGAGTGCATGAGTTCCAATCAGGAGATTCAGTCTACTTGAAAGTTTGGGGAACCACTTAGCTTCGACCAAAATGTATCTGTACTATACCAAGTACTATTGACAACTTTTACTGCATTGAAACTGGATGGCATAAAATCATGGATACATTATTCCAGGATTAAAAGGGCTGAAGTCGTTTGGGTAATCAAACAGTTGTCTGAGAAAAACCAAGATGCTATCAAAGTGGTAGAGTGTCTACAAATGTCCAGGAAATCTGGAAACAAACACAGATTTGACAATGCACAGCTCAAGATGACACCTCCTGGGGATCTGAAGAAACTGGATCAAACTGACTTCGTGGTTACCCAGCTGGACTTGGTTAAAACATCTATTTATAGTTGTCACCATAATAATTACTTTGTGTGTTTTAGCTTGCATGGTGATTCAGTGTTACAGCTGTTGTAATGTCTTACACTATAAAATGAAATACAGATATTAATAGACCAGTTCCCACAAAGGGGAGACTTGTTAAGAACAGTAGAACAGAACAGCATTTTACTGTCATAAGGACAGTAGAACAGAAAGCACAGCCTTGGAGAAAGAGATAAAGGAGTAACTTTGGCAAACAGAAGTCCAAAATGCAAGCAGGATGCCAGCTCAGCTCTGCAAGGCTGACAAAGCAGAAGTTATGCAAAACAACAATATTGTGCTAACTCAAAAGCTGGAGTTGAGGAAAAGCCATCTAAAAAGGACAATGGACATTGAAGACCACCAGAGAAGACCTGAAAAGGCATATAAGGACTTTGATAAGGGGTGTGACTATGTAAAATAAAGTAATACATATACATCAAGTAAGCAGGGATAGCTAATAATAAGTAATCAGTGTGTATGATAAAAACTCTACCCAATGCTTGGGGCACTTGATTAGAGGAAGGACCTTCTGAGTGACCAGTACTCTGTGGTAAAGAATGCCTTCTTTCTAATACTCAGAACTGTGTTAGAAAATTTCTATCTGGCCAATTCTGGTATCATTTAGATATCATACTTTCAAACTAAACTAAGGATAATTTTAAAAAGAAGAGAAACACTTGGGAAATACAACAGCACGTGACAGTGTGTAGCTGCTGTAAATACTTAGAAACATACTAGAAAAAAGTACTCGATAATGAGTAGTCTTAGATTTTCACAGTAGGGCAATCTAAGTAACCCACACTTGCTTTAGTGTCTGCTGACTTTCTGGTGGGGGAAGACATGCAGACAATCAATGTGATTGGTAATGCAAGCTTCGTTTATTAGTAGTACAGAGGCACTTATATAGTGTGAAAGTACAAGCTTATCAGTTCTTTAATTAGTTTGAACTTACAAAAGCACATTCTTACTTCTACATAATTGGGTTAGATAAAAGACTACATTTGCCAAGCTTCTATTATTTATGTTTTGTCTTGAGAGATCAAAGATTTTCCTCCCTTCTCATGGTCAGCACATCTTTATCAGAACAGCACTGTACATCCTAAAAACTCCCTTTTGGTTCTCAGGCCTGTTTCTCACGCAGGCATTTTCTCATGGAGGCTTTTTCTCATGCAGGCCTTTGCTTGCAGGCTTTTGTTGTGCAGTTCTTTTATTGATTTGTCTTTATCAATAATCTATGTCCCTGATCCTCTAACCGTTCTCCAACAACTGTCCTCTTTATATCAACCTGTGAAGCTCTGTGCAGCTGGAATGAAAAAGTCTGATTACTCTTTGGGTCCTTAGAGGTCTTCAGTGTCTGAAAAATTAACCAACCAAAATTTCATTATGTTTCCTAAAATTATGTGTAAATACACATAATGATACTAACCAAGGTTGTCATAAATGGATGGCATCGACCCAAATTGTCATGAAGGATGAGCTGAAAAAATGATCATCATGATCCAAGGTAAAGAAGGAGGCTGAAGATCTTGTTACAACTTTCAGTGTAGGCCATTGACATAGTTGATGCATTAAGAAAAGATGCTGAAGGTCAGTAGATATCCATCCTTCTAAATTACAGATTGGATAACAAATGATCTAGTAACACAAACTTTAGGAAAACATTGTTTCTGTAAATGCATTAAATAAAAATTTCTGTACACACTTGAAAGCCAGTATGATACATAAGTGCAAAATTCAGGAGTTTTTAAAGTTAAGTAACAAAACTGCAGAAAGTGTCTAAATTTGATATTATATGTTTTGTTACAAGAGGGAAATACCCAGATTTTAATACAGTAATTTGACTTCTCGCACTGTTACAAACTGGCATGAATATAGCAAAAAAAAATTGTTTTCAGAAATATACATCTGAGGTGTTTGGAAAAGATTTACTTTGTGTTTGATATTGAAACTATAAATTCAAGAGTTGATTATAAGGTGAAATTCCATGCTACATTCGAGTTTACTATGAGGACAATATGAAGTAACCACTTAATGATACAAATGACTTCAACTAGATTTCTAGATCATTTTCTAATAGCCTATGACTAATTGTGAAATTCACCATTTTGCCATGACTAATGTGTGAAATCTGTCATCTTTCCTTATGATTTACACAAGATCCTAATAAGAAGAACACAAAGTTGGTAATTTGACATGAATACTAATTTGTATTGTGCTTGTTCACAATTTTAGGAGAGAGGAGAGATATTTTTCATTAGACTATATTAGAGGCATTGGTGTACCTATCATATCATCACTGGACTCTATCTTCCTTTACTAATATGACCAATCACATCCTTTTCTATTACTCAAAAATTACATCAATGGATGTAATGCTATCAAAAAGGAAACAAAAAATTGCCTTCTGGAAGGGATTGGCCATTGAATTTCATATATATAATTAGATGTTAGTAGACAAAGCCTTCCACAAAAGCAGGAAATTTTATGTAATCCAGTTAGTTATATTAATTACTTAGAAGGAACTATTTATTTCCAAACTCTACATTATGCTGGAAATGCTTAAAAGTAGGAATTTAGTTCAGTTCTTCTACATGTGTTTTTATAAGTACAACCTGGTAAAAGCAGAGAAGGTAGGAAATTAAATTTGCAAACAACCTATCAGAAGTCCTTGTGATGGTTGTTGCAGTAAAGTTGTTAAAACCCCAGATTTTCTGATTTTAAATACTGAATGTGTTTTGAAACACATTTCTGTCATGTTCTGCAAAGACAGAGAAAATATGTCCCTTTATGTGAAAATATTGCATGTTGATATAGAAAGTTGTGAGGTCTTAAAGGACTTGTGAATGTTCCCAAGTCACATTGAAATCGGCATTTGAAAAACCTACTGCAAACTCCCCTTTTTCTATTATAAAACTGAAGAGACTGCATGAGCAGGATTTGTCACCAGAAGTTTCTGACCCAATAGAAGGTAGTGTCAGAGGCTGAAATATCATAGTTTATGACTTAAACATTTTCTTGAAGGAGTTTTAAAACTGTGTTACAAAAGCTGCAGAGAAGACTCCCACACCCTGAATGGGGCCCTGACTGAGGCCTTACACTGCTCGATGATGAAGATAAGATAAAGTAACAGCTCAGGGCTGGGGACATTTCACAAAGCACAGGCTTAACACCTCCAAGGTGGAGACCTCAGCCCCAGGGCCATCAGCTGCCAGGCTCAAACAGACCCTCCACCAAAGGGGTGGAGGGAGGAAAGGCTTTGGGTATCTGGGAAAAGCCTCTGGTCAGAGGCACAGTGACTGCCCATCCTCCACTGTGCAGAGCCCAGCTGAGGGGTCCTCACCGGGGGGGGGGAAGCTTATCCACAGCAGAAGGGGTGACATGGCCCATCACAGGGGCCCCCCTCAAAGGGGTGCCCAGACCCTGCACCAGAGCACCAGAGATGATACAACAGACCCTCAGTGTTGCAAGGGACAGTGTCAAGCTGGCCCCTGCAGGGGAGACATGTGGGCGTTCCCACTTGGGCCACAGCGTATATGAATCCACGGGATTCTGTACTCTTCGGCGTGTGGTGTGGTGGTGTGTGGCGGCATGGCATGTGGCAGCATGTAGCAGCGTGGCCACGGCAGTGACGGGGGACGCTCACCACCAGCAGACCAGATGGAGGGGAGCAACGAGACGTCATTGGGACCCTCGGGTGGGTGATATGCTTCCACCTAATCCCTGTCACCTCTCCCTGTCCCCCCAGCCCCCCCACGCACACTTCTTTTCTCCATTCCTTTCTTTCTTTTCTCTTCCCTTCTCTTTGCCTCTTTTACTATTAAATAAAATACATCCATTTTTTGGCATCAACATCTAACCTCGTTTGGTTTTAATCTTGTTTCTGGGAATATTTTGAACCTTCTAAGTTCTTTCTGGTTTATGCACAGAGACTTAATTTACTTTGCTTTTCTGGGTTTAAACTGGATCATAACAGGTAGTTGTCAACAGCATCTACTGAAAACATGCCAAGATGTTTATTTTGTACAAACAAAAAACCCAAAGTAAATAAAAATATGCATCTTTTTAAATATGACAGTTTATCAAGGTCTTTGGTACAAGAGTATAGAAATGTCTTCCAGGGGCACAATTTAAGATTTATTTTCTTTAAGATGAACTAAAATTTTAGCCCTCAGCAGTGGTGGACAGCACTTTTACATAGATACTAAAAATTGCACTCAGAGACACTGTACATAAGTAATACAATGAAGGAAAATTCGGGTAGCTTTAACAGACTGTGAAAATTGAAGGTAGTAATGCCTCTGAAATGTAATTAAAATGAGTGCTAAAGGACATAAAGATCTGCTGGGCAGGAAGAAACTGTCTCAAAAAGCCTGTTTGCTGCATTGTCACTGCACCCTTCAGTGTCCTCCCTTTTCATAAAAATGTCAAGATGCCTCTTGCATTTATTTATAATATTTGCTGTGATGATACAACTTGGTGACTCACTTCATATATTGCAGCTCTGGCATTATTAAAAAATTCTGCCTGAATTCCCAGCTTTTACCACTAAATTTCCAGTGTGTTGTCCTGGGTCTTGTTTATCCTCCTCTACTGTAAAAAACTGGATGCCACTGTTTTTTCTCACCTAAAGAAATGCCTTAATTCCCCTCCACCCTCCATGTTATAATCTCAGCATTTTATCTTCACTGAAAAGAACATGTTTCTCATGATAAACCTTTCAGGCACTTGTCACAATATTCTTAAAGCAAGAAATCAATTCAGTTGTCCCCTAAAGCACATCTTTCACGTAAGGTGGAAAGATGCTAAAACCCCAATGTTTTATACATAACTGTTACTGATCTGTCCTGAATCCTCTGTTGGTGACACCTCTCAGTACTGTTTTTACTAACCAATTGTTCAGCCATAGACAAAGAGATTTATTATAATTATTTTTCATGGTGTTAAATCCAATTGCTCTTTAATATGTTTGATTTTGACTCATTAGCCAGATATTATTTCACTTTTATAGGTTAAGCCCCTCCCTTTGCTACTTTCTTACCTTTAGAAATATGGTTCAATATTCGTGGGGGTTTTGTGGTGTTTTCCTGTACATTTTATACTCTTACTTATTTGATTTACTTGACTTCTCTACAGCAGGAGCTATGTAGATACTGCTAAAGAATGGCCACAGGAAGATGAGACTATATAGACATGTAAATAGATCACTACTATCGAAAAATGAACAAATGAATCAGCTGGATTAACTGTAGGGAACATGTGAGAAATTTTATGTAAGACAATTTTATGAGTGAATGGATAAACTTGCAGAATCATTCTTTCTTTCATTTACTGAAAAAAATAATTTTAGAAAATTTGAGGGCTGAATTCATGACTATTAGCAGTAATGTTACTGTTACTGATTTCAGCTGTACTGTGCTCAGAAGCTTGTACTGAATTTTGTGGCCAAAATTATAGCGTCTCCTTGTCAGTAGGAATCTAATACTCTGTGTTGCCCCTAGCTAATAATTAATATCTTTAAAGAGTATTACTGACTTAGACTTTCAAATAAATCCTAGCTAAGAAAGTCCAGAGCATTTTATTCATAATTTCCTCTTCATGTAGCAGCAGTGTCTGCAGATTACCCTATAAAGGATATTGGGATAATAAGCATATGTGAGAACTCTGCATGTCTTCTCCAAAATATTACTTCTATAACATTCAATTGTGAGCAGGAAATCTATCTTCTGACATCAAGTCCATCTTCTCTGGAGTTCTTATTGCATTATGACTACTCGATTACTTGCTTGCCCAATTTTCCCTCTTCTTAGCAAGGAAAATGATTTACTTTAGAATCTGCAGACTGAATTTTCAATTTCAAATGAATAATCCCTCGACAGTTCAGACTAAAATTGTTTTTGAACATTGGAGTTTGTAACAAAGATTGACAAGATATTTTATTAAGTGTGTAGGTGAAACACAACTTCACTAGAAGATTTACAGAAATTTTATTCCGTTACCATCATTACCTTCAAATCTGTGGATTACGAGGAGAGATTTTTGGCAAGTAGAGTGTTATTTTTAGGAAACTTTTTGATTCTAACAAAATGTTCTTTATAAGTAAAGTGGAAATATTAGAGGAAAGTTTGAAAACCGGGTCATAGATACCCGGTACCCTTAGCAGGGTAAAGACAGAGCCAAAAAAAATATATAGGTCTTAAAAAAAAAAAAAATCCTGATGACACCTCTCATGGAAAGTTTTATTTTTCTTAGCTGAAACTGTAGCATTATAGGATAAGTGCATATCCAGACTGATCTACCACTGTCTCAATTATCAATAGGAATGTACCAGTTTATTTACCCTCTGTGGGTTTTGCATGCTACTCTGTTCTCTTCGTAGACTTATGTCAGGTTCTTAAAATGTATCTGTTACAGCACAAATGGGTATTCATTAAAAGATTCAGTCAGTTATTTCTACTTTGTAGCATAGATGCATTCCCCAGGAAAAGGTCTTGTAAACAACTATATGAGCAACTTTTCCTATGGGAAGCGCATTGTCTCGTGGTAGCAATGACAGTCTTGAGCTCAAATATGTATTCACTGAGAATCAGATAATTAATTCTTGATAAGAGATTTTGTATATATTTTAGAAAATAATATAATTCAATAAAGAATGCAAAAGTGAGGAACAGAGAGCTGGCTCAGCTATAAACTGCAGCACTGCATTTCTCCTGAAAATATATTTTAACAACTGACTCTTTTTCTGCGGTGTCAGATGCTAATCCTCAGGTAATATTTAATTTTTGATAGGCTCATTGGGAAAACCACAATCTAGATCTGATGATCAGGAAGTCTAGTGAGGTTCTTTACTGTTGGTATTTAGATAGAAAATGACATTTCTAAATAATTCAGACAAACAAAGAACCAACTGGATCATAATGTTAAGAGTTCTTCTCTTGACAAAGAAAGTCAGTGATGCTGCAGATTTTCTGACACTTAGTGTGTTGATTGGCATGATACTGTCATTATTTTCCACCATATATTTTGAATTCTCTAGGAAATATAAAAGAGTATGCAAATATTCTACTTCATGCTTTACAGGATATAGCATTTATCCTCCCAATGCTCCAGCCAAAATCAGCACCTGGATGAAAAGCAGCTGGCTAAAGCTGAACCCAGGAAAATTAATGCTCTTTGGAAAATGGAACCTCTCAGAACTTGCCTCTTCATTCCATAATACCTGCCTCCAAACCCTTAAAATCCTAGTTATCATTTTCCACCATTATCAAGTATTTGGCTCTTTTACAGGGCTCTTCATATATATAGGGTTTCCTCCTTCACTTTTACTAGCAGTTTTATAAATTATATTAATACTGAAATTTCCCTGATTTCTCAGGAATTGTTTTCTCTCACTGCATGTGTATCTTCCTTTAACATTAAAAGGACTTACACTTTTCGGTTGACAAGAAAACTTGCCTGTTTATTTTCTGACTTCTATTTTAACTGTCATTGTCCTCTTATTCACTTTGTCTGTTCAGATTAATTATCACTTGTGTCACCACTGTGTTATTTTTAGTTTAATTTGTTTCTTCCTTTCTATTTTATCTCTTCTGGTGCCTTATGCCCCCTTTAGTTTGCTGATTCAGTACTATTTAGTGCAGTAGGAATCTCATATTTGGTCTTAAAAACATGCAGCTTTACTGGAGGTAAGTCACTTGATCTTTCTGTCTCATACAGAACTTAGACTTTCAGGCTCAAACTGATGTTGCTTTCCTCTTCATTATTATCTATCACAATCACCTTTTTATGAAAGTCAGAGGGTATTGAAAGGATGGATTTTGTCAGTGTATCTAACGCAGCATCTAGGAAGAACTGAAGCAAATACACCCATTGATCCAAGTAGCCCTTTGCAATGCAGTTTCCAAAGAGTCCCCACACAACACAATAAGGGAATGAGATATGGCATATAATTTTGTAGAGTATTTTTTTCCTTCCAATTTATTTTTCATGACAGAAATTTTTGTTTAGTAGCCTGAAGGCTGTGGGACCATGTACAGTCTTTCTATGGACTCGGCACCGAGCCTCATCAGGACCCAGAATCCCTTGCAAACCAATTAGGCATGGAGGGAATATTGCCAGGAGCAGTGTGGCAAATTTAAATGGCTCCAGGGAGTATGAGCAACCAGGAGCACGGAGAGCAGGGCAGGATGTGATGCATAAAAGAACATGGTGTGCCAGTTTGTGGGGCAGATTCTGCAGGCAGGGACAGTGTGAAGGGCACTAAGGTGCTGCAGCACCGGCAGTTAGATCAGTTGCTGGTCATTACACTTGCTGAGAGGTTTATATTAGGTATTAGGAAGAAATTCTTTACTGTGAGGGTAAAGACCTCACTGGCACGGATCGCCCAGAGAAGTTGTGGACGCCCCATCCCGGAGGTGTTCAAGGCCAGGTTTGATGGAGATATGAGCAACGTGGTGCAGTTGAAGGTGTCCCTGCCCATGGAAGAGGGGTTGGATTGAGATGATCTTCAAGGTCCACTTCCAACCCAAACCATTCTATGATTCCGTGACTTAAGGCATCTAAGGGAGACTCCTTTGACTCTTAGTAGCATAGTCTGAGATGTCGTTCTGCCTGAAAGCATCTCATCCCCATCCAAAAAGATTTGGCCCTCTGAAAAAAGGACTTTCATGATTCAATCTAGTAGTGATGGCATTGCTTCCATCAATAATGGCTGTTCACATCCATTTTGATCTGCTACTCAGGAAGCTGAAAACATCATGGAGCAACCAGCGTTGAGATTTCTGGGATTTTGGAGACAACAGAAACACTCTCTCCAAAAACAATTTCTTCTTTTCATTTTGATCTTACTAGCATAATAAAGATTTTAAAAAGCCCCTTGACACTGAACCATGCCATAAATCAAATCCCTCCTGGTGGGAGAGAATTTTCTAAAAGTCCTTGCAAGGAGTTTCAAAGATAAACCGAGACTTTTCCTGGAGTTTCAATGCTTCCAGATAGTTGTTTATTAAGTCTTATCAGAGGAACAGAGCCACTAGCGTGACCCAGGTACAGCATAGCGCACAGAAAGCAGGAGAGAAGTCTAATTATCAAGATTTACATGGCCTTTTAAAGATAATTTAACCAATAGTTACTAAAAACATAATTATTTACACTATTCAGTAACATGGGCAGGAACTGTGGAATTCTCTATCCAATCATTCCAAACTACTTTTACTGCAGAACATGGAGTAGTAGAAGAAGGAGAAGAAGGTTTAGAAAACAACACAATCCTCCATTTTAATATTTTTTACTCTTACTATTTACTACAAAGAGAAGCCCAAAACCTCTAAATTTTTCACCCTGTGACAATCTTACATAGTAGTCTATCACCTAATTCACACCACTGTATTTTCTAGTTCTTGTCATATCGTTGGTAATTTTTTCCAAGGTTGGAGGTTAAAACAGTGTTGTTCAGGGGGGTAAGAACCCTTAAAAACAGGCAGAGAAATATTCTCAGCACTCCGGGTTCCTACACCCCTAGTGAACCAGGCTTAATATCATCAGATGTAAAAATACATGTACATGACATTATTTTTCTTTATGTGTATGAGAAAACTCAAATACTTAAATGTGTTTTGTACCATTGCATAGAAGAGCTAAATGTGGACATAAAGGAACCTGGATAATAAAATTCTTATATTGTATGTGGCTTGTTACATAATTTTGCATGTATCTTAATTTCTGCCAAGAAAAGCAATGGCATAATACTTACTTGCTTTAAAAAGACACAGATTTATCAGTGTAACTATGAATCCAGGATTCAGAACAATTGGAGAACCAAATTGGGTAGTGGGACTTGACCCAGAATACTTTTTTCCTCCCAAGTTCACTACAGGAATTAGTCTATATTGTTAGAAGTAGTGAAGTGGCACCACAGGGAAGAATCTATGATGTCAAACTCCTGGGCATCCAAGGTGCACATGATGTGTGTTTTGAGGGGTCTAGTTAGGACTAGCTATCTGGACCACCTCTAGCTTGTACTTGTGTATTGAAAATGTTGGTAATGGGAGTGGGTTAGATGCTCTCCTGAAGCCTGTTTTCTATTTCATTTCCAGGGAACAGGAATCCAGTCTGTGCCCCCAAGACCACTTCATGAAACAAACCTGAGCAAAGAAATTTGTGATAATTAACTGTTACATTCCAAAACCACACTTCTGAATGTAAAATGAAATGCTAATCTAGACATAGGGCTGTCCAGATATGTTAGTGAATATCCATCCTTTGCACTAATCAAAACATGATTGGACAAGTCCCTGAGCAACCTGATCTAAGTTGGCTCTCCTTTGAGAAGGTGGTTGCACCCACAGAGATCTCTTTGAATCTAAATTATGATTTTGTATGCCCCTGATAGAAGGAAGATGTTGCTGTCATCTCAATACTTTTAATGGTGCAACTATTGGTATATAAACAGTGTTATGACTCCAATTTGTCGAAAATTATTTTCATTCTTTCATACTTCCATTCTTTCTCATTTTCATGGCTAAACAAATTTTGTCATATGAAACCATTCAAAGTGTACTGGTGAGAATTTCCCTTACACCCCTCATTTCTAGATTGCTACAGAAACATCTTAATAAAAAAACACTGAGGAATAATTAAAATGAAAGCATTCTATATACATATGCAGCTGACAATAACAGGAGGGGTTCTTCAGGTACTTCAGAGAAATTATCAAGGCTTCTTCAAACAATAGGACTAACCTTTTCAAATATCTAACTGGAAGTATTTTTTACAGTGTGAATATAAAATCTTGGAGACCAAAGAGAGGCTAAAGGGGAACCCAAAGCAGACAATAACATTGCATACTCTTACTCTGTACACACTCACCAACAGTTTCTGATGCACCATGTCTGGTGCTGTATGGCCACTAAAAGAAAAGTTGCCATTGAAGTGTGGCAACTTGCTGTATTTGGTGAACATCTGAAATGTGGTGTTACGTATGAACATATAGGCTCGTTAAAAGTTTCTCTAATTTGCACAGTGCCAAGCAAATCAAATTGCATGGTTTCCAGGATATGACTCAATACATGTAAGTCTGCAAGTTTAAGTGTTGTGGTATGCAAAAGGGTTAAGGAAGTGCATTTCCATTCTAAATGCTTTGATATTTCTCAAAGAGAAAAAAGAAATTGCTAAACTCTTGAATCATAGCGGAGGATAAGGTGGAACACAGAAAATATCTGATATTTTTCTGGGGACTAAATAGCCATTGCTTAGAGTACTGTTTGCCATCAGGAAATAGATAACCAAGCATTCAAACCAGCAAGCTTCTCTGACCTTCCCTTCTTTGGTCCTCAGGAAGACAGGTTTTTTTCTGTGTTTGGTTGGTTTTTGTTACACATTATTTATTAATTTGCTTTATTTTATTTTAAGGGGAAACAATTGACTTTTTGTTTTTAATTTAAATGTCAGAGAGATACATATCACAGCTACAATAAGCTGCCTATGATTCCTTGTATTATATTCTCCAGGGAGTCTTTTGTAAGGAAAACAAATTATTTTGGCTTTTCAGGAGTAGATTTGCCCTTAAATTTTCACTTTCACCACCTTAGATCATGCAGAGTCATATCATATAAGCTGGGAAGTTCACATATTCCTCCTGGGCACCCATTAGGAAATTTTCTGGCAAACTTTTTTTGTATTTCACTTCCACACTTAGAGGAATATAGCAGTAGCAAAACTTAACAAAAGAAACCAAAACAAAAGATTCTGTAAATCTCTGATTCACTTTTTTCAGTTCATTTGGATCCAGAAATTACTGCCCTTTTCCTGTTGTACTAGTTTGAAAACAAACCAGTGGGAGGCACCAAGTCAGAATAACACTAATGGGGAAATTAAAGAAAAGGAAAAAAAACTAAAAGAGAACACTGGTTCAAACTGACAGAGTCAAGATACAACCTGAGTCCCTGTTAGGCAGGGTGGTGGTAGCAGTCTGGTAGAATGGTGGCTGCAGTCCTCTGAAGCGGTGATCCTGTAGAAAAAGGGTCTGCTCTTCCTCAGAAAGTCCAGTGGTGGCTGTGTAGCTCCTGTCCTCTGGAAATCCAGTGGAAAGGCATTGTCTCTGGTGTTCAGAGTCCCAGCTTATATCCATGATGGGATGCTTGGTTCCTCCCTCTGGGTGGAGCATCTCACAATGGGGTAATGAGTCATGAGGCCAAGTGTTGATTAGGCTCATTAACAGAAGATAGTCCGGAGGGAGTTATCTCTGAGTCATGTGGCAGGACAATGATGGGCCATTAACAGCAAGATAGTCTGGGGGGAGGAGGCAAGGAAACACTGCCCCACCTGATTTCAACAGCTCATGAGGATGGTAATAGAATACACTGCAACCCAGGACACCTGTCCCACCCTTCCCTCAGTCTGTGCCCCATTCCTAAAAGCATGAGCCAGTCAATTTGATTAAAACAACTCCGCTGCAGAAGATGATCACAAGCAGCATGAAGAAATGGACAGAGATGTCCAGTTAAAATAGTGACTACACAGTTGCACTTAGGGTCATATAGGTGCTGGGTGGAAGATGTACTGATGAACTGAAAATGCTGAACATCCAAGAAAATTAATAATTTCCAAATAAGTAGTAAAATGATGAGTTCAGACCTATAAAGGAGATCAGGGAGCTGTGGGATGGGATGGCAGAAGTACCAGCCATTGGACAAAAACTCACTAACTCTACTCTCCATGGAATGGGACTTCTTTCAGTGTATTAAGGCTGAGATTCCCCCATCAGAGAGTACAATGAAATCAACCTCACTCCTAAGAAATAGTAACTTCCAATGTGGAATACCTTAGAAATTTGTTTTTCAAATTCAATCAGGGTGTGCTGGTTTTGGTAGACGGAGAGTTAATTTTTCTCACAGTGGCTAGTACAGGACTATGCTTTGGATTTGTGCTGAATACACAGTTGATAATATAGAGATGTTTTTGGTTTTGGTGAGAAGGGCTAACAGAGAGCCAAGGTACTTTTTGCTTTTCATACACTTACCATGCTGGCAAGGAAGTTGGGGGTGCGTTGGGAGTTGGGAGGAGACACAGCCAGGACAGATGACCTAAACTGATGTAGTGGTTTGACCTTGGCTGGGCTCCAGGTGCCCATCAAGCCGCTCTGTCACTCCCCTTCCCAGCAGGACAGGTGAATGAAAAATAAGATTGAAAACTCTTACAGTGGGGATACTGCAACACGATGTATCAGACATCGAGGTCCGTGGAAAAGAAATATATATGGACCTATTCTTGATAGGTGTTTCAGAGAGATGTTTATTTCTTCAGCTGCATGGCCGGGACTCTGCTGAGGAACTGCTCAATCATGGGACCCAGGGTCCCTGCCCGTGCAGGGGAACACAAAACAACCAATGGGGAACGAGTCTGACCAGGGGCTAGGGAAACCCCGTGCCTCCCCACCAGGGCCCCTCTCCCAGACCCCACAGCAGGGGGGGAAGGGACCCCAACATTTCACCCGTTTATTTTTAACAAAAAGAGATTTAAAACTTAACATTGAAAACAACTGGATAAACATAACAAGAATAGTTTCAAAACAAAACAAGCCACCCTCCTGAATCTTTAAATGTCCAAACAGGTTCTCTGGAACATCTTAAGGCTGACAGAAGGGAGACAGGACTCTCCGGGCATGCTTTGTGGGGAAAATGAGGCAGGAGAGGGTTTCTTCCATTTGTACTTGTTGGAACTCTAAACAACAATAGTTAATTTCTTCCCTCCCCCTCTTCATCCCCCACTTGGCATTGGAAAGGGATTTTTGGGGAAACAATTGGCAAAGGCATGGTTTTGTGAGGGAAACCATGGGTGAAAAAACGGATTGGGAATACACTGGGGGTAATAGGATATAGGATAAAAGGGAAAGGTGGGATTAGGAAAGGGAGACTGAAGGGGGGGGCTTATAATGGAGATATTGTCTAACATGACTACAATTTTTAGCATGTATACTGCCTTTTACAGAAACACCATCAGACCCAGTGACCTCTGCTACTTGTAACCCTTTTCTACCTTGCACAATTTTGAACTCTACTACTTCTCCATCTCCTAAACTTGGGGTGTATTTTTCAGGGTTATTCTTTTTAATAGCAGTTCTATGAACGAATATATCTTGCTGGTTGTCACATCTCGTTATAAATCCATAATTTTGTTTAACATGATACCATTTTACTATTCCTAAAACCTTAGCTACAGTGATTTTTTCCTTTTTCCGAGTAGCTGCTGTTTTCTGTCTCGCTGCGTTTTTGCTTTCTCTTTTGCTTTCGCTCTCTCCTCTATTGGAACTGCCAGGGCTGCTGGGCCGCGCCCACGTCTTGGCCGGGCCCCCCCGCACCCTGCTCCAGCGCGTGTCTCAGCTAGGTGCGGCTCCGCTCCACCGCCAGCCGCCGCCTGTGCGCCGCTCCTCTCACGGGGCTCTCTCCACCACACGCTGCGCAGGGCCGGGCGGGCTCCCGCTTCGCCTCGCTCTGCTGCCAACACTGCAGCTCGCATCGCTCCGCCTGCGCGCGGGAACTGCCTCACTGCTTCTCGGAGAGCGCTTGGCGCACGTGGGTGAGGCTGCACCGTCTCTGAGGCAGGCTTCCCTTTGCCAAGACACAGCTGATATTGCTTAACAGTCTTGGTAATTAAATAATATTCACGAAAATATTCTTCCATCAGCATATATTTTGACTCAGAAATTAACTGTGTCCAAACGGTGTTCCAAAAGTTTTTGGTAAGAATCAAATCCCAAGAAACGTAGAAAAAGTTCTTAAACAGCCATGAAAGGGAATGTTTCAGTTCCTTTTGACCTTGAATTAAGCTAACATTTACAAATCGTTGTTCAAGAATCTTTTCAAGTTTAAGATAAATGTCCATATACAGCTTGGAGAGCCAAGAGTCTTTCCATGGTTCCTCCGTAGTTTAGAGATGGAACAGCAAAACAAAAACAAGAAGAGAAATCCAGAGTTTACTCACAAATCGTTTGCTGTCCTTAGGGATTGGGGATCGTTCTGCTCGCAATTCCCCACCATTTGTTACAGTGGGGGTACTGCAACATGATGTATCAGACAACGAGGCCCGTGGAAAAGAAATATCTATGGACAAATTCTTGGTAGATGTTTCAGAGAGATGTTTATTTCTCCAGCCACATGGCCGGGGCTCTGCCGAGGAGCTGCTCAATCACGGGACCCGAGGGTCCTTGCCTGTGCAGGGGAACACAAAACAAGCAATGGGGAGCGATGTTGACCAGGGGCTAGGGAAAACCCATGCCTCTCTCCCAGGGCCCCTCTCCCAGGACCACGTGGCGGGGGGGAAGGGACCCTGACAGAAAACAACTTGTAGGTTGAGGTAAGGCAATTTATTAAAGCAAAAAAATTAAGTGGAAGTTTCTGTGCCATAAGCAAAGACGAAAAGTTAATCTCTACTTCCATCAGTGAGTGATGTTCAGACACTTTCAGGGCTTCAGCACATGTCGAGATTGCTCCAGAGGGCAAATATTGTAATCAATGTCCCCCCATCCTTCCTTCTTCCCTTAGCTTTTATATCTATGGAATATCACTTTGGTTAATTTGGCTCAGTTGGCCTAGTTGGGCCCACTCCCAGCCCCTTGATGGCGGGGGAGAATGTTAGAGAGACAGTGCTGCTCAGCAGTAGCCGAAACACCGGTGTGTTGCCAACACCTTTCCAGCTCCCAATGCAAAGCACAGCACTGTGAGGGCTGCTAGGGGAAAATGAACTCTATCTCAGTCAGACCCAGTACAACTAACCAAAGGGATATTCCAGACCATGTGACATCATGCTCAGTATATAAACTAGGGGGAAGAAGAAGGAAGTGGGGGGACGTTTGGAGAGATGGTGTTTGTCTTCCCTAGTAACCATTACATGTGATGGGGCCCTGCTCTCCTGAAGATGGCTGAACACCTGCCTGCCATTGGAAGCAGTGAGTTAATTCCTGGTTTTTCTTTGCATGTGTGTGTGGCTTTTGCTTTCCTTATTAACCTGTATTTATCTCACTCCATGAGTTTTCTAGCTTCCAGTTCTTTCCCTTCCAATTCTCTCTCTGACCCTCCTGGTGTGGGAGTGGGCAAGTGGTTGTGTGGGGCTTGATTGCTGGCTGTGGCTAAACCATGGATAAATGGAACAGAGAAGCTGAGGAGTGCATGAGGAGGACAAATTCAGCAAGTTTTGAAATTTGCCACTGGAAGAAAAGAAAAAAAATTGCTGGCATCATTCTCTTGCTCTTTTATCTTTTCCTTCCTGATCTTTTATTTGATTAATGACAAATTGTGTAGATGGCAAATAATTTTAAATATTAAAAAATTAATTTTTTAATTAATGCTTTTCTGCATTTTTAATGCTAGAGCCAGACAAAGCTTAGGCAGGCATTGTGCAAGATTTTCCAATGGCTCTGCCAAAGCAACTAAATGTTTAACACTCCTACTAATATTCCAAGCACAGGCTCTTTATTTGTAGATGTGAGAAAAGTTGCACTCATCTCACAGAATGTCTAGATTAAAATAACAGGAATTCACTGGCATGCAAATACCATGCTTCATGCCAGACAAATAGATTGGAGGATGTTTGAGCATGGGTCTCCTCATATAAGGAATCTCTTGTACAAGTGGTCTGGCTGTGCCAAATCCCCATGCACCTAGGCAAAGGGAACAGATCTGGAAAAAAGTATGTGTTTGTCTTTCTGCTTCCCAAAATATTCTGCAGCTGCAGCTTCTTGCTTCTCAATGAATCTGTATGCATGCCTCCAGGACATCTACCTTCTCAGACCTCCCTCAAAGACGAAATGACAAAAATAAATCAAGGCTTTAACAATCCTCTAGTAATGGCCAAAATTCCTAAACCTCTAGAGACCATATCTACAGCCTGTAAAAGATCATTTCAACATAGCTGCAGCATGTTGCTGGTAGCACTGTTTCTGCATGGAATGCTGGTTACTAAGAGTAATTCAGCTGTGAACAAAATACAGAGGACCATTAAGATTGTCTAGCCTCCTTCATCGTCATATCTACACAGAGTTACTAGTTGTTCTCTTCACAGATGCTGCAGAAGCCCTGTGGTAAAAATCCTGCCCAGTATTGGGAATCTCCAATGGGTGACAGAGTGGCAGGGATCTGAGACTAGTATAATCCCATTATCAATATTTAATCATTTCAGTGGGATCATTAGAGCATTGAATCAGCTACAAAGACATATTATGGGTAGGAGAATCAGATGGCTGGTAATGTGAGGGGAAAACAATGAAATAGGAGAGATAACGTGAAAGAAAGACATTGAAACTAGAATAACTTTGCATTCAATGAAGTTCTTTCTATCTGCCTCATACTTGGCAGATAATTATATATTTCCCTGTATTTCTTGAATTTATTAATGACTGAAGAAGAAACCAAGACAATATAGAATATTGTACAAACTCCATGGCTAAGTCAATCTCACTGTTGTACCACTAAATTAAAGGCAAAACCCCTGAGCCATGGCCAAATTAAAGATGGAACACCTGTCTCTCATTTATTCTGAGTTTACAACTGAATATGAAGTTTTGATTTTACAGGTGAAAATTTTGTAACTCATCCCAGCAGCTCGTAACCTTTCCCCATTCTGACCAACCCAACAGCAGCAGAGCTAAGACATGAAAACATCTACATACTGAATCTCTTACTGAATCTCTTACTGAATCTCTACCCATCATGGCTTCTGAACTCAATGCCAAGGTTTTAAACAAAGCTAAACATAAAATGGAGAATATGACAGCAACAAAACTGTAGAGCTACTTCCACCCCCAAAAACATAGTGATAAAACCAAAATATAGCAGAAATATTTACTCTTTGTAGCCAATGTAGCTTTTTCATCCTCAGGTACAGCAATTCTAAAAAGCATCTTTTCCTGCTAGCAATACTCTCTCTCTTGCCCCTCTGATATTCTTAGATAAATCATCGTGATGAGATGCAGCCATTTCTCACTTCTGTAGGAGCCTGATTTTCCTGAAATAAATACTGAATGCATTCCTGGGGACAAGTGAGGAGGTTCAGGGTGGATCAAAACCTGGTTTTCTAGATCTGCAGGAAAGTCTGATGCTCTAAAGCAGAGTAAAACATCAGCACTGAACAGAAAAAGATCCCAGTTGTGGATGACCAATCAAGAAAAAATCTCCAAACAAGAAAACAAACGAAAGTGCCCAGACCAAACCCAACCCCATCAATGCAGTACTTCAGCACAAACAATGAAGCATCCCATGCTGCTCCAGACACCTGATAACCTGCTTCCAGGCTCTCTGTCATTCAGCTTGGTTCTTGCCAGTACCAGCAGTCAGGGCCCCTGCAAGCCTTCTACATCTGCAGCAGAGAGTCTGGAAGCGCAGGGAGCCGTGACATGAGCTGGGTCCCCCAGGCCTGCCAAGCAATCTGTTGGGGAGGTGGGTGAGTGGCAGAAACTCTGCTGAGTTTCTGTCAGAAAATATGAGAAAAACTACATGTTTCCAAAGAACATTTAAATTTCATCAAAGCAGCATTTTCCAGCACAATAATTTTTCCACCATGAAATTTTTGTCTCTCCATTTGTTAGTGTCATCATGCTTGGGTTTTTTGAGATTTATAGTGCCCCCCCTGCACCCTCCCCCCTCTCCCCACTGCTGTGAGGTGTGGTCTGCACAGGGGACAGAGACGAAG
Organism: Corvus hawaiiensis; assembly: GCF_020740725.1. Lineage (NCBI taxonomy): Eukaryota > Metazoa > Chordata > Aves > Passeriformes > Corvidae > Corvus > Corvus hawaiiensis. Next base: position 56,846,295 of record NC_063255.1, read on the forward strand.
CACCCACTCTTATGTGCTCTGCTGAAGGAAGGATGCTTCCTCTTCCTCCTCACCTCACAAGTCACCCTTCTCAAGCACCATATTTAAATCCTAAATCCTAAATTTGCATGTGCATATCAGCACCCAACAAAAGGTCAATAGTATAAAAAATTCAGTTAATGTGTCCAGCTATTCCTGAAATAATTACATAATGAATATTGCTCAACACATACTGCTTTAAAAATGGTGTTCTCTGCCGTATGATTGACCAGCCATACTAGTCTCTCTTAGTCTTAGCAAAAATGCAAAAGGAAGAAAACCCAAAAAACTCAGATTAAACTGTTAATGTGGGGTTTGCCAGGAAGAGAAAAATATTGCTGTGTAGTAGTTGCAGTCGCAGTAACATAAAGTAATGTTTCCTGAAATAAAGAGCTTTCATATAAGAAGTGATAGGTCCTCATTACTCTCATATTGGCTTACATAAAGACATCATTCATCTGTGGCATTCTCTGTTACAGAAGATTATTGTAGCAAATACTGATTTCTAAAGGATTATTTCAATGAAGATTGTTATTGGGTCACCAATATTCATGTCTATGACAAACTGACTACCTGTTGAGGAAGAGAATACAATTCGGTTCTTAATAGGAAAAAAACAAACCAGTTTGAGAAACAGGAAATTCTGATTCCCGTAACTCTGGTTCTGACACTGTCTCCTTCTACAGCCTTGGAAAGGGCACTTGAGTTGTCTCTGTCACAGAATCAATTATTAACTACCTCTTTTGGCTCTTTGAGTGATTGATTCTGTTAATGTTTTTAAAGTGCTTTGCTAATGAAATCCAAACACATAAAAATCCACTGTATTATAACAATATCAGAGGTTTTATTTCCTTATTTCTTGCTAAAACATCACATGCTGAGCATCACTGGGACATTGTAGTTACCTTTTTTTTATAAAAGTCACAGAATATTAATGAATAATGCAGTTTTCAGGTTCCATGTTTCCCCACCATTTGCAAGTAGATTAGTTCTACTATAGGAACTCTTGTGATAAAAATAAAATAGATGTTTGGCACTCAAAATTAATGCTATTGCAGAATCTTATACATAAGTAGTTAATCCCAAAACCATTGCTTCAGTAAAAAAAAATATGTTGTTTGGAAGTACATACAAAATTTATAGCAAAGGCACATATTTGACCAGTAAAGCTTTTTGTACAGTCTCCAAACATTATCATCTTGCAAACCTAAAATTCTGTCTCTGTTTTCTATTTAATAATAGGATCCCCTCCAAAACTGCCACCCTCTGAAGGTTTGTCTGAGCAATGAGCACAGGAAGCACAAATACTCAGGTACAAAGCAGGTTGGAATTTGCTTTTATCCAGTGCTCCCAAACTGATCAGTTCACAGTTTTTCCTCAGCATTTTATTACTTTTCTGGATTGTTTCATCATGGAACAAATGTTGAGTTTATCTTTCACCTGAGATTATCTTGTTATAGGTGATCTGGTTATAGGATGTCCTTGATGAAGAACAATCTTGTAAATAGCTTTCCTGCTCAAAGACATGTCACTTCAAATCCATCTTGTATCTGGATCTCTGCTACATATAAATACCCTCATCTGGAGCTACCCCTGCTTAGACTGATAATGCTTGTTCTGCTTAGGAGTCAAATGTCTCACAAAAGACTTATTCAGCTAGTGGAATTTATTTCGCATCAAAACAGTTATAACAAAGTTTTATCTCAGTGGCCATCATTTTTCTTCCTATAAATCATAGAGTTGCCATTTTTACAGTTTTTCTTGAACACTGTCGTCTGTTACATTTTGGCTGAAGAGAAAACGTAGGTCAAAAACATTTTCTATGGATCCACATCTGCAGGGAAAATGGTGTGACTAATATCTCCTCTGAGCCATCATCTGACTTGGGAGACTTGTGCACATAGTTCAAGGTCTGTGAAAACTCTGTGTGAACACTATGTATTTCTGGACATAAAGAGGAAAAATGATCCATACTTTGCCGCGGAAGCCCAGTGCATCTGAACACAGTTCTGGATGTTGGGAAGTTGATGATGTCTGCACACTTACACACATACAATCCTGTTATGACTCTGGTATTGTTTGCCAGAATTTTAGGGGGATTAAACCAGATTAGGGGGATTTAGGGGGATTACCCCAGTACTACCATAAGCACTTAGGTTAGGCACTGGTCCAAAAAGTCTTGTCAAGAACTTTCATGACATCCTCTTGTAGGGTATAACTTATGAAAATACAATGAATGATCATATTATTAATCAGAAGTTAGATAAGATATAGGTCATATTTTGAACTAATAACAATATTATTTCACTGTTATGGGATCAGGAAATATTTTCAATATAAACCCTAAACTGTATTATTTGTAACAGATGTGGTTATGCATTCTACATTTAGAATCACGGCTTTATAAAGTTTTGGGAAGATTTAATGTTTAACTTCAATGATTCTTGTGAACATTTCACCTCCTGTCTTACATGGTGCATCATGAGTGGGGAGAAGAGGTAGGAGATGTGATCTGAAGACAAGACATCTTTGCATTTGAGAATGTGACTTACAGTCATTGTCACAATGTCAAGAGGAGGTCCTGGCAGACTGCAGAGATAACAAAAAAATCCTCTGAAGAAAAGGATTATCAGATGCTGAACAATGCACAAACCTCTGCAGAGAGACAGATGGAGGTCAAATGCAATAGCTGAGTAGAGGAAATAACTATAAAAAGTTATAGTAAAGAATTGCAAGCAACTAACACTGCTGAATGGTTTGCTGAGACCAAGCTCAGCTCACTAGGAAGTGCCTATAGCTGCTTTGGCATAGGAAACTCAGTTTAAAAGGATGATGAATACCTGTTACAGAAAAAAAAAAAAAAGAAAAAAGAAAAAGAAAAAAAACTGGGAAAAGAAAAAAGGAAGAAAAAAGTAAAAAAAAAAGGATAAAAGAAAGAAAAATTCCTGGCTAAAATTGAGAGTATCAACAAATAGGCTGTTGGCTCTTCAAAGGTCAAATCTAAATAAAATTAGATCTAGAGAAAAAGTTCTTTTCCTTCCCAGCTATATCTCCAACCTTAAATGGTGGGATGCTAAGTGCCTTAGATGTTAGAATAATTTTATCTATAAGCCTGTATATTCTCATAAGCGTACAACTTCAAGCCAATAGGTATACATTTATCCTAGCTATAAATACTTCCCCTTCTAATGAGATTACTGCTATGTTTTATTCCAGTATGAATAATGAAAGAGATGTACTTTTACAAAGCAATGGTTATGCTATTCTTCTATATGAGTGGCTGACCTGTGGTAAATAAACCTTTTTCTGAGTCCACATCTATTACACTTCATGTATGATTTACAGATACAGAACCTTACCTTTGAAAATGCTTCTCAGTAATGTTTAGCTCAATAGTGCTACTTGCTATTGCTACCATTTTCCTGATTTCATCAATGATGATGTCATCAATATATCATACCACAGCCACTGATTAAGTGATTGAGGGGTATGAAGTCAAACACTGGTGTTCAGTGTGTTACTGATACAGGACTTCAGGTCTCTGTATCTTTCATTTTCCATGAAATATAGGTATAGAAGATAACTATTCCCACTCTAGCAATTTGTAACATCAAATACTATAATTAGAATAAATGAGTGAGAGATGAGTATTTTAGAGTAAAATTCAATAAGCAATTTAAACCAAACTGAGACCACATCAAAAGAAACAACTTTGCCTTTGGCCCTGTTTCTGGCTGAACTATCACCCTTTCACATCCTATTTCCTTTGGCAGGTACATGGGTTTTTATGACCACTTGCTGAACTAGGTCAGTAAATTATTTTATGTGAAAGTAAACCAAAAAATGAATAACAATTTGCCTAGATGCTTTTATTATTATTATAAGTATTATAATTATTATTTTATTATTATTATCATTATAATTATCAGTCATTATTATAATTCATATGCACTATTATAATATTATATCACTAATAAATTGAAGAACAGCAAGTGCCACCACCCTGTTAATTTACGTAATTCCTCAATTTAGTTCACTAGAGGACCGCAAAACATCTCTGAAAGAGCCAACATGCTATGGAGATGGAAATCAGGAGCAATGGGAAGACAGGATTGCTTTTTTTGGCTGCTTGTAAGTGATAGCTTACACTGTCTCAAAGGTTTCATCTAACTGTAACCTCTACATCTAGTAAATGTATTACTATTTTTTTCAGAAGTAAATTCTGACCACAGAGCTCAGTAATGAATTTCAGCAGAAATAAAAGACTCACCTCTGTGTGTGTGTCTTGCTAATAGGATTTTGACATCTACATTCAGTAACTAACAAGTAATTTTTTTATTGTCATTCTGGAAACTGTAAATAGGGAATTTATTGAGAGATTCTATTTTTCAGTTGACAAAAAAATACAGAGAGGAATGTATACACAGGTGTTCATAGAAGTATCAGTATTAAGATTAAACAGAGATATCATTCATGATTAATTAGCGTACCTTTGCCAAACAAATTTAACAAACAAAATCTCATATTGCTGCTAAAATGCACTGGAAACCCAAGTGGTTTTTTTTCTGAGAGTCCTTTTAAAGCTTTTAAGTAAAAAGTAAGCAAACTGAAAGTAAAAAGTAAGTTGCTGAATTTTGATGATTTCTGCTAATAAAAATCTTTATGACATAGTTTTTATTTGTGATTAGACTAAGTATTTTTTATAATATTCTCTTTATGTTTTGATAATTCAATTTCTAATTTTGATCTGAACTAGAACCTTTTATATCTGGCCATACAAAAAGTGATGTAACCAGCATTTCCAATTAGTTGCTCTTTTTAATTTTTTTTTTTGGGGCAGGTGTTAAGGCTATCTGAACTTTCTATAGGTCAGTGTGCCCACTAGCTGCTACTATAAAAGTGATTTTGCAAATGACATCTTACTTTAAAAAACCCCTGTGATCTCAGTAGTCTTATGATTATAAAATACTTACCAGCACTCAGAAAGAAGAGAGAGCATGTTAACACTGTCCCTTGTGCCATAATCAATAGACTGATTAACCAAATCTGGCACTTTTTATATAACTACATGGCCACCAGCTATGTAACTTGACTTTCAGATTCAATTATCAAATCTGACAGCTAGAAAAAAAATTGTTTTATTTACAAAGGACCTACGTGTGAGAAAGACTCTACAAACATGAAATGTCAGGGTATCTTTACAGTCATTTTTCTGAATATACCCTGTGTTATACAAAAGAATAGTTTTTGCCATATTACATCTACATCATATTAGTCACCTGAACCAATTCCCTTATGGCTTCCCTTCTGTATTTCAAACACCTTAGCAATACAGAACAGATTTATGAACCTTGAGAGGAGTACCATAAAAAAGGAGCAAAAAAGCAAACAACCTGCACTTACTATGTCTAAAACGGAAAAACCTGAATGAACTCATATACAAACAAAATTAGGAGTTTCTGTTCTGAAAAAGAAATGCCTGCAAAACACCATGGTTTAAGAACACATCATTGTACTCAGTGTAGGAGGTGAAGACAAGAGACAATTTATTCTGCAGCTGGTTTAGAAATAAACACAGCCATGGAAGATAAGGAGTGAAAGAGGGATAAATCCTCCTGAAGCAAACTTGATGGACAGACAGGCTGCCATTAACAATGCTGTTGCCTTTGTAAGTACAGAGTGATGTGGAGATACCCTTGCATTTATACTGTAGACATGGTCCTTAAAGATTTTACACCTCCAATTCCTTAGAATTATCAGCTATCTCCAGCCTGTCACTCATCCTGGCAATCTTAGATTTCTAGCTTGCAGGCCAGGCAGATTATTGACAAAGCAATCCAGGATGATATAATACACCCTGACAAACAACAGTGAGGGGGATTGTGTTTACCACTTTCACTGCACCAATTCAGCTAAATTAATTCTTAATGACAAAAGTAAACTTTCTCTTGATAAGCATTCACTCCCCTTGCAGTATTGTTTTGTAGCACTACCCTCCCTCCAAGTAGAGAAGCAGTGCATCTTGATCCATCTGATTTAACTTGCTTCCCCCTAATAAAAGTAAGAAGGTTTTCATACAATACCAAACGAGCAAACAGTTAGCAAAAAATGCTGGTGTACAATAAAATCAAAGCTATAATTTAAGTAGAAAAAATAGGCAGTAACATTTCAAATTTAGGTTTATTTCTCTGTCCTCACCTTATCTACGTCTACTGAGACTGTAGCACACACGGTGTGATCACATACTGTTGAGAGATATAAGAAATTATAAAAACATGCAAAATAAAATTTTCTCTGAAAAGACTTTTTTTCCTTTTTTTTTTCCTGCATCATGATTTTCCACAAGGGCATTTTTTAGTTGTGAGGTTACGCAATCTGTGGATAGAAAAAGGGGTTAAAGTGCTGACAGACCCTTAGCAATGGGGAGGACTCTATACACTGCTGAACTACTGAACTGATTACTTTGACTAGTTTCATAAAAGGATTATTTTATGCATTCAGGATGACAAAATCACTGATTTAACACCCAGTGCTTCAGCTGCAACTCATGAAAAGGTGTGGAAGAAAACATCACATTTGCTTACTTATCAATATTGATTAATCTCTTCTGTGTCATTTTTATCAGACACAGCAATGCTAATCCAGAAAAGATTTATGTGCCAGGAGTTTAGTCATTTGCATGAGATGAAGTTAGTTGTAAAACAGAAGTTAAAATCTAAATCCTAACAGTCTTCAATGGAAGAAAGTGTTAGACAGTGGTTTTCTATTCCTTCTGAACACTGAAAATAAACCCCTAATATTATCTAGAGGTGAAAGTCCCTTGACTTTGGAAGTGCTCTGATGAAACATTGATTCAAGTTCATCTTCATCTCAGAATTTGCAAATTCAGAACAACCAAATGAATGTCACAATTTTTCAGAGGTTTTAGCCCTGTTAGGTGGAAATTATGCCAAAACAAAAGGGAATTTTTGATAACTAAATATACAGTTGAATTGGGTCATTTAAAAAATGCTTTAATATCTCTCCAGCACTTAAAACTAAGTTAATAGGATATATATATCTGTGCTAAACTCTATAGCAACTGTGCACATGGGACTTAGGCTAGCTGGACCTTGATGGCCAAGAATGAGATTTCTGACCCTTTCCTTTTACATGGCTCCATTAGATACCCTAGGTGCCTTCACACTTATTCAAAACTTCAGCATGAAGTTCCTCTTCTGAAAAACAAGCCTTTTTAGGAAAACAGCAGCAAAATTTCTCAAAAATATTATATTTTTAAGAAGAAACATGGAGGAGAAGCAAAAAAGTTGATTTTCTTCAGTTTTCTGATATTTGTTACTTTTCTGCCTAGCATAAGAAGGAAAAGAAATGTTATGAGAAAAGAAAACATTATTCTGAAGAACAACTTTGCAGTTTTGTTTTTCTGCAAAGTATTCTGATCTCAACTCATGATCAAAGATTGAAATAGACTCTTCCGACACCTAGTATAGTTATGGTTTGGTTTATGACTATTTCTCCCTCAATGCTTATGGAAAAACTGTTATTTAATTTAATAAAAATATTTTTCTTCTTTTCAAATACTTAAATATTTGAATAATTTTCAAAACCGAAGTGACTTTCCCTGTTTCCTGTATCTGAAATCTAGCAATTCCTGTTGATATTTTGTTGAGTACCTTCCAGTGAGGGCATCTATAGGTCTTTACTTGACTGTCTTATTTGCCAAGAGGAAACTTTTCTTCTCTGCCTTCCTCTGAAATGTATTTCCACATTTTCCTTTGTTTTAAATATTAATTTACTTGCCTGCTGTAGCTTGGCACTGCATATTACTATCAGTAATAAGATTTGCTAATAAACTTTTAATATGAATACAGTTTTAAAATTGTAAAAATGCACCGAGAAGCTAAAGCCACTGTAAGTCATTGAGACCCAGACTCCTAAGACAACTGGAGGTGTCTTGGATTCAAGCAGAACTATTTAATCGCAGATAGTGTTGGGTTTTAACAGAGCTAATTACCGCAGTACAAACCTCAGCTAGGTGCAGGATGAGAGATTGGAAGGTATCTCATCGCTGATATCTTCTGACATATAAGAACAAGATATTCCAGTCATGGTCTATATTTTTTCAGAATAGTGGGGTCTCACAAATCAACCAAACATCTTTGAAAACTTTCTCCACAATTCTTAGTCACACTTGGTAATATGAATTAAATAGTCAGAAAAAAAAGTTCATAAACAAGTTGCAGTGTGCTATGATTGCTGAAGAATTACCATTTGATGAGTCTTTTCTTATCTGATGTTAATTGTAGCAGTCCAGCACATTTGAGACAATCAAAATTACACAGGTTTAAAATGTAATTTTAGTATATAAAGATGGAGACATGCGCAGTTTGAAAATAGATTGTTTCAACATTTTGTTTATGTTCTATGAAGTAAAGGTAAGGGAGCATTAATGCGGCATCACAGTAGCAGGAGCGGAAAGTATTTTTCTGTTCTTCCCTAAAACATGAATTTAAAAAAAATACTTAAATTGGTGACATCCCCGTTATAGAAAGCTGGAATGGGTTCAAGTCTTCAAAAGTTCTGCCACCTCAAGAGCAGCACCTGCAATGGAGTTTGACCTCTGAGGAGGCTGCAGATTCAGAGGGCAAATATTCTGAGACAATGGAAAATCCTGCAAATGACAACAAAGGAAATATAATCTTGACTACACTGTGGATGCTGGCAGAAAGCAAAACTCCCTGAATTATAACAATGATAATTTGCTAATTTTAATTATTTATAGGAGATGATGGCCGAGTCCCCAAAAATCTTTCTATTAAGAATCCTCAGTATAAATCTCTCTGATATGCTGTAATGCTACTTCATCTCTGCTGCCAGCTGCGCTGGGACACATAAAGCCCCTCATTAGTTCACGCCTCCTCTTACAAGGATTGCTTTAACAAAGGGATATAGTGTGTGTTAATGACTCTTACGGTTAAGATATGACTGTGGCAAAACAAAAAATACCTTTGTCTTATTAAAATGATTTGGTAACAGTAGTGCAGAGCTGCTTTGTATTTGCTTATCTCCACACCCATTTTAGCTCAGGCAGAAAATAGGGGATGCACTCTGGAGAAGCACATAAAGAAGTCAGATGGAAAATCTTGCCTTGTTTCACATATGAGTTCAGTTAATTCTTTCCTGCATGTGAGACAGTATACACAGAAGAAAACACTGCTGACATGTTTTAGCTTCATTGACACTGAAGATATTTTCTCTTTAGTTACTGCTTTTAGTTTTCATCTGAAATATTATATATATGATTACTGGAGATGGTCCTGAAATCAGTTTTAACTTCAGCTTTTCATCTGATATTCACTGAGCACCACTGTTCAAATTTCTTTCCATAATTTTGTCAGTTAATTCATATCTAGCAAATTGAAAAAAAACCCCCATGTAAGATGTAAGGTTGTCACCTTTTGTATTACTGCTCAGAGCTCCTGGGTGGGGGGGCGAGGGGGCAGGTGTTCTGCAGGTTTTACAGGGGAAAGGGCGGGAGAAGGGTTCTAAAATTCTGGAAAAGAATACTGGTCTTGTAGTTAAAAACTGGAGAACTGGAGTTCACCTGTCATAAGCAGGTACTTTGGTTCAAAACTATTCCCTAGAGCCATGCTTTGCAATCGAGCATAAGTCAGAACAATGTGTCAAGATTTGGAGCGCAGCTCTTCAATGTCTAACACAACTATTAGAGAAAGAGCTAAAAAAAATTTGGTTGTCAGCATAATTTGAGTTTAAAATGATTTTAAAGGAATATTTAATTCCTAATTAGCCTATTCAGTGCATTACTATGTACATTTATATCCAGTAGTTAAGAAAGCCAAGGTAATCTTTTTATGTAGTATATCTTGTATGCTATGTAACTGTCCATAGAAAACAACAAGAATTGCTAAATTAGCTATGACCTTTAACACGCATAGGTCATATCAGAGAAGGTGCTATATAAAAGAATTATAAAACCAATCAGCTGTACTTCAGTAAAAGAGACCCTTTCTCTAACACTAGCCCTGCTAAAATGTATTTTACTTTTGCTTCTAAGGAGAAAGATTAAGGTTTGCTGTTAAGCTTACAGACCTTATTTTTATAGTCTCTGTTTTAGTAGTGTCTATGTGACTTATTTTGTTGAATACATATATTTTGTTTTGCATATGGTTTGTCATGGTGCAAGGATTTATACCGAATACCAATGTCATACAAAAGATTTTGCAGCAGGAATGGTGTTCGGGTCAGTGGTCCACCCCAGCACCCAAACCACTCCCCATGCTGGCAACACAGTCCACAGATTTTAAGGAAAAGCACCACTGTGTTCAATAGTGAAAAAAAGATGAATACGATAAGTCACAGCATGAATGCCAATTACCACATCGTCCTTAATATTTGTGAGTGGTTTATATATCTCTGCTGCAGGAATCTATAAGAGCTAAGGGAAATCTACCTTGAGTCCTATCATGTCAGAACTGGGAAATGCTATTCAGGTCAAGGGCTGAATGTCACTGCCCATGATTTTCACAGCGGTATTGCCCTGACTCTGAGGTTCTACCAATTATAGGCATTTTCAGGACCTCTCTGAACTTTTCCAACTAGACTCTTTGCAAGGAGGCTTAACTATGAGAGAGTCTGAACCAGTCTAAATTGAGACAGTGGCACTGAATTAAGTAGAGTACAAATGAAATGCATTCACACCCTAGATATAAGCAAGAATTGGCACTGCTCTAAGACCTTTTGTAATAGCATGATTAATTTTTAAGTTAAATTAAATAAATCTCAGATGTCCTATAAATATGCTACTATCACAGAAAACAAATATACAGGTAACAGAGATGAACCACTAATTTCAGATCCTATAATGTTCATCTTGAGAGAGAAAATAATTCTTGGAAGAAAAGAGATTTGCCTGCCACCAAATCAAAAGAAAAATGTGAGTTAGTATATTTTAAAAAACAAGTTGAAAACATTTTAATTGTAATATTGGATGGAAGTGGAGAATAAAATAATTTATCAAAAATTTTATCCTGTACATTATAATTTTTATATAAGAATTAAATCTTAGGTAGTAGATAAATAAACCAAAGACAGTGGCTTTGTTCCCAAGAATAGCAGAAAGGTAGGAAAAAGCAGGGTGAATAGGAAAAGAGACAGCAATCATATCATATGCACACCACAATGATGTTACTTCTTGAATCCATAAATTTGCAAGTGAAAATTGTACAGCTTTTTCTTGAATTTCACAGCTGTGCATTTGCAGCTTAAAAATATGTAACTTTTTTTTTTTTTTTTTTTCAAAATTGTGCACAAGTGTTTGTGGTTGTCAGCTCAATGTTCAGTTACTTCAGGGAGAAAAAACCAGTAGCTGAGCACAGGTCCAGAGAGTCTCATCTGGTTGCTGAGCTGAAGATGACAGCCCAGCCGATGAAATTATCTGTTAAACAATGGTGCAATAGTATTTTGGCTACTAAGTGGTGCAAACTATACAAAGCAGTTCAGGACAAACCCTTTTGGCACAAGCTAACATGCTTTTCTCAATGATCAGAGAAGTTCTTCTCTGACAAAATGTGAAATCCTCTGCATTGTAACAGAATTATCTCTTTGCTTAACTGAAAAAATTAAGTAGTTAAGGATTTATTTTGAAACATAACTATCCTTTTTCTATACTAAAAAAACCCAAAAATCAAAGGAACAAAACCCAACCAACCAAAAAAATTGCCAGAAATAGAGACCTCACCAATTCAGAATGAGATAAAAATCTGATACAATATCTATGACACAGGATGCTTTTATATCTCTTTAAACAAAAGTAAAACTCTTTATTACATGTCTGCAAACATTTTTCTCTACTTTCACTTGCCCTGAATCATTAACAAAAATAAGCACGAGACCATGGGACAACAGTTTTTGCAAAACAGATATTTACAGAAAAAAGTTTGCGCTTGTCCCTTCAAACAGTTATCTTTACATTTCTGTTTGTGAATCTAAAATCCATTTGAGTTACAATTTTTAAAAAGTCTTGGCAGTATAAGTGGCTTATGAAGACAGAGAATACACAGGATTTAATGTGTTATTTTTAGAGCTTTGAAATATACAGACAAAATACCATAGAATATTTTTATGTATGTACAGACTAGTCCTAAAAATTCACATGCATTAAAAAAAGTACATTGCATACTCAACTACTGTACTAAATATTATGAGATTAAGCTGTTTGGCTGAAGTCCTGAGATCTGACAAACCTTGTTTGGTGCAAGAACAGAAGAAAATAGTGGAAGAAAGTGAATTTAAGGTAGTGTTATGTTTCCTTATCAGCCAAATGCTGGACATATCAGTAGGCATGTGCTTGAATTTAGGTTATCTCTGGTATGTACCTGTGCACTTGAAAGCGTCGATATACTTTTTTTGGAATTGTAAAAATATTTACCAAGAGGTCAAGCCTCCAGAAAGGAAAAGTATTAATATATTGCAACAGCTCCAATATCTTTGTCAGACACATACCAGATACATACGCAATTGTACTCTGCCAACAGACATAAAGACTCATAGACCTGTTGAAAATTCATTCAGTCCAAGGATGGTTGAAAGCTGTCTGAACTTGCAAAAAAACCCACCCTACCTACTAAATTGCTATTTAGGTATAAATATGCTTTCAACGCTTTCTTCAAGGCACCAAGCAAAAGCATGCTATTTCTTACCTTCACACAGGGTGTAATAAAACCAAAATGATAAAATCATTAAAATTTTGGCAATAAAAACAGTCTAAGACATCTATAGTTCATTTTCTTTTTTGACAAGGCCAAAGATTTTATTTGGTATTTATTCACATTCAAGACTACATGTGTCCCAGCAGATCTGTCATGCTTTTGGGCTGACTTTCCAATCTGAACAACTTAAAGAAACTTAGGATCTTGGTGCAAATATTACAGCTGCAGCACTGATGAGGCTTGCTCCTCACCAATTAGTTAGAAGCAATCATTAAGGACAGATCCTAACTACGATCCCCATTTAGCTAGAGTCTCCAAGTGTTGAAGGTATCTCTATGAGAAAAGTTCATAATTTTGGACTACTACATCACTAACTAGAAGCTCAAACAAATTGCAATGGAAAATTGCATGAAAAACAATGAAGCTCAATGTACCAAGGTCTAGGAGGCATTAACAAACTATGACAGAGGCCAACTTCCAGCCAACTGGGTCACGATGTAATGGATTTGATGTAGAAAAATTTTTAAAAATAATAGGAGATAAAGTTGAATACCTAAGTAGTACAAAGCTAAAGGCAAAATTTATGAGACTTTGACTAATGTTTAATCACATATTTAAATATAGTCTATTCACTTTGCCAATCAGTCTCATATTTGACCAAATTTATAACCTAAGTAGTTAATAGATGCTTCCCATTTTAATTAAAAAAAAATGGGCTTGCCTTTTGTCATAACGTTATGTCACTAATCCCAGCTGCTATAATACAGATTTAGATACATGCAAAGCCATTTTTGTAGGTTTATATCTTATCTGGCACAAGACCACATTTTGTACTGAAATGCAAAATGGGTCATGGTATTTGTTTTTCTACATTTTTCCTTTGATTGAAAAATCAAATCTCTACATAAGGAGCCCCTGTCCACTATATATCCTGGAACAGATCTGCAGCAAACAGAAGAGTGTTTGCTACAGAAATCTGAGCTTAACACTGTAGAAACCTTTCCTGTACTTGAATTCTGTTCTGGATAATAGACAATCTCTCACTATTCAAAGCCAGTTCTGTACTTTCTCAGTCTGACAACTGTTGTCCTTGTTGGGGCAGTACTCTTAAGATAAATTATGAATGCAACGTGAAAGCTGTAAAATTTGTTGTATCTTCTATTATCTCCATGTTAAAGGCCACAAAAGCTCTTCAGTGAAGTCAGCCATTAAGAAATGACAGGTATTGCTATCAGCCTTCTTTATAGCCTATTACCTGCAATGACAGCAGCTGCTACACTACTACTGTACAGCCTATCACGTTATTTGCAGCTAAAGCCAGCTACTGTATCATTTTGGCTCATTTTCTTGACAGTGCCATCATAAATCCATGCAGCTGCAGGGTAACTGTCGGCTGCCTCGATTATCTTCATAGCTCGAATGAATCTTGAAATGTGTGTAACAGGCAATGACTGTTATGGATCAGGCACAAGGGCCATTCTCTATCCATTCTGTCAGGTCTGTGAAGCAATGCCTGCCACAAAGAGAGTTCCTAAACTACTGTCATGTAATCAAGTAAAGTACCTGAACTTTGAGAAATTTCATGGTTCTCACTGAAGCTTTTGTGGTCTCAAGTCGTTTCCCTAGACAGCAGTTTTAAAAACATTGTCTTTTGATGTCCTAGTGGAAGGCTTTGAGACTTGTATTATTATAATTATTATTATTGCCTCTATTATTATAATTATAGTTCTGTATCTATGTATCTATTTCAAACAGATGTCTGTGACTAATACAGAGACACCTGAACATCCCTACAAAATAAAACCAGATGAATATTGATTTGCATCCTTGGAGGGGGTGAAGGAGGTTGAGGGAAAAACTTCTCAGCAGCAGTAGTCTGAATGACTCTAATATACATGTCTAAAAGTTTTTTAGTAGTAAATTTGTTGAATTTCTACTAATTTATGAGCACTTCTGCTGTGCAGAATCCTCTAGGCAGAAGAATAAGGTACTAAGCTGTAGCTCTGTGGGACTTGGGCATAAGGTGGGCAGTACAAGGCAAAGCCAGCTGAGGTCAGAGGCATTGATAAGGCAACAGCAAATGCTGAGAGATTCTGCGTGTTCATGCCATCCTTTTTTTGACACAAGAGTTCAAACTGTGTTTGCATTGTACCTAAAAGTGAATAATTTATGGCGTTCCTGTTATCCTTGTGCATGCCACTCCAGCAAGAGAATACAATAAATTGGTCCAGACTCATCCTACCTAGCCTCAGGCTACAAGAGAAAAGCCTAGAACAGGAGTTTTATTGACCTCAGTCTCTCATGTAGTCAACATATAAAAGTGAAAACTTCCAGATTAAATTCACGTAAGTATTGAATGTATCAGCCCTTGGGTTGCAGAGACAACTTAAGACTCTTACCACTTAATTTCAGTGCCCCAGTTAGGCATTTAAAATTAATTGAGATGGATCTGAAGTGCTATGTACTCTATTAATGTCTGATTTTAAAACCCCTAAATATTTGCTTTTATTATGAAAATTTAAAAGTTAAAAAAAAAAAAAAGTTAGAGCTGGAACAATATAATTATTCCCCTTGCTAGGTGCCTTTTATCGAGTACCAAAATGCATTGAAAATATTGGAAAAATATGTCTGTCTTTTTTTGCTGATCCTTCATAAATCCTACATCACAGGTATCCCAAACAGTTATATAAAGACTGCAGAAAGGGAATTTTCCTAATCAGTGTTCTCTTGTGTTGAGTCTCAGTTTAAATTTCAGTGAAGTAAAGACAAAAATTTTCACATCATCATTAGAGTTTTAGATGGGTGCTGTTTTTCCATCTTGAGAAAGGAAAACCAACATCTGATTAATCAAGGCATTTAAATATTTTTACTACTTAGAGATGGACTTACTGTAATTATTTCCACTTGGATTATTCACACGGTCGGAGTTACCTGTTTGAAGATGTGCGCTGACTCAGAATTTATTGCATTATCTTGTATAGCAGTGTGACAGCAAGAGAGAAATGTGGTCTCTACAAAGCAGCTTTCAGTGCCTCTATGAAATTTAGAGTTTCAAAAGTTTATTTCAATGTGGTCTTAAAGTACCCTTTAACATGTAGCCTGCCTCAGATAAGTTCTTGAGGACATGAAGGGTATTTTGATGCATTAACTTAATTTTAAATCAGTAAGTCATAGGCCATAGCCAAGCCTCAGGGCAGACTTATAGAAAAAGGTATCTGAAATTATACAGATGGTCTTCCCATTTAAAGAGAAGGGCCTTTAGTGTTTGGATCTAGACGAGTCTGTTACAGTTCTGCTTTATAGCCTACCAACTGCAACATTTTATTTCAGCTTTCTTCTAAACGTACAGGGGTATAAGCAGATTCTAACAGGTTTACCTTTTCAGCAACACATCCGCCTGCATTTATTAAAGTAGGACAAACTCATTGTTGATTGATTTCACTGGAATTCAACTAACTTTGTATCTGGGCCAAAAAAATTATATAATTGGATTTAAGATTTAATATAATAACTGACTTGGTTTCCCCCCAAAATTAAATCAGCACTGTGGATAAAGAAAAGACCACAGGAAATGGTAGGACCCACTTCCTGTAACTACTCTTTTACTCCCATCAGTGGTCTTTCAGAATATATATCAAACACAAATTGATAATAGAATAATTTACTATTCAACATGAATAATAAATGTGAAGGATGATTTAGTCTCTCTCTCTCTCTATTTCTGCTTAAATAGCGCTTTTCTTCTGGCCAGCCTGTTGTAATTGGAGTTTAATATAAAAAATGTTATACTGGTATATAAAACACCACTGTAATTTAGTTCTTGCAATACATATTTAAGTAGCAAGAATATTCTAACAAGAATAAGTGTTGTGACAAATTTTAGAAGAGGTCTTCAAAAATTCCTAAATAGTTCAAATAGCACAATTTCAGATTTCATAGCTAGGAGACATTTCTACAAGACATAAACACTCTCTATATTTGGAATAAGGGTGTGGACAGTAATGGGATATAAAATAAAAAACTGTCTAAATGAAAGCATTACACAGATGGACTCCTACTTTAACCTATAAAAACAGTTCTTATAAACAAAAATTTGGTAATAAAAACTGGCAAAGACTTGAAGGAAAAGACCCTCGTGAAAAGAATGCACATGATATTATAAGGATTTTTTTCCTTATCCCTACCCCTTGTTTTTATCTGCAAGCAAAGTATTAACAACTGTAGTTACAGTGGCTTGGGACGGATACCCAGAAAAATTACAATTTTTCTGTAAAAACTGTATTTTCCTATACAAGAAGTGATTATACAAGAGCAAGTATAAGGCTGAAAGAAGCCCCATGTAAACAGTTTACAGAACTGAATATAAGAAGAATACAAGCCCAGAAATAGGTCCCAGGACCTATTCCTACATTCATAAAAGAAGAGAATGATCCTTCTTTTTAGAGGTGTGTATAAACATATGTATACAAAATAATACATTAAATTTATTATAAACCATATCTATTTTGCATGCACTGACTAGAAATATTACTAGAATGGATTTAAATTTGGTTCTCAATTTTATTAACATTTTGTGCAGATAATCAACAAGTGAAATTGTCCATTTACTTGTTACCCAATCTCTGTCCTGCTGGTAGGTCTCATTTCACCTCCTGACACGGACATTCTAATTTACCTTACAGACAAGAATTCTGGCTTCAAATGTAAACACACTGGTTGTCTACCATTTCTATGACTTTTCTGTACTACAACTTTTGTAAATGTTTTCTGGAGTCTGAAGATTGTTGGTTTTATTGGTTTTTTTTTTTAAATATTGTAGCCCTGACATCCAATAGTTTATATACTTGGGGAACAGTTTTTCCAGTCCTCTCATGTTCTTAAGCAAAGAACTCAGCAGTCTCTGGTCATCTGCTATGTAATTCAGTGGAACTGAATTTCCACTTAAACCACTGTTCCTTGCTTGTTTGATTGAATGGAAAAAATCAATGAAACACCAGAGTGTAAAAGATTTCATTGGAAACCACTTCAAGGCTGCTTTAAAAAATAGAAAAAAATTATGATTTCAGAAAATTGTGCTTGAACCAGCAGGCCCAAGGGATAAGATTCTGATAGCAAACATGGTAAGTTTCTTTCTCCTCTGAAGCACAATCTGATTTGTGAGGCGACACATCCATTTCTCAGGTGGAGAGTGCTACAGTCAGTACATTTGGGGTTAAAGCAGTACAAAGCAATGTAAGAAACTTAAGATGACCAAGAGCTCCCATGGTACATTTTCTCCCGGGACATTGACAGTACATTTACCACAGTTGATCCCAGTGGAGCACAGAGATCTGTCCAGAAGGCTGTTCTTTTGGCACTTTTGAACATGATGGTTTTAGAGGTAGAATCATAGAAAAAATTTCTGTGGACATTATGAGTTTGCCCAACTGTTTCTATTTTCCTTTAATGATTTAAATTTTCCAGTTTGTGCCCTGACACCTTGCCTAGTATCTCAAAAGAGTAGTTTTTTCCACAAAATATTTTATCTAATTGGAATTATTCTTCATTTCTCTATACAGAATTCTCCAGAGTTCTCTGACTCAGTGTTATCATAGTTTTTAAGGTTGCTGCATTTAACTTTGTGGTCAGAAATTTGTGGAAATTTTTTGGACATAAACCTCACAAAATCCTTTCCCAACAGTTACCTACTAGAAATTCAAAAGTGAGAAAGTAGAAAAAAAGATTGTCTTGTACAGAGAGATTTTCATGTGAATGTTTAGGCATGTATATTTCAGCATCAGTGCTTGGACTGAAGCTTTTAATAATCTAGCTGGTGAATATTAAATTTGTGTTCTTGGACCACAGATGATTAAATGAGGCTGCAAGTAACTCAGCCACACCCTTTAGAGCTGTACGTGCCCTTGAACACACTTTTTACATGTCAAATGGTGGTGTGGTGAGGTAGACATAATTACAGATTAGTAAATGAGATAGGCTTGCTACATGTTTATGTAATAGGTTTCTGTCTGTAGGTGACAACATTTTCAAACCTTTTTGCTGGAATGTAGGTAGGAAAGTAATTAAATGCAAACTAAAGGATCCAGCTATTGCTATCTAGAATCAGAGGTATATGGCTAGTTACTTGTGTCATTTAAAAGAAAATTAAAAGAAAATAGTCAAATAATATTTAGTATATTTATTTGAGAGTTTTGTTAGGGTTGTTTGGTTTTGTGTTTTTGTTTATTTTTTTTTTCTTTATTGGATAGTTATTTTTTTTAAATAGCAGCACCTCATTCAATGATTTGCCACATTTTTTAAAATATGTCTGACCCTATTCTTTTAAAATAAACCAATTTTTTTCTCTTTTTCACAAAAATAATTGTAATCAAGCTGAGAAACCATTTCAGATTCTGGGTATGGTGAAGCAAAAGGTACATTTTCTTCTGGTTATGCTTGATAATTTGTGGCAGTCTTCTTTTAAAAGTTTTGGGTCAAGTCCTGTCTCACTCAGATTGCATCCAAAACAATATCATGTGTTTTATTTGACTAATCCGGTTTTAATTTGTACTTTCAAGCTGTGAATAATACATGAATTGTTTGTTCCACATGCAAAAGGTGACACAGGATTTAAAGTCACTGAATGTCCATTAATTTGACTCTGGAAATTCTGAAGACAGAAAAAAAAAATAAATGTATTGTTCTACATTATTGGCTGCAAGATTTTTTCTCATATTTATTTTGCAATTCCTACTTTTAGTAAGATACAGCATTTCCAAACTTTTAGTCTGAATGTCAATCTTTTTTGGCTACAGGACTTATTAATAAGATTCAGACAGTTTATCTATGGAAAGAAGAGAAAAAACACATGCAAAAATAAATTTTTCTACTGCTTTTGGTAAGTGGATTTTAATTTGCAAGGGATTTTTGATCTGTTTTATTTGTTCTCTCTGTAACATTTCCATTTTAGTTGGATAAGTGACTGAAGGTATTGCCATTAAGTAGTTCATTAGACATTTAAGTCTCAGGCTTAAGGCAAGTCCAGCCTAGATAAACACCTGGAACTATTTTCTGTATATGAATTAGGCCCTAAATGAGATTTAATGGTTTTTTTTTTTTTTTCAGGAGAAAGAATAGAGGCTTAGAGTGATGTAAACTTTGTGTGTTCTCTGAAGACTAATGATTTTTAACTATCAGTGATGGTGCTGTCAAGTCTCTCACAGGGTAAAGTAAGTAAATTATTTAGGTGGCAATATTTTAAGATTCTATCAGCTAGATCACAAAAAGATCTCTTCATTATTACTACTTAGCATGTACTCCTCTACAGAGTCATGAGGAAGATCAGCTCTTGAAACCCATGTATGATTTTACAAGCTCTTGTCCAGTCAACAGCTCACCTCTTATTTTGTATGTTTTGAATCACCACTTCCCAGAAATGAGCTGTCTTTTTTTAATCATGACCATGAATGCTGCAGCCCCCATGTTTGGCTGCATTGAAAAATATTACTTATTGCTGTCTCATACCGCAATGCATAAAGAATTATTTTGTTATTGTCATCTGTTGTCTTCACTATATACTATTTTCCCAGGATATCTGTCATCAGTAGAGTCTATGATTAATGATTTCATATTTTCATCAATACATTATTAAATAGCATTGGACTAATTACTAATATCTGAGCTCCAACAAAACATATTTGGAAAAAGATTGTATTCATAGTTATTTTTTTTTATATTCAGCAGTAAATCAAGTTGTGATTAGTGAACCACAATGATACTCTGTGTCTGATTCATAATATGTTATTCCTGCAGTCGAATGCAGAGGATTAGTCTGTAACAGGCCCAAAGATTACTAAGTAAATTTTAACAAAAACCCCTAGAAATATAAAACATTATAAGAATATTAGTTTGACAAGATCTACTCTTCATAAACCCATGTTGGTTGACATAGTACCCTCTTTCAATATCTCATTACTTTTGTCCTTGTCTCATGCTAGGTATTCCATTCTTTTTTCCTCAGGAATAATATAAGCCCAAAAGGTGTAGGGGTGTTTAAATCAAAGGTTTATGCTTCCTCAAATGTTAGTACAATGTTAGGTTTCTTTCTATATTCTTCTTTTTCCTGATTTTCTAAGACTTACAAAACTGAATGCAAGTTAAATTGTCTTTCTGTTAAAATATATTGTTTGGTATTTGCTTTCACATGCTCCATTGTTCTTGAAAGGAAAGTGAAACTCCTTGCCATATGATAGGAATACACTGTTTAGGTTTCCCAGCCAATATAAACCAGAAATATTTATTGGCTATTTCTCTAAATTTTAAGTAAATTTATCTGCTTCATTTCATATAGACTAGTGCCACATATTTGCTTGCTATTTCCCAATCTTCTTAAAAACTAATAAATACTTGCTATCTCTAACTTCTGTACTTGTGCTCATTGCCTCCCTCAGGATGTCCCATTTCCCTGTTTTCTAACTCAGTCCTTTCTAAATGCTTTACAACAAGTGCTTTTCTCACATTTCATGAACACATTCTTCAACTGATTGTAAGGAATGTTTTTCTCCCCTTATCTTGCAAGAATCTTCCCAACAACTGTGTCTACTATTTGGATGAAGTTAACTTCCTAGGACACTGCAGGTGTACATCTTTTCTTCTGAAATTTTCCAGGTTCTGTAATTCATCTGTAGCTGTGGTTTTTTACCTGAAGCAGCAGTACTTGTAAGTGTCAATGTTAGATTTTTAGAAACCTTTCTGTTAATCATCAGGTTGTTTGTGCTTAAAAATAACAAAAAATATAATTTCTGTTTTGTTTGAATTTTTTTTAGAAAGTATTATTGAGTTTTGAAAGTCTTGGCGTTTTTGAAAGAGAAGGGAGTATCTATCAATACCTTTTGGCAATTAATTTTTTTCATAAAAATATGTTTATTGTAAGCCAGATTTTTCTCACTCATTTGTTGGAGAAAATTCAAAATGCAGAAATGTCAGTGAGCTGACTCTTTTCTGTGTGTGTCTTATGTCTTCTTTCAGCCCAGTGTCCTGATCTGCCAAGTGCAATACTTTTGCTGTGATGGATCATAATCATTCAGCTTTATAAACCAGCCTGTTAATATTATAGCTTACACTGATGTAATGTGGTTTGGAGAATTCAAGACCTTTTCAGAGCATGGGTTCATAAGACATCAAGATTATATAGGATAGTCAAATACATTGGACTAGAATAACTTAAAAACTTCATATATTGAAAACTTAATAAACATGAAAGTGATAAAAAAATAGAATATGAAATTGTGTAAAGTTATACTTTTCTTAAAAGGCCTTGCAGTATTTCTGAGACCAAATACCAGTTTTGGGAAATACAATCCAAAGACTAAAAATAGCAGGTTCCCAGAAATGTACAGATATCTTCTCACTTTTTGCACCATTTTTTGGTCATCTATGACTTCTCAAGCTTTTTATGGTACCAGATTTACCATGCACACTTGGTTTTGGTTTCAGTAAACCTCCACGATATTGAGTACATTTATTCATGAAATATGTCTTTGAAATTTAGACAGGGTACAACAGAACCTTCTTTTACAAGGGAAGATGGAAATGTTGAGGAATATGAAGAGACTTCATACTTATTAACATTTTTCTTTCTGTTGTGTGTTTGAGACTTTCAGGACCATTCAGAGGAAAGACCTCCAAAAGGAGCACTGTGGTCTCCTGCTGCAGATTTCTCACTTTTCTGTTTCTGAGCATTCCTCTCCATTAAACTCTCACTAGTAAAAGCCACAAATAAAATCAAATAAATTTGCAAACTACTTTAGAAAAAAAAAATCCTATTTTCAAGCAGAAAACTCAACATAGACAGCTTTGATGAGAGTTTCACAATGTGATAAAGGTTGGGAAGGGATGTCCAAATAGAATTGGTAGAAATGTCTGCATTAATTTGCAGTAGAGGTAAATTACTGACAACTATTTACTCATGATGCTTCAGGGAATACTCAGAGCCCTGATTTCTGGCCCAAACATTTACACATCCCTTTTTCTTTGGTAATGGCTATAATGTGATCAGTAAATGCAAACATCATAAATTAATGAAAATAGAACAAAGATGTCAGAATTGCAGAAGACACAAAATTTTCTTCCTATTTTCACAAAATAAACAAAGTCCATATTTTTATTAATTCTGAATTGTCCTAGGTTTTACTTAAGAAAGCTTTTTTATTTTACTGTATTATCTTCTATGAAATCTAAGGATTCTTATTTCTTTTTTTTCTTAAACTGACGAAGAAAATCTGTGAAGCTTTAATAGCAGCAGTAAATCCTTTCTGTCTCATTTGATAGAAAACAAATCCATCCTGTACACCAAGCCATACTGCCCATATAGTGGACTGGTATGAGGAAAGGCATTATGATATTTCCTCTATGAATTTCCTCCTCCAGTCTTTCTTTATTTGTAAATACTTTACAGGGTGTTTCTACAATAAACTTTTTATGATTAACTAGATTTCAATTGTTATGAGAGATATGTATAGAGAATGAAAAATTTTCAAGGCAGTTGTAAACCATCAAAAGCCCAAAGCTGTGTTAAAATAAAAGATGGTACTGCATTTTCCATTTTTTCTATTTCAAGTTTTAAATTTTCTTCCCTGTCAGTCTCCTATTGCTATTAATTCCTGAATTTTTGACTTTTTCCCTTAACTTAAAGTGGATAAGGAGAATGTCCCATCAGTGTTCACTCATAATCTATAATAACATCAAGTATGTTTTTCCATTTTAATAAATACAATGTCTTTTATACATGCATGACATGTGAGAGATTCCTGTGCAACATGCATAAGAAAGTGAATAGATCAACAGGGTAGATAAGACATTAACACTTTACAAATACAAGATAACAAGAACATCACATATGTGAAATTCTATTGTAAAGAACGCTTTAATGTCCCCAAAGAAGCCAATTTGCTTGACAATAGGAAGTTATGTTAATCAATGACATGTTCGGTATTTAAACTGTACAGTCCCATTCATGAAAATAATATTTTGGTAATAGTAAGGACAGAGAAGAAACAATTTTATATTCTTGTCTGAACCCCTTTTCTCTTCAGCCCTTCTGCTGAAGGACATTACATTAAGCACAGGAAATGAACATTATCACCATCTGTTGGCTGTTTGGTGACGTACACGGAATGAGGTAGCAACTCAGTTTGGAAAAGCAGGTGCCTGAATTTAAAGAAAATAACAAAAACTCAGACAGAGCACTAACTGCTGTACTGACTAGTAGTTTAAGAGGAGAGGCCAAGGTTTGGACTGATTGTACAAATTAACTACCCCTTTCATCTAGACCAAAACCAGGATATCCAGGCTACAGGATTTTTGAAACCCTGGGTTGGATGGACAAGGCAGAGGGGACAGAGGAAAAAGACACATTACCTGAAGCTTAGTATTTAATATGAATTTCAGACCCTAAACAGAAGCCTTAGAATCAAATGCAGTATACTTACCCTTTAAATGTAGGGTCCTAATTAAATACTAATAGAATTAACCCATGATAATATTGTTTAAAGAAAAAAAATATTTATAATGGTGGTTAAATGAAGCAAAATCTAGTTCTATAGATCTCATGTCAGTAATTTTTATAAATAAAACTAACCTAAATCCATTCAATGCCAAACAGTATCTGGAATTCAAACAGGAAGGAATTGAGGAAAAGTAACCAAAAGGTTTAAAGTGAGGCCTCTCAAGCGCAGTTCATTTGCTACTTTGTATTGAAGAAACAATAGAGATTAGAAAAACCTGGGTTATATTCTTTATAGAAATGTAAAAAATTACACTCTGGATTGAAGTACACTTTTGGCTATTCAATATAACTAGAAAGCAACAGTTAAAAAATCAATTTCAATCTAAAATTTGGTTTTATAAAATACTTGAACTGCATAAGATTAATGCCATAAAATTAAAATTGTTAAGTATTGCCCTACTTAAAAAGCACTACTGAAATATATAATTTTTCCCACAGTGCCTTGTAAACTATTTGTGTTTGCTTTCAAATATGTAAAATTCACTTAAAAGGCGATGTTACATCATTCCCAATTGTTACACTCATCACATTTCTCCCTCCCTAATCCTCTTCTTTGAATTAAAGAGAAGAAGAAAGAAGAAAAAGAAAAATCTGCTGAACACTAATTATTTAACCTTACCTCCTACCTACTTTCTCTCTTTATTCTGAGGTTTCTTAAGGGCTATAATGAGCTGTCCCCACACAAACAGGCCAAATTAGTGGATAATTATGCTGGGTCTGTGAATGTTCTCACTCCTCCTTTCTTACAGTTTCACAACATTACCAGAATGGTCTGTCACCTCCCTACCAATTAGGCACAATTACTACTTTATAACTGTAGTGGTGGCAGGCTTATTACCTTGGAGAATATGTAAAAGTAGGGGAGGGCTGGGGAGAGTGGGCAGTGAATCAGGCCCAGGAGATCATTGTCACATTGATAACTTGTATAATCCTAACTTTATTTTTATTTTGCAAGACAAAAGATTTATACACTGTTACAAAACGGAAACAAAGTTGTGTTGTTCATGTTTTTTGTTTGTTTGTTTGTTTTTGTTTTTGTTTTGGTTTTGGTTTTTTTTAATGTTTTTATTGGGTTTTTTAGGTAACCAAATCATCATCACTTTTTGTTCTCCCAGGTTTCCCGGGTGGTGGCGCTAACGCTCGAATTTGTTTCTTTTCCTGAAAAGATGTCTTTTTGGTGACTGAAAAATATCTGTTTTTCCGGCTTTTTCTGGATGAAGTAGATATGTTAACGATGTCATGTCAAAGGACTTACACTGACCTCAGAGTGCACCAAAACATTCCCTTCAAAACCGTATTTAAATATGGGAGGTCAAGATAAACCTATTTTAAATTCTCAGAGAAGGCTAACTAACTTCTAATCTTTTATAAACAATACTACATAAGTAGTTCTTTTCTGCCTTCCTTGAAAAAAAACCAAAAAACCCTACCAAATCACCAACGCTCTCTCAAAAATACCCCATCATTCCCTGTGATTTCTTTTTCTAATGGCTGAAAACTGGAAGTTGTTAATATTGTCTGTTTTACAAGATAAATTTATGAGAGTGAAACGACTCTCAGAGATTTAAGATTAGATTTAATGCCTTTAAGGAATAATCCTCATTTATTTGCTTTAAAAAAAATCTTTCATATATCTGCTTCTCCTCTCCTCTAAGAGCTTCCAAATTCTTCTGATCCTTGCAGTCATATTTATAGAATATTTACTAACAAATGCTAGAGGAATTACAATGTTTTGGATGCTAAGAATTGGGCAGACTAATTTATTTAAAATCATTATGGAAAATGTAGCAAAACTCTGAAACAGAGCAAACCTTTTCTATGCAGGGGTAATTATCTTACAGTAAATTATCACTATTTGGTAACTAATACAAGCCCATAAACCTGCTGTTGGTTTACAGAATCTTATCTATCTTTTTCATGGAATGTACTAATTTTTTTTTCCCCACAAAAAAAAAGTTAATTATAAAGAGTTTAAACTGAATATGAGTTGCACTTCCATACTCATCTAATTTATTTAGAGAATATTACTGTGTGGAGAGGGCACCCTCAAAATGCCTGTTAAACATTCTGCCAGTACACCATCCTGCAGCACTGAAATTGGAAAGGGTCTGTAAGAATTGCCTTGTCTTACTATGCAAACTGAGCAGAGATGAACAGTGCAAAGCTCATCTTTTATGATTGTTAACAGTTATTTTAATTATAGGTACATTTTAGATACAAATGTCACTTATGGAAACTACTGCCCCTGTTGGAGGTAGAATTGCACAGAGTAAAAGATAGATGGAGAATATTATGTTCTTTTCAAGAACGCTTTGAATAACATAATGAGGATATTTTTACATAGAATGTTTTTCATCTGTGTGCACCAAGTGTCAAAGTATCTCAAGTCTATGTTCTGAAGTAGAAAATTTGTGGGTTTATGTGCTTATGCCCAGAATACCTTCTTATTTGTGTACCCACCTCCAGGTTCAGGTGTTAATGAAGGGAAATATCCCAAAGTATTTTTACACTAACAGACCATACTGATTCAATTGTTTTAAATACCAGTCCTTTTTTGTCACAGTGGGAAAATGTTAAAAATTACAGCATAGCAATGTTCTAACAATCCTTGGAAAGCTGATGCAAAGTTCCTTTGAGTGGCTAAGTGGAATGTCCTATGAATTCATTAGGTAGTTCCTCTTCAACTTTGTTTCAGGTGCCACCAATGAATGCATGCTTACTTACACTGTGCTACTTTATGGAAAGCAAATACGTGTATAAGTAGGAGGGGATTTTATTACACAGATAACAGCAGCCACATCATTTCAACTACACGAGGATCTTACTCATTGATTCAGCATCAAAAATTAAACTCCTGAAGGACTGTGCAACTGTGCAGCAAATCATTGGCCTAAGAAGGAGGGGAAAAATTACCTAACCAAAGTTATAAATTATTTCAGTTGTGTATCTTGTAAGATTTACAACTCAGGTTATGCAAATAGATAGTTTTGCTGATGTTTTTGTAGGGACTTTCAAGACTAGCTATAGAACTTAAACTTTTCCAGTGTTCTCGAGGGCTCTAGTTTCTCCAAGGCAACTCTTTATTTTAAAGGGTGTAAGGATGAATAATAGCTCAAGGACATAGCAGGCTGAAAGACCTAGATATTACAAAATATAGATTTTTGTTTTTATTGTGAGAACTTTGCACCACTGGATCAGCCAAACCTGCAAGATCATCATACAAATGGACAATTTATGATGTACATTTTGGCCTGTTTCATTGTTCTATCAGTCACTAGTATAAGGTAAAAATGAGTTGAGAAATGGGATTAATTAAAAAGTACAATTTTAGCTTATTTTTCAGTGTGCCCACACACATTGCCCATTTATTTTTTTCTATTACTTGAGCAGGAACAAGAGATAATTCCACAAGACACTTTGGAAAGTGAGTATTGTAAAAGCTTGCACTGAGAACCCAACAGAGTCACATCTAATAGCCCTGTTCCACTACTTCTGTGGTCTCATGTTTACAGTCAGATATTTTGGGGGATTTTTAATGTGTTTGAGGCATCAGGTTGAATCTTAGGCAAGGTTAAAAATGAAACAGGAATAAAACATGAACTGGTTCTGTTTAGAATGAGGTCTAACTCTTTCTCTACCTGAACGGAGAGAAAACAATAGTTATGGATGAACCTCACATACTTCAGTGC
Organism: Corvus hawaiiensis; assembly: GCF_020740725.1. Taxonomy (NCBI): domain Eukaryota; kingdom Metazoa; phylum Chordata; class Aves; order Passeriformes; family Corvidae; genus Corvus; species Corvus hawaiiensis. The sequence goes on from NC_063255.1 coordinate 56,874,272, forward strand.
ATATACCTAAAATGCTTGTTCTTGTCTAGTATTTAAAGCTTTTCAAACTAGAAATGTTTTAACAAGTCTAGTTCTTAAAAGTACCTAGACTTCTACAAAGAGTCAGAATTAATAAGACTTATGGTAATGCTTATGGAGTAATTACATTTCTAATCTGCAACAAAAAATTATCTAGTTTGGAGACTTGCTGATAAAAATTTAAACAGAGGGAAAATATTGTTTCATTTCTACTTTTAGCATATGTTGATGTCTTGTTATTGGTTACAATATGGGAAATAACTTATACTGCTACTCAATTAACTGATTTTCTACAGAAGTATCCAAATTTAAAATTCGGTCTACAAATCCCATAGATCTTGATAGGGTGGATTATGTCACTGTAATTTAAGATCCATCAGATGATCCATCAAGGCATCCATCAGTTAACTTTTGAGATTGGTAGTAAACAGTTGTTTCTCATAAATAAGTCCGATGACTCTTTTGATACAGATACAGGAAAACTGACATCTTCAGACAAATTGCTGCTGCAATTAAAAGTGGTTGTTGGCAAACATATCCTGTAGTTTATGTCTGCACAAAGAGAAGCTGCAGCAACCAGTTTAGAAGTTTTTTTAAATATGTGCAACATCTCTGCACACCTTATTATTGCCATTCAAGAAGGGTAAGTTAGTAAGAAATTACAACCCAAGTATTCCTACGGGTGTCAAAAAGGTCCACATATGGTTATTGACAGGAGGCCATTCTGTGGAGGTCTGGAGTCTTGTAAAGGGTTGGGTTTTTTGCCTTTTGGTTTTTTTTCATAATCCTGTCACAGATACAGTATAGCTATCTCAGCAAAGAATCTTGGTGGACGTAAGCTCTCCAAAGTTTTTAACTTCCTCTTTCTTGACAGTAGCTGGAGAAGATCAAGACCGTCCAATGGTCATCTCAGCTAGTTAAACTTAGTGTGCAACTTGAGCGTAGCTTTCCACTTGGACTTTACAAGCTATTTATGCATGAGTGGATTTTGTAGCATTAAAGACAAAGCCAAAAATGCTGTGTTGAAGCACTGTAGTGTAAATTTCCTGTCTATTTGCCATACAATGACTTAAGCGGGTGCAGAACTCATGAAATTCAAGTGAAATTCTCTTGTCAAAAAGGAAAATGTTACTGTATTTACAAAGAATTTACCAGGAAAAGTGTAGCTGCACATTGTCAGGGAATAGAAGAAATATTCAGTTGCTTCTGTGTGTACTCCCTCTTTATATATAAACAAAACCAGTTTCTAGTGCTATCATACTGTCTCCTTTTATATATAAGAAATATTATTCCAAAATTTCTGAAATTAAAAAGAAAATTAAAGTGCTGTTTCCTTAACACAAAGTTTGTATCTCTCTTTAATGCAACATAAAAATATGTTACTGATTTAACAGCATAGTGGTCCCAAGGAAGCTTTGCAGGGCTAATTGAGAAGTTCACATATAAATGTAATTTACTTTATTGTCAAATAAATGTTAATTTAATATTTTTACACACATTACTTCTGTTTTTAATTTGGAAAATGACAAATAATTCGAAAATGTACTGCAGGGAACAATTCAGAATTGCCAAAAAGATTAAATAGGTGACCTACAAAAGTTTCTTCTTTTTAAACTTTCAGTAGCATATTCCTTTAGTAAAGGCAATAAAAACTAGTAATGAAAGTGGTATGCATATCTTAGAGCTAAATTGGCTAATTTACACTCTAGAACTACTAAGGCAACAATTTCTCCTTAGATATTACTTACCAGTCCACAGAGAAAACTCATATCCTGCCTTTCTGCTATGACCTGACACTCCAGATGTTGGATGACAACACCCAGTTTTAGGTTTTGCCAGATCTCTGCTCCCTGCTCCTCACTCTCTTCTATTGCCTCCCGTGCATTCCCTCATGTGTGCCAGCGCAGACACTACTTCAGAACATGGTGGCATGATTTGAGAATTCTTCCTCCAAGTACTTAAATCTGGAAAAAAATTTGTGCTGATTTAGAAACTACTTGAATACTTGATTTGCGAAGCAGATATGCAAGTTGTATGAGAGATGAAAAACTGCAAATAGAAGATATTTATTTTAGACAGCTTATGGTATTCCAGACTGGAATAAATACTCCTTGAGACCTTATATCATCTTGTGAAGGAGAGGTCTAACTTCAGACCTGTCTTGTATGTCATTTTTGATTAGTCCAGTGTTTGAAGTCTCTGTGTTGGATCTGATTTTTGGTCAAGTCAGGTATCCAACCTCTAGGAATCAGGTTGTTGCAGATTTGAGATATCGTCTGCTGGTTTTATCTAGTATTTCTTAAATATAGGGAGAAACAGAGGACAAATGTTTTTGCCTAAGTCAGCTGAATGTAGTGTATTTTCTCAACTTTAGGCAATGATTAAAAAAAAAGGAAGAGTACATATTTTCTAGGCAAGACAAATAGTTTGGCTTCAACTGTCCACAGTTTCCTATTTCTTCTTCACCTGCATTTTCACAAGGCTTGCCTATACTGTTTTCTCATGTTATAGTACCTCTTGCCACTGGGGAGTAAAGACTGAGATCCAGCCCTTGGTTTTTCACTATGTGTTTATATTTGGCTTAATTTTGCTAATTAATTGTTTATTCGTAACAACCCAGGCAGCCCTTTCTGTCCCATTCATGTTGGTTTCTTTTTGGCCAACATAATGAATTTTCTCATAGCATTAAGTATGTTACAAACTGAAGAGGGTGAATAAACTGATTCAAGCACTTTTTTTCAAAAATCAAACGTTTCCTCCACAAGTGATAACAATGTGTTCATATTTTGTGTAAAATATAAGGGAAAATTAGAATGTAAATATCACTTTTATTTGTACTTTATGTAATATTATATGCATTGTATTAATTATGTCTTATATAAGCTTTTCAGGTTTATTGTCATATAACTGTTTTCTCAATCCTATATCTTATGTAGAAGTGCCTTACAAATAAAATCTAACGAAGAAATAATCTTCTGGTTTTCAAAGTTTTATGGCCCAAGAACTAACATTGTACTTTATAATCCTTTTCAGTCCTATAGTTTATGTAGACCTGCCCTACAAATAACAACTAGGGATTAATTAATATCCTGGTTTTAAGAGTTTTATGTGCCAAGCACTCTTTTTGGAGGGCCCACGAACTTAGACTGTGTCCATGAAATTATACCTGAACACATACAGCAACTTACATTTTAGGTTTAGTTTCCTTTTAAAAACCCATAAAACTTCAAAGGAGAAACTTAATAGTTTGATGCAATAAGCCAAGCTAGACTTCTAGGTATACAGAATGTTAAAAAGTCTCTGTTAACAGTGTTGTAAGAATGTTCAGGATTTTGTTCTTCATTTCAGTCCTTTGCATCTGTTAGGTACAAAAGGTTCCTCTCTGCTCCTGTTCCACAAACCTTTTTGCATTTATTTTACCACTTTCTGTTCATGATTGCACAATCTTAGGGAAATTGTCATAAGATCAAATCAGAATCTGGCTTTCCAGCTCAAAACCTTAACCATCCAGAAAGAATTCTGGCTAGTACAGGAGGGATGGAGCACTTGATACACAAAAAGCTGCTTTTGTGATTGCTATGTCTTTCCTGTCTTCCCTGTCCATCCTGACAAGACAAATCTCCACTTAAACACATCTATAATGAGCCATAGCCTATTTAACCAATCTTGGAAGATACCAGTACAAACCTGTCCTTACATGTATGCGTTTGCAAACCCAGATGGATAATAACAAGGTTTGTTTGAACAGTAACATCAAACAGTGATAAAACAGAATTTTTCCCTTGCATTATAGTTTATTCCTATTGGATTCTCTCTGCAGGCTACTGGTAACACTTTGGTAGTACTTCAGCTGTCCTTTAATGTTTATAAATGTCATTAAGTGAGCTCAAAATATTTCACTAACTTTTAGTTGGATCCAACATGCACTAAACCAAAAAACTTAGGACTTTCTGTTGGAAAAGAAGCAAATAAATTTTCACTTGTTTAAGTAAGTGCATGTCACCTCAGGGAAGATAATCTGAAAGTCAAAGCCATTAAACTGTACTTCAAGGACACACCATGTGTGAGGGATAGAGACAAAGAGAGAATCTAGGAATCCAAATCCTCATTCAGCTTATGTTTGTCACTAACTGTGACATATACTTAATTGCAATCTTTACATATAAAGAATGCAAACGCAAGTCTCATCTGCTGATCTAGAATAGATATGCAGTGTATCATAATTCAGATACCTTTAATTTGTTAATTATGCAGTCTCACCACATTGTTATGTGAGCACTGGTTTAGGACTGTGCGTGGCCATACTTGTGGACTACAAATAAGACTTACCATTCAACTTTTGTCTGTATCCTTTAAGTCTAGACATGAAATATTTTCAGTATTAAAAAAAAAAAAGTGGCTTTTTATTTTGTCATGCCTTCATTAAAATACTATTAATTATTTGAGACTTGTATGAAACAGTATAAACTTTATTTATGCATTTCCTTTCATCCTTTCAAACAACATTAAAATTTCTATTACTTAGCATATTTGTTTTCTTGATATTTAAAGGTTGCTTTTCTGTTCCTAATTGTTAAGATTAAAACAGCAATCATCTTATGAAATATCACTACACTTTCTGTTCCTAAAGCCAGAAAATATCTAATTCATTTGCAAATATTGCCCTTAAACCTATGGGTGTATAATTTTTAAATGCATATTATGTCTATGATATGTCCATAGAAATCAGAGCAAGAAGATTTGGCAAGGCTGTAATTAATATCTTTTTTCATTTATCAAAAAAGTAGTCCACAATAAAGTAGTTGATATTGCTAATTTGACATTCTTCTTCTGACTTCCCTCATACAGCAACTGAAACCTTCAAGTGAAATTCATATTAACACTTCTTCCTCTTTTTCGAGTAATAGTATTCAATTTATCTGTGTGTAAGTCAGGAAATACGAGTTACCAATATCTTGCAGCATCAAGGTACACTCAAGCACATAAGTTTAAGCTTGTCAGCACACCTGCTTGCTGAAATTATTAACCTTCTAGCATTTTCCTACCCATCAGCAATTGGTCCCAGAAGCTGGGGCTGCAAGTAGAAAGAAACTCCTACAGTTGCCTTAAAAATTGGCCTGTGAGGTGCTCAGGATCATGGCAACAGTCAGGGCAGTTGATTCTCCTCCTTTTACCCAAATACACAATTATTGGGCAGTCCTAGTATGCCTGTGAATGGGAATTATACACTTCTGAGTGAAAACAACACTGAGAAATAGGTACAACTTGACTCAAGGCTTATCAGATAAGGACAGCAAAGCTGGGATTGAAAGGCACTTTTTTGTGTAGTTAATTTAGTTATTTTTTATTTTGTGTGCCTTGGAAGAAAGACTTTTGGAAGACAGAATGTAAAAAAAGCCAGTTTTGCTGTGTTCCACGTTGCTGGATAGAGGGCTATCTTTCATCACTAAATGAACTAAAAATATATTTATCTATTTCATTATTTTAATTTATTATTTTGAAAGTATATTTTAAGTCACTGTATCAGTCACATGGAGAAATCAGTTTCAGAAGTCCATGGGGCAGGGTATTTCCACTGCCTCAGCAGAGCCCTTTGGCACAATCAAAACTTTCTGTTCCAACTATATTTTTTGTACAGTTTTAGCTTTAAATTTATACATGACAACTTCTTCCAGACAATCAGAAACAAATAGCTTAAAAATTTGCATCACACAGCTTCAAACATCTGGGGAAGCTAAAAGCTGGAATCAAAATAAGGCAGAGCATGTTAATCCTGCTGTCCCTGCGATACAACACAAAATAAAAATGCAGATGAGTCTTGAACATACCATGTTCCTGACTTTGGGACCCCATTTCATCTTTTATTTTTCCCTCCCTCGTGTGAATATATTGAAAAAAGCTGGACGCAGCACACTCAAAACACATTGTCTTGTAATCTCTGATAGTTTTGGAGGCTAAGGGTTTCAGTATGTCTCCTGTCCTCTGGGGCCTGAGAACTTGTGACTCCACTTGTTTTTCCAAAAAGGAATCTCATTAAAGCGTCAGTAATAATTGCACTGTAAAAGTTCAGAATTTGAGCCTGTTTCTTTTCTGTACTTGTACTTGTTTCAGACAAGCATCCAAAAGAATTACTCTAAATTTGCAGTGGCACTATGGCAGAGTCAAGCCCTGATATGCTTTAATCTTCTGCTATTTAAGACTATGAAATTCAGGCTGCCAAAGTACCAGTGGGAAAACTCTGCCTGTGCTTTGAAGTCATGTTACCTATTTATGACTATAAAACATTTCCCTCTTGATTTTTCTAGCCTTGCATCTAATGTGCACAAAAAAGATAAACTTCCAAAGAAATTATTCTGACACGGGGTGGAATACACACTTTAGAAACTGCTTCATTTTTGCAGGCCCTGATATTGAGGGGCCTAATGTCCAAACCTTTTCCTTTCTTTTCTATTCCTTTTGGTGTTGGTTGGTTCTATTTTTATTTATTTATTTATTCATTTTTAACTCAGAATAGATCATTGTAAAAGTTGGCTGACAGCCTACCATTTGAAAGTGAAGAAAACATCTTGATTTAACATCTGAGCAGGGATTTTTTTTTTTGTCATCTGTAAACAATTGGACCATATGTAGTGTGATGGGAAACATGAAGTGATAGAATATGATTTAAGGAACCTGGTGTTTAATTACTGCTCTTGATTAGCTGGAATAGAAATTAGATTTAAATGTTTTGTTTACAATATCAATTTTAAAGGTACACAAAATTGTTATCAGTAAGTTTATTTACTGGTAGTTCTGATGATTAGATTTACACTGATTATTGTATATAATAAGGTCATATAAATTTCTGCCTTTAAAAGAGAGACAGATTCCTTCAAGAATTAAAGAAATAACAGAGATTCTAATATTTGATCTCTATTTGTTGAAGAGTTTCTGAATTTCCCTCAGATTAATTCAAGATCTTTCTGCTTTCCTTCAGATAAGCCAGTAAATGTCATTTTCTAATAAAGTCCCTAAGCTTATTATCTTTTTTCAGGAGAAAGGTTCAAAACTAGTGCAACATTATTAATATAGCAGAAAAGAAGCGTAGGTCTCTTATACCCCCAGAATTTCCTGGTTTATCATCAAGAGTCTGAACACATAGCCTGTAACTTGGGTAAAATTTTCCCCAATCTTTGCTTAGAAGTGAACACAGACAATTTTTTCTGTAAGTGCAGAGGAACATAAAGGGAAACATAACCTGAAGCTCTTCTTCTCCCCTCCTTATTACTCCAACTCTCTAAATCTGCAAGTAAGCCAAAGGCTCAGTCTTCAAACCTTTCCTGTGTGTCAACATAGCAGTGACCTTAGAAATACATGGTTTTGATAAAGGAGAACCAGGCAGTAGTAGCAATGTTTTACTATAATCCTGGACAGTTCAAACTGAAAAGAAAGGAAACAAGAAGATTCCTTGCTGTATGCAGTCTAGTTTGGTAAAAGCAGAGTGTACAATTTCAGGGTTCATGTCTGGGAGCCCCAAGACCTGGCATAGATGAGAAAGACAATTACCTTCTCTCCTGACTTATGCAGGTCAAAGAATAATCATTATCTTTCTGATGAAAAATATGCCATATATTTTACATTTATTAAAAAACGAATTGAAATTTCATGGGCTATGTGTTCTTTTTGCAGTGAAAGCAAGGAAAATAATTCACACTGTGATTGCATTTGATTGTTTAGTAATGTGCATGTTAAATATAAAATTGAGTTCCTGAGCTCTCCTCATGCCTATCTTCCCTCATCACAGAAATTCTCCACTTTGGTCTTAACCCAGGGCCAACAACCTGTTCCAAAATATTGGGTATGTCTCCCTGGCTATTTGGAGAAACTGTTTTAGTCCCTGAGATTACAATAGTTGGACATGGCAGTTGTAGAGAATTCACTTAACTTTTTTTGCTGAACTAACTGCAATCTCCATAGAAACAGAAGAAGAAAGACCATTGTCAGCCACTAACCACAAGTTCAAAGGATTTATTCACACCAGTTTCACCTATATGCTATCACTTGAAAACTGGCGACACTGATTACTGGGAGGACATCGTGCTGCATATACAGTGTGGTAGAAGAAGCTCAAGTCTGTATATCTGAATATTTCAGAGTATGCATTTTAACTAGTGTTCCCTTAATTCTGCTTATGTTTAAACTCCCTTGTCAAAAATGTATTACACTGTTGATTTAAATGCTTTTAATAGAGAGAGAGCTGAGTATTAAAGGCCAGAACAAAGAAGATTAAGATTGAGAAGATTAAGACTAATTCTAGTACTGATGTATTGCCTGATACTGAGCAAACAGCACACAGGGAACTGATAAAAAAATTTTTTACTGTTCCTTGCAAAAGTGAAAAATAGTCCTCTAAAAAACCCTTAGAAACACTTATAAAAGAAACTTATAAAATTGTAATTGTTGATGAAGTAATTGACATTGGTCATCTTTTAAAAGTCTCTTGCAATTTTTTCAGTTGAAAGGTTTAAAAAGCAGCTATTGAGGTATTTTGGACTGAATCTGGATTAAAGACATTTCCATAAAATCCTTCAATGTTAAAAAAAAAAGTGGGGTGTAACTCTTTCACACTAGAATGAGTTCCTTTTGAAAGCTTTAAAATTGAGACAATATTTTTTAATGAACACTAGCTTCCTCTTTCTCATTTTTCCTATATGAGAAGTGAGGATAACGTCTGTGGAGATCAAAGCTTACTATCTCTCCTCACCCCTGCTAGATAGATATCTGTTTTGTGTGTAGGTCTACTGTGTTTCTTCCCACACAATCCTTCTCTATCTCCAGGTTAGCAGATGGTCCAGAGTTCAGGGAGAACAGAGAGGGTTAGAACCAATCATAACCCAGGCAGTTCAGATCCCATTATGGAAAACAAGATGGGGAATTAAAGAAGAGAAATACAGCTGCTTTTGTAAAGCTGGATCTACCCTTTTAGATGGAAGAAAATAGTGGAAACTCTATCCAACTTTCACAACATCTGGTTTTGCACTTAAACAAAACTAAAATTTTGCTGTAATTTCCACAAGCTCAGATTTCTTCCATGATTGCACTTCTTGTTAGTTGTTTCCCACTCATAAGAATGTCACTGTTTATATTAAATCTTTAACATTAATGTTCCAAGTTCAAATAGAACTGTTAGAAACATCCTATAATCTTGAAGACTCTCTTAGTGATCAAGAACCTGAACCTCTGAAAAGAATTGAGGAAAAATTCTGAAATTACAGAAATGCAGATTTTCAAATTATCACTCAAAATGTCTATTACTATTTGCACTTATCTGGAGTGTCACATGGAAATATATGTTTCATATAAATGTAAATTTCATATAAATTTATTTGTATACATATAAATATTCTTCTTTATCAAGATTTAAAAAAGCACCTAACTAATCCAAACACAAAGCAACATAAAACCTTTACAAAAATCTGAAAATAAACTCCACTGCTTCTGTTTTACGTTTATTTAAATGATGCAGATATACACATTAATATTAGGGTTTGCCAATATCATAGTCCTTGTTTCCCCTAATTAATGACACCTTCTTACCTTGCAGCTGAAATTTTTCCTAATGAGAAAACTTTACCTGTCTATAGTTTTATTTGCATTATTGATCTCAGATCACACTGAAAATATGATTCCTTTTCCCAGGTGCCTCAGAAAAATACTGACTTATTTTTTCTTACTTCCACAGTGAAATGCTGAAGGTAAAAAAAAAAAAAAAAAGACATTGGTAATCTAGAGAATTATGAACATCTGATCTTAACTCTTAAATTAGCCATATGTTGAGTCTCAACAGATTGACAGTACTTATTAACATGAATGTAAAGTTTTAATATTTTAAATCTGCATTTTATTAATATTTAATCTAGGGTCATAGGTAATGTCCATGTGTGTCAGACAGAAAGGAAAGAAGGAGGTATCACAAGAATCCAATTACTTCTGCTTCTAATTGCAAATGACTTTCAATATTGAGGCAATGTTCTTCTTATGTGACCTTTAGTGCATTTTCTAGACTTCATTAAACCCTTTTGTTCTTGTCAGTTCAGGTAAATCCCATCTTGTCCCATTCCTCTGAAAGTATTCTGTCATATGTTCATAATCCAATGAAAAATGATTGCAGCAAGAAATATGCTGGTTAGTATTTAAAGTATGTGCCGCGTTTTAATCTTATATGTGTGAAAACCTGAGTTCTCCTATAAGATTTTCCTGCACAAACAACAGGTAAACTAGATCAACTGTAACTGTCCAAGCAGTTAGAAATTTTGTCTAACTTTATGTAGTTTATAGATGAGTATTTATTCTGATAACTGATTTACTTAGTACAGAACAAATGGGTTTTAAGCTTAAACAGTGAATGATATCATTACACTAAAATCTATGCTTTTTAACAGAAGACACATTCATTGAACTGAAATTTTAAATGAAAAGAGTAGTGAGTTCAAGACCAGAATAGTATCATGTGAAAAATTGATTTATATTTATTTCCTCATAAAGAAATATTCATATCAGGTAATGGTATGTAGAAAGCATAGATTAATATATAGACAAGTAGCAAAATCATAACAGTATAATAGTTGTAGTATAATATTGTTGTATAATAATAAAATTATAGATTGAAAACTTCCATTTTCCTAACATTATACATACACAATACTTTACAGGAATCATGTCTGTGATGAACATAAAAGAAAAAGAAACAGTCTATTATATATACTATATAAATAATAAGACAATGTAAATAAATGAATTGAGAAACATTTGAAGAAATGGCTTCTATTCTCCCTGAAATCATATTTTGTGTGTTTCTTTTCCTGTTTTGTTAGGAATCTGCATCTGCAACACATGCATATGTTTCTGCATTTTGGATAGGTGAAAGGTATCGGGAAAATGGTAATTTTTGCTTATTTTCAAAGCCACATTCTTTTACATGCATTATATTTATATATTGTGAGACTGTCTCTTCAAAATGACTGTCCTTTTACAATTACATTTTGCCTCCAATACCTTTTGCCTTCCAGTTTATCATTTGTTTTCTTGTGATCCAACTCAAAGTAAATAAATCCAGACAGGTGACTGCCTTTTGAGAAACTCAGAGACAGACAAACATGGATCTCCTTTTCTTTCTGAAAAGGCACAGTGGTCAAAAGTGTCCCCCCAAAGTCATCACAAGGTTGATATTTGTTTACAAGGTGTAAGTCAGCCTCCAATTCAAGGAGAAAGTTGTTTCTTTTTCTGAGTCAAGCTACACTGATGCAGAACAGCCTACTTAAATTGAAACTCAGTTCTTTGAGAATAATACTGAAAACTTTTGTAAGTAATCTTAGATTTATAAGAATCTTGTCCCGTTTTCAAGGGTAACTTGAGTACTTCAGATTTTATTTAATAGAAAGTTACTGGGAAGAGTATAACTTGAATGTAGAGGCAGGTATGTCTCTCTCCAGGAGTTTTATCCCCATTGTCTTACATGAATGTCTTTTAAAATACTATGAATCTGTTGGGGTTTTTTCTTAATTATTTTCTTTTTGCTTTTTTTCGCTTTTTTTTTCTTCCGGAAGTATGGATCCGGTGTTTCAAAACATGATTTTGAATTGCTCACTTTGTTAGACTCCAGTAGAAACTGATATTAAATAACATTATCAAACTCCAAAACTTGAAGAGACTCATCTTTTGAAACACAGAAGTGAAGGCTGCAAACAGAAATGTTTAGTGTCATAGGCGTTTTGTACTCCTTGGATTGCTGGCAATACAAAGAATGTTCTAAAGGGGGAATCTAGAAAGTGTAATCAGAATTATATTGTGATACCTTGTCAGTTAAATGCCAAACAAAATGGCATTCTCACAGTTTGGGTTTGGCCACCCTAGACACTGATAGTTTCCTCTCTCAGCCTTCACCACCGAGTCAACTAGACTCGTGACACACGTGGACCTTCTTCACTGAAGTCCTTTTCCACAGCTTCAGCTCCATATGCATTTCCTAGTGGCTGATCCTCTCAGACCAGCTCAACCGTTAGCTCTTCCTGAAACATGCAGTGGGGCAGGCTCCAGCTGGACTGAATGGAGGAGTTACCTCAAATGTAGGTAACTTAGTAAAGCTGTGACATCATATAATTGGGCCTGAAATGGGTCTTTGATACTTTTACAATTTTCAGACCTGTGGCTTGAAAAGTGATAATCATACCTTCACTTTTCTATAGAATAAGAATATTAAAGCCATCAAAAAAGAAATATGGTAGCAGTAATTGGTATGCACAGGGAGAGCATATATATTTTTTGCCATCTGTGAATAATAATGAAGCATAAATCTAACACATTAAGTCATATTACCAAACCACATAAACATTACAAGTTTTAAAGTTCACCTAAAGGGCAAATTAGATTGGCCTCTGCTGGTATGCTCAGGCTAAATTCTTGAGCTTTTGCAAATTCTGGGGTTGGGGATTTATTTTCTTATTTTTATGTAATTGAATTTCTCCCAGTTTCCAGTACCAAAGGATTACACATTATTATTTGAAATTATCTTACTTTACAAACAAGAAGTTATCCTTCAACCTGTAAAATTCAAACATTACTGACATAATAAATATGTATGTTTCAGAACAGCAAGAAAAGGAAAATAAATACCAGCTAGAATATTTACAATAAGAGCTGTTTAAATAAAAGGTGTGTTTGATCTTTGGGAAGTTCACTGTCTTTGAACTAACATGAGACAAATTATTATGGAGAGAAGATTATGAATACTTACTCCTCTACTTGTGGGTTCTTACACTTGACTGTGTTGTCAGCATTCCTGACCAGTGAAGATCTTTGCTCCCACATATGTAACTAGGGTCAATTATTTTCAGTAGTTTCGGACAGAAGGGAGAGAAGAGAGGGAAGGCTTTTCAAGCAAAGTTGCCTCAATTAATTTAGAACACATCGTAATGGGCTCTAAAATAATAGCATTTTAACCAGTGAGTTCATTAAACATTTTCTTAAATACATAAACATTATTTTGCTTGTTTTCTCAAAAGGGAGGTCATTCATTTTAACTGCTTTAAAAATATGATGCGTGAACCAATCTGGTTTTTTATTTACATTTTACTATCAAAAATATTTTATTAAAAATACATCACAAAGCAGCAGAACACAGCTCTAATCAGTGTTAAATCAGTTTTCAGGGCAAAACTTTCTTTAAATGTAAATGAAAAGGAACATGTTATGTTGCATTTGAAAATGAGCTACCCCAATGTAGTTGGGGGGGGGGTCCCGGGAGCAGGGGAATCCAGCCAGCGTCACGATACGAACACCGATACGATTTGAGCATCATGCTCCAGTTTTATTATTCAGTTACACCAAGTTATACTTTTTCCAAAGTTCACGCCCCTTTCCCATGAGAAAGCCTCTAAGCAGCGGGGGAGCTGAGCAGTGTATACCTTTTCCCAAGGCTGTTCAAGGCCGCCGGCTAGCAGGTGCCTAGCAAGCCTGTTTTCAGCCTGAGGCCCCATCAGGGGTACTTCTGCAACAGCTGGGATGCCCAAGCCCTCCTGGGGTATCCTATATTCCACAAGGAATCCCTCTACACCCCAAGCTCTGATAAACAGTGTTCCAAGTGCGGGCAAAACTCTCTTGGAACAGGCAGCAACAACACAGATGCTACCATAAGTAGTTTTGTATATTGTTATAGCACACACCTAAGATTATAAAATAATTATATATGTGGTATACTATTAGGCTAAGAGGTATTCAGGGATATGGATTATTGCTCTTGTCAGGACTGATTTCACCCGCACAATGCAATCAGCTTTACAATGAACTAAATGTGTAAGGGTGCAAACAAATTTAACAAGCAACTGTGGAAAAATAAAGGACTGCTACAAGACAAATGTGATGTAGCAACACATGTTATCTGCTGTAACAGATCTGCATGAGCGCATGTGGAACAGCTGAGGAATCATGTACTCCAAGGAATTTCACACATTCTGGAGGATATTGGAGGGCTCACCTACTTCTTCCAAGTCTTCATTATCTTTTAAATGTCCATAGCAATATTCACCTGCTCACTGAACAAGTTTTGGGAACCTCAGAAAACTCTCTAACAAAATACAATTTCTAAGATTTCAAACATCAGTGAGGGAGTGCCAAGTAGAGACAAAACAAGAAATGCTCTCTCAGTGCAAAGGGTCCACTTAGCGTGGACACATAGATTTGTGTATTTAGGCACATGCATCAATGGAAGTGACAGCTGCTATCAAGAAACTGCATGGACACCTCATCAAAATTTGAGACTTAATTTCCAAAAATGCTTCTTGATGACCTGCCCTGAAAATGCATAGCAGGACCATCACACTATGCCCTTCACAACTCCACCATCATCCATTACTCCTTGCATATCACCACTTCACCAATGCTTATTCCAATGTACCTCTCCCTTTATTTCTGCAAGGCATAGGGAAAAACCCTGGGTCCAGAGAAATTCAAAATATGTCATCTTGCACAACTTGGATCTTCAAGGACTCATGTCAATGAAAGAAACAAAATCTTTAAATGACTAGATCTAGGATTAAGACTGCCTACCAGAATTAATCACACCTACAAAATCATGTGCATGTGGTATTCTCCTTATTACATAGCTAAATGATATGCTGTACAGCTAGGACATACCTGTTATGCTGTAGATGGTACAGTAACATCTGCTGTTAGGACTGTGCCTAACAAATACAAGAGTATTCAGGTAAGTCAGATGGAATCTGTCAGGGATTCAAATCATAAATAAAACAGTGCAATAATAGATAATGAGGATATAATTGCTTTTATTACACAGTTGTAAGGTCTCTAAAGAGATAAGATAATGGAGAAATAAATATATTGTTCCTTTCATACTCAGTTTTTTAATAAGCAGGTTGGGTAAGAATCCTATGTATTTTGTTGACATTGGGTACTGATATTAAGAAAGTTTTGCCCTGAAAACTGTATAAACACTGATTTAAGCTGTGTTCTGCTGCTTTGAGATGTACTTTTAATAAAATATTTTTGATGGTAAAATGTAAATAAACCAGAAGTTATGACTTGCAGACTGGTATAAGAATGCTTCTGTATTAATCCTAATGTTTGGCACTTTAGTGCGTATATTACGGCAACTATGAACTACCACATTACTCATATGTGTTTATATAAGGTTATAGGCCAGATGAGAGACACCCAGTTTCTCTAATTTACCACACATTTAAATCTTTCTGTTGGCCTGCACCACTCTAAAATCCCCCTAAATACCTATTTTACTTTCTGCATCAGGTAATTTTGGTCTGGTTAGCAGCCTGAGTACAGCTACTGGCATACTAAAGCAACTGATGAATTTTTAGCGACATCTACTTTAAACTGAGGAACACCCAGTTTGTCAAAGACTGTGCAGAGAGATGATGTTTGTTACATGAACATCTGTAGATGAAAAAATAGCATCAATGAAGAAAGCTAAGGACAGGATTTCCACAGAAATTTGTACTAATGACAATAGGGACCAACGTTCCCCTTCAGATGGTCTAGAGATGGTCTAAAATACAGCCTCCAGTTTTCAAAGGACTAATGTGGTCATCTTATGGTTATTTTCAGGCAAAAAGGAGGTAGCTATCACTGAGGGAAGTAGGGTCAGCCTGAGACTTTTGCGGAACCATGATGTTGTGGTGAGCTGGGCAGTGGCATGAAACCTCATTCTTCAAGCCCTCTTCAGACTGTGCAAATACTTTAGGTGGACAAATATGTGTGTGATTTATTGTGCACAGACTGTTGTATTTTTACTTGGGTATCTCTGATAGATATTTTCTACCCTTAAGCAAAGATATAAGTGGATTTTACAGAGGTCTATTTTTAATACTATTTTTAACTCTCTATCTTCAAATATCATTTAATTCCCTCTCTACTTAAGCAGAGACTTATTACTTCTTTTATGTTTAATAATTCAGAGTCTTGTTTTTATGTACTTCTTGAAGACACCTTGAATGCTTATTAAAAAAAGGGGGAAAAACGTCAGAGGAAAAAAGATTTCAAGAACTAAGAAAATATTCTCTTTCAGCTGAGAAGGGCAAGTGAACAGCAGTTTTGTTTGACAAGCATGTACTTTAAGAAAGTTGGCAGACATCAAAACTCCGTTGTAGTGAGCTAACTACATAAGAGCAAGAACTATCATCCAGAAGGAGAGGGACTGACCAACATGCATGGCTGCTGCACACAGTGCCAGAGACCAAGCACAAATCATACTGCCCCCAAAGACTTCTGTGAACATAAAACAAAAGAGGTGCCAAGCTATTCTTTGGTGATTATGCAAATTATTGGAGCAGCTATCAAAATGCGAGCAAAGTCATTCAATAATTAGTCATATGAGCCTAGAAAAATATGATTCAATGTAAGTAATTGTGTGAAGCTATGTGCCAGGATTGCATTAACTTCTGCAGAAAAACACCATGATTAACAGTAGGAATGCCTAATCCAGCAGCTAAAGAGAAGCAATCTGCAGATGCCAAGCAGGCAGAGGTCAACACAGCCTTATGGAAGGGTTTAATACTGCCTCTGCAGCAAAAGATGTATGTGGAGACTAATATATTTACATACAAGCAGGATGAATAAATGTAAAGATCACATAAGCAAATTCTATACATTATGCCGAAAGTGTCATACAGGAAATATACTCTCTGATTGATATGCAGAATGTTTGCCAGGATGGTGACAGCCAAACTAAGTTCAAAGTTACAGGAAACATTGTTGTCAGCCTACTGTAAAAATGTACAATTACTTGCTATTCTCTTTCTGCTTAAAGGTACCATTTTTTCCCTAGGCTACTTGTTCACACTAGCTTATTATCATTACAAAGTATTATAATGGATTAACTTTTCCATATTTTTGTTCATATGGGGAAGGGCATGTTTCAGACAGTACAGTGACAATGTTTTTGAAAAGGCATTTATTCCTCCACTAAAAATTACCAGGCAGCTTGTTTTGAAGAATAAAAATCTCTAAACCGCATTCTTGCAAATTCCTCTTTCCTGATATTTCATTTAATATAAAAAATTCAGAAAGAAGAAGTGAGCAGTATCTAATTAATATCTCCTAATGCCCAACTGATGTCAAGCATGACTCCAATTTATAACTAAACTGTATTTTTACATTGAAAAATTCAATTACATTTACTGACAGACTTTGAAATGCCACATTGTTTATACTGGCAAACTTTGCAGTCTCTCAGTATATTTATTAACATTCTTTCCCCAGACCAAAGTGTATATACAATACAGATCACTGCATTCTTCCTTTTTCAATCTTTCAAAGTGATATGCACATCTGCTGGAGTAGGATGGAACCGACTTGTTGCCGGATATCCAAAAGACCAAATAGAGCCAGCAGTTAATTTGCCCTCCTTTTTGATTCTCCAGGCAAAACAAAGTAACCTTGACATTTCTTTTCCTCCTCTCTCTCCCTCCCTCTTTCCCCCTTTCCTTCTCTCCTGCTCTTTTTTCTCGCTCACACCCACACACTGCACTATCTGTGCACACATCAACAATTTTGAGCTGTGAAGAGGTTCAATTGCCACCTTAGTGACTCACTTATAATCAAATCATTTACTAGGATAGCTTGAGGACATGACAATGACAGAGAGACATCTGTTAGGTGGATGGGATTTAAAAAAAAAGGAAAGAAAAAAGAGGTTATTCACAGCTGGTACATTAGCCATGCTAGCCACTAGGCCACCACCGTGTCCTAGTCCTACAGCTTCACTCTCCTCCTTTCTTCCTGCTCCCTGCTGTCAGCTGCCAAAAGATATCTGTTCTCACCCTTTGCTGAATGAAAAGGTGCTAATGCATGACTTCAGGATATGTCAGAACATACAGTACTTACAAGTGTTTGGAGATGCAGCCAACCTGACCATGGGGAAAAGAAATGAGTAACTAAAGAGTGATTTTCTTGATTTTCTTGAAATAGGATGACTAGAAAAATAGTGAGGGGGTTATTCCTTTTTCTAGCTGTGGCAGGCAGAACAGGTTTTTGTTTTCTTGGTGCTCATCTGCATTTCTTGTAGAGTAGTAAATACCCTACCAAATGTTCGAAAACCAGTTTGTGAGGTTTTTTTCTTGTTCTTTTTTTTTTCTTTTTGCTTAAAATTTCAGCATTAACAGAACTTAAAAATACATCCCCAAAGGAAGAAGAAATATAGAATAGCTAGAATACTGACATAGAAATATACAGCTTTAAGAACTGTCTTTCTCGTACTTTAAAGAGATATCAAAAGAATATATTGAGGGAGGGGTTTGAATAAATTGTGATTAAAAAAACCCTTAGCAGTTTGTATACCAAAAGTGCCAGAGATCAACAGATATCCAGAGTATTCCCCAACTGTCTCCTCTCTAGTTACACAAGGTCTGTGTTTTGCACCCACTAGGCTCAACAGGCAGAGGGGACTGGTGACAAATTCAGCATGCCAGAAAGCTACTGAAGAGTTTATTTTCTCAAAACTGTCTGTTGGTCTAGGTGGAACAGAGCAGGTTTTGTAATAGCACTTAAAAGTTCTGCACTACAAACTTAAAAAAAAATCTACAGTGTGATATCAGTGAGGGTGATTTCTGCAGTCTACATGGTGAAATAGTCATATCCTTGTTCAATTATTTGCCTAGCATGGCACCAGAAATAGAACCACAAACCAAACTAAGACTTATAATATAAGGGCAGAATACTGGTCATTTTTTGAGTGACAAAGGTTTTTAATAACAGCAAGGGATTCTAAAATTAAACCCAGCAGACATGAAGGTCACGCAAATATTTTAAAAGAAATTGCATATCCATGCATTAACAATCCTCTACAACACACACTCCTGAAAACTGTACACAGACTAAACCTATACCAAAGTGACCCAGGCATTCACCAGGTGCACTGACCCATCTGATACCTTGCACAGGCTCCTAGTCAGAGTTAAACATTTCAAAGCTGTCCCTGTGTAACTTCTGGAATTGGTACTTCTGCAGTTTTCAGTGCATTGTAGGCTTGCTGAAGGAGAAAGGGGACAAGGCAGGGAGGAGGGAAAAGTCTCTTTCCTCACTTGAAGAGTAAAAACAATAGTTTTGAAATGTGTTGCCTAACTGTGTTAACATTCTAAAAAGGGTAAGTTATTGTCTGACTTTGGTAGTGGTTCCATTTCAAGGTTTTATCTTTCTGCAACTCTTAGGAAGTCCAGGAATAAATATTTATTTCCTTCAGAAAAATTAAAAGCATTTCCTAATTCACCAGATAGTCCAAGCTGCTACACATTCAGTAATGTTGGAGATTTTTTTAAAATCAGAGAGTAAAAAAATCCCAGGTATCTAAATCAGTCCCAAACACAGGTGGGCACAGCTCCCACTTGGTCTACTGTGTGTTGTACCATACTTATTTGCATGTTTCAACTGTGCCTGAAATTCCAAGTTAGTATGCACATCCAAATCATGAGCAATGCAGACTCAATATACATACACACACACACACACACACACACACACACACACACACACACTCCTTTTGTTTACCTGATATTCTCCAGCAGCAATTGTCTGTCTTTGAATGAATAGGACTCCTCAGGTTTTTACTCAAATTTCCTGGATTTTGCTTGTCAGGTACTATTTCAATAATGTACACAATAATGATTCAGAAGGCCAGATTTTTCTTTACTGAGAACTTGTTTTGGAAAAGGATATCTAAAGAACATTAGAAAATGAATTTAACAAAAAGGACCAGAACTGTTAATTTTTGAATCTTTAGTAGACCAAATAATATTTCCTATTAAATATATGCAATGAAAATTAGAATGAATCTGAACCAATACTGAGGTTTTCAGAAAGATTGATTCTGACATTGTTGGTCTAATAAAAGGGATATATTTTGATATACTTTAAAGTTTTGCAAGAACACTCCAGTGTAAATAGAAAAAGTATTAACTTATGACAGAATAAGAGAATCACAGAATCAATTAAATTGAAAAAGACCTCTGAGATCATCAAGTCCAAGCTATGACCAAACACCACCTTGTCAGCTAGACCATGGCACTGAGTGCCAAGTTCAATCTTCCCTTAGACACCTCCAGGGATGGTGACTCCACCACTTCCCTAGGCAGCCTCCGTTGTCTAATCACACTTTCTGTGAAGAAATTCATCCTTTTGTCCTGTCACTGGTTGTCTGGGCCTCCACCTGGCTACATCCTCCTTTCAGGAAGTTGTAGACTGTCATAAGGTCTCCCCTGAGAGTCCTCCTCTGCAGGCTAAACAATCCCAATTCCTTCACCCCTTCCTCATAATACCTGTGGTCCAACCCCTCCACCAGCTTTGTAGTAGGATCTGGCTTTCCTAAATCCATGCTCTCTGGGTCTGATACCTTGCCTGCCCTGTATGTGCCATGTGCTCACACACAAGATTATCTGCTCCATAACCTGGCTGGGCACTGAGGCCAGGCTGAGAGGCCTGCAGTTCCCTGGATCCTCCTTCTGGCCTTCCTTATAGGCAGGCATCACACTGACCAACCTTCAGTCATCTGAGACCTCCCCGTTTAGCAAGGACAGATAAATCATAGAATCACAGAATAGGATGGGTTGGAAGGGACCCACAGGGATCACTGAGTCCAACCCCTGGCCAGGCACAGCACCATGGCCAAGAATAACACTTTATGCCCAAGAGTATTGTCCAAATGCTTCTTGAACTCTTTCAGGCTTGGTGCTGTTACCACTTTCCTGGGGAGCCTGTTCACATCTGGGTGAAAAACCTTTTTCTAATATCCATTCTAACCCCCCAGGCACAACTTCAGGTCATTCCTACAGGTCCTGTTGCTGGTCACCACGCAAAAGACATCAGTATCTGCCCCTCTTCTTCCTGCCATGAGGAAGTTGTAGACTGCAATGAGGTATTCCCTCAGTCTCCTTCTCTCCAGGCTAAACAGACCAAGTGACCTCAACTGCTCCTCATACAGCATCTCCTCAAGGCCCTTCACCATCCCCATGGCCCTCCTTTGGATGCTCTCTAATAGCTGAATGTCTTTCTTATGTTTTGATGCCCAAAACTGCCCCCAGCACTTGAGGTGAGGCCACCCCAGTGCAGAGCAGAGCAGGACAATGTCCTCCCTTGCCTGGCTGGTGATGCTGGGCTTGATGCCCCACAGGCCACGCCTGGCCCTCCTGACTGCCAGGGCACTGCTGATTCATATTCAACTGCCACTTATCAGGACCTGCAGGTCCCTTTCCACAGCACTGCTTTCCAGCATCTCATTCCCCAGGCTGTCCATACATCCAGGGTTGCCCCATCCCAGGTGCAGAATCAGCACTTTCCTTGTTGAACTTCATATGGTTGGTGATTGCCCATTCCTGTGATTTTTTGACGTCTCTCTGCAGGGCGTCCCTGCCTTTGAGGGAGCCAACAGCTCCTCCCAGTTTTGTATCATCCGTGAACTTGCTTAGTATCCCTTCCAGTCCTACATCCAGGGCATTTATGAAGATGTTGAAAAGCACAGAGCCTAAGATGGAGCCCTGTGGAACCCCACTGGTGACAGGTCACCAGTCTGATGTCACCCCATTCACTGTAACCCTTCATGCCTGACCCGTGAGCCAGTTGCTCACCCATCCCATGATGTGTTCATCCAGCCGTGTGCTGCACGTTTTTTCATAAGGGTACTATGAGAGAGAGCATCAAAAGCTTTACTGAAATTCACAAAGATTACACCAGCTGGCTTCCCCTGATCACCTGGGTGGGTTCCCTTGTCATAAAAGGAAATCAGGTTTGATAAGCAGGACTTCCCACTCATGAAGCTGCATCGGCTTTGGCCAATGACTGGGCATCTTTCTGAGTTGGCTCCCTTAGGACCTGTTCCATAAAATTTTCATCCAAGTTTTTCAGGAATTTTCTGGCCTGAGTTGTACCAGCTGTGTGATGCTCCCAGTTAATTTATGTTAAGTTGAACCCCCCCATAAGGCCAAGGGCAATTAGCAAGTCCTTCTACCAGCTCCCTCATCACCCTAGGACCCATAAACCCATAGACCTTTGAGCATCTAAGTGGTACAGCATGTGACTACTTCTTCCTGGATTAAAAGGGGTCCATTCTCCTTTTCCTTGTCTGCCACCTCCAGAGGCTGGTTGTCCTGAGGATGACTGGCCTTGCTGCTGAAGACAGAGGTAAAGAAGGTGTTAAATATCTGAGACTTTTCCTCATCTTGGGGGACTATATTCTCCCCCATGTCCATTAAAGAATGGAGGTTTTTTCCCCCTCCTTTTGGTGTATTAATGTGTTTATAGAAACACTTTTTATTATCCTTTATAGAAGCAGACAGTTTAAGTTCTCTAACTGATCTTTTGCATCTCTATTTTTCTTTCTGCATGAACTAACAATATCCTTAAACACTTCCAGACTTTCCCCCTGCTTTTTCCAAAGGTGATACACCCTCTTTTTTTCTCCTGAGTAGGCTCCCTTACCAACTGTGACAGGAAGTTGCCTTCCACACGCTCCAAGAACTGCCTAGACTTCCTCCTTTCCATTGTATGAGGCTGGTTAAAGTCTCCCACAAGACAGTAGCTGAGTGATACTTCATAAATACAGGATAATGTTATTATCCCTATGTTATACACACAGAAATTAGCAATTTTACTTTACACTATACTGGACAAATAACAACTAAGACAGCCACTGGGCAAAATGAGAAACAAAGTAAAAGGAAATATCTATTTTTCATTCTTTTGATAACTCCCTTTCTGTCACATGCTGCATATGTGCAGAAGTCTATTTTTGTGTCAGTTTCTAGTTTCCTTTTAATTGAGAAGACAGTTCTAAACTATTCTATTTTTAATAGTTATCACAGCAGAAGGGCAAATTTCTTGGTCTTTGGATGCTTAACTCTTCTTTTTTAATCAATTTTTGTTTCACTTCAACAAAAATTCTACTGCAACACAAGAAACACAATGCACACAAATGAGAAGGAGAACAGAGAAATTCAACTGTGGCCCTTCATCACAGATGAAATTCAATATAATAGTTTTATGTCTGTTTCTTGACATAAAATATTTATTACAATTCAAAATTGACATATCTTCCCAAAATGAAGTCTTGGCTGAAGAAAATGTCTTGACTTTTGATAGTCAGAATTTAGCTGAATAACACTGATAGTCTTGTCAAACAGGCCAAAAAGTTCCATCCACCAATCCTGTTGTGAAAACATGCAGAAATGAATCCTGAATCCTGAATCCTGAATCCTGAATCCTGAATCCTGACCAACAGAATTGGAGGTTGAAGCTGACATACTCCAAAATGCTGTCTTCCGGGAGTCTTTCACAATTCTCTCTTTTAGAGATAACTGTAAGATACTGGGCTTCAAAAAGCCAAACTTTTTAAATAATATTTTTCTGCATGTCCAGTGAAGACATCTTACTATAGACTGTATTATACAACACATGCCTATAAGTGGAAGAAATAAATCTGCATGCCAAGTGCAATACCAAAACTCTGCTTTATATGCAACTGAGAGTCGAAACTGGGTTTTACTGCAATTTCAGTTAGCTTTATATACATATATTTATATTTCAGTGTTAGCTCCAGGTGTGTTGAAGTAGTAGAAAAAATAAAAGTGCTGAACTGCCTGCTTTGGCACAGATATCCTCAATCCAAGCATTGCTCTATCTGTGTTTGCAGTTTCATTGCACCTCCTAAATGTAAAATGCACAGTAGATTTAAGCTGTTAAGTACATATACTGATTGTTCTGGGAAGCTCAGAAACTAGCCAATGACATCAAATCCTGCTTGCTATATTCACTGAAGACTCCCACTGTGAACATGGGTACATTAAGCAGGATTCAGCCTTTCTAATCACTGCATGTTAACATGAAGGAATAATATTGAAGCAATGAGAATTAGATTTAATTTGTATTGGTCTTTTGTATGCTTGATGACTTTTCTGTTTGTTTTATTATGGGATCTACAAAGATCACTGTACTCTCATGGTTAGCTGGCTTCAAGTGGGCAATGTGAGGGTAAACCCAAAACCCAGCAATCAGAAGTCATTTAATCTCACAGCCACAGATTTTCCTCTAGAGCTGTCTATTAAATTATACAGGGTCAATAAGAATTTCCTTCAGATGCCTAGTTTCCAATTCCAATACTGGCCTAGTACTATATTCTGTCTCTGCAATGCTAGCCTTGACACTGACTGTCTAAAAAAATAATAATCCATCTTTATTTTATTTTCTTCTGTTAGTTAAGGAGAATGTTATCTCTCTATAGGAGTTTCCTGTGTTATCCAGGAAGGAGGAAGATAGGGAAAAGCTAAACAGGCCAAGAGTTCAGCAATCAAGGTTCAGATGATACACTCTGAAGTGACACTTGGATCCATAACACTGAGCTCTGGGTCACCACAGGATTAAGGGGCAGAATAGGAAGTACGTCATAGCTTGCAACTTGTTTGGGGCAATTTCATTACTCTTTACAGCAATTTCTGCAATATGCTAGAAATGAATCCTCTGAGAATGAATTTTGAGGAAAAATGATCCAGTGCATCTGATCTTGCCCAAATAATTGTACATTCATTCAATTATGCACTGATTAAGGTCCCTGTGCAAGTTAATATGAATTTCACAGATGAGCAGTGTGCAAGTTCATGGTATTTGAAAGAATTTCAGCAGTAGTAAAGATATTCTGCATATAAACCAAACAAAATTATAATCACCAAGTATAGCAATCAGTATCTTTCACCATATTATTTTGTCTGGATCACTTACAGCTTCTGTTGCTGGAGAAGTTTTGTACCTAAAATCAATTTTTAACTCATATCAATGGCGCAGAAGATCTAGACCAGAAAGTTCTGTCAAAAGTAATGAGGTTTGTACAAGAAAAAATTTAGTTCAAATTGAATAAAACAAATGGAAAAGGTGCATAAAAGCATTCTGATGTTATTAATTAATAACATTAAAATTAATGTTAGGAAGCCAAGGAAATTTTAGACTGAAATGGGAGATAGCCAATGAATTTGGCCTCTTGCAATTATTCCTGTAAAAATTTTAGACTGGATTCCTGGATTTTTGGCTATGAAAAATCTCATACTGCAGAATTTTTAGATGTACTTCATCCTACCACCCAGAAAACAAAACACAGTGCTTGAGATGGACAAATATTTGTGCTAGAAATCTAGAAGTCTGGCTCTAAATAAGATCAAGAATTCTGGGTAAAGGACAATACCTTGAAAGCTCTTGAAAGACTGATGTTTCCCAGTAAGCTACCTGTGAAGCCCTATATCCTGCTAACAGTTCAACCCTAATCAATGCTACACCTTCAAACAAAGAGGACAAATAAATATAACACTATATTTTTCTAACCAAAGAAGCAATGTGGCTGTTCTTATTCTTTAAACTAAAAAAAAAAAAAAAAAGAAAAAAAAAAGAAAAAAAAAGGACATAGAAAGTTGGGTTTCTCCCCTTATGAAAGTTTTCATCATATCTCTATACTGCACACTCTGTATCTGAAATGTAGCGTGTCTTCTCCTTTGGCCGAATAACAGCTTTGCAACTGGAACCTAATTAACAATTTTGCTAGAGACATTTTGAGGAAAAACATTTCATTAAATATCTCTGGCTCTAAGTGGACCTAAAATCCAGGTTTTGGAGTATAATTGAACACGATTTATTATTGCCATTCTAGGAAAATGGGAAAAAATAAAACTCCCATCTTTAAACACGCAAAAAATAAACCTGATAGAATTTATTTAAAAGCAATTGAATGCATGACAGTAGTTTGAGTGAATTCAAGCATATAATTTTTTAGGATTGAGTTTGTAATATCAGCTTTTATTTTTTATCCCTTTTATGAGCACTGTTGACTGTTTTTAAGTGGAAACCTGTATTTTTCTTCTATAATACCCCGCATGGGGTAGTTTAACAGTTTCAAAACTGTTTTTGTAATATTAAACAAAACACTGAGAAAATGGTTTAAAATTATTGAAAAATCTGTTAAAAGATTTCACTTTTAATTGTTGGTTGAATGAACTGACAATTTAAATGTTTTTTTGTTATTGTCGATGCCAAGTGATGTTCTTTATTTCATTTTTTTTCTCTGTTTCTTTCTAGATCATGCTACAGCTGCCCCTTCCTATATTAGCAAAATCTGTTCCTTTTGCATATAAATGAAAATTGTTTGTCATTCATCCTTGTGTAGAAAGTGGTGAATAGAAGATAGAAAGACAAATTCACAGGTTTATGCAGTTTTCCTAGTCAACAAATATGCTATCTCCTAGTGGAAGAATGACCAGTTGTAAAGAAAGCAGGGAAAGTACATCAAATTTTATTATGGCTTGAGGGTGTGAAAATTAATTTAGAACCCCAAAATTTGTGCAATTCTTCCAAAAAATACCAATCATTCCAGTCATGGATATTAAGCTCTTAATTAGGTGAGATCGTTGTCAGCAGGATTTAAATCAGTAAAGTGGTTTTAGAATGCAATAAAGGAAGACATTTCTTCCCCTTGCTTCCCCTTCACTTCTTTCTTCTACCACTCTTGATCTTTAACTCAACTGCTTATTTTCTTTGCTCTCACAATCAACCTGATTTCTTTATATATGCAACCTTCAGGTTAAATGCGAACGAGACTAATTAATTGCCATGCTTGATTTTCGATCTTTAGTGTCTTCCAGTGAAATATGATAACTGGCATTGATATATGGTTTGCTGACTCTATTAACCACCTTTCTAATTCACTGTATCTTTTTATATTAATTATGCCTCTAGCCTAATATTTTATTCATGTTTGAAGCCTTTTTGCAGTACTGCTTGTTCTCAATAATAAAAGTAGAAAAAAGTTGGGTAAACTTTTTCGTCATCTCTGGGATAAACAAACAGGGCTGACCTCTTGAACAGTTCCTGTCTACAGACAGAAGGTATTGAAAATATTTCAATTGAAAAACAGAGGTCTTCCACTCCGTTCCAAATAAAGATAGGAGCATATGCATGACAAAAATGCATAGTATCCTTATAATTCAAGAATAAGGTTGATTTGATTCCTACAGAATATTTGGAATATCCGAGGAAAGTGCTGAATAAGAGTAATTGCTAATTTTTCTGCCCTTTCATGCTAGTCTTGATCATACATAAAAATTCTTTTGACGGATAAAAAAAGGGAAAAGAATCTGTAGTTTATGACTTATCACCACAGTAAATCCTATCCATGCCATTGGGTGTAAAACCACCCTCAAGGTTTACAGAACCATGTTTGCAGGATGCCTGCAAACCTTTTTCAAGAGGCCACAACAGTATGAGTTACATCCAAGTATTCCATTTGGTGATTGTTTCAGGTTTTTGTGTGTTTGTTTGTTGCTTTTTTTTCCTTCTTAGCAATGTTTTTGATAATGGACAGGAACGAATCCCAAGAGCAGCCAAGAGCTGCATGGAATTCTTCACTCATAATGTTAAAGTAACTACACCTTGCATGATCGTGTAACTACCCTCATGCTTGATCTTGCACAAGAAACAGTGAAAAAATCCCTGTTCTCATGAGCTTGCAGAAATACCAGACATTTGTCAAAACAAAGGAAACTGACTGGTTCCAGTATTTTGCACATTTCAAGAAAAAGTATCTGCTGCTTTGGCTGGTGAATTTAGATGGCCTTCAGCCTGATTTGTTCCAAGGCTTGTGACAGCACAGTCTTTATTTGAGCACACATATTGAGAAAGGAATAAACCCCACCCACACTTAAAATAATTATTTTCTAGACGCTTAATAAGAACAGACGGACAGATATAGTAGGTATTCCACCTTTGGTTAAAGCTTATCAGGACTTGCACCGTTTGGATAACAAGATCAAGAGACTGCAAAATAGAAATTTGTAGGAAACAGGACTTCTGGTGTTTCTAAAACCAGTTATCCACCTGGTAGCAAAATATTCCTGAACACCCAGTGCAGTTACCTCTGGAAACAGTTTCCTTTGAGGAGCATGCAACCTAGATAATTTGAAAAGTGTCTGAGAACACGTAGATTTTGAAAATGATAATGCTGAGATGTAGGTGACACTTACTTTTCCAACTGCCATTTGTTTCCATAGACTGTAGACATGAGGTGAAGGAAAGGTTTCGTTTGACAGCACAGAAGGAAAATATTTGCCTTCACAAATGCCTACCTTGCATCCTCACACCTGAAGAGGTGTATGAACCCAATAGAGAAGAAATAATATCACTACTTTTATACCACTAATTTTATTTCATAATATTACTACTTGGCAGTAATGCCATACAAACCACCTCTTGTTAGCTATGACTTCCTGGTCAAGACTATACACCAAAAAGAAGCATGGCTCCCTCCCTCCATCCCTGAACTCTGGCACCCAAGTATAGAAAACCCAGCTAAATCCTGTCTGCACCCAATCTCCTTCCCCTCTCTCTGGATGTGGCTGTTCTGCTTTGTGAACCATTATAAACATAATTCCTGGCGGCATCTGTTATTTTGAATTAGAACTGTGTTAGAACAAATAAAAAGATTTTTCTCTTATCTTCAGATGAAAGAAGGTTTGTATGTGTGAGCTAATACTGATTACCTGAATGCAGATACAGTGTTATATTTGATTGGTAACTAAAGTCAAGTACCCTCAAATTTAGGCAAAACCCAAACAGCTAATTACAGGTTTCATACTATAAAACCATTGTAGTATCAAAAGACCCCTCATGGAAAATATAAGTTGACAGGGTTTTTTTTTCTCCCCCAAAACTGTAGTAAATTCTCTCGGTTCTGTGGAAATGTATTTAGAAAGAAGAAACACAATGACAGCTCTCTTGCTTGATTCTGTCTGCTCTCCATGGCAGGGGAGGGTTGGAATTAGATGTTCCTCAAGGTCCCTTCCAACCCAAACCATTCTATGGATTTTTGATTTGATGAAATACAAATATTAAATGACACTCTAGGATGCAAACTGTGTTTAAGGCCAGGCTGGGCACAACAGTAAAACAAGTCTGTCACCTGTTCCTTGCTTTGAAGTCCCTGTATGTCCTTGTAGTCTAAACTTGGCTACACTTTTACTCAGTTTGTGTTACTGGACTGAAACAGGCTTTATTGGCAATCCTATACTGGACCATCCTCTTATTTTGTAGCACAGTGCCCAAGAAAATGCAAGAGGTAGTTGCACAAGAGCTAAGTTTCAAAATCAGACTTATTGTAAGCAAAAATAGAAGAATGAACAGCCCATCTAATCTTACTATTCATTTACCCCTCCAGCACAACTGAATGACAGATGCCAATAAATCCAACCTCCTTTCCTGTTCAGTAGTACAGATTTGATTCAATACTTGATTTGTATGGAGGACTTCTAAAAATTTAACTGAAAAATAATATTTTCTGAAAATCCTAATTCTCCATGAAAGCTAAAGGACCTTTGAGCCTTAGAACACCCCAAAAAACTCCACCAGAAACCCAAGAGTTTTTAGTAAACTGCTACAGGTAAGCCTTCGATGTATTTTGTGAATGCAGAATATATTGTTTCTTTTTAAAAACTAGTAAGCAAATGAAGGCAAAATATTTGTTTTAAAAGCATATCCCTATGTTTTCTTGGTTTAAAGTGCTTTGGATTTTCCTCTTATTCAGAACTTCTAGATAGCATTTTGTGGCCTGATACTAAACCTGAAATTAGGAAGTTTTCACACTTTCCCTTCTGATGTTATCATTCTTTATATGCGTTACCAAATTGCTTAATTAAAATACACTCCGCCTTCCCCGATATAAAATAAATTTTCCTATGGGTGCTTTATAAGTGGAAGTGAATTAGCATGTTCAAAAATAAACCTTTCACAAAGCAGTGCATTTTCTCCTTAGTGTTATGAATACTTCAGCAGCAGTTACTGTTTCTAGCCATGGAGGAATTTGTCCAGATTTCTACCATGAACTCTACTAGGACTTGTGTTATGGAACGTAATTCTAAAGGAATGCAAAGGGATATAGGTTTTGCTGATAGAAAATAGAGAAATAGTGTGCATTGTCTTTGAAGGTATAATTTCTAATAAGTCAAAATACTACAAAATATGTTTCATAAGACTATATCGCATGTTCTAATAATTTATGATGATAAGTTAAAACATGCCATGATGCGTGTAAAGCAATGAATGACAGATCATAACAGTGGACAGACCAAGAAAAGCAAAACAAATTTTGTGGGGATTTGAGGTTTCCACAAGTAACTGCAGAGAAGCAGTTATCACAGAAAAAACATCTAATGTGCTTCCACCCATTTCTTTGTTTGTAGAATATCTTTAATAACCACCTGTATAAAGCACTCAGGGTTCTTGAAAGAAAGATGAATTGTCATGTCAAGGAACATGATTATCACCAACCATTAGGAGTTGTTAAATCTTTAATATGTCTTGGCTGATCATTTTGCATCAACATGATTCAAAATATCTGGGGCAATAGGTGGGTCTTATAGAGACATTTGATCAATCTTAGATATGCAGCAGGCTTTACTGAATCTGGTGTGGAAGTAATCACTTACAAACACTTGGTGTTGAAATGGATTACCCCATGTCATTCTCTATTAACCTAACAGTTAAATTTGGACAAAAATATACATAAAAATGAAATAAAACAATTAGGTAACACTTTAAGTGGTTCATTATTATTAATTCATTTAGTATTCATTGTAACTGTGCTGGTCATAATGAATTCATTTGATATTAATGTGGATGTTCTGCAGCAATTTCATTGTAATGCAGTTTTAATTCACGTGCCATTAAAATAAAACATTGTCAAAATTTTATTTATTATCCTAACTGTATAATTTCTTATTTTCACAACCAGGAATTACTGGGTTTGTTTCCTCCATTAATGTCATATTTTCATCAAGAGATCCTTTTCCTAAGCAGATTAATTTCTTTTCCACTGTTAACTATACTTGTTCTACAACTTAAAGCAACAGATACACATAGCCATGCTACCTCATTTAAAGATTTTAGCCTATATGTGGTCGCAGTCTTAAAAAGTTTGAGAGAACATGGCTAAACACAAACTAGTTATATAGCTCAAGTTAAAAAAACCATGAACTTGTGATAGCATATTAAAGAAAAATAAAAATTAACTAGTGTTTGATGTTGACTATAGGTAGCTATATAAGCAATATTGTAATCAGCACAAAAGGCATTAGAGCTGTATCATTATGTAAAATGTAATGAAGTCAGAATTCCTGTATATTTCAGTTGTCAAAAAAATGTAGTTGTTTCCAGTTGAAACAGAGAGCACACAAAATACTGTAAGGGTTGAACAGGCAATTTTAAGATGGAATACTAATCAGAAATGTGTTTTACTTCCCATGCAATCCTCCTAAAAGATGCAAAATAGCATTTAACACTTTTAAAATGGGGGACTAGATTTTCAGTCCCATCTGCCAGTTGGGACCAAATAAAAGAGGGGTCTTTAGTTTTTTCCATATCCGACAGCTTTAATTTTAACGTAACCTGCCATTTGAAACAAATAAATAATTTTTTTTCTGAAGACTTGCTGTTTTTCTCTGATTGAAGAGTAAGTGAACCATTTCTAAAATTGTAGTGGTTTGTGTAATCACTGAAGTGGGAGAATTAAAGAGGAATGCAAAATTCTTACAACTGTAAATGTGTTGAGACAGATGTCACGTAGCCTTAGGGACAATACTTACCTGCTAGTTCTTTGGAAAGTAAAAAGGTTAAAGAAAAAATATAGTCAATTTTGGGGGAGGGGGGTGGGGATCAAGTGTGAACAAGGGGGAGAGAACAAAGTTAGACTGTTTTGAACGCTTTAAAGTAATATATTTTTGATGGGAGTGTTGAGTAGTCTCAGCCTCTAACATGCAAGCTCTTGATTTCAAAATCACCCCAAAATTAATTTTGGGGTACACTAAAGCAAAAAAAAGGGAGTGGTTTCAGCATTTAATTCCATTTTTCATCATTAAAAATAGTTCTGATTTTCCTCTTATCATCAGTCAGATGACTAGTATAAAAGAATTTCTTTCCTTACATTTTTTTTCATTGTAGTTCTCTACACAAAGTCTCTTTTTATTATTGATCAGAAAAAGAAATATTAAATCCCAAAGGAAGAAAGGTACCATTCAAAGCATACAGAAAATACTTGTAGTTGGTCTGGTCTATACGGGCAAGATCAATAAGGTGGAAACTGAAGATGCAGCCTTTCTGGTCTCAAAGCCTGACTGCTCTTTGTTGGCCCAATAAAAGGTATTGCTTTAATCTACTGTATTCTGTCTACAAAAGAAAAATTAAAAGTTCAAGGTTTAAACACATTTTTTTCAGTTCTTCATGTGTTCTATCACTACATAAGTAAGTGTACATACACATGTTTTTCTTTGTGTATGTTCTCTGTGATACACAATTTTTAAGATGGTTGCAAATTAACTATTTCCTTTTTTTGGTTGCTAAATCATAGGCACTTACTATTTAATATTTTCCTTCCACTCAGAAGCAGCCTAACAGTTATGGTGTACAAATCTATGGGCTGAAATCCTAGACAATGTGGACCGTTAGTTCATGGATGGTAGCTAAATGTGTCTAGAAGCTTTGTGAGGTTCATTCCCTCGTTGTGCTCACACCATCTGTGCTAATATTTTAGAATCCTAAACCAACAAGAAAGCTCGACTTGCAACAGCAAAAAATTTGTCGAAATTGTTGGAAGAGTTCTGTATAAGGAGAGATGTCCAGACACATCAGAGTGGAAAGAGATGTGGAATTGTCCATTCTATACATCCATGAAAATTTAGAGATGGATGAGAACCTGGAAGCTACCTTGTCCTAAGAGAAAACCCAGAACATTCTCATGACAGACAGGACATACTGAATTTGTTTAGTGTTTGCAGAGGTGGAAGCAAAATTGCTAGTTAAGTGCTTTTCTGATTAGGAGCACTTATGAAATCTGAAAGGGTGTTTCTAGATGCTCTTGAACTTGGGCAACACTTCTTTGAGAAAGTCACACACAACAAGTGCTTCAAGTATTTGGAAGACTCTTTCCATCCCTTCTGTGAAGACAGACAGAATGCAGAAACCAGGTGATAAATAAAGAAGAGATAGCATGACTCTAACCTACTGTGAGTGGGGTAACTGACATAGAGAGGGTGGAATAAAGGGACGGGTCTTTTTCTCCAATGTATTTCTTGTCTTGTTGAATATTTAATGTATAAACAGGCTGACATGCAGCAAACAGAACATTTTCTCAGTCTTGAAAACCTCAATCCAAAGTGCTGTGAACAGTGCCTTAATTATGGATAATGTACAAAGGTATCAGCTCAAATAACCCCTATTGTCTTCTGTAAGGAATACTAATACTGAAAATAATAGCCACTTTTTCACTCCTCATATTTTGCTCTATGTTACTGCCTACACAAAGATAAACATAGACTGGAGTTAATTCACACATACCTCTACAAGTTTCTACTACTGATCTACAGGATTCAGGTATCAGGTTTCCTGGACTCCAAAATACGTTAGTAGCATAATTTGGTTTTGTCCATATTTTGTCTAAAAAGAATCTGGCTGCCTCATGGAAAGTCTGGATAAATATTTTTGTATTTTAAAAGATACACATCTTTACAGCAAATAGAATCAAATATATGTTGAACTTCATCTGTCACAATGCATTAGGCTTCCTCTCATTATTCATTATGGCAAAAGGTATGTGTCCTGGTTCCAGCCTGTAAGGGGTTAATTTTTTGCAGTAGCTGGAAGAGGGCATGGCTAGGGCCCAGTTGTTATTGTATATCACCTTATGTCTTTTTGGGGGGTCGGAGGAAGAGACTCTCACTTCCAAGGAGATGGAGTTCCTTCTGGTTGAGAAAACATGGCAGAGGAGTCATAGGTATTGTTTTATTTATTGTTGAGGGCTTTCTGTGTAAATCCTGTTCTTTTCTTATACCTTTTGTTATTAATATTCTTGCTGTTACTGATTGTTTTTCTTATCTCATTGCTGTTTCCAGTAAATTGTTCTTATCTCGACCTGTGATCTTTGTCTTTTGTTCCTCCAGGTGGAGTGGGGGTGGGAAAATGGCACGTGGTTTTAGTGGAAGTACTAAATTGGAGAATACCATTCCAAAACCACGACAATGAGATACAGTATAAATTTCTCATGTCATCAGGATCTTGAGGTTAGCTGAGCCCCAGGGTTTAATTTAAAGTATGAGCTGCAAAATGAGCTTCATAACAGATTGAATCACCAATTTAAAGAAATAACCTTTTCTAGAAACAGACCAATTATCCTTGGGTGCTGGATAGTCTACTCTTGGCAAGCGCACGTAAAGCACGTAAAAGGAGAAAAGAAAGGATGTCTGCTTAAGTTTATATCAATGATTCCTTGTGGGCCTACTATTTCTAATTTTTTTGGCATAAATAGAAAGTGTAGTCATTAAAATAAAGTTCACCAAACTGAAAAACTACTACTATTTTAACATCTATCTTCAGATAGGGTAGACATTACTTAATCTACAAAAGAAAAACACAAAGGAACTTTTTAACCTTATTTCTGCAAGGACTTCTGAAATATTTTGCAAAAAAATAGCTTACATGCAAATTCATCACATATCCTTATAACCAATTACTATAATATGGTCTTAAACATTTGGTACATACAAAATCAGTTTTACAACCATGCATGCAAAAATGCACAGTTGAATGCTTCAGTTGCACATGCAATTATTGTAGTTATCATATAGCTCAGGAAGTTCTACTATAATCAGGAGTTCATACACATGGCTAGCTACTTAAATACCCAGACCCATGATTTGGTACACAGACAGTAGCTAACCACATTAGAATCGGCCTTGTGCAAAAGTGCTGTTGAAACTTCAAGACCAGAATCCTTGATACAAGCCCAAACCAAAAAGCTATTACAGTTTGATGCAAAATGTAAGGAAACTTGACAAACATAAAGGAAAATTGTCTTTACAAGAAACTCCAACTTAAGATCAAACCTATATTGATGAGAAAACTCAGACCAGCTTGCAGGGTGATTGGCTGTAAAAGAGAAGGGTATAGAGGAAGAGGAGATCCATCAGCTGCTCAGAAGTTTAAAAGAAAATGCTAAGATGATAATGAATTTGCAATTGAAAAATAAAATATAAAAAACTCAAACAATAAAGGAAGCTGCAGATACTATACATATATGAAGGTAGGACAGAAATATATACAATATGTACTGAGGGTCAATTTATGTCTATTTATTCCCAAATGGTACTATATTACTTTCAAATCAATGTACTGCCAAAAAGACAGCCAATGTACAGATTGCAAGATAGGACAAATGTGAACTAGGATACCTGTTAATTACAGTTGTGATGGCAGCACTCAGATGACAAGCATCTGCAAAAAACTTAGCCAACTATCTAGCGTGTCTGGTACTAAAAGATTAAAGTGGTCCATTTTGTGAGTAGTGAAGGCATTGAGAAGTGCAATAGTGACAGTCTGTGAAGAAAGGTCTTCAATCTCATGATATGTTAAAGATATTGAAATTACATTCTATCCATATATTCAAATATTAAGTTCATCAGATAACCTGATTTCTATAACAGCTCTTACTTTTTTGTGTAAGAGGATGAATGTTTCTGCAACTGAATAGAAAGTTTAGCATGAAGTTAAAAGATGTTTTCTTTAGTTGCAGTGAATAGCATTTCTTTTTTATATGGGGATGGTTGCAGTCAGATGCTGGCTATCCTTATTACAGATTATTGGAAAATATCTGGATAAAGGTGGCATAGAGTTATGAGAAATTACAGAATTATCAGAAAATGTTGATAGAGGTACACTAAAGTAAATGCCAGTGAGACATGAAAGAATATTGACTTCATGAGACCCAAAAGGAATTTTACTCGTTGGCTAATAAGGAATTAAAAAATTATGTATAATAGGTCTCATAATGATTCTAGGGTCAAGAATTTTACTATAATGAGATCTAGTTTGACTGGGAGTACAGAAATTTTTTAAATAAACACCATATGCCAGAGGAAAAATATTCCATAAAATTATTGTCAGGAGAGTCAAAATGAATTTTTTTGTTCAGGGGACATTTTCTTTTCACTTCTACTAAAGAAAGAAAGTTGAAATAAATAAAAGCCATCAGGAACAGAATAAGGATTAGATGTGGAAACAGAACTGAACAATCTCATGTCCATCTCTTTAAGGATGGGGCAAAAGACTCTTATGCTATGCCAATTCCTGAAAGCTTCTGCTTTGCATAAAAATAGGCAATGACACAGAAAGATATTCTAGAT
This sequence comes from Corvus hawaiiensis, assembly GCF_020740725.1. NCBI lineage: Eukaryota > Metazoa > Chordata > Aves > Passeriformes > Corvidae > Corvus > Corvus hawaiiensis. Next base: position 56,910,535 of record NC_063255.1, read on the forward strand.
TTGCTGTAGGAACGGACTGGCCTTACAATCAGCCTACTATAGCATTTACACGTGAGGAAAATACCTTGGTTCTCCTTATTGTATCTTGTACTGTCTCTTTATCTAACTCACCATTAGACACATACCAGGAAAATTTTATAACATACAGAAACACAGAGATAAAGTTAATTAGACGACTAATATTTGTTTAAAGGTTACTCCACAGGAAGGTGAAAGTGAGGTAAATGTCCAAAGAGACACAAAGTGCCGATGAATCTAGAATGAAATGAATTTTGGAAATAATCACTCTAAGATTTTTTCTTACAGGATTGATTTTGGAATGGTACTTTAGCTGAAACCACAGATTGAATATGAAATGAAATGTTTGACCATTCCTTTTAAGGAAAAATCACCTCCAATACCTTACAGGCATCTGCATACATCTATTATCATCAAATTATAGTAAAATGTGTGGGGATTGTAGGCTATGCATACAGGTGAAAAGGTGGCAGTGTAAACACTGTAATATTATTCAAGGACAGTTTTGGAATATTTTAACTGCAATATTTATTCACGATCTTTCCAGGAATACATAAGAATGGAAGGAAAAGCCAGAAATAAGTACTTTTTTTTGTTGTTCAAAATTAGGACCTCTGTGGTGATAATGAAAGTGAGAATGAGAAAAGCCAAACAGAGCAATAAACCTCTTGTGGTCCTTTCATGTGTAAATGAAGGATGAAAAAAAGGCAAGTGAGATGAAAAAAAAGACAGAAAGTGAACCGTAAAGTACATTCTGATACATTATTTAAGTCTCATTTGAAGGGTCCAAAGACTTATTTTTGAATTCTAAGCCTGGACAGTTCAGGTTGTCCAATACCTTTGCATACTAAATGGGAAAAAAAAAAAATCTAGTAGCCAGATGTAAATGGTAATGAAGCACTGGTAACTTCTAGAAATGAAGTACATAAAGGGTATATTAAAATGGAAAATATGAACAGTGTTTCACTAATTATGATAATAACTTTGTTGTTTGAGTACTAATCTATTAAATATAGTGTCCTGTGCTTTTGAAGAAACTAGGGACAACAATCCAGTACTTCATTAGGTATGGCAGACCACTGTCTCCCCAGCTGATTTTTAAAATGAACTCTCTTGACATCTGTCTATATAGATATTAGAAAATCAGCAAATATACAGGCTTCTAAGTTTTCCAGCTGATCCACATGAACTGGTATCCTACTGTATTTATCTTTATTGATACATGCTGTGATTACAGCTCTGAGGAGATAATTCTCCTAAAACATTAGGTATGTTCATATATCATCCATGAAGCATTTCAGAATATAAAAAAATTGCACTATTTTATGAAAACTAAGCCAGTCCATTAATGTTTCATTGCACAAACTCACCAGGTTACATCATTAATGATACAGACTTGTACTATCTAATGCCATACTCTTCTCCTCCTTCAGTTGTACTAGATATTTATATTATAATTTTGAAGACATAGTCCAAAAATTGAACAGATGATTTTCTCATATGTGCAAGATATAAACACACTCTATGAGAGGGTATGAATAACATGGGGTTTATATCTATCAACAACTAAAAAAGTTGCTCTTTGTGGTTCTACAGATACTTTATCTAGTAGTTTTTGAACTTCCATCTTATTTTGTAATGCACTCCTCCTAAATCTTATTTCCAGATCCCATTTCTAAATACTTCACCTTATCTGGAAAAACGTCTTCTAAATTTTTTAAACCAATTAGAAAACATGGCATTCTATGTGAGACTTCATGACTACTGTTTCAGATCACAACCAAATTATGGGAAGGAACACATACTGTCCTCTATTAACTCTTAAGAGTTTTGGGGTATGTTTTTATCCAAACATAACAAAAGTAATTTTCGGATAATAATAGCTTTATTAAAATATAAACAAGTTGTAAAAATTTGTCTTAAAATATCTACTTGAAAATATTTATATGTCCAAATTTGTTCCTACCTTTTTTTTGGTAGAGCTCCTCTGTCCCCCATTTAGCAACACCAGAAGATATTTACACCTTTTGGTTTGTTTCCTTTCCCCACTATGAAATTAAGTCTAACTGAATGGAAAGGAAAATAAATTCCTTTTTTTTTAAAAACTACGTATGAACTGCTGTAGACTTCTAGTAATCTCTTTTCTCTATATCTAAAGATAATTGCTAATTGTAAAGTTAATTAGCTAATGCCTTTAAACCCTAGGGTGGACTTGAATGAACAGATTTGTATATTTTTTAAAAAGTCAGAAGTAAAATCTCCAGCTAATTTACCTTGTAACAGTATTATTAAAACAATCTTCTACCTGAAAGAGAATAGCTTGTTGTATTTCTAAAGAGGATAAGTATTAGATTAAATGTTTTCACTATTTTCCCTCCTGTCTGCTGATGCAAGCAACTGAATAAACCCCAACCGGTAGCTGCATGTTTTTGATAATGCCAGAAATTTGTAAGTCTAAGGCATGGCAGCTGATGATGCTGTAGAAAAATGGAACAAGCTGGAAAATGATTAATTAACTATGCAAATTTTTTCTGTATCTGTACTAAATTTATAATTTATATTATATTATATTTATATTTATATTATAAATTTATAATTAAAAAATTAAAATATCAGTAGAGTTATGCCCATTAAAATATGAGTTTCTATTATTTGGTTTTAAGGTTATGTGGGTGTATGTTTGAATGAAATCAATTTCGAAAGCTCAAGAAATATGACAGTGAAAGTTGTTTCTCTATTAAATGTTCTTCCATGCTTTTAAACACAAAATTAAAAGAACTGTACTCCAGATTAAGGCTACACATATTCTTTTAAATCTGCGATTTAGACAAAGTTGTTTGTGCAACTGTAAGAGAAAAAAATAAGCTCATTAATTTCTCCAAATTATATCATTGGATAATTCTTCAGTGGTCAAGATCTTCATTCTAGTTGCACAGACTAAGCCCTTTGTTTTTTTAAATAGCAAATTTTTATTTTATTTGCTTTATTGTTATTTTTTAATGACATGAAGAAATCATCCTAAATATGAACTTATATCAATGCTTAAAAATGAAGTGCAGCTTCTAATTAACATTATGTAAAAATAAAGTGTTACTCGCTGCATCCTAGACCAATAATTCAAGTAATGGATGGAAACATCATATCATTGTTACTTCTGAAGCATTTGGCTAAGAAGAGGGGAAAAAAAGAAAATTTGATATTTGTTATATTTGATGTTGATGAAAGTCTAACCATTTTAATTTGTGTCTAGCACTCAGCTAGACATATTCAAAGAATATTTGTTCATAAATGAACTTAATCTGTTTGAACTTACTTGTGCAGTATGCTAGAGTAGGTAAAGACATTTTACAGAGCTCAAATATCTGGTTTTGTTTGTTTGTTTGTTTGTTGTTGTTTTGTTTGTTTGTCTGTTTTATTTTTGGTTTTTTTAGTAAAGAATCAGTCAATCCTGCCATAACCAGATCTATGTACAAAAATTAAATGTTATTTTCTACAACAGAAAATAATTGTGAAGAAAAGGAATATGCACCTGCCTTATTAATAATATACCTAGACAGAGTTAATGTGACATTTTTAGTTCCCATTTCCATGCAACTCACATTTTGTGAGTTCCAAGATCTGCAAAATAAAGGACTAAAGCTGAAAGTCATCATCTTTTCCAATCACTATACCATGTCATTGAATTTGGTTAATAATTTGCCTTTCAATTGTGTCACATAAAATCAAGGACTGAGTTCTGTTGCATTCAAGAATGAATGTCTAAAGAAAAAATATACTTCAGAGATTACATAAAGAAAAATATGGATATGTAAGGCTGTTAAGGTAAAAAAGAAACTGACAAAGGTTTCATAGCTTTCATTTATTTCACTTATGACTTTCTTGCTTTTGGACTAGATCTTTTATGATTTATGGTTATAATTAAGTGAATGCTTAGAATATGCACAGAAACTGGAAAACAAACTGACTAAACTGCTATTTGGTATACCTAACATTTACAAAAGTTTAGCTTTTTCTCTCTCTCCATGAGCGTCACTGCTATTTTAAGATGAAGTCAAAAGCCTTTGCCTAGCTGATAAAGCCTTTGTGAAGTTTAGCTAATTAATGTAAGGCACAAAGAAAATGCCATATGTATATATATAAAAGCCTATTAATATGAAAGAAAAGGAGCTCTGAACAAGCAGTGGACTTTGAAATTATTTTTCAGCCTTTTTAGTATCATGCCACATGTAGCAAAATGGGTTGCATTTGCCATCCAGTCATCTAATGTTGAGTCTAAGTAGGAGATATCCATATATGAGCACATGCTGGACAGGGGTGGGCTTGTGTTTGCTATTTCACCTTGTACTGATAAATGCCTCTTTTTGCACACAGAACACTTAATCCTTCTTTTAAGTCTGTCTTTCTATGTTTTTTAATAATCTGCTTTCTCCACTTCTGAAGTATTTTTATCCAGTATGTTTCACATCAGTTGTTTTGGGGCACAGTGCTATCTGGTTTTATCTACTAGAAATACACATAAGATATATGTGGGATCTCTTTATTTTTGAGCGTGTTTTCCATAAGAACAAGTGGGAAAAAATATCTTGTTTATAAAGCTGCATCACTCTTTCAGATTACCAAGATCTTTCTTACAAGCCAAATATGAACCTTGGCTTCAAGATAAACAAAATAAGAAAGATGTTCAAAAATCTGACCTTGTATGGTATTTGTATGGTCTGTTGCAGAAAAAGTAACATAGTACAGAAAGAAACACTCTTTTGGAAATCTGATTTTGTTCATCAGGTCTGTGTAATGTACAGTCACAAAGGTACTTCATTCGAAGTAAGAATAACTGAAATAGTTAAGATCAACAATGCAAGATATAAGAAGTAGTGTAGTTTGAGCAAGAAAAAACACAAAAATCAGAAATATTCATTTATATATTTTTGAATTTGTCTATTTTTACTAAGAACTAAATAAATACTGAAATCCATTTGGTACAAGTCATTATTTTCCTAATTCTAGAGATAAAATTTTAAAATTAGTTTAAAAATACCTTAATACAATGTATATAAAGCAAACCATATATTACATTTGTGCTCATTGTATTTAATGACAACATTTTTTTACATTTCTAGCTGATAGCTGTGTTATATTTTAAATTAATACTAAGTAATATTTTAAATTAATACTATTAAATAAAATTTCAACATTTATCAAATAAATTTTTTAGAGCAATGTAAATGTTATTTTTCCGGACTTAAGACTTCTGTGGTTTTTGTTTTTCTTTTTTTTATTTTTTAATGTAACAAAATTCATTCCTGCCTAGTCTTCAACAAGGGAAAGCAGATCTACAATTCTTTTTTTGAAGCACCCCTATTCTGCACTTTCTTCTTTCATGGTAGGTAAACCGTTGGCAAGGAACTCCCTCTTGTGGTCAAATATTCTTAATTAGGAAAAAAATCGGCACTGAGCTGATGGTACAAAGTATTAGAGCATGGGTCACTTGAAACTGTTAAGATTAACAATACTGATATAAGGAGTGTTAGTGAAGCAGTTCATTGCAAATTAGAGATGAACATATGTTTTTAATTTTTCTTAAAAAATAAGGATTCACATCAGTCTTCTGGATAAGTCAATTCTAAGTGAACTCTATATCTTGCCTCCTTTCTCCTTTCTAAATCATAGCTGTTAAGATCTTAATTCACAATCTACATCTGTAATACAAAGCAAAGTTTAACTTCTCGGCAGTTCTGACTTCCCAATTGACATTCACAAAAAAATAGTAAATCAGATGATCTTCAAAAACTGCAGAAGGGTTGAATGTTTCTTAAAGGTGCATTAGCATTTCCAACATGCCCTTAACTAGGGTAAAGTTATGGTGTGTGCCAGTGCTCTCCCTCATGCTCTGCAGCAAGAATTGAATAGCCCCAAGTCAGGACAGCTTTGCAGAAATTATGGATGTGATAAAGTAAAATAAAACAAAACTCAAATGTTTGGTAGACTGAAAAATCATCTCATGCTTAATTACTCATTTGGAATACTACTTCCAAATACTTCAGCAACACAGACCTTTCTAGTGATTTTTCTTTAATGCTACCCACTGAATATGTCTGCTGAGGCAAGTATCTTAGTTTGAGGGTCAAGTTCCATTTTCCTAAGGTAATTCTTCAGTTTTTCACGAAATCAGGAACTGAGAGAGCAGGCATAATTTTTTTGTCTGAGTTCTTATTCTGCATTACAGTTGCAAGATGTAGATAGGAGAATGAAATATCCTGGCATAATGCACCAAATATAAAGTATTTGTCTTAGACCTACTTTTATCATATGATCTGATTTCCATAAGCAAAGTTTTTGGACTGAAGTTCTTTTCAATGTATGTTTTTCATATCCTATAAAAAGAAATTTGAGCAGAGGAAGACACACAGATATAGAAGATTTGAAAGGAAAGCAAAGCTTTGTATAAAGTGGGACAGGGGATTGCTGGCTGAACTTAGGGGCCAAAATTTAATTCCTCCCTTGTAAATCCACCTTCCTATCTAGGTCCACAAGAAGTCCAAAGAATGGCATACTAATTGTTTGCTCTGTGAGCAACACTGCTATTCACTTACAAGACAGACAGCAGAAAATGGACACTCATAGGAATAGCAAAATATAATAATTTCTCTTTATGAGCACTTTTACTCATTCACATTAAATATGTGACAATGCACTTTGTCTTTAGGACACCTCACATTCCAGCTAGCAGAAATATGGATGGTGATATCAAGATTGGTATTACATTTAGCTTTCCTAGGAGAAAGTAGAGCATTAATCTTTATTAAGTAGAAGACCAAAAAAGGCTGATGAAGCTATATCACTAAGAGAAGAAGAACCGCCATTTATTAATAGTCATATATTTAATTTCCTAATTTAAAAATTTGGGTTCAAAAACTAGGCTTTACCTCTACAACATGGAATCTTAGTTCTTCTGGAAAAAAGAGGGCAGAAGATGCAGGCAGTATAAACCATTTTTCATTTTTTCAACCCTGAAGTGATATTTAGTTATCTCAAATGCCCTAACAAAGGTGTAGGTAGTCAGTAGGCTATGTAGGGATATCAGCAGTATCCAGAACCGTGCTAATTCTTTGCATGTTCTTCCAGAAGATACGCAAAAGACTAAATTACTCAGGAGGTGCTCAGGGGGTCAAGCCCTTGAAGATGTGTCTTGTACAGATTGTTGTCTACACAAGTTCAAGTGGCTGCACTTATTTCAATTACTGATATGGTCATATTACACAAAGAATCTAGGACAATCTATCCCGAGACCTCTACCAGGACCTCAGGTCTTACAATCAAACCAATGTATAATGATAAAGGGCAGTACAAACAAAAGGAAGTGGAGCTATCAGTTACACTATTTCTTGTCCTCCTTCTTGGTGATATGGAAATATATCTAGGTCTATACATGTAATTGTTACACTTTTATCCATAACACTAACCTGTTTCTGCTCCCCTAGGTGTACCATAAGTCAGGTGAGCTCTAATGAGATGTGTAAGACTGGCTGTTCCTCCATATACAGTAGAAACTACAGTGTAGATATGGCTGAATTTCACATACCACTCCCATTTGAATGTGTTGCAGACTGCAGCTGTAACACTGTGGTATCTGTGCTTCTAATCAGTTTTCCCGTATACAGAGACAAAGCTCTTCCTTGGTTTAATTTCAGCAATTTTTTCTCCTTCTCTTGGCAGAGAGTACCACAAGAGATGTGAAGAGACCTTTACTAAATAATTACTTTTATTAGTAGAATATGTGGGTTACATCTTAAAATAAAGAGATGCCATGAAGTATTTTCTCTTCCTTTTGTAAATTACTGGGAAAAATTTTTGAGTGAAAAAAGTTTTAAAGATTAACTGACCAATACTGGACTCTTTGATAAATCATTCAGAAATGACATTAATAATATATTCTAAATGTATCCTATTTCATAGTGAAGCCATGTTGATTATGAAGGTCCCATTAAATTTTACTTATTCATAGAAAATGCTTGACCTAAATGCTGCTGACAAGTTTCAAAAAAATGGTGTAGACCTCTGCTAGCACCAGGAGGAAGCATACTGGCTTGTCAGATGTCACTGTGACATTGTATGAAAAAATTGTTCCCATTTCTACCCTTTAAAAATATTTCATTCTGTCAGAGTAACCTTGGAGAACGTCATGCAGTGGACGGCCCACTCCTTTCCATTTAAAAAGGATGTTAACAGCAGCTGAAAGCCTCACAGCAGTATTTTCATCCTGGACATCAGGTATCCAGCTAGAAGAATCCGTAAGTGGAATCAGCCAAGAAGCAGGACAGACTTGCTTAATTTTATGGTCTCCATGGAAACAAAGACAGAAAACACATTCATAAAGTGGGAAATTATTTGAAACATTCTCAATTTGATAACTAACCTGTGCTTGTGTCAACACTGGGATTTATGGCACAAGGTATAGAATGAAAGAGCTCAAAAAACTCCTCAGTGTTCACCTGGAAAGGAGCTGGCTGCATGTGAGCCTTTGCTACACAAGTCTATAAACACTTCTTTCATATGAGCAGAGTTTCAGCAGGTTTTGTTTGCTTGTTTACTTTTAGTTGGTTGGTTTTGCTTGTTTTTAAGGTTGATCACTAAAACATGGTACACATTGTGATTAAATCAAGTCAGATCAGTTCTTAAAAAGTGCACTGTAAAAGAGTCTTCACCCTTAGAAAATTGGATTGGTTGCACAAAAAAACTGGAAGTATGAAGCAAGTCTATAGACGGTCACAAAATGGGACTGAAACAGAGTGAGTGATAAAATGAGGGAATGGCAAGGCTTTTTACTGTCTCACTGGAGAGAAAGAATGAGACATCAGTGAGAGCCGTTGTGAAGAATAACACTTGAAGCATTAGAGCAACTGGTAGGTGTCTTATGAATGTTACTACTTCAGATACAATGAGGCTTTGGAGAAGTACTTTTTATTTATCCTATTTTTCCCCTTCTACCTGAAACCTAGAAGCTGAGAGGAAATAGATTCTTATTTTTGACACTCTGAGTAATTTCGAGAAAATAAAGAAAGGATTGCCAGTAGAGTATGTGATTTCAGCTTGTAGGAGTAGTTGTTGAGAGAATGACCTCAAAAAGCAAAAAAAGATGAACTTCATACAGAAAAATGAAAAGTGTGCCTACAGAGAAGCAAAGTTTATTTTGTTATATTAAAGAAATATTGAAAGGAAAAAAACAAAGCAATCAAGAATGCAGAAATTGACCAGAATATATATTGTGACACCTGGTAAAAGATAAAAAGAGGTATGCCAGCCTATACATGACAAAGGACCAAAGTGACTTGGAAGGGAAATCCAGAATTTGACTAGATTAATACCCTGCAGAAAGCATGTCTAATTAGAAAAAATTGATCCGGGCTTTACCTGGTTAATTCATCCAGAGATGGAGGGACCATAACCTCTCTGGACAGAACTGTTTCTCTGTTTGGCAATCCTCATGGTACATACAAATTAAATAAAATAAAATAAATAATAAAATGAAATGAAATGAAATGAATTAAAATAAAATAAAATAAAATAAAATAAAATAAAATAAAATAAAACCACATAGTTGTATCACGTCTTAATTTCTCATGTTCAAACCTGTATTACAGTTTCTAGCTTGATTGAAAAGAACATCTGTTAAAATTACACAATTGTGTTTATCTTCTCACAGCTGCATCTCCTGGAGGCTGCTGCATGCAGAAATATTTGAATGTATGCGATTTCCCCTTCTCCACAGGAACTTCTAAGGCACTCACTTGTAGAAAAGGTTGCTTTTTTCTTAATAAATTCCATAAAATTTATGTGTATTGAAGGTTAATTCTGTGAATCCTGCCTTAGACCCCCTCTTCTATTTCAGGTAGATTTCTGATTCCCTTCCCTTGGTTTGAAATTTCTTTTGCAGAGCCCTCCTGCCATAGGTACTGCCTAGTAGCTATTAAGTTTATCCCAAAAATCAAATCAGGTTGTGCACAAAGCTTTTTTTTTCTTCCCTTTTGGAAGAGCAAATCCTAAAGAAGTTGCTAGTTTTAGGTAACTATACTTTCTCAAACAGGCAATACTACAGTGCAGTGCTTTAAGAGAGAGACAAAATCATTACAAACCCAAAGTTCTGCTTTTGTCACAAGCTGAATATTTGGTGTAATCGCAAACAGTTGGGAAAAATCACAAAATGAGAACTGTATACAACAGCCTGCAACAGGTATTACTGAAACTTTGAAAGTCTCAAGGAAATGGTTGTAAATATCAAATGTATCTCAATGAAAGGATTTTCTTGTTCCCAATAAACTTAATTGGATATATATCTCAGTGGATACAAAAACAAATTTACAAGAAGAGAATAAAAAGATGTTTTAATGTTCCAATCCAAAAATATCCATCAAGAACTTCTCTTCCATAGCAGGAGAAGCTGTACCCATATTCTATTCAGATCTCACGACAGAAATGTTCTAATATTTGCTAGGCTTTTATTCAAGGCAAATTTTCCTTATGGGGTCTGAGAGATAGTCTCCGAAAATGTAAAGGCAGATATGGTGCTATGTGGAATTATACTTACAGCTCGGAATAGGCAGCAACAGTGCCTTTTTTTCACACACCTTTTCTTCAAGGAATCAGTGAGATCTGAAACTTCTGTTGTGGGCACAACACTAGTGATATGCGTACACTGAAGAACTGAGCTGAGAAAAACCAAAGAAGCTAATACCAGGATTAAATTCTCTTACTTCAGGAAATCCCTAAAGAATTCTGATTTCAGAACAGATTGAGTTAGAAAACCTAGACAATCTCAATAGACTTCATCCCGGATTCGGGATGCTCTAAGGATGAGAATGGCTATTAGCAACTTCTGAATTCTTTCACAAAAGATTATTTGCGGTATTGTCTGCCAGCCTGAATAACCACCTACACATCATCCAGAGGATGATGCTCAGCTGTTGTGTGCCAACAGGCAAGGCAAAAAGATGGCATGGAGAATTAAGGATGAATCTCAACTACTGATTTGAAAACATGAGAGAATCAGAATGGGAATATACATGAACTAACCAGAGACAAAGGGAAAAAACTTGGTAAATGAAATGAGAAGCAACTTCTGCAATAGGATTAACAACACAAATGAGAAACATAATATTGGCTTAAAGGCTAGAACACATGCAAGTCATTACAGCATGTGATTTCTTGAGGTCAAAGAATAAATATTGACTAAAGCTAACTGAAAAATAATAAGTGCTTGCATGAGTAAAATTGGTAACAGACAAACAAAAACACAACAAAATCTTCCAAATCATAACAGTCAGCAGAGATTATGGAGGAAGGAACCCAGGAAGGAACAGTTTGTCTCAATTACCTGAATGGTGTCCTAAACTGGCCACCTTGCTTCCTTTTCGTGATGCTTTACATTGTCTTTTCTTGTTGGAATCATATTTGTTAATGCCATTCGTTAACAAACATTCTGAAAATCAGAACACTAAACCAGATTTTCAGGTATTGAACCGGTAGGGTATACAACAGGTGAGGTGTTGGGACTTATTTTTAATTTCAGACTGTTCACTTAATTTCATATTTTAATATCAATAGAAATAATTCCCAAATAGCTTAATAGAAATAAAATAATGTATGTATTCATCATAAAAATATAACTGTTGGATATCACCTACCATATCTAATTAATTTTTGGGAGGTGATTTAATAATGTACAAGTTAATTTCACAAAGACAGAAGTGCAGTTCCTCATAGTGGGTTCTGAAAACGTAACCTTAAATTTGACTAAATAGTATCTGTCTGAATTTTTAAACCAAAAATTTATATTCTCCAACAGCTACTCCTTTGTATTAAAAAGCCCCACTAAAAAACCTTCTGTACCTGAATACAGTTACTTTGTAATGGAGGCTATCAATGCCTTTCAACAATGTCCTTATTTCTCTGCCCTATATGAGATACTTGAGTATATTATTAATGTTATTGTTTTTTCAGCAAAATGTTTAAGTTAGCAAGTCATCTTAGCTTTGTGTTTTGAAATGAACTATTTAGTTAGAAGCTATTAAAAATAATATAACTATGGAATAAGCCTGTGGTTGAAAAGGCTCTGTGAAATGCAGATGAAACTCAGATATGCATGTCTGGGCATGGCTAAGAAGGATTATGTTGCATAACAATGTCACACACAGATTATATCCCACCATGCCATGCAGGTGCTGACCAGCCTGCTCTGCCATTTTCAGAGGTCAGGAGGTCTCATGTCTGTGGCAGTCTGCACACAAGTCTAAGTCTCAGTGTCACACTCACGCTGATTTCGACTGTAGTTAATTGGCTTGCCAATCTCACCAATTGAAGAAATGTTGAGGCCTTTAATTGTTTTCTGGATGTGTCATACTGTATTTCTGACATTTCAAAATATTTAAAACGCAAATTCTTTCATTTGTCTAGGAATAATACATATCTATATTGTTGCTATTTGGTTTTTTGGGGTTCTTTAGGTTTCTAGTAAGGGCAGATTTTAGTACATCAGACTCTTGCTTTTATTCTCTCTGCAGCCATGTACTCAGATTTTCCTCAGAATTAAATTGGGTTGGTTTTGTTTCTGGTTTTTTTGAGTTTTTGTTAGTTGTTGTAACAGAAGTACACATTGCAACAGAACTTGCATTTTGATTTTTTTTTGCTTTTAATTAAGGATGTTCTGTATGTGCTTTTAAATGAATGTTTCAAGGTGACTTTAGTCACTTATTTTACATTCCATATTTAATGTTTCTTTACAGCTTAAATGTAATTTCCCCCTATAGTTTGTCATTTATTTTTAGCAAACAATTTATTTTATTCTTTAGCCTGTGTTGTGAAGCATGTTGAAATTACTATACCTTTTATTGTTTAGCAAGCTTCTGTCTATACAGCATAAAATGTCTGTATCAAATATAACACGAAAATCACTGCAAATTCATGTATTTATGTTTCACTGAATGTTTTACTTCCTGAAGCAGATGTGAGGACAGAGCAGCAAAATGATCTGATATGGGGGATGTTTTTCAGGTGAGCTTGCATTCTGAAAAGAAATGCAAATTTTTAAAGCACTTACAAAAATAGTTACTTGCATGCCAATCCTCTGTCTATGATGGCATAGTAAAATTATTACTGTAAAGTCTGGCTGTATTTGTTTGAAATAGTCAGTGCCTGGAGAACTCACTTGTTTAATTGGGAGTTTGAAGGCATTCAGTATGAAACAGGATGAGGTTTTTTGACATGTTTTAGCCCAGACTGAATCTTTACAGCTGAGCTACAACCCATGAAAAACATGGCTTTATAATGGAAATGCTGACACAACCTTTCAATTAGAGTACTGTTAACTGCATCATTATAATTAGGGACACACTGACCCTTTGAAAACTTTGGTTTTCAGATCAGGAGAACGGATTCTCATTTAACTGGTCACTAGTCACATTTTTATAAATGTAAAACCCCCTAGTTTATTAAAAGTGGTACCCAAAAATTGTTTTTTTGACAGAATAAAAAAGATATCTAGAAAATAATCCCAGTCCCCATGATCATTTTCAGTTATGAAAGTACCCTCTTAAACACATTATGTTATCCAGAAAAACTTCTATCTAAAAAAACCCAGAAAAATCATAACTTTGAGCTAATTTCTACTATACTAAACCATAATTTCACTCTAATGCATCAAACTGACAACAGAAAATCTGGGTGTTTTCAATTAAACATTTAATACATTATAATGTAAAATATTTGGTGAATTCAGTTGGCCAGCCATTCTGGAAAGGCTACAGCTCAATACTGATCAGACTCAAAACTGCCAAATTAACAAAACCGGATAAAAATGAAAATTTTAGCACAATAAATGTCATAAGTAATATTAGTTTGTAAGAAAGTCAACACAGCTTTTTTGAGGGATATTGTGGCCTATTTCTGGAAAAAAACATCCCTGTACTTTGTCAGTCATTTCTGTGTTCCCATTCTACTGTTTCAATTTGAAGTGTGAGAATTGTAAGAATTGTAAGAAAATACACTTGTATCTATATTTGTCTATGGACTTCTGGAGAAAGCAAAATATAAATCAGTAAAAAGCTATTTTCTATATATTATAGATTAAAAATTATTATGGCTCACAAACATTATCATAGTTAAGCACTGCCCACGAAATCATAGAATCACAGAATATTCTGAGTTGAAAGGGGACCCACAAGGACCATCAAGTCCAATGCCTGGCCCTGCACAGCACCATTCTCAAGAATCACACCATACGCCCAAGAGCATTGTCCAAATGCTTCTAGAACCTTGTCAGGCTTGGTGCTGTGACCACTTCCCTGGGTGCCTGTTCCAGTGCCCAACCACCCTCTGAATGAAGAACCTTTTCCTGATATCCAGCCTAAGCCTTCCCTGACAAACTTCAGGCCATTCCCATAGGTCCTGCCACAGGTCATCCCAGCGAAGAGATCAGTGCCTACCCTCTGCTTCTCTCATGAGAAGGATGTAGACCATAATTAATTCTCTCTCAGTTTCCTCTTCTTGAGGCTGAATAAAACTAATATTGGATGACTTTTAGATAATATTAATTTTACAGGTTTTGCTGCCTTGTAAGTCTGTACTACTCCTCTTCTTTTTACAGAACTTGTATTCTTCCATATGATAAGTAAGTAAGGTTCCATAGTAAGGTTCTAAAACCAAATACTCTTGTGCTAAGAAAAATAAACCTCTGACTGTGTACTCATTATGCAGTTGCCTTGTGTGTGAGAGTATAATGATATTTCTTTAATTGCATAATCACATGCTATTTCTCTCTGCCTTTTTAGGTCTAGGATCACCAAATAAGTTTGTGATTTTGTGCCCTTTTTGCTAGACTAGATCAAAATCCACTCTTTTAACAGAAAGATTAACTGAAACTTAAATTTTTCCATAACAGTGTTGTAGCTAAGCCCTTCATTAATAACTGCTGATATATTTTCTGCAATACTCAAGAGAAATTTAGTGGTATGGTCATCACAACATCTATCAAGATTTGGTCTATATACTCCAAGATGCCAAACATCAAATTTTCCAATATAGTTGACATCAGATGGATTTGAGGAGACTCAAATTCCAACACTGGCTAACAAGAATTCTCAGTGTACCTCTTGCAAAATCTCAGAAAATCAGAGGTATAAAATTATTAACAATATATCAAAACAGTTTAAATATTTGTCTCCATTTTGCCTTATGCAAAGTAGAGTTTTGCACTGACACCCAAGCTGGCACTGAATGAATTAACTGCATATACAATCAGCAGAGCTCTCCTTCTAAACTAATTAGTTTTGGTTTTACTGCAAGGGACCAAACATAATTAGCCCAAGCACAGGGCCACAATGCTGTTGAAACCCAAGCTACTGTCTCTGTATTTTTTGTGTCAGTATACCAGCTTCAACATATCAAAAATTAGATACCTTCAGAGATGCTGCCAGGTGTGACAGACATAGTCTACTGTTAGATACAAAACCTTCTGTAGATGTAATGCAATTTTCCATGTCTCCTTTGATCTGTAGTCACAGCCTGTTCAATCTGTATTTTGTAGCTTTGGTAAAAAGTAAGCCAGAGTACTCTGATGAGCATTTCCTTGACAGGAAAAGCACCACTCAGACCCACAGCAATGACCATCCTCTGAACAAAATAAGGCAAAGAGGAAAAAAAGTAGTGCACAATGAAGTAATTAAATGCTATAATCCATTCACACTGAGTTGAATTAAGGTTTTAATTATAATCTTAATTATGGGATTTCTAACTTCTGAACAGAATGTCACTGTAAAGAGCTACTTTGTTCAATATTCTTAGCTTGTGAGACATAATCTGTTGGTTTTAGTAAGCTTTAAAGTCACTTTGTAAAAGGAATAGCCTAAGTGCTAATTTTGAGATTGTGTATTTTATTTGTCTTTTTCTAAAGCAAACTAAGAACTGCTGAAATCTTTCCATGTGTCATTGTACTTATGGTTTTTCAGATCATAAACTGTAGCTACATACTTAGTTGACCACGCAAGTCAACCTCTGAATTGGTCCAAGTTGCCTTCTTATATAATAAATCAATGAATTCTCAAAAAAAACCAAAACCCAAACTGCCAAGGGACATTGCTTTCTATGCTCATTTGTGGATGTTTGCTAATTGCAGGTGCTAAGGACTGCTGTGAGTCCTTCAGCTAACTCCTACAGCCTTAAACAAATGTTTGTCTGGGCAATACTGTTTTCTAATCTTTTATATATCAATTCCATCCCTCTTCTCCAGGTTCCACATGCTGATCCTGGTTACCTGACTTCAAGTCCATCCTGACTCGCTGGCTGTAGCCTTAACCCAAATCATGCCTTTATTCCCTTTGCAAGCCTTTGCAATCCCCAGCCCTAATAATTTAAATCTTTGTTCATAACCCTAAGCCTAATCCATGACACCTTGGTTGTCTAGCAGCCTTGCTCTGGTCTCAATCCTTTTTGTTTTCTAGTTTCTGAGTTCTGTTTTTGCATTGTCCAGTCCATCTCACCATTTTCCACCTAGATTTTCTGGATCAAACATAGCCGCCCTTTCCCTATTCTTTACTTTATAGACCTTTTTACTGTATTTCACATAAAACTATGAGTACTGTTTTTCTTTTTTCCAGCTATTTTCCTAGGTCATGTCAACTACATTTATTGTTCACTCTTTGTGAATATTGTTTTGTTTTCCCTGTATTCAAAATACATAATTTTTATTCCTCCTGCTACCTGGAAGTACTTTCTGAGTCAGAAATCTCTTTGACCTGGGTTAGGAGGCCAGCAGTCACAGTGACCTAGTGCAAGAAGTGCAGTTTATAGGAAGGTACTGCTTAGTCCCCAGAGATCTGAAAAAGGCATGTGTAATAAATGAGCATAATTTTTTCAAATTTATTTACCAATCATAACTTTTCAGAACATAATGTACAAACTGCTTCTAAAAGATGTGTGACCTAAAAACCAATTTGGTTTTCTTCTGGAAACAGCAAAAGGCATATCCAAGGCATATCCCTGACACAAATGTAATTTTGTTCTCTAATTTACTATACAGTAAGAATTTGTATGAATTGCTAGTGTTACTCATGCACACCCAGATCTAAACCTCCTCCTTGAAATAAATGCCTTACCCTCAAGCAAATCCCTAGTGACCTAGGTTACAACGTAAGATGTAACCAATAGTATGTATTCTATTATCATCTTCACAAGCTGTTAAAGCAGGTGGGGCAATATTTCTTATCTCCTACCATGACTCATCCTTGATAACTCCCTCAGAGGACAATCTCTGTTTAATGGGCAATCAAGGACCCACCACATGACTCACGGAATTACATCAACCCACTGTGAGATGCTCTGCCCAGAGGGAGGAGCCAAGCATTCCCACCTGGATACAATCTGGGGTTTGGAACAGTACGAGCAACCTTTACCTGTGTGACTCCCAGAGGAAAAGAGCTATCACTGGACTTTCAGGCGAAGACCAGACCCTTTTCTACAGGATCACCGCTTCAACTGGACCACTTCATCTGGACTGGTACCACCACCCTGACTAACAGGGTGTCAGGTTGTATCCTGACTCTCCTAGTGTTCTTGAACTATTGCATTTATTTTGATTTTTGTATTAAATTATAATTCTGACTTGTGATCTCCCACTGGTTTGTTTTCAAACTAGTACACCGAGCAAAAAAGATCACCAGCATGTAGAGTTTAGAAAGTTTACAAAAAAAAAATGAAGGAAGAGGTGACAAGTGCTGTTGAACTTGCCAGCAGCATCTACACCAATGTTCATGCACTTTGCTCAGTGTCAGAGATTTCTCTGTGTTCTATGTTTTGGTCTCAACAACACAAATTCTAGTGTCCTATAACAGTGGAAAGTACTGTGTGCCAAAGCTGTGATGGGTGAACATGCTGGACAAATACCTTTGAGCTTTGTACTGACATTAATGAAGACCAAAGCACTAAAAAACCCAACCAAACAAAGAAACTAACCAAAAAACCAACCAAGCAAAACCCCCCAAATAAAAGCAACCAGAGAACTTGGAATTCAGCTGAGAAGAGGTTTATCAGAATCTGGTGTGTTGGAACTACAACAGGGCAACCATTAGACGTCTGTCTAGCTGAAGGGGTTGCGCTATAGATGCAGTCTTTTATATAAGAGATCTGCATTTCTTCTTATTCATGTCCTTAAGAAACTTGCTTGTACATTCCTCATATGCTAGTCTGGTGATAGAATACTTGCCCTTTTTTTTCCTTGTTCTTTTTTCCACAAAGGGATTTGAGATCTCTGGTTGACTGCTGCTGGTGCCTTTAACTGATGTTATATAGAATTTGCTTCTCATTTGTCTAAAGATGCAAAATTTTTATCCATGGTCAGATTCAATCCGTATTAAAGAGAAGGTATTTAAGGTGAATAGTGTAAACTACGATATTTTGATTCCTTTTTTCTGTTCCCAAGGAAAATAACAGGTATTCAAATAAGGTTTGGTTTATATTTTCAGCTTTTAAGGTGGTATTTTCTTGTGACAATAGTGGATTTACAAAAAAAACCCTTGAAAGTGAACCGTGGATTTCTCACAATTCACATCTCAAAAATTTAGTTTCCACTGGCTACCTAAATTCCCATAATTTCCATAACAGATTAACATATGAGTTTGAATTTAATCAGATTATTGTTAATAATGTTCCCACTTCAGTCTAAGGAATAGTTTATTGGAAACACGTTTATTAAAATGTAACAGATTTGACTGGATTTTTTCACTTCAAGTTTTATTTTCTACTACAAAACATCTCCAGTAGTTGAATATTAAGTTTCAAGAATATTAAACCATTGGACATATTCTGGAAGAATTACCAGCACCTTCCATTAGAGAATAGAAAGAATTGAACAATTATTTGAAAAGAGGAAGTCTGGTGCAAAATGTAGAACAGAAAATATAAAAATGTATAAAACAGAAAATATAGAACAACTGCATTAGATAATATTGATTCTGTAATTGAACCTTGTTCATGTCCCTGATGCTGGCATACTCTTTGCATAGTGGATATGAAGCAGCAGATATCTCTCTAAGGTGCTATGATGGATTAAGGCAACTGATAATTCTCTTTCAGATATATAGACTAACCAAAAGCATATTGTTGGACATTTCAGTGCACAAACAAACCACTGAAATACTTGAATAAACAATTTAAATTGATATTTTGTGAGAAACACCTCTTAGTAGAAGGCAGACCTGATTACCTTTTCCTTTTCTTACAATTTTTTCCATTGTTGTATTTTCTGTTTTTATTTACCTTTCTCTGCTTCAGCTTTCTTAACACATTTATTAACATCATAGATTTTAAGAAAGAAACATAGGTGGAAAAGTGAAAGGGGGAGAACTTTCAATAAAACTGTGTCATTAATAATAGAAATTGATATCACCAGTGCTTTACAGTGTAAAGTAATCTTCCCTAATTCTATGCTAATCAGTCCTTTCTTTTTGGAATCAGTTACATGTTCCACTATGCCACTTCCACTATCAGGAAGTTCAGAGAAAGAAGCTGGGTTTTTTCCTTTTCTCTCCCCCGCCTTTTTTTTTTTAATATAGGAAATTACTATAATGAGTGTTCTCTTAGGTTGCTATTTGTCTGGAAAATAAGAATGGGAAAATTGTGACCAGGTATAAAATAACCAATTTCTGATTTGTAGTCGTGGTAGCTTCTGAATATTTTCATGCATGTGTCCAAGGATTAGTATCAAACATTCATTCAATAACACATTCAGTAATATAAGAAGCTTCTGTTCCCATACAACTAAATATTTTAATATGTTATTTATAACTGGATTGTTTGTCCACTCAAAACAGGTTCTTTTTTCAGTAAGGCAGTTCTTTAATTAGTTATTTGTCGTGTTTCTCAAAACTATGATTAAAAAGACTGATAATATTAAACAATTGGCAATCTTAAATGATTGGTACCCACTGACTAGCTAATATGATTTAAAGACTTGACACAGAAGTAAAGGCAACTGGTGTTTAGGGAGAAACAGTTGTTTTCCAAATGAAGCAGAATCTGTAAAATCTTTTGAGTCATTTTGAGAGTCTGTGGGTATCCATTGTATGTTTAGTACCAACCGCAACTGGCTTATACACAAACTGTCAAAATAAAAGTTCATTCACGATAATAAATTAGCTTTTTGGTAGTACAAAATAGATTACTGTGATTGAAGAATTAATTGTATGATAAAGAATTCTTCTAAGGCCCCTTTTATGTTTTTTGTATGTTAAGGTAGTGTATCCAGGCCTTCTGAAAACCATGCCTGTAATATCAGATATCTAATTATATACTATACTTTTAATTTGAACATCAGCTGTTTAATGTATTCTCCAAGCTCCCTTGTGCAGCTGAAATAAACCTTCCTTATGTTACACATACAAGCTATTTCCAAACAAGTCATCATCTTTAAAGTACAGTCTAATGAAACCTTATTTTAAGAGTGTTTTTGTTTGCCAAATTGAATGTTCCAGTGAAAGTTCTAGGCTGTATTATGTTAATGATACTGGTAGATTCTAATATATAATTTTTTGAATCAAACTTTTGAAACAAGCAGCTTTTAACAATTTTTTAATATCTCTATTTTATCATAAGTACCAGATGTCAGGACACAAAAATGCATTTATTTTGGTCTTTTGGTCCTTCAGAGATTTTTTCTGACTCAGTATCACTCATCTCTTGTGTATATATGCTCCATTGAGTGAACAAGCTTTATGGAGTGGCAATCTGTGTTCTCCTAAAATGAATGTCTAGGCCACCTGCACTTTTGGAAAAATCTCAAAGAGCTAGGAGAAAAAAAAGTTACACAAACCTAGGCATTGCCCCAGATCATCTATTGCAGTTTTCTAGTGCTTGTAGCAGGCAGAGGATCTTCCAATACGAAAGCTTGTAGTGGATTGTAGCAAGATGCTTTGCCCTGGATGCCCTGTCTAGGAATGTGCTCAACCGACTCTGACAATGTCCTATTTGCAAATCTGTCAGTGTTGGATTGAGAGGCAGCTCCATGCGCTGTTTTGCTGTCAAACTATGCTAAATTCATTCTGGCAACTAACTCTGAATTAACATCCTCATAGTGAGGCAACGATTTGGCATATAAGCTGCTAAATTGACCTGGAAACATATGACCAGCAGTCATATAATTTTCTGCTACAAAAGTCCAGTCCACTTTCACGTGGTGGGTTCTTCTAAAATATTCCCTCTTGAAATGTGTGTATGAAGTTTTCTGCAATGGGTAAGGGAACACCCCCAAGGTTACATACTCCTTGAGATTAAGAGAAGATCTGTCTGTGAGTGTTGGTGTGGGTGAGTTACATCAATCTCTACTTAATGATTATATTAATAATAAATTAAAAATAATTGTTTCTTTTTGTGAGATTTAATATAATTGCTTTAATATAATTCTTTGATATAGAGTACTATCATATCCTATCCCATGCTATTAGGAGCTTTAGCTTTTATACTGTGTAGTAAATATTTCTGATAACAACTTTTGTCTAATCATTTGACATATACATAATTCATTTTTATAGAAATATACCTGATTTGCATCTTTAATCCTGTGCAACAGAGTTACTTAAACCATTGACAAACTTTGGAGTTAAGATTGGATCTGGCTGCAGCTATGCTCCTCTCTGAGGCATAGTTTAGGAAACAAGGGAGTCGTCTCTGCGCCTCGTGGCTCAATGGCAGTGTTTCTCTAAATAATTTCCTCTGAAGCTCCCACTCCACCTATGATGTGAGTAACCCTGGAGAGTCTGTTGCAGAGGAAGTTTATTCCAAACCCTCCCAGCATACCCTAAAGCATATGTTGCACAGATATATAGATAAATCAGATATATAGATACAACAATTGTTGTTCTCATTTAATGTGTAAACATCTAATTATTGTAATTTTTAAATGTGGTTTTAGAGTGCTCAATATTTTGGAAATGCAAGTGTATAATAAAGGGATGTAACAGCTAAGTTAAATTAAACTTGTTCCCTATTATAATCAGAAGAACAATGTAAGAATACTGCCAGATTTCATTTAGGAGGAACAAAGTACCCTTAAAAGAGTTCTAATTTTTCCTTTATTTGTACAGTGTTGACTATTCCCATGAAATCCAACAATGACATGTTAAGACTGGAATGTGGCATAGAGAGGTTTCTTTTTCTGACCTGTTATGGTTTGAGACAAATTTGGAGGAACGTCAGAAATGAACGTCCTCTGATAGAAGGCAGGGTACAGCCAACCCTCCCGCCACCAGGTTTGGAAAGAATTTTCCTTGGAGGAGAGTGAAAAAACCCCTATTTATTTAACAAGTAAAATGCAGGCAGGCACGGGAAAAAAAGAATAATGCTAAATAATAAAACCTCTTGCTGTGGAGAGAACCTGGGTAAATTTGAGAGGCTTTGTGGGTGTGGCTTTCTCCTCTCCAGAGCCGGGGTTTGGCGTGGGCCCCTCCGGGTGAAGGTGTAGGGTCTCTCAATGATGTTCTGCTGTTGCTGAACAGTCGAGAAGAGAAGAAGAAACAACCAAAGTCCCAGGGCTCTGTATTTTAGCTAATGAACAAGAAACTAGCTGAAAAGCAAAAGGAATGTAACTTCTCTCTTCTCTGCAGAAGCAGAGCAGCCGGGCAGGAGAAGCCAGTGAGCTTATCAGTGTTTTGAACACAGCACTGAAGGAATTCCACCAGCTCTCCCCGCTCCTGTCCTAAAGGTACAGAAAGCCACAGGATTCATATCTGGACATAGAGCAAGAGATAGGGAATACAGTATCATACAGTCACCCCAAGAGAGACCTCAGCATACCAAGTAGCCAGTTGAGATTCAGGAAAGGCTGATTGTGCCCAATAATATAGGAAACATGCATTCTGCTGGTATTTCCTTAGTTGTGTTATCATACTATACATTCTACAGTCAAGTTTTGAGAAATCAGAGCACCTAATAAATGTGCAAGTAATTAAGAAAATATGTGTAGGTACAAAAATGCTGTTAGTGAGGATCTTCTTGTTATTTTTCTAAGTCCGTGAGAGACTTTTCTCTCTCACAGAAGAGGTAGCAGGGAATGTAAACAACCAAGCCACCTGCAACCTTGAAAAGTCTTGTTTATGGTATAGTAGAAAATATTTTGATAATGGATGTTTTAGGATTTTGGCCAATCACCCCCAAGGGGTGGCTGGTCCTTTGTCCAATTAGACTATGAAGAAAAAAGTCTATAAAAGAGTTTGTAAAATAATTAAATAAATCAATCTTGCTGCACAATTCCTGCCTGCTGGATCTTCTTCTCCTCCTCCTCCCTATGGCTGCGGGACACGGTGATATACCGTAGGAACCAGGCCTGCGGTAATAAATATGTACAATCAGTCACTGAATTTGTCTAATAAAAATAAATGTAATTAATTCTTTTCCTAAGATGCTGCAAGAGACAATGGGCTTAGCTAACTTTAGATACAGGGGGTGGGTGTTGCTATCAAAACAATACTGAGAATTCAGTTGTATTCTGTCCTGGTTCAAGTCAGAACAGGGTTAATTTTTGCAGTATCCAGGAGGGGAATGGTTAGGACCTGGAGGTTATTCTATACCACATCACGTCATTTTCCAGGAACAGAGGAAGGGCTTCCTTCTGGGTTGGGGGAACATGTTGAAGTCAGGTCATGCTCCATAATGAGCATTTTGTATGTGAGTCATTTGCTTCTCTCTTGTACTTTTGTTATAAATATTGTTGCTATTACCATTAGTTTTCTTATCTCATTGCTGCTTCCAGTAAATTGTTCTCATCTCAACCCGTCATCTTTTTTTCTCCTCTTCAGACCAGCCCAGGGGAAGAGGAAGGGGAAAGTGAGCGAGCAGTATGTTTTCAATGGGAGCACTAAACTGGAGAATACTATTTGTAAACCATGACCAGTTCTTAAAAAAAATAAGCTTACATTAGTCATTGAAATATACAAAAATATTGTCACTTCAAAAAGTACTCTCACACTGATGGGTCATATTTTTAGTGCTGTAATAAGTTTTGGTAAACTGGAGAGACAAGTGGCCAAACCAGAGAGAGAGCTGAGAAAACAGATGCGCAGGAGAGGCCACAGAAGTGATTTGCACATGAGTAATAAAAGCAAATTTCTAGAATATAGTGCTGCAGAAATAAGTGGTGAGGGAAAAGAATAACTGGAAAATATCGAGAGAAATCATACAGTAAGAAGAATGAGAGATTGACTAAACTGACTTTTGAAAAAAGAATTGAGAGACTTGAACTGTTGCCCAAGCAAAAAAACCCAAAAAGGTTACTCAAAAAGATGTCTCACAGGGGACATCTGAGCTTGTGTTTAGTAATTTAGCCACTACAGTGAAAGAATATGTGACCATGGCCACAATAATTACGTGCAGATCTGGTCATAACTGAATCAAGTGAATTTTTTTTTTTTTAATACCTCGTGATATTTTCAGGACCTGCTCAAGTTCATGACACAAATATTATGCAATCAACCAGAACTTCTAGTTAAGAAAGTGTTCTAGTGATACAACTACAAGGGCTCCAACTGGGGATCCTTAAGCAACTACTGCAGACACCTGTATAGTGTATAGTTAAAGAAAGTTTTGGCCCATTTATTTCAACCCAAGTAAATGTATCTATCTAGAAATAAGAAAAGCCAGATTATTGAAATTATGCAAAGATTCTGTGAAGATTGTCTTTGTAGAAAACTTGTTATAAAGAAAGAGAACAGAGGAAAAGGAAAAACTTCAGCAGAGTCAATACATTACATGTCATTGTTGTGGTTCATTAAAATGGCACTTATGGATATAGATGTTACTGTGTTCTTGATAAATATGTCAAGTATATAAAAAGTTAAGAAAAAGCCCTCATAAAAAAATTGCACTGCATATCCACTCATCTTTCCACAAAGCTATTAAGCCATAAAGGAGATAGAATTTGCAGGAGAAATGTTGTACTTTGTGAAAAAAATGTACCTTTTAAAGCATGAATTATATTATAAAATGCATTTTAATGAAACTGTACACTGCAAATTAATGTGTTCCATGTATTCCACAGGCAGGAGTCTGTACTGAATTTTCTGTTCTTAGTACAGCTAAGATTTACTTTCAGGACTTCACTACTTCACAGAATCACATAGTTGTTATGGTTGGAAGGGACCTCTGGAAATCATCAACTCCCATGACAGGGGAGGGTAACCTAGAAGAGGTGACACGGGAGCACATCCAGGTGGGTTTTGAATGTCTTGAGAGAAGAAGACTCCATGACCTCCCAGGACAGCCTGTTCCAGTGCAGTGCCACCCTCGATGTAAAGAAGTTCTTTCTCATGTTGGGGTGCCACTCCTGTTCTGGTTTATGGCCATTGTTCCTTTTCCTGTCACTTGCCACCACTGAAAAGAGCCTGGCACCATCCTCTTGACACCCACCTAGGAGATATTTATGTGCATTAATGAGATCCCCTCTCAGTCTTCCCTAGACTAAATAGGCCCAGCTCCTGCAGTCTCTCCTCATTAGAGAGATGCTCCATTCCCCTAACCATCTTTGTGGCCTCTGCTGGACCCTCTCCAGTAGTTTCTTGTCTTTTTTGTACTGAGGAGCCCACATCTGGACACAGTATTCCAGATGTGGCCTCATTAGGGCCAAGTAGATGGCAGGATCACCTTCCCTGCTCTGCTGGACATGCTCTTCTCAATGCACCACAGGACTGGCTGTCCTGGCTGCAAGAGCACTGCTGGCTCATAATCAACCTGTCATCCACCTAAACTCACAGGTCTTTCTCAGCAGAGCTGCTCTCTAGTAGGTTAGCCCACAACCTGGTACTTGGGGTTATTTCTCCCCAGGTGCAGTACCTTACACTTTCCCTTGCTGAACCTCATAAGGTTTCTCTCCACTCAACTCTGCAGCCTATCAAGGTCCTACTGAGTGGCAGCAAAGCCTTCAGATGTTATCAGTGAGTCCCCCCACTTTCTTATCACTAGCAAGCTTGCTGAGTGTACATTCTTTCCCTTCGTCCAGATTGTAGATAAACAAGTTGAATAAGATTGAACCCAGTACTGATTCCCCCAGAATGCCACATAGTATGGACCTCCAACCTGATCCTACCTCACTGATCACAATCTTCTGAGCTCTGCCCTTCAGCGAGTTCTTGATCCACCCCACTGTTGCTGTTGTACCGGGGACAGTGAGAAAACAACACAGAGTTCAGGTCCAGGAGGAAATGGAATGGAATTATTTAATAAATTAAAAACTCGTTTATATAACTTGGTTCACTTTAATGGCATAAGGTTATTGGTCCTCTGACCATCCACCTCCCAGGATGATTGGTTAAGACCCTATAACACCCATTTCAAAATATTTTCCCCAGTCAGTATCAACAGACTGTGCATAACAAACAACAGGTGCAAGATAGAGTCTTGGTTTACAAAAGCCTCTTCACTGTTTTCAGCTAGTCTGCATGAGAAAGCAAAACTTTCACAGGATGCTGACAGAAAGCTGGAAAATTTCTCTGCTTCTAGCTTTTCAGCATCCACACCCCACTGTCTATTCATCTAACCCACATTTCCTAAGGTTACCTATGAAGATATTATAGGAGAGACTGTCAAAAGCCTTGCTGAAGTTGAGGTACAAAACATCAACACCTCTCCCCTTATCGACTGTGACATCAAAGAAGGCTATGAGGTTGGTCAAGCATAATTTCCCTTGGTGGATCCATGATGACTACTCCTGACCTTTTTTTTCTCTACAAGCTTAGCGATGACCTCCAGAATGATATATTTCATCACTTTTCCAGTGACGGAGTGACCAGTAGTTTCCTGCCTCTGCATCCTTTTTGGAGCAGTTCCCATTTTGCCCGGTCAGCTCTGGACACAGGAGGCTGCGGGGACCAGCCTCCGGAATCCGGGAGACCAGAGGTCTGGCTCGTGGGTCCTTCCACAGGACCGCGGCAATAGAGGCAGGTGATGGAAGAAGGAGGCAGGCTCAATTGTGGATGAAGTCCAGAAGGTTTATTGTGTCTCCGAACAGGGGACCTCGCCCCCCGGGGGTGTCCAGCAATGAGCCACCCTGAACGCGCCTGCCAGGGGTTTTATGGGGGGGTGGCGACGGGGGAGGGATGACAACGGCATCGAATCAGGGAAGGAGAAGGACGGGTCTGCGGGATGAGGGACACACAAGGGAACCTATCTTGGGAAAGGAAGGGAGGGATCCTCCCCCCAAGACCAATCACTCGACGCCCCTGCCAGAACTTTCTAGAAGCTTGCGAGGGGTGCCGGAGCGATTGGCAGGGGTCTGGGAGGAGACAAATAGAGAAAGCAGGGTTATGAACACGAAACCAGGATGGTACAGTAATACGAAACCCAAAGGGGAGACCCGGACTGAACCAAACAAGACACACTCCCACAGTTTCCCAGGTCCTCCTTTTTGAAGATGGGAGTAACACTGGCCTTCCTCCAGTTATCAAGACCCCTCCCATTCTCCACGATTTTTCAAAGATTATGGAGAGTGGCTTAGCAACAACATCTACTCACTCAGCACCTGTTGGTGCATCTGCCAAGGCCCCATGGTGTTTTATGGGTGTTAGACCTACCTAGTCCATCTCTATCCCATCCCTCAACAAGTGGAAGGTTTCATTCCGTTCTCTGGCCTTTTTCTCTTACCTGCAAGGACTAGGGCTCTTGAGAGTCATCCTCAGCAGTGAAGCCTGAGGCAAAGAAGACTTGCTTATTTCACCTACTCTGTGTCTCCCATTACCAGGACATCCATCTGATTCAGCAAAGGTCCCATGTTTTCCCTATCTTCCTTTTGCTGCTGATATACTTGTAGAAACCATTCTTGTTGTCCTTGATGTCCTTTGCCAGACTCAATTCCAAGTGGACCTTAGCCTTCCGTGTTGCATCCCTGCATACCCATCCCACATGGCCTGTTCTTTTTTCCATATCCATAAATTTCTTTCTTGTGTTTGAAATTTACTAGGAGTTTCCTGCTGATCCATGGAGGTATCTTGCCACCTTTGCCTGATGTTTTGATCCTGGGCGTATACTGGTCTTGAGCATGGAGGAATTGTTGCTTATATATTGACTAGCTCTCTTGGACCTTGGACCCCCAAGACTGGGCCAATCTCTTGGACCCCCTTCTCTCCAAGAGCCCCATGCCATGGGATTCCTTTAATTAGGTCAAAGAAGTCAAAGTTAGTTCTCTGGAAACTTGGGGTCATAGTCCTTCTTACTGCTTTGCTTCCTCCAAACAGGCACCTAAATTTCACCATCTCATTGTCACTACAGCCAAGGTTGCTCCCAACCTTCACATTTTTAACCACTCCCTTCTGGTTTGTTAATACAAGGTTCAGCTCCTTTCCTTGCTGGCTCCTCCACCCCTTGTATGAAAAAGTGATCTTCAGGAACTTCCGGGGCTGTGTTTTCCAAGCCATGTTGTCTCTCCAGCAAATATCAGTGTGGTTGAAGTTCCCAGGAGAAAAAGGGCCCATGACCATGAGGTAATTTCCAGCTACTCATAGAAAGCCCATAAAATTCCTCCTTCTGATCCCTTCCGGTGGTTCCATTACCAGGACACCTACAACAGTGTCACCCATATTATCCTGTCCCTTAATTCTTACCCACAACCTCTCAGATGATTCGTCTGTGTCTGGGTAGAGTTCAATGTTTTCTAGTTGGTCTCTCACATAAAGAGCAACTCCAACACCTTGCATCTGTGACCTGTTCTTTCTAAAAGGTACATAAGCCATCCCGACAATATTCCAGTCATGTGAGCTATCCCACCATCTCTCAGTAATCATAATGAGATCACAGATCTGTGATCACACGTAGATTTGTAGTCCTTGTTTATTGCCCATGCTGTGTACATTTATGTACAGGCACTTCAGAGATGTAATCAAGCAACCAGGTGGGTGGAAACATCAGAATTCTCAGGGGTGGTCTCAGCAGACACGCTGATTTTGGCTCTGAGTCAGGTGCCCACCATTATGGCAGAGACCTAGAGCACTCAGCACTTAGCAGAGGTGTAGACCTACCTGCAGATTGCCACACCACTCCTGTATGCCATGCCTGTTTGAAAGACCCACATCCTGTTTGCTTGGCCTGTTTGCTGTGCTTTGACAATACCCCAAAGCCATTTAAATGTCTTTTGGATGCTCCTGGCAATGCCACCTCCATGCCTGAGTGTCTCACAGGAGCTACTAGGTCCTGACAGGGCTCTGGGCTGCTGCTTGGGTGTCCCTGAACTTGAAAACCTCCCAGTACTGCTCAATCTAACAATCATGCCTAGACTTACCCCAGTTTTTGCTGCTTCCACCTCACCAACAGATCATATTTGAACATGGCTTTTAAACACAGACAAGCACTTAAACCAGTAAATTGATGAGGTTTCTCTGATCTTATTGTGATAGGCTTTGTCTTCATATATACGCTATAAGCAAAACCACAACTTATCACAGAATCATAGGATGGTTTGCTTTGGCAGAGACTGTTAAAGGTCATAGGAGGACACTCCAGCTAGCAGAATATTTTTCCTAGCTATATTGCATAGGGTGTGGTCTGCCTGCAAGGAATTTCATGGGAACGTCAGCATTGTTCTTGATCAGGACACAAGTATTACTGCAAAACTAGGGGGTTCCCTAGGCTTGAATGAAAGATAATGGACAGAGAATGGGTGGTCAAGGAATAATCACTACGAGCAAGGTGCCCACAGGTCTGCTTCTTTATAAACAAACAATATATAGTTGTAAATTCTTTGTTATCTGAGCCAAGAGCTCACAACTATGAAATGTTCTTTTAAAATATATGGTGCTTCAGCTTGCAAATTCATGAATATTTCACGTACTATACAAACAGAGCAGCAAATAGCAGCAAGGACCTCTGAGGATAGAAAATGTTCTGTAGTTTAAGTGAGTGTGGGCAAAAGCAGGAGGCCTTCACATTTGAGCAGGAAATGAGCCTATCAGTACAAAACACCTTAATTTAAGCTCTTTTACTAATGTGCTGTCAAGGGGATCATGCTGGGTGATTTGCTGTAATGAACTCCACCTGGAAGCTCAGTAAAACTGAAATGTGGGTTGACTTGCATTGGTTACTGTTGTTTCTACAGCTTTGGTTAATCCAGCTCCAGTTTGATCAATAAATTGCTTTCCCAACAAGAAGGACAGGAAAGGTTTAGAAATTTCCTGTTCAGCATGCTACATTTAAAAGGAAGAGGTTGAGTAGACAGGCTTGCTGAACAGAGCCCCTGTAAGAAGCATTTATTTTCAAAACTAGCTTTGATAAAGGAAATATTTCCATGGCTATTACGTCAAGTGGAAAAAATGAGGACAAATTGGTCTGTTAATGCAAGCATTTTAAGAAAGGGAAACCTCTTAAGCTAGTTTTGGGTACATCGCCCATTGTCATTTTTAGTTCTCTGTTTCTGCATTTTTGTTTTCTCTTCCCAGAAATAAAGCATTTCATGTATTCGGACAGTAGTATGTTATACTTAACTGTAAGGTACACACGAGCTATTTTGTATGGCAAAGGATCATCAGTTCAGCCAAAACCAAATGAATAGTTAATGACACTACAAGTGCTCTTTTATCTACATTTAAATGTATTCAGTAATCTTACTGTCCAGAGGCCACTTGCCAAAACAGTGTGAGATACAAGTATTATGAAAACTACACATGAATTATATCTATAGAATCTGTGAAACATTAAATATTAAAATACTAATGCATTTGGAACATATGGGAAGTGGAACATTATTTTTCTATACATGTTTATAATTTTTAATGTTCCTAAAAGGTTATTCTGTGATGCCTTGTAGTAAAAGATATTTGGAAGAAAATGAGGTTTAAACTATAAAAAAAAAATTGCTTTTTTCTGTGCAATTTCTTATTCATCTTCCAGTTGCAATTCAGTATAACTTGATAACACCACATGTGAAAAATCCCTCTGAACACAAATCCAACTTTTCCTATGAAATTCGTGTCCCAACATTACACCAGTCAGATCTCAAAATTTTATAAACAAGTCTCAAAGCACTACTTCACACTTATAAATTTAGAATTTTTAAAAATTTTTTTTAGTAACTTGTGTATTGTTGACTAATACTATTTTTTCTGTGTTACTGACAGGATTTTTGCTATATTATTAAGAGTACCTATGGCTATCATGAAAGTCAAAAGTAGAAATATAATTAAATTAATTCTGATTTTTAAATTTGATGTTTTTTAAGAACAGAAGCAGTTCTGGGATGAGTCTCTAAGTTTCGTTGACCAGACCTTCCACTAGACTGAGACTTTTCAAAGATAATATGGAAACATATGAATCTCTCAAAGAAACTTAGGTTGTTGTAAGGTAAAGTTTTATGAATAATATAAACATATAAATTAAATACATGGTAACTTTAAATAAAACTTGAACAACAATGAAAGTGCTGATGGTAACTTTTACGTCTAATGGAATTAATCATCATATTTTGAACACTGTATTAAGATGGAAAACAAGAGTACATGATTTTCTACACTAAATTAAATACCAGAATGGAGGAAAAGGCAGGTTTGACAGTATGTGCAGACTATTCTTTAGCATCTCACCTTTGGCTGGGTTTACCTGGAACCAAAGCTAATACAGAAAACTCCATGTGTCAAATTTCCTAGTCCAGGTGAGAGGACTGAAACTCTCCAAGCCTGTAAATTTAAGAGCCTAAACTCATTTCATAAGAATGACCACAGCAGTATAGGGAATAGGTAGAAGCATAGATCTTCCCAAACATGTAGAGTATCAGACTTGTAGAAGTTGAGGTGGGTAAGAATAGCATTCATAGAATAACATACATAGAAAAGAGCTGAAAAAGCAGGAAAGGACAAACTGGCTCTTGAATAGACGTATCTTCAGTTTACTTAAGCAAGGAAAGGTAATTGAATAGAGAACAGCAATCTCAACAAAATGCATGAATAAGTGAGAAAATTGAGAGATTTGACACAGAGACTTTCATAATTAAAAGAGGAGAGAAGCATATTCTTGCTAGCAGAAATCCTCTGGGCTTCAGTGGCTTAAAAGCAAAATTTAAAAGACTCACAGGTCAAAACACTTCAATAACAGCCTACCCAGAATCTCTGCTGTAAAATGTATAGAAGAAAAACTCCAAAACTTCACAACAAGAAAAAATAATTTTAAAAGAAACAAAACCATCAATCAAACAAGCAAAAAAAGTCCCAGAAAGCTGAAGACTAAAGCAAAGTTAATTGATTTCTATCAAAATTTCTAATTTAGATATGCATTTTGACAAATCTTAAAAGGAAAATTCTGCATATTTGCAAGAATGTGGTTTCTGATGGGAAATAGGGTATTTAAATAATCCTCACTGGATGGCTGACAAATACCTAGTAATTTCTTTAATTGTAAACCCTCTAAACATATTTTAATATGCAAAAAAATTCTTATTTTTATCAATCCATTAAAACATTTAGTGTCTGAAAGTTCACATCAGGTTGACTAAAGCTCAAATTTACATCTTTATATTCCTCAACAGCTCTTATCAAAATTAATAGTGAAGAAGAGTATCTAAAACATCTTACTTTATTACTTGGGGAATATCCAGTCTTCTAAAATTCAAAATAAGAAACTTGCCAAGAAAGATAAAACAAAATGGACTGAAAAAGAAAAAAAAAAATGGAAACTACAGTGAGAGGGATCCAAACTATAGTCCAAAATAAGGTGACAAAACAAACTGCTAAAAAAAATTTTTACAGTACAATATTTTAACATCACAATACTAACAGCAGTCTAAGTAAGTAGGAAACACAAAATGATAAAAAAACTAAGTAATAAAGTGATAAAGAATGTGGACTACTTTGAAATGAGCAGAAAACCCAAATTGTTTCAACTATGACCTCAAAGAAGACAAACTTTGAAGGACTTACATCATCTGTATTTAATACCACATTGCCGCAGAGTTATGAAATTAGTTTAGCATCTCTCATATATTGATACTCATTCTAACAATTTCACTTGCATCGTCACAAGAACTGCTCAGAAACAATACTTTAGGAAGAATCCCATCTCAGGCAAGACAAAGTTAAGCACACATTGTTCTGCACGGGTTTTTTAAGTCACTAACCCATCACTCTTCCCACTTCCCCAGTGCTTTTAATCTTGGAGCAGCAATGGATAAAAAGATAAGTTGAAGTAATTTTTTATCTCGTTTCTCTTTCTTTAATGAAAATCCAATTAGAAATTCACTTCTGTTTTCAGCTGGTTTTTAATCTGTATTAATATTATTTCCTATAATGCCAAGGTTAGTGTAAAATACTTGTAAGAGGAGGAGAATCAGTAGCTATGTATTTAATTTTTTTCTCAGATATACATACGAAAAGAGTACATGTTTCATTAGAAAAGGTGACAACTTGCTATTTTCTATTGTCCCTCAGAAACACCTAAAAAGACAGCTGTGAAAGATGTTTTCTGGACACAATTAATTTTGAAGGCAGAGACTTTCAAATTACCAGGTAGGTTAACATAACCTCACTGAAGACACAGACATTTTGAGTAAAAGAGGCAAATCTTCTCAAAAGAGTTAATTCTTACATGGAAATGTGAAAGAAACCCATTTCCTGCAGTAGTCTATGCAGAAACCCACCAAGAAAAGATACATCACAAAAACCTATAGCTTTCATAACCTGTGATGTGTTCTTTATATCTGTTTGTATGTTTTCCTTAAACTTGCTTAGTTGTTCATTCATATTAATGTTTAAAAATATTTTTAGAAATAATTAAATTAGGTGTTTAGCACACAAAATGTGACTACAAAATTATTCAACATCACCTCTCCATAAATCTCCATAAATCTCCATGATACACCCATCACTGTTTAGTTAACAGTTAATGTGGCAATGAAGGACATTTATTTCATGATTTATAACAAATAAAAGAGGAGAATCCCTGAAGGGGAATAGTCAGTGAGAATGGAAAATCTGACCATAAGTAGAAAAGTGTTTAAAATTTTCTAGAACAAGTTATTCTTGGTGCTATAATGTGTAACTGTCCATTTTGCAGTTCTTGGCCAGGTTCAAACTTGTCTGAAAAAAGTTTATTCTGCGGGGAATTTTATACAAGGATATTCTGATGCTATAAAAACAAAAAGAGACATAGCAGGCAGGAGAAACTTTCTTAAGGAGATGCTGAAGTAGATTAATAATTAATAAGGACAATGAAAATTTTAAAAAAGGTGTACAGACTGAAACAATGAGATGCTTAAATGGTGCCATTGACCAGAGCTTCATGCCCTAGACTGAAGGAATCAGAATGCTTCTACAAATGCCCTTAATAGAACATGTCAGATTTTAATGAGAGAGACCATCCCTTTCTTTATAGCAAGGATTTTAAATTTTTCTATTAATTAAGGAAAGCAACTGTTAGCATACTTTCACAGATTTATGGTATTAAAGAAATACTGGTTGAAAGTTACATCAAGAGGATCCAGTCTAGAACTACCACAGGTTAGGTCAGCATGGCTTCATTCATCAGCATAATGAATTCCTCCAAGGGCAGAGATGCAAAATCCTCTTGGGCAACTTGAGTGTTGTTCTATCCTCTCAGGAAGTAAAAATCTTCTGCTCATCTATTTTTTTCCACTTAGCTAATAGTAGAAGGTGACTATGCTGATTGAGCATAATTTGTGCTTGGAAGAAGCAAGTGACTTTATTTGCATAGATTGTAAACAGCCATGCTCCATCATCTTTCCAAAGCCTGAGGAGAGAGATCACCAGCAGTTTCTCAGCCCAATATTTTGCTTTCTTCAGCCATGGCTTAGGTTTCTGTTTTCATTCAGCTGTGAACCTAAAAAGCCTCCAAATAAAGAAAAAATGTGGTTCCGATAATCATTCCAAGGAGAAAAGAGGAATATAAAATGAAGACGCAGTATTTTTATTTCCACAAACTCAGCACTGAACAGCTGTATCTATTCCATCCCCTGAAAACACTGAGGAAAATTTACAAATTTTCCCCTGACATCTTTGTATTTCTCACTGGTGCCTTTTATCTTAGAAGTTCACATACCTTACACACCAGGACATTCTATATTTCACAGTTGCTATGGCAATTGCTAATTGACATTTATTTAAAGAACAAATAGTGTTCTAAAAAAGCTCTGCAATCAGCTACCCAATCCTAAGGAGATCTAGAATGGCATTAGATATGTACTTTCACTTTGAAAAATTTCTGTATTGTCACTGCTATCCTGCTTATCAAACCTGATTTGCTTTTATGACAAGGTAACCCACCTAGCTGATCAAGGGAAGCCAGTTGATATTTGGGTTTCAGTAAAGGTATCAATGCTTTCTCTCATAGTATCCTTAGAGGTGATACACATGATGGATGTGCAGCACACAGCTTGATAAACAGTGAGCAACTGGCTCACGGGTCGGGCATGAAGGGTTATAGTGAATGGGGTGACATCAGACTGGTGACCTGTCACCAGTGGAGCTCCACAGGGCTCCATCTTAGCCCTGTGCTCTTCAACATCTTCATAAATGACTTGGACAGAGGACTGGAAGGGATGCTAAGCAAGTTCACAG
Source organism: Corvus hawaiiensis (assembly GCF_020740725.1). NCBI lineage: Eukaryota > Metazoa > Chordata > Aves > Passeriformes > Corvidae > Corvus > Corvus hawaiiensis. The sequence continues at coordinate 56,946,123 of NC_063255.1, forward strand.
ATGATACAAATCTAGGAGGAGCTGCTGACTCCCTCGAAAGCAAGGACACCCTGAAGAGAAACCTCAACAAATTAGACTGGGCAATCACCAACTATATGAAGGTCAACAAGGGAAAGTGCCAGTTCTGCACTTGGAATGGAGGAACCTTGGATGGAGCGACAGCCTGGGGAATGAGATGCTGGAAAGCAGTGCTGTGGAAAGGGAGCTGGGGGTCCTGGTCAGTGGCAAGTTGAATATGAATCAGCAGTGCCCTGGCAGCCAGGAGGGCCAAGTGTGTCCTGGGGAGCATCAGGCCCAGCATCACCAGCCAGGCAAGGGAGGGGATTGTCCTGCTCTGCTCTGCACTGGGGTGGCCTCATCTCAAGTCCTGTGTGCAGTTTTGGTCACTGAATTATAAAAAAACCATACCAAGCTATTAAAAAGTGCCCAAAGGAGGGCCACAAGGATGTTGAGGGGCCTTGAGGAGATGTCGTATGAGAAGTGGCTGATGTCACTTGGTCTGTTCAGCCTGGAGAAGAGGAGACAGAGGGGATACCTCATTGCAGTCTACAGTTTCCTCATGTGGGGAAGAGGAAGGGCAGACACTGATCTCTTCTCTGTGATGACCTGTGGCAGTACCTGAGAGAATGGCCTGAAGTTGTGCCAGGGAAGGTCTAGGATGGATATTAGAAAAAGGGTCTTCAACCAGAGGGTGGCTGGCCACTGGAACAGGTTCCCCAGGGAAGTAGTCACATCAACAAGCCTGACAGAGTTCAAGAAGCGTTTGGCCAATGCACTCAGGAACATGGTGTGACTCTTGAGGATAGTGCTGTGCAGGGCCAGGAGTTGAGCTCCATGGTCTTTATGGATCCATTCCAACTCAGTATATTCTGTGATTCTGTGACTTTAGAATCTAACCCAGTTCCAAGGCTTTGCACCTTTGGGCAACCGTGTCCCAATTTTCAAGCTTAACTGTGTTAGTAAACAGGTTAGTCTTTCTGTCAAGATTCAGAGAAAGATCATTATGGGACAGTTAAGCAAATTTTTCTGAGAGCCACATTTAGCTCTAAATGAGAAAATTTTCTAGGAGGTAAAGAGAAGCTCAGAGTTTCCTTCAAATCTAGTGACTGGTGATTTATAATTAGTCAGTGCTGCATGCCCTTTCTATAGTCAACAAGGATATACCTGTTTTCCCCTGGTTAATCTGGACTTGATCAGAAGAGGGGAACAGAGAAAACATAGGGGAACAGAGAAAACATAGAAGAACAGAGAAAACTGTACTGCATCTGAGTGTATCGTATTATCTACTGAGAAGGACATTTCACTCAATTGCAATTTTAAAGTAACAAGAAGACATTGCCCTGAAAGAGTTCTTTTCAAGGATTTACAAGCGATTTCTAGATGACTGGCTTTTTACTAGTCCAACTTGCTAAACCATGATGCACAAATATTTGCTATTCACTGAAGGCACAACCTCACATAATTAAATAGTATTTTTAATTCCTAAATTTTATGTTTATTACAAGGACAAAAACATTTTTATAAAGAGTCACAGTACATTGACAGAGAAATTACTGTTATAAATGTATGTGTGAGGAGGTATTTGACATAATTATGATTTTGGTGCGAGATATTGACTAGATGGGAGGGTTTTTTACAGTTTAAAAGCTGATTAAGTGTGATTTAGTTTATTACTTGATCATGATAGTTAAATTTGTATAACATTTTGAACTCTTTAGTAAACCCATTTCCAGTTTCACCTGGTTTTTTGTACTTTTATATAGAAAGATATACTTGGTTACTTTTGGGATTTCTCAATACTACACTCAATACTACAAACCACAAAATCAGCTGCACAGAATATATTATGGTCACTTGAAAATTGCATTATATTTTAAAAATGAGAAGTTAGTCAGACTTTAATTTTATTTTATTTTTTTGCAGTATTACTTATACAGATTTTTAGTACACTGAGTGGAAAACTAGTGACCACTAATGAAATCATAACGGATTTGAGGAGCTCGGAATAGATTTGTCTGAGTTGTATTGTTTCACACATGAGTAAAAGTATTTGTGTATTTTATAAATTACAGAATACACTACACTTTCTAAAACCACATTATATTTTTAAAGCAAAGATGCTGTGTATAGAAAAACATAGGATGTTTACCACCTTCCAAATTTCACAGGAAATCCAAGTTCTTATTAAATCCAGTGTAACTTTTCTTCTGGCTTTAACATTATAAAACAGAAAAGAATTTTACTAAATAATCTAAAATTTATGAGACTGGAGATTTTTGCTTTACCAAAAAAACCCCAAACAACCAAAGAAAACAAAACAAAAGTCAAAATATATCCCATAAAACTGCCAAACAAAATTGTGTCTATCAAAATAGCATGGCAACATTAGCATTTTAATCTTGTGGAATTTACTGACAAGTCAGGTAAAGAAAATGAAGTACTATTCTTTCTAAAATTTTAAGTGAGTGATTCTTTAAAAAGGATCCTTTTAACACAGGACTCAAAGTGTCTTTCAATGAAAGTAAAATAATTCTAATATTTTTTTATTTGATCAGTCTTTCTTTTGTTCACAGATGAAATCTTATTACCTATTTCTATTGGTAAAAAAAAAGTATTAGAATTATCACATTTAATTTGATGTGTATACTGAAGATGCCTCCAACAATGTTGCTTACACTAAGCAGGAAATAAAATCACAACTAGTATAAAAAGTAAGTTTACTTTAGTCCATATTACTTACTGATCTAATAAATATTATCTGCAACTTGTCTGTATGATTGAATCAAGGTAGTTTTTATGCTTACTACATTTTAATGATTTATAAATGTTACATAATATTTAGAAAACAGCCCCAACTTTATTAAAAAAATTAAATTTTAATGTGGGGAAGCATTATCAATTCTTTTCCTCCAGAGTAAAATAATCCAAAGCATTTTTCAAAATTACTTTCAAACTACTTCCCTTGTTTTGTAAAACACCACTGGTGAAAATAATTCTGCATTTATAAGGTAACTGTGGTGACATATTTGTAAAACAGCATGTAAGCACTCATAAAAGGGTAACAACTTCCTTAAGTGATAATAAAAGAAGCTTTAATGTAGCAATACAGTGAGGTGCTAGTGTTCCTGTGCAACAGTAGTAATATTACTTATTTATTTCTTCTCTTCTGCAACTCAAGATTTTACAGGTAGTAATGGTTAGTATCTGTTTGGTCCAAGCCAGTTTGGGACACTAAGGGTGCACCCACACTGCCATTTTGTTTCAGTTCAAAAATGCAATTAGAAAGAAAATCTCAGCATCAGTATCTCTAACCACAGAAAATTAACCTCAGGTTATTGTAAGTGCCCTTACAGCATGTGTGCTAGTTTTCTTAAGTGGAATGTGCAGTCTTGGAGAACATCTAAAGTGCAGTAATACATGGGGCCACACTAGCAACTTGCAAGTAAACCTTCCAAAACACATAGAATTTCAAGGATGGCAACACAAAAAGCTTAATAATTTAATTTGCTCTTGCTGCTAAGCCATAGTTTATCTACTATTTGACCAGGATAACGTCATTAATTCAGTCTTGGTGGTGACAATGTTTTGGGAAAGAGCGTGGCACCAGTTGAATTCTGCACAAATCACTGAGGAATTTTCAGCCCTTCAGCCAGAACTTGGAAAATAAGTTATTAATTTTCTCTGTCTCTTTTCTTTTCTTTTTTGTCTCTGTTTTGTGAGTTCTTTTGTTGAGTTTTGGATTGAATTCAGAGTTTGGATTGAAATGCAGGAGACACAGAGTTTATCTTTGGACTTAGATGTTTACTATATCTTATCTGTAATACAGCTGCACAGAGTGTGTCTCTAAGTTAGCAAGGAATGACTCCCGAGTGCTACCTTTCAAGGTCTTTTAAAGTCCAATCTATCCAATTATGGAATGCCAACTAATTTATTTTTACTTTTAATCCAGTAACTAAATATTCATGATCTGCACTGCGGGTTTTTTGAACCAATACCAAAACACCCAGATTTGTGAAGAAGAAGGAGGAAAGGAGAACTAACCTACACCCAAAATCCTCCATCTTGTTACATATATCCCAGAAACCTAAATTTTCTACATCTCTACATATTCCACCCAGTGATATAACTTTAATTACACAGCAACAGTCTCAGTGCTATCACATAAAAAGGGAAGCCTTTCCCAAGGCCTCAGGTCAAATGCAATGTGCTTTTGAAGATCATTGCCTGTCAGCACTGAAAGACTGACATTCTCTGAACCCAGGGTTCCAACAATGTCTCTGATTTCTTCCTGATATCTAATGGTATTTTCACCTTTCTATTCCTGCAAGTATATGAGGATGAGTAACATGAATCATGTGAAGAAAGGGTCTAGAGCATACCCTACTTCTAGATTAATATAGATATGTGCTTCCTTTGTAGATGGTCAATCCCATTTAAAGATAGTTTGTAATGAGAAAAAGCAAGAAATTAATGACCACAAGATCAGGACTACCAGTCCTTTAGGGAACATTTAAAACACATACATATATGATTGCACGCAAAGGTAGATCAAAATTAGTAGAATTAGGCAAAATAGGCAAAATAAATCTGTGTAGATATTAAATAGTTACAAGGGATCCAAGGCCTTTATCTTCATTGCACTCTTTTGGAACAATGAAATTCAGAGAGCTTAAAATGAAGTGCTGTTATCTGAGTGGATCTGGCTGTGGCTCTTTAGAGGAAATTAATATATGAGGAAATTAACTTATTGATAAAGGTTTCCTACTTCTAGATGATAACTTTTGCTGTAATATCTATACCAATAATTTTCAAATGTTCTAATCCCAGAGAAATGCCTTCTACTCTCTTTTAAGGGAAAACAAAGCCTTCAAGTACATTTCAAGTCAATACATTTTCCCCATAAAGAAGTCATAACTAATAATAATAGAGGACGATATCAACAAATCAAGTTTAAATAAATATGAAAAGTATACTGAATGTAATTAAAGTTTTTAATGAAATATTTCATTTAAAAGATATATTTGATGAATAAAATCTTTAAAAGAAACATTTTGTTTCCAGTAGTATTTAATTTGGAAGTTTTCTATGTCACACATGGAATGAGACTCATGTACTTTATGATAGCAGCCTGGTAGAGAAAAATCAATTTAGCCATTTCAGAATTTTTTCACATCTTTTTGTATATATGTGGGAGAGCAAGAGAAAGCTATATCAGTTCTTCCATATCACACATCAAGACAAAATCAATCTTTTGAAAGTGAAAGACAAACATGCTGATCTGTACCTGCTCCACACACGATTGAGTTAACTTCCCTGAAGACTCAAGACTGGCTCTCTGCTCAGCCAAGTTAAGACCAGGTTTTATATCCACAAGTATCTGGTAAATTCTGTATGTTGAAACTCACTCCTTTTCTGAGTCACTAAATAGCTAATGACTGACACAAAATGCAACATACCACAAAGAGAGAGTGAAAGAACGTCATACCAGGATGGTCAGTGACATTGCAGAAATAATTTGCTTAAAGGGACTTTCAACTCAAAATCTCCAAGCCAACTAAATTAGAAAGGAGTTAAAAAGTGGGTTGTTCATGATCTACAGAATAATGATATCAATGTGATCTAATCCCCATGCCCTTGTTCATGTGTTCTTTAAACTTCTCAGATTTTAGCTTCCCTGTTCTGATAAGACTAATCACACTTTATACAGCATCCCCAAAGCCGCAGCTCTCCAAACACAAGATAGAAACAGGAAAATCCCATGTATATAACAAATCACTTACATAGAGAACACAGGAGGGTGACTAAATGAATTAGGCACAAAAGAAGGACAAGTGGGCATGTGTTGCAGTGGGGATCCTGCAACACGCATATATCAAACCAGGAGTCCCGTGGAAAGGAAATATATATGGACAGACAGATTCTTGCTAGCTGTTTCAGAGATGTTTATTTCTCCAGCCGCATGGCCGGAGCTCTGCCGAGGAACTGTTCCAGTCACGGGACCAAGGGTCCTTCTGCCCGCGCAGGGAACACAAACCAACCAATGGGAACGAGGCTGAGCAGGGACAGGGAAACCCCGTGTCTGTGCCCTCAGGGCCCCTCTCCCAGGGCTCCATGGCAGGGGAGGGACCCCAACACCTCACCCGTTTTATTTTAATAAAAGGAGAATGAAAACAACTGGATAAACATAACAAGAACAGTTTCAAGACAAAACAAGCCACCCTCCTGAGTCTTTAAATGTCCAAACAGATTCTGTGGAACATCTTAGGGTTGACAGAAGGGAGACAGAACTCTGAGTATGCTTTGTGGGGAAACTGAGGCAGGAGAGGGTTTAACTTCTTCCCTTCCCCTTTTCATCCCCCACTCAGCATTGGAAAGGGATTTTTGGGGAAACAATTGGCAAAAGCATGGTTTTGTGAGGGAAACCATGGATGAAAAAACGGATTGGGAATACACTGGGGGTAATAGGACATAGGGTAAAAGGGAAAGGTGGGATTAGGAAAGGGAGACTGTAGGGGGGACTTACAATGGAGATATTGTCTAACATGACTACGATTTTTGGCATATATACTGCCTTTTACAGGAACACCATCAGGCCCAGTGACCTGCAATGCTTGTAACCCTTTTCTCCCTAGCACAATTTTGAATTCCACCACCTCTCCATCTCCCAAGCTTGGGATGCATTTTTCAGGGTTATTCTTTTTAATAGCAGTTCTATGCACAAATATGTCTTGCTGGTTGTCACACCTTGTTATAAAACCATAATTTTGCTTAACATTATACCATTTTACTATCCCTAAGGTCTTAGTTACTATGATCTTTTCGTTTTTCCGAGTGGCTGCTGTTTTCTGTCTTGCTGCGTCTTTGCTCTCTCCTTCGGTCGCTCCCGTGTTGGAATTGTCGGAGCTGCTGGTGCCTGCACGCTCTTCCCGGGGTCACGTTCGGGGCTGCGTGGGCCAGGCCGGGCCGCGCCGCTCAGTTCTCCGTGCGTCGCCTCCTCTGGTCGCAGCTTCGCTGCCGCTGCCGGGCGCTGCACCCACGTCTCGGCCGGGCCCCCGAGCGACGACTCCCCCGCGCCCTGCTCCAGCGCGCGTCTCGGCTGGGCACGGCTCCGTTCCATCGCCACCGCCGCCAGCCGCCGCCCGCGTGCCGCCCCTCTCGGCCGGGCGTTCCCGGGGCTCGCTCCACCACGTGCTGCACGGGGCCATTCGGGCACCGCCGGGTCCCGCTGCTCCCGCCGCGCCTCGCTCCGCCGCCGACACTGCGGCTCGCGTGGCTCCACCCGCACGCGGGAACTGCCTCGCTGCTGCTCGCAGAGCGCTCGGCACACGTGGCCTGGGCCGCACGGTCCCTGCGCCAGGATTCCCTTCGCCAGGACACAGCTGACATTGCTCAACAGTCTCGGTAACTAAATAATATTCACGAAAATATTCTTCCATTGGCATATATTTTGACTCCAGTATTAACTGTGTCCAAACGGTTTTCCAAAAGCCCTTGGTAAGAATTAAATCCCAAGAAACATAGAAAAAGTTCTTAAACAACCATGCCAGGAAGTGTTTCAGTTCTTTTTGAGCTTGAATCAAGCTAAAATTTACAAATCGTTGTTCAAGAATCATTTTAAGTTTAAGATAAATGTCCATATGCGGCTCTGAGAGCCAAGAGTCTTCCCACGGTTCCTCCATAGTTTAGATATGGAATAGCAAAGCAAAACCAAGAAGAGGAATCCAAAGTTTCCAGGGTTTACTCACACAAATCAGTCGCTTAGGGATCGGGGATCGTTCTGCTCACAAATCTCCACCATTTGTTGCAGTGGGGATCCTGCAACACGCATATATCAAACCAGGAGTCCCGTGGAAAGGAAATATATATGGACAGACAGATTCTTGCTAGCTGTTTCAGAGATGTTTATTTCTCCAGCCGCATGGCCGGAGCTCTGCCCAGGAACTGTTCCAGTCACGGGACCAAGGGTCCTTCTGCCCGCGCAGGGAACACAAACCAACCAATGGGAACGAGGCTGAGCAGGGCCAGGGAAACCCCGTGTCTGTGCCCTCAGGGCCCCTCTCCCAGGGCTACACGGCAGGGGAGGGACCCCAACAGGCATGCTGTGGTTTGACATACTAATTTGAAGAGAAAACAAACCACCACAGTTAAGAAGGACGGAGATCAAAATGGGCTAATGCAAAAGAAGGAATGAGTGAGCTCATCTAACTGATGAAGCCCTCACACAGTTCAAAACTTAAAAAAGCAAATAATTGAACAAACATGCCTATTGGCATTCCTCAGAGAAGGCAGACAATAGTTTTTGTTACTAACTTTAACATTCTACTTGCTCCATAAAATATAGAGTGAAATACAGAGTGAAATATAAAGTGCAGCCTCAGCACTGAGAATGAGCATGAACTGAGAGATAAAGCTTCTAATACTTCAAGCTAACAATATGAAAAAAATAACCATCAGGTTTAAAGATCCCTTTGTGTTCACCAATTCTAAAGGTCTCTTGTGCAAATTCAAGACTTCAGACTTCAAACTTTGCAATATGAAACAATTTTAGAGATGATGAAAGATGAAGGAATTGGTTGTTCTTCCAACCCAGCTCTAGCCCATAATGATACCATATTTCAAAGGAATCTTTGAATGTGTGTGTTGTGCAACATATATCTGATTAATGTAGTAGTGTGTGATTTTTTTCTCCCTAAAAGTCACCCTGCCAATCATAGATAGAAAAGAACCGAACACAGATAAACACCTTATCTCTGTGGAGACTATTTAGTGTCATGGGTATCCCGATTTTTATACTCATTTGAGAACAAACAATAAGTTTACAACTCTCACTACTCTACTGGTGACTGTGCAGCACTTTTGTAGCACAAAGCACTAATTTAACCAGCCAGGGCAATATTTCTCCCACTGGGATAAGATAATTGGTATTATAATTTAATTAAGGATCTTAGAGTACAGCAAATAATGTAAAAGTACACCTTTACCTAATATTTCTAGATAGAAAGACAGAAGAAAAGTCAGATGAGGCAAAAAACCACCCCATAAACAGGTAGAATTGATGAAAAGAAGCATTCAAATTCATTTTCATTTAAAATTGACAAAATTCCTGGATTTATCAGGTTTTCAGCTACATAGGTCCAACTTGAAAAAAAATAAATAAAGCTTTCATCATGCTAGAATTATTTACTTTTGTTTTGCCATCTGCAACCTATTACAGTCTTTCTCTGTGCTACTTACTGAACTACATCTAATAATAAAAAAAAAGAATCACCTGCCTCTTTAATATATTTTCCATATCACATGCATTCCTAACCTCTGTTTGTAGAAGCTACTGTGCAAGTATGATGTCCCTTCATAACGATTATAGCTCGATTATCTGCTCCTAAAACAGATAGTTTTATTAAAAAACCACTGGATTTCAGGTAGAATAGGGGATGGATAATGTCCAAAGCTCACAATGTCAATTTTGCTTTCAACTTTGCTGATTAAAACCATTAAAGAGATTCTGCAGTGAAGATAATGGCAGAGATTTGTAGTGACAAAGCAGACCCAAAGAGCATTTATTGTAACAACTTTCAAAAGCTCACTTGGTGTACAAGACTAAAAAATGAGATGGCTCACAGAGGTAAGTACTTTAGATGCCATTTTGAAAATCATGCCTCCTTATAAATCAAAGTATGGCATGTTTCGCATTACAAAATTCATTTTACAGTTTGTTTTCGTTTTTAGTATCATGAAGAATAAGTTATTTCACAATGTCAGCATCACAAGTGCAGCCTCAATTAAAAACCCATAGAAAGAACTGCCACTAGAGATTCAGTCTCTAAATAAAGATATCATCAAATGAACATCTCTACACTTTGTCCTTTGATAACTAACCTCTTATATTGTAGAAAAGTTATAAAGATTTTGGATTCAGAGTATCCCAGTAACAAAGGGGGATCATTTGGTTTCACTATTTAAAGATATTACATAGCTGTCTTTCTGCATCTACCTAAGAACTTCCTAAACTGCAGGTGGATGAATGAGGGTGTACTACCACTGAGCCTGCTCCCACTGAAAACTACTTTAGCAAGTAAGAGTATTATCCTAGACACCCTCAGATGCTCTCTAGGCAATGCATGCTACTTGCAATTATAGAAGAGTGGCCTGAAGAGGCTGTTCAGCTTCTCACCAGTATCTTACCAGTACAGCACACTGAAGGTACTGTTGCAGAGAAACCTTAAGAATTGGGCTATTGAAAACCTCTACTAGGTTTTCACCCAAAATTATGCAATCTTAAACGCGTCTATGTAGTTTTATGAAATCTACTCTTTTTTATGAATTATGGTAACTTCCTTTTTGAAAAACCTACTCATTAGACTCATAGAGAATATACAAAATTCTCAGAGAAGCAGCACAGACCAGCTACTGAGAGTAGGCACCTAGTGAAAATGAACACTGAGGTTCCTGTCTTGGAGTTTTAGTAGTATGCAGTACAGATCAAGGAAAGTGCTGCTGCAGAAAATACATTACATTAACTTTGGAAACATTTTTGTTTAAGACAGCCTACTTTATGCATTTGTATGGTGTTCTGCCATGTGTAGAAATACAGAGGACAGAAGTTCAATGCTTCAAATTATGCTTCATTAGGAAGTTTTATGCCTGAACAATAATTCAAAAGATTCACAAGAGGATCTACCTTAGAGTAAGGTAAACATGAATGCACTTTACTAGTACTTACACATCCACAATGGTACACAAGACAGACAAAATACCAAACCAAACAAAATACTGCCCCAGTAGCTGGCTTCAAGGTACATATGGCTTGGGATTTTCATGATGTGGGAAAAGCTATTTTACTGTGCAAGGCAAAAAGGAGGCAACTACTTGAACCAGTTGTTTAATACCTGTCTTAAGCCTCTCTGGTATTTCTGAATAAATTATACACTTTTTCTTAGAACTAAAATTTTTAAAAAGTCAGAAAGGACAACAACAGTTATAAAAAATCCAGAGTATATACTCCAATAGATGAGAAGAATTCATGAACATGTGAATTTCTCAAAACTTTCTCAAAAACTGTCCATGCAGATTTGTGTCCTTTTTTGTGTAATTTTCATACATATATTGGTCAAAAGCACCATATTACTTAATAAAAACCAAGAAAAATATATATGTCTCAACCAAACACTGAGTGAGGTGGCTTAGAAGGTAGTAGTATTTCACTCTGAGAGTTACAATAAATGCATCTGGATTCCAAAACAGAAGTTTTAGAACTTCCACTCATTCAAAGTAACCCTTGGAGTGTACAGAAAGGGGAGGTAATTAATAACATCCAAACCAGGAGAATCAGAACTTTAATTTATACATTTTCAATTTAATGTGGTTTTTTTTTTTTAGTCCCCTTAAATATCACACAATTTGAATTGTTTCATAGAAAGAAGTTTGAGGTAATACAGCCTAACAATGGCAAATTATTCATCTGAAGGTGAGAACAGGGTGCTGAATGTGAATCATTATTCTCAGAGACCTAGTCTTCTGGATGTCCAGATTGTGCGCCTCTATGAGACCTCTCCTGTTCACAGGCAATGAAGTGTCCAGGAGCACATTAAATAAAAGTGAAAGTAGCTGAAGGTGAAAAGACAGAAACTGTAACAAGAATATGAACATAGACTACAGTTACTAGCAATGAATTCAATATACATTTGACCAGTAGCTAATAATAATAATGACACATCAACTAAGAAATATCTATTGTGTGGCTGTCTTTTGTTTGAAAGATTATTTAAATCAAGCAAAAATTTAATGTCTTTAGGAAAAGCTTTATTCTAGTCCACAAACTGCTGTTTTGTAAATTAAACTTCCACATGTGTTATTCTGATGAACTGACTTCACTAAATCCTTAAAATTATATTGAATTCCTACTTTGAAGTTTATCTAATCTTTTATAACACCTGAAGAAGCAACAAATGTAAAATATGTGGTTGGGATTTACTTCACTAACCCACTTGCATTAAACATATCTTTTCTGATCAAATCCTATATGTTTTACGTGCATCAAAAAATAATTACAGAAACATATTAATATCGCTAAGAGACTTGATATAGGCACTCTGAGGAATAGCATTACAGCCATAACTCAGGTCTTGTTATCTCTGGGAAAAAATAGATATTGTTACAGCAGTAAAAGTATACAGTATGTGTCTAAACAAGAGATGAATTTTAAATAAATCCCTTAAGAGGTCTCAAACATAATGAACTTAATGAAAATTAACACAGTGTGAAACAGAGCAGAAATGGAATCACAGACAGCATAAATCAGTGCTCAGGCTGGAAGTTCTTAAAAGCTTATATTATAATTTTGAAAACAATTATCTTAAGAGGTCTTACTAACAAAAAAGCAATAAAGCTATTATAGCCATCCTCTGGAGTGCTCCACTTCACCTTGTTATTAAATTGCTAAAACACAAATAATGCACTTTGGGCTAGATGACCTTCATATTCGTTAAGATGAACTCTCTCTGTTTTGAAGCAAGGTCACCAAGCAGGATTCAATTTAGGAACAAAGAGGTTAAGCAACTTAAACAATATGTTCAAATATAATGTCATTAAGGTAAGGATTAAGCTTAATTCTGAGTGTGCTGGTTTTAATACCAGCCCACAAATTAAACTTCAAATAAGCCACTCCCCTTCCCTTTTCAGTAAAGGAGGGACAAAAGAAGAGATTGTGTGTTGAGATAACAATTTACTGAAAGCACGAAGCAGTAGAATAAGGGACACACAATAACCACTGCAATATTATTAGCAAAGGCATACAAAAACAAGGTGGTTTTTTCCCACAGAAAAGGTGTTCACTACTGGGAACAAAAAAACCCCAAGATGGCAGCTGCTTCCCACAGGTCTGTGTGGCTTTCCCCAGACAAAGGCATACGGCAACTGTTCCCACATGTTGCTCATGTGGCAGTCAGGAACAAAAGCAAGATGCCAGGGGAGTTACTATGGCTAGCTATTTCCCACCCATCAGACCAAAACAATGAAAAGCCATGACATACAAACCTCGCGAAAGCTGGGCCATCCAAGTTGGGCTGTGCAGCTGCCCTGCTGGGCTCAGTTCTGTGCAGGTGTCTGCACTGCCATTTGTACCACTCCACCATGCTGGAGGTTGTTCCCACGTATTGCTGCCGCTTTTTCAACTGTTCTGCTGTGCTGCCTTTGGCTCAGCTTGGCTAGGCCCAGTTGAGGTCTCCTCTGATGGCTTGACAGGCTTGTCTGGGCTGGGGTTACCCCTGCCATCTGTCTGCCTGCAGCAGCCTCAGTGCTGGTGCTGTCAGTTCAGCACCCCTGTCAATGTGCACCTTCGCTGTTTTCCCCTTCAGCACTATATCCTGCAACCTGGTTCTGGAGAAAACAGGAGAGCAACTGGTGGTTGAGGCTGGGGACAGGGCCAAAGGGCCTGACTTTAACACTTCCCACTGGAGAGAGAGAAACAAAATGGTGCTGATTTCCATGGAGTGCTCTCACTTTCATCTCAAAACCATGCGTCCCGTCACTGATTAAGTGGTATAATATAACAACTTAGACACATCCACACCATACTAAACTGCACCCCTCTCTCTGCAACCAGGACATTTTCTACCCCTTATTCTATACCATGTACATTATGCCCAGATCTCATACTTTCCGAATATATACATATACATATATATACACCTATAACTATACACAAGCACAGCTATTATTTCTCTAATCAATGACCATCCTCCTACCTCAACCTTACTTTGTTGTATGGCAAAACTAGTCTTCAGGAGAATCTGGATTATCTTCTCCCTTTTCCCAAAAATGTCTGCTGGAGTTTTTTCTGGTGATGATAGTCTCCTGTCAGTCTCCACTCTCTGTAGGACCTACACACTGACCACATAGGACTATTAAAGGGTGAGTGAGCCTTGCTGGCCACTCCCTGGCTCTCCAGTTTGGGAATGATCTCATGGACGGGGTCACAGAGTCCTGGCTGGCATGGTGTTATCACCAGTGCACTGTTGTGGTAGCAATCGACACCTGTTGTTCTTTGACCCTCAGGAGTGCCACAGCAGAAGGGTCTCTGAGAGACCAGGTAAGATATTCAGCCGTCTAATATTCTCTGTCTCCACAGAGAATCACAGCTATCTCAAAAGCCCAATAATGCCGTTTTTGGGTCCTTGAAATACCCTTTCCTGAGGTACTCTCTGCCAAGGATTTATGGGGCCTCTGGGCCAGTCACAATGGGGTGGTTTTGCCATTCATTCCCAGTCATGGTTACTTCAGCTTCCAGTATAGTCAGCTGTTGGGATCCCCCTCTCACCCCAGAAATAGAGATGGATTCCGCCCCTACATATCTTGATGGCATCAGGGCACATTGTGCTCTAGGGTCAATTAAAGCCTTATATTCAAGGCACATTTATCTAAGAGTGGAGCCAATTGGAGGCCAAGCACGCAGTACTGCAGATGCTAAAAAAGCTGGCAGAGAAATTTTCCTATTTTTTACAGCCGCTTTTGAGTCTCCTTTCTCATGCAAGCTAGCTGAAAACAGTGTAGAGGGTTTTGTAAACCAAGACTTTATCTCACAGGTGCAAACTTGTTATGCACAGTCTTGTTTTCCACACTGAAGAAAATATTTTGAAATGGGTGTTGTAGCATTCAGCCAATCACTCTGGGAGGTGTATGGTCAAGCATCCAATAATGTTATACCACTCTTGTAAACAAAGATGTATAACTGAGTCTGTAATTAATGAAATAATCCCATTTTATCCTGGACTTTTGTGTTGTTCTTCACGCCATTCCTGTGGACAACAGCAACATCTGGTGACCCCGAGGTGAACTGCAACAGCAGCCAAAGAAGGTACGTGCGAGACTGCGACTGGTCCCCCCGCTCTGAGGCCGCGTGGAACTAGACTGAGAAATGGAACATAAATCCTCAAAAGAAAGAAAGTCTGTGATACAGATCGCAGGAGTTAATATAAGCGATGGGGAGCTCACTGCGTTATCTACCTGGTCTATCGGACATGGATATTTTACAGACTTTGATAATGTTTTGAACCCAGACACCTGGAGGGGACTGGGGGATGCCTTAATCCTCTCATTTTCAGTTGGTGACGCAGAGGTAGCCAATTTGATATGTACCTGGGGGACTTTACACAAAGTAATGCAAAAATGGACAAAAGGCAGAGAGGGAAAAGTCAAGCCAGGATCAGATGAATCTGAGTCTGGGGGCTTCCCTAGCTCGGATGGGGATGATGAGTTCTCTGAGGGGGGGCGGGACCCTGAGCGGTGCGGAAAGTTTGGTTGTCCAGCTCCCAATAGCCTCTCAGAGGAAGATGAAGGGTTTCTACCCCTGCCCCCAGAAATATATCCACTCCTCACTGGCAGGAGGATCGAGGTGCCTCCTGTCTTTTGCCCCTACTTTAGTTACCACAGTGGTATCTACCCTTCCTGTGGCCCTGCCGTTGTCATCTGCGGGAGGGGTGGGGGGAGTCATGGCTGCTGCCGCCGCGGTGCCAATATCTGGGATAGCACAATCAGCCGCACTGCTGCCACAAGTGGCACCCGTGCCATCAGCCCTGTACCCGGGCTCGGTGCAGCAACCTTGGTCGCCCGCGCCCATGTGTTTGGTGCTCTGTTGTTCCGCTCCGGGCCCTGTGGTGCTTGGGTACCATACACATGTCCCAACAGCTGGGAATTTTTTGGCTCAGGGGAGGAAGCAGCAGCGGCCATGCTCACTGCTATCTGACTCTCTTGGGGAACAAGTCTTGGCAGCTTTGCATGAGGTAAAGCAACAGCTTGCAGTGCAGCAGGAGGTGTTGCAACAGATTGTAGCGGCTGGATGCCTGCCAGATCTGGCAGCGGGGTCCATGGAGCTATGGGTGGCATCGGCCGTTCTGGCCGTGTGGCAGACTGTGGGGCTGGCAGACGCGCCGTCAGGATCAGCTGCGCGGCTGGGATCAGTCGTGCTGCCGGCACTGGACTTGTCCACAGAGCTGGGCGCGGGGCTGTCGGCTTTGGTGGCTGGGCAAAAATCCCTGCCCAGCCGAAAGTTGGCACCAATTTGACCTACAACATTTCAGGTGCCGGGTGTGGCCGCTGCTGCTTTGGCCTTAACAGGCATGGCTTCAGCCCCCGCTGCTCCACCCCCTGCAGCTCTGGCCGCTGCCGTTCCAGCCTCTGCTGCTCCACCCTCATCGGCCCTAGCCGCTGACATCACTATTCCGCCCACTGGCTCAGAGTTGGCATGCCAATCTCCTGGGAGATCATCCAGCACACCCTTGGATGATGATGCAAGTAGCGTGGCCATGGAAATGCCTGCTCTGTGGCAGGAATCCAGAGCAGCGCTCAGATGCAAGCAGCATTCAACACGCCGAGTCCGCAATTGTCCTTGGACCCTCCTGGACTGTAAAGTGACTGTCCATCCTAGAAATCTGAAACAGTTCTGGGAACAGGTTAAAAGGTGTGCATTGCAGGACGGGGACTAGGAGTTGCTAGAAAGAATTGGGATGCCTGGCAAGCAAATGGCACCTGAGCAGTCTGCTACCTTGTCCCAGAGAAGTGGTCAGGCAGATCAAAGCAATGTAATAATGCAGCAAAGTAGTGATGATACAGATGGAATATGTCCAGGCTTTCCATGTGCAGAAAGCCCTCCCTAACTCTGGTCAGGCTGACAAACATGAGTGTTTCACTTGGAAAGTGTTTCAGGATTTGCAAACTAAGGTTTCTCAGTATGGATTAAGTTCTCCTGAGGTCATGCAGATTATTAGAGTGCTGAATACTGACCTGGTCTCTCCATTTGATATTAAGCATTTAGATCAGACGCTATTTCAACCTGTACAATATTCAGTTTTTGAAGCCAACTGGAGACGGATGGCTGAGAAGGCTGTAGCTGGGAATATGCAATTGCTCAAACTGATCCCGGCCGTCTAGTTCCTGTGGATGCTTTCATGGGAATCAATAACTGTTGGGACCCTGGTGTTCAGGCTACCTGCCTTCCTCAAATCCTGGAACAGATTCAGAAGGTTGGTATCGCAGCCCTGATAAAAAGTTTAGATACAGCTGCTCCAAAGACATGATATGTAAAAATATCTCAGGGGCAGAAAGAGAACTTTTTATTTTTTGTGGAAAAGATTGCTGCAGCCCTGGAAAAGCAGGTTGAAGATGAGATCATGGGGCAGCTGTTGTGCAGACAGCTAGCAAGAGATAATGCTAATGATGAGTGCAGAAGGATCATAGATGCTCTGCCTGGAGAACCCACAATAACACCAATGGTTGATGCCTGTGCTAAGGTGGGATCTGGAGAGCATAAATCTGCTTTAGCAGCAGTTCTAAGACCTCTTCAATTAAATTCTGGTGGACAAAAGACACCTAAGATTGAGAGCACACACAAACAGCTTAAATGAAGGAACAGAAACAAGGAGAACAGGTGAGTTGTTCAATGCAAAAGATGTGGCAGGCCAGGTCATTCTTCAGACTACTGCCAGTCTATCTATCATGCCAATGGTCAACCTCTGATATGTACAGGGAACTTGACCAGGAATGCAAAGGGGAGTCAAATATTTCCTCAGGGCATAGCTCCTCTGAGACAGGCCTACTCAGCCAGCTTAGAGCTGGCACCCAGGGATTGGCCGGCATGGATGTGCATGCAGTAGCAACAGTCAACTTAAAATATTGGTGGGGGGTGGGGGGGGGGGGGGAGAGAAGAATCTGAGTGGCAGGTGCTGGAAGGCCACGAGTCAGGTTCAGCCCAGCTGGCTGAACTAAGGGCTGTTGCCATGGCTTTTCTCAGGTTCCTTTGAATTTGGTCACTGATTCTGCCTACAGAGCCAGTAACAGTGTTGGGTTATATCTGCTATAACCCAACGCTTAGGTTGTTCACTTTTGAAAGAAGTGAATAATGCAGCTCTGTTTTCACTATTGAAGGCCTTGTGGAGTGCAATTCAAGCTCTAGTGCATCCACATTACATTTTCCATATTTGAAGCCACACTAATTTGCCAGGTTTCATAACAGAAGGCAATGCCAGGGCTGACATGCTAGCTAACCCTGCGTGGGTAGTGCCTCAGCCTGACAAAACTGCACAAGCTAAAGCATTGCACAATTTCTTCCATCAAAGTGCGCATACCTTGCAGAAGCAGTTTCATTTGATGCCAGCTGAGGCTCAGGACATTGTCAGTGCTTGTGCTGGCTGTCACAGACTCGCTGAACCTCTGCCATCAGGGGTAAACCCTAGAGGCCTACAAGCCTTGCAGCTTTGGCAGACAGATGTAACACACATTCCTGAATTTGGCTGATTTAAGTATGTGCACGTGTTTATTGACACTTTCTCCTCAGCTACATGGGCATCTGCTCATACTGGGGAGAAAGGTCACGATGCCATCGCCCATTGGAAACTCGCTTTCGTGATTTTGGGTGTACCTTCTTCTGCGCAAACCGATAATGGCCCTGCCTATGGCTCTCAGAAGAGGCGGGAGTTTCTGCACCTATGGGGTGTAGATCATACTTTGGGTATTCCGCATTCTCCTACTGGCCAAGCCATTGTTGAACACGCTCACGGTACTTTGAAGAGTGTTCTGGAGAAACAAAAAGGGGAATGCATGGAGAAACCCCACAGAGCTGACTAGAAAAATGTTATATACAATTAATCACCTTACAGTGCCACCAAATTTAAACAATCTTGTTATTTTGAATAATTTTCTCTCATTGCAGTCTGCAGGCAAGATGCACCTGCCTCGAGCAAAAGTCTGGGTATGGGACCTCCTCACTAAGAAGTGGGACGGCCCTCATGAGATCATTGCTTGGGGTTGTGGGTATGCTTGCATTTCCACAGATATTGGGGTATGATGGCTACCTGCAAGATGCATTCGCCCTGACCTGTGGCACCAGAAGTAGAACAGGCGACCTCCAAGGCAACCTTCAGATGATGACCAGAATGCAGATCATTCATCGAATGATCCCTCTGATGATGACCAAGATGTCGACCATCAGCCTGGTCCTTCTACAAGCAGAGACTGAATTTCAGAGACTGAATTTCAAGTTTCTTATGTTATGGAGTCAGAACGTTATGCAGAATGTTAGAGCCCTTAAGGCCATTCAGAATTAGTAACTGATGTAGAGCCCTTAAAGCCATTCAGAATTAATGATTGCACGTATAGCTGGATTTGCTAGATGTATCTCCCATGATATTGCTGGAGAATCTCTCTGCCTACTCTAAATCAGTATCTGATTTGGATTTAGTTTGGTAACAGCCATTACCAAACAGATCCTTCATGCTGTGTTTGTTCTCCTTGCTGCAAGGGATCCCACAGAGGATTACAAACATTACCTTTTTGGTCTTTAAAACAAAAAGGGGGAATTGTAGATGCTAAAAAAGCTGGCAGAGAAATTTTCCTATTTTTTACAGCCGCTTGTGAAAGTATCCTTTCTCATGCAAGCTAGCTGAAAACAGCGTAGAGGGTTTTGTAAACCAAGACTTTATCTCACAGGTGCAAACTTGTTATGCACAGTCTTGTTTTCCACACTGAAGAAAATATTTTGAAATGGGTGTTGTAGCATTCAGCCAATCACCCTGGTAGGTGTATGGTCAAGCACCCAATAATGTTATACCACTCTTGCGAACAAAGATATATAAATGAGTCTGTAATTAATGAAATAATCCCATTTTATCCTGGACTTTTGTGTTGTTTTTCACACCATCCCTGCAGACAACAGCGACACAGTACTGTTTAACTTCTCCTCCACAATATCTAAGAGTTTATCATATCTTTTGTTTACTTTTGCCTAATTTCTTATTTATAATTTTATTTTCCTTTTCAAAAGTCTCTTGTGCTAGTAACACAACAAATTTCTTTTAAAGTGTTTTTCTTAATCTTCTGTTTATTTGCATATATGCATTATTTTATTGGCAGATAGAGAAGATTAAAGTATTTAAGATTTTGAATTTTCCTTTGCAAAAATCATTCAAGATTTTCCCCATAATTTGTTTATTCAGACATGATAAAAATATGAGATTGTTATTCATTTGTTCCTATGCAATTTTCCTAGCTGTGCATGTTCCTTGCTAGAATAATTTTATACATTAAAATGTTCTAGCATATGTTAGTAGGCAGCTCCCCCATTGCTACATTTTAACTTCATTTAAAGCAATTTTTTGGCAAATGGAGTGACTACAAATTCCCATGCAAGTTCCTCAAATCCATTCAGTGTAGCACAATTCTGGGCCATATTCAGACCTGTACGAGTCTAAAGGTACAATTCCCTTGAAGTCAGTACATTTTCATTATAAATTATTCAGCTCTCTTTTTCCCCACTCAGTGACAAATCAATGACTACCATTTCACCACTTAATTACCTTTATCATCTAAAATATTCTGCATTCTACACAAATATTTAAACAGCTCTTTCTGTTGAAGAAGCAAAATATAATATAAAAAGATTTTACTCTCCTGTGCTGTCAAATCTGGCACCTTTCAAAAAGCTCTATAATGATACATCCACTTAAAGTGAATTAGATCACCAAGAACCCAACATAATACAATGAAAAAAAATCCAAACTATTTTGGGTTCTCTGTACTTGTACATCTAGCTCTCCTAGCTGAGATATAATAACCCCACAGAAAATGTATTCTATGTCTCTCCTGTTCATTTTATTCCTGCTATGGTTATCTCTGAAAAGTATCTTAAATCAGTCTCAGTACACTGAAATTTGTTACTGAATATAGCACTTTAGTGAATGCATCATAGTTGTGGTTTTAAATACTACGAACAACAAATATCAGATCACTTTATATTCCTTAGAGTGCTATGCACATTTCTAGTAGAAAATAAGATGCCACCTGCCCAATTAAAAAAAAAACAAAAAACCAGCAAAAAACCAATGAAAGCATCCATCTTCTATTTCTAACAATAAAAAATGGATCATATTAAGTTTTCGGCTACTTTCAGCATAAAGTTGTCATGTATGAATCATATTAATGAAACCAGTCTTTCTGAGATTCTTTTTGTTCTGGGTTTTTAGGGAGTACCCTCTGTATAAAACCTACTCTTCAAATGAAAAATAAAATCCTACCAATATCTAGAATTTAAATGAATGCTGATGTAAAGTCACATCTAGCAGGACTGGGTTTGATTTTAGTTACTGAACACCCCAACTTCTTCATTGCACTCTACTATGTCCCAGTGTACCATTTTAGGAAATAGCATACTTAAATGATTTTAACTCAAATATCTATGTCTAAGAAAACAACAATGTGTTCACAGTGGGATTTAAATACGTTAGACTATTGTCCTTAGAGAGATTTAATCTGTGTAATGCAGGTGCAGTGCATCCTCCCTTTATTTTACTCCAAAGTTTAAATGTTTCCTCTAGAGTTTTAACATTATTGTGGCATCAATTTCGAACAAATATAAAGTACCCTAGCTTAAAAAAAAATGGATTAATATAAGGCATAATGCTAAAGTATGCGTCAAGTGTAACCTTTATAACTTTGCTTGTCAGGTTTTTCCATTAGAGACCTCATAAGCAGCCCCTGCATATCAGTCACAGTGTACCCTGACAGGTTTAACCTTCCCAAGTGGCTGAATACACCATCTTCACTGCAGCCTATTGACCAAAGCAATAAGCCATTCTGTATAGTGTATTAAAGTCATTTTCCACATGCTACCTCAGCACGACCCATTGTTCATGCTGGCTCCTGCTGACCATGAAAACCTGCACTCCACACTAAATTGCTACACTTTACACCGTTACACCAGTTAAGCAGTAAGCCCCCTACTGAATTGTTTTTTTCTCTTCATAGACTAAAAAGCACAGTGATTATCACAAATGCTCAAGATGTGATTTTAGACTGCAAATAATAAAAACCAACCCTGCAAATAATTTAAACACTTAAAATATATGCTGACTGTGGAAACTTTATTTTTGTTATAATTCACCAATCCTTTGTTCATAGATATCTAAGGGTGGCAGGCCATCTGTGCAAGCCTGAGCAGCCCTGGGCACTCTGTGTCAAAGGTTGCATTTCAGCCCCATGAAATTCACGCCGTCTCTGCTGAAATCAGCTTTGTTGCTAGACCCTGTGACAAATGAGTCCAATCTAGGCTGAATGCCCTTGACTTGACCCTGGCCAGTGAAAACAATAGGGCAGACTCAGCCAGTGGAAAAGATGTTCTGCACTAATGAACCCAGCGGTGGCCACAGGTCAGTTAAAAAAGAGGGGATAATGTTCAATCTTTTCAGGTGCACATTTATAATGAGAGAAGCACACAGTCCCTTTCAGGATGGAGCACATATAACAAAGAAAGTATTTGTACACTCATCAAGGCTAATGGACCCTGAGGGTGCTATAGGAATATGTTTTTAATTTAATCTTTATTGAATGACCTTACACACTTCATTTTCTCTGCACGGCACCATGAAATGGACACACTCTCACTAAGTTCAGTGCTGAAAACAGATGAATATATAAATGACCATTGCCTGCTGGGTATGCAGATTAATTTTCTTCCCTTATTTTCACCTTTGTCTACCCTGCTGCTTACTCCCAACACAATTTCTTATGGCAATATTTCTGCTATAAAGACTTTTTTTTTGCTGCCTACCGTTACTGTACCATTTTCAGTGTGGGATACTGAGAGGAGAAAGGGTGTCTGGTACATGTATGTTTAAAGAATTTTTCATCACATGTTTCTCTTGCTGGTCAGAGAGAGAAGTCTTTCCCCTGCTTCACCATGGGGCTCCTCCCATGGGAGATGACTCTCCATGAACTTCTTTATTGTGAGTCCATCCCACGGGCAACAGTCCTCCACAAACTGCTGCAACATGGCTCACTCTTGCATGGGGTGCTGTCCTTCAAGGACAGGCTTCTCCAGTGTGAGGTCCTCTCTCCACAGGCCTCCCACAGGGTAACAGACTTCTCAGGCATCCACCTGCTCCAGTGTGAGTCTCCTCCATGGGCTGCAGGTGGATCTCTGCTTCCCCATGGATCTCCATGGGCTGAAGGGGCACAGCTGCTTCACCATGGTCTTCACTCTGGGCTGCAGGAGAATCCCAGCTCAGGCACCTTGAGCACCTTCTCCCCCTCCTTCTCCACTGACTTTTGTGTCTGCAGTAGTTCCTCTCACATATTCACAACCAACTGTTTTCTGGCCGCAATTACACCTGCGTAATAACAGGGCTTTTTTCTCCTTCTTAAATCTATTATCACAGAGGCATTACCACAGTTTCTAATGTGCCCAGCCTTGGCCTGTAGCACATCTGTCTTTGGAGCTGGGGATTGTCTCTGCTGGACATGGAGGAAGCTTCTGACAACTTCTCGCAGAAGCTACCATTGTAGCCCCTCCCCCCACCAAAGCCTGGCCGTGCAAACCCAAGAAAGAATATGGCCTTTCTCTAGCTGCTCTTCCTAAGCCATCCTGTTGTTGCAAAGGGAAGCCTCTTATCTCTCAATGCTTCAGCGCAGACCACAGACATATTTTGGATTTTTAAATGAATGACTGTGAATGCACCTACACCAGGCCCTACTTCTTCCTATACTCGGTTAATAATTTTATTGCAGCTCTGTTTCCTGCTATGCTCCATTGCAGTCTGGTTTGAATTCAAACATAAATCAAGTTTGTGCAGACTTCATCGGGGGCAACTCATAGAACCTAAGCCTCAGTTTCCCTGTATATATTATTACCAACACATGAAGAAGGACAAACCCTTGTCCTAAACTGAAGCATGCCCTGAAAAAGTCTTCCATGAATTCAAAACACAGTAGCTAACAGAGGTTGCATAGAAACTTGCAGATTATACTGGGATCATAGCTTTATTTTCCTATAAAAAAGTTTAATTGGTATTGAAAGGTGCTGAGAAAAAATACTAGATTTTCTTATGCAATTCCAGGACCCAAGTCCTTCAAACAATCTACTCTCAATACAGCCTCTTATGCTAATTTCTTGCATGAAAACCAATCAATGTAAAAGCCACCTGAGCTCCTGCTCAGAAAACTACATTCCGCTATGCAATCAAAAGAGGTTCTACTTGCAAAAGAATGGACAAATAAAGGTCAATAAAGTCTGCTTTCTTACAAAAAATAACATCTGCACTTCCCTTTTCTATAAAAGAAGGAGATGACTGGAAGTCTCGATTAAGAAGATTGATTACTTATCATTTTACAATGATGCCTAAGGATCCAGTCAAGTCCCATTTCTTTAAGTACTCTGTGAACACAGTGATACAAAAGACAGTTCATACCTCGAAAGATTTACAGACTGAAGGAACAAGAAAAATAGATAGGAAAAAAATGCAGAAGTACAGCTACATGAAGGAACTTACTGAAAGTGACCCACTAGACTAATAATAATTACTAGAATATAAAGGTCAGTGGGACTAGGGCAATGATCACCCCCCTGCACTCAGCGCTGGCACAGCTGCACCAGTTCAGTTCAGTTTTGGGTTTCTCATGGCAAGGAAGACATTGAGGTGCTGGAGCCAGTCCAAAGAAGGGCAATGGAGCTGGGGAAGGGTCTGGATCACAAGCATGACCAGTTGCTGCTGAGAGAGCTGAGGATGTTTAGCCTGGAGAAAAGGAGGCTCAGAAGAGATCTTTTTTTTGCGTTTGTTTAAGCAGACCGTTCAAATGAGTGCTCAAGCAGGAAACAAGATCTTCACTTTTGCATAATACACAGGGTTTATGATGGTCCCTTAAATAATCAAAAGAATTTACACAACTAAAATAAGAATTTTAACACTGAGGAAAAGGTCACTGAGGTAGAGATAAATCTGGATCTTGTGTGTAGAAATGGTAATTAAAGCCATGAAAGCAGATGAGGTCGTTGAGAAGGACATATAAAAGGTTGCAAGCCAACATGGCCACACAACCTCGCTGACCTCAATGCTAAGCAAGTTGCTGCAGAAATCAATGATTTCAGAGTTCTGTAGTCCCACCAAAGCATATGTCTCTTATTACGAAAAGAAAGCAGTTTTACTGCTTCCACACTCATACAGCCAAATGCTAACCCCCACCCTGATCAAAAAAAAAAAGGACCAAATGGCAGGAATATGACATTAAACCCAGTGCAATAATAATAATTAGAGAAACTTGCAGAAAAGTGAAGACACAGAAGCAGACCTTTGACCTACTCTTAAAGCATTGCCAAAACTATAGCAGTGCTCTGGAGCAAGAAAGAAAGGATTTGTACATTTAAGATGCTGAAGTGCCTTAGCAGATGAGCATCAGAGCCAAAAATGGGGCAAATTTGTTCGGCGTTAAATTGCTTTTAAAAGTAACTCTTCAAAACAAAGTTTATTGTACAGTAAATATACTTAACATTCTTTGATACAATGAGAAATTCAAAATTTCCTGTTGTTTTGCTATGCAGTTTGATTATATCATCATTCACAATACACAGATTACTTTGTGCTGTGACAGCCAGAGTCAAACTTGTCTATGGCTGTGTCTTAGAAGCTCACAGTATGTTATTATTAAATCGCATGGATGAAAATGAAGCCTGTTATTTCTACAGCTAAATGGTGCATTTGAATATGTGGACTCAGATTGAAATTGTGTGACTTTTACAATACAAAAAATAAAAGACTCATTTTTTGGCCATTTCTCTATAAGTGCTTACTTAGTTGTGTTTCAGTTCTGTAATTTTTTTTACTTTTCTGAGTAAACCAGGATGCACAGTCTATGAAGCAAGAAAAGATTCAGTCTAAGTTAAGATGTTGGTCATGGTCAGATAAGAGACACTTGGTACATGCATTTATTTTACAGTCCTGAGAACATAATTGATTTCTACCCATGTATATACAAAGACATAAATTGATAAAAGGATATTAGAAGGGAATATAAATCAGATACCTAATTTATAATTGGCTTTCAACAAAATTTGTTAATCTCTTTCTCTTTATCTCCCTTAAATTTATGATTGCACTTTCTGACCAACTGAAATATCATTCCTTTTTCCATAACGGATGGGCAATTCCTATCACTTACTTTTAGTTCTACATGAAGTAAACACCACAGTCACTGCTGCTGCAGGATTTTTTGTCTTGTTCATTCATGTCCAAATATTCACATTAGTATAAGAATCATTCAAATATAAGATAACTAATCTTAAATAGGTATCATTATGACCAAATCTTGGAGGTAGTATTGGAAATTTTAAGTCCCTGAAACTTTTCAGTACTTTTGATGATAATTTAATTTGTTCTTTATAATTAACTGATTTTGCTTTGAAACATAATGATGAATTTTAATTAATATGCCTAAAATTTACATGCTAACTTTATACTTCTTTGCATAATCCTTGTTTTCCCCAATAAAAAAAAGAAAAAGAGAAAAAGAGAAAAAGAGAAGGAAAAAGAGAAGGAAAAAGAGAAGGAAAAAGAGAAGGAAAAAGAGAAGGAAAAAGAGAAGGAAAAAGAGAAGGAAAAAGAGAAGGAAAAAGAGAAGGAAAAAGAGAAGGAAAAAGAGAAGGAAAAAGAGAAGGAAAAAGAGAAGGAAAAAGAGAAGGAGAAGGAGAAGGAGAAGGAGAAGGAGAAGGAGAAGGAGAAGGAGAAGGAAAAGGAAAAGGAAAAGGAAAAGGAAAAGGAAAAGGAAAAGGAAAAGGAAAAGGAAAAGGAAAAGGAAAAGGAAAAAGAAAAGGGAAAAGAAAAGGGAAAAGAAAAGGGAAAAGAAAAGGGAAAAGGAAAAGGAAAAGGAAAAGGAAAAGGAAAAGGAAAAGGAAAAGGAAAAGGAAAAGGAAAAGGAAAAGGAAAAGGAAAAGGAAAAGGAAAAGGAAAAGGAAAAGGAAAAGGAAAAAGAAAAGGAAAAAGAAAAGGAAAAAGAAAAGGAAAAAAGAAAAGGAAAAAAGAAAAAAGAAAAGGAAAAAGAAAAGGAAAAAAGAAAAGGAAAAAAGAAAAAAGGAAAAAGGAAAAAGGAGAAAGAGAAAGAAAGAGAGAAAGAGAAAGAGAAAGAGAAAGAGAAAGAGAAAGAGAAAGAAAAAAGAGAAAAAGAAAAAGAGAAAAAGAGAAAAAGAGAAAAAGAGAAAAAGAGAAAAAGAGAAAAAGAGAAAAAGAGAAAAAGAGAAAAAGAGAAAAAGAGAGAAAGAGAGAAAAAGAAAAAAGAAAACTATATCTATTAAATCTTCCCAAGGTCATTGCCCTGTGTCTTTTTCTGCTCCTCAACAAAGTACTCATTTTTCTTAGCTTCCTGTCAGTATACCATGATATCCTTCACATCTGCCTGTGCCTTTGCTTTTATTAACAGAAAATACAGCCATAGCTTTAGTGTCATGTGTACTATAAAGACAGGATTTTCAAGAGATTTGACAACTCTCATATTTTCCGAAGTATTCTCTATGTAACACAGAAACCGTTTATTACTGCTAAGTAGTGACTGTCTCTCCAGCTTGAATAATGAAGTCCTCTAGGTCAGTATTTTCTACAAGGATGCTAACAGGAATTTAAGGAAGAATTCCTCTGCAGTCCAGCACTAAAACAATGGATGTCATAATAGAAATCTATGTATTATCAATCTTAGATGCCACTATAATCAATCTAATTCTTTGGGCAATGAAAATACAATATGTTACTTTGTTAAACCAAGAATTTTCTTTTTCTAAAATGTTTATTAAAAAAATACTAAAATTATTTATAGAGACCAGCTCTGCTGTGCAAGGTAGGATAAATTTAACCTTCTATGAACAGTACTTTCAGCTGCAGGAGATTTACCTTTGTTACCTGTAAAAGAAATTTCCACAAGGTGCAGCAACAGAGTTTTTGAGAATTATAGAGCACCCAAGCAAAACATTAAGACATTTCAGTGTTTCACAGTATTTTTCCCATACAAAAATCCCAAATTTACATAAAATAAAAGATTAGTCATCATTAACTAATATACAAAATGTTTTTATTTCTATCCCAAAATGACACAGTTCTTGAAACAAGACCTTTTATTAGGTAATTTTCAGAAAATTATGGAATACAAAACATGAGAATTAGCTTTTGTACAAATAATTAGAACATAACTGGTGCAATTTTAACAGAAGATGCTGTAAGCAATGCCCACCATAGACATTGAATCAGAAATACACCAACCTTGCAAACACTTAAAATAATGAAAAATCTTTTTCATATGAGTAATCCTACTAAATTCAATTATGCATATACTTCAGCCTTTTTATTTTTTTTTTCATCTTGGAGGATATAGAGGTTTTGAATATCAGTTGTTAAATGTGTTTGATATACTTGCTACGTTTCAGATCACTTTATTTTAGTAACATAAGAACTGTACTACTGCAGAACAGAAAACAAAAATATTGATCACAATCCCTTAGCTTTTTGCTTGTATGCTATTTGGACTTGTTCTATATCTGTGCTAAAGAAAACCAAAATGTACAATAGTTAGTCATAAAATGGATTCCAAGGTCAAAATTAAATTTATAATTCAGCATTGAAGTCAACTACTGTTTCTAGTTTTAATTATATGGGGCAGTGTAAAAAGAGTGCTAAAATCAAACAATAATTAAAACCATTTTGAAACAAATGTACTGAATGAGTCTTACTGAAATAGCATCTAAAAACATCATTTGCATGCTTTTAAGTCTAAGCCTGGTGTATTTGCACAGCATTCTCTCCTGCATGATTCATATTCAGGAGCCAGATTGTCCTCCCAGTGCAATATAAATAGGTTCTTCAATTATCGTCAGCCTGTAAACAGGACTGGAAGAAAAACTTATACGTGGAATAGGAGGAGAACTGAGAATACAGGAGAGAGGGGATGGTCATTGGGTTTCTTTTGCAAGATCCACTCCAACTACACCATTTCTGACCACAGTGTAAAGCTGTTCTAGTGTTTCAGAGAATAAAGATTTGTTCTATTTGCTTGTAGGCTCTACTAATCATAGAATAAAGACCCATAGCAAAGTCTCAGTTTCCAAGGTTCTTTACATTGCTTCCTCCATATTTCTTTTTGGTCATATTCTTCCCCAAGCAGACCCATTCAGGGCTAAACTCTATTAATATTAACATCACTAATATTAAATATACCACAACTACATGTGAAAATCTAGTGCCCTTCTGAGTAACTATACAGAGGAGCAGCTATTCCTCCTTTCTCAGAGTAAGAAGCATTAATTAATACTAAGACCAAGAGAAAAAAATCCTTGACATTAGCTTATTTTTTGATCTTTAAAGTGCATTACAAACTTAACTAATCTCCCCAGTACCTCATTCACGTCACTTGTGCTGTACAGATGTGCAAATTGACCTGTGGAACTTGAGGGACTCACCTAAGAGTACAGAATAAATATGTATCTTAATCAGGGTTAGATTTCAGAAGCCTCCTGCTTGAGCGTCTGTTCATATTTTGATGCTTTTCAGTATGAATAAATTATAGGTTTTCAAGAAAATATGTGAGTGAATGAATAAGTTATAGGGAGACATGATCATAGCCAAGTCCTGACTCATCCCCAAGGCTTGCTCATTTCTACATAGTACACTTTCAAGAGTCATGATATCTCAGAACAAATTTTAAAGGTGAACTATTGAGAAAATTCAGGTTCTCCATAGGACCATGAAGGAAAACCTGTGTGTAGTATCCTCTTGCCAATTGACTCTACAACCAATTTAATTTGGAGGCATAGGGTTTTCTTCTCTATTTTGTGTTTCTGAAGGAACTACATCTGCAGAAGATTAGGCTTACAGAAACTGCATGTGCATATGGGTTTGAAATGCAGAGCAAATGGACACAAGCACATTGGGCACCTACATTGATGAATACATGCTCATTCTACAGGAAATTCAAGTGGTTAAAGCAGTAGCGTTTGGTTGAAGTTCTTGTTCATCTAAAGATAATCAAGTGTGCTGAGATCACTGCAAAACTGAAGGCTGAAAAATAAACAAAGAAACAGTCTGCTTGCTTCCTAACATAGAAACACACGAACATTTTGTAAATAACTTCGGATTAATTTTTTTTTCTCTTTACAGCACAAATGTCCTAGCAAAAAACCTCCAAATTCTCCTCTCTGTTTTCCAGATCTTAAGTGGTCTCTTTTGACAGACACAAGGAATATTTTCTCTTCTCAAGGAACAGATCTTTGGGTGGACATAAAAAGGTTTCTTTCTCTGATGAAAATTATCCAAATACTCCCAAACTAAAATCCACAATGTAATGGTGTCATTTGCTTTTGCAAAACACAGGTTAGAAATCTGTACTTTTCTGCCACTTTGTCAGTTCTGGAAAATTTGAATTTACATGCATAGTTTGTAATTGTTTGATTTAAAATAGCCATCTCCTCTACCAGGCGGGGTACAGTGGGCTACTGACTCTTCAGACAAGAGCTACAAGAGGGACATTGACTCAGAGGTTACTAAAATACCCAAAGCAATAATAAAAGTATCACACAAGAATTAACAAAATGAGACAGAGACCATTATATTTCATAGGAAATTTTATAAGGTACTTCTAATCAAAGACTCCATTAAGTAAATTTCAGGCTGCCTGATTCCTGAGGTAGAAAAAGTCACATGGAATTAATTTTAGTTATTTATAAAACATCATTTAACTGTAACATGGTATGTATAATTAGATACTGTGCTTTTGTTTTCTTCAAATATATAGTTTCCAAGAGCTATAAGACCCTAAATATTTCACAATATAATGTAATGCTATTTTGTAAGGACTATTTAAAAAAAAAAGAAAAAAACCCCCAAAATGTTGATTCAAAACTTTTGTAAAAGCATCTACCATGTTGTAACCACAATTACAATGCAGTAGATAACATAACTTATCTGTCAGGTTCTTTCATGAGGAGGGAGATGGGAATATTTTATTATCATAGTAGGTTAGGATGATGATGACAACATTATTAGTACAAGAACTGGGAAAAAAACCCTTTTTTGTCTAAATATTGTACTGTTTTCTGATATCTGTGTAGTAGAAACAATATAGTACAAATAATAGGGAAGGAGAAACACATAGAGTGGCTATTTAATTCTTCTCCTTGCACTTTGTCAGACTACCCCTCTGTCTGGGGTTAATGTTACATTTTGTTTTCCATATCAAAGGCTATGTTTTTAAAAAGGTTTACCCTTTAGAACCAAGACAAACTTTGGAGCATCTCCCAGTGGATACAGGTATTATTGCTGTCTTGCTTTAGTCCTGCCTATTCACATTCCATGTGTGATCTTTGATGGAAAACAGAAAAAAAGGCATTAGTCCACAGAACTACTCTGTGCTTTTTATGTTAGATTGAACAATTGTGCATCCATAGGTAATAAAGAAAAAGGATGCACTCAAGACACTTCTCACTTATGTTTTCTCTCTGCTCAAAGATATATTTTTTTTCATCATTATCAATATTAAGATCAGATTCTGATCTTATTTAAACTAGTGCAATATGGAAGAATCCTACTCTCTTCATTTCATAGCTTGTCTTCCTACTTGCCATAATTTTCTAATGCTTCAAATTGTTCTATAATATTAAAATATTTTAAATAGAAAGTTAGGTCACACATAAGTTAGATCTAATGTATAATTTCAGCATCTGGCCTTTATTCATATATACTGTAACCATTTATGTAAAATTTCATCTACAATAAAATTTAGTCTAAGAAAAATATATATCACGGTATTATTCTAAATTGCAATTGATAGTAATTACAAACTGAAGAAAGAATAGAAGACGTAATCATGCAAGAATATCTCCATTGCCTCAAGATATGTAAGAGCAACTAATATGTCAGCCTGGCTCTTGTAAATGCACTAGCTACAGCTCTTTTCATTACACACTCATATGATCTAATTTTGTCACAGGCCTTGACTAACCTGGAACAGACACTGTAGCTCAGATCACAATACATTGCAGTTCAGTGCAAAATATTTTTCTAAATAGGAAGAAAGGAAAGAAGAATGCATATTAGAGGGAGTACTTGGTTAGCTGCTTGCAGTGTTCACTTTCAATGAATGTCAGAAGAAATAATACAAAATTATTTGTAGTCAGATAGGTACTGAAGAAAATATCTGAATTGGAACACTGACCACAAAATGTGTAATAATTTAAATACGTTGTATATTAATATTACATATATTATTAGTCTTACATTCTGACTGTGTTTGAAATTGGTTGCAATGGAACGAATTGTACCTTGGTTCAGTCAAGGGGTACCGGGTACAAAAATCCAATGAGAAAAGCTTGAATGTAATCAATGGCATGTTTTATACCCTTGTTTATTTTCCTTTTTTCCCTTTGTTGGGAGTCAATGTGATTTTGGAATATAATAACTGATTTTTAGATATAAGTAAAATGCTTAGTAATCTTATTGATGAACGATATTTCAGTAATCATCTTGTTGATGAGCAATATCTCACTTGTTGTGAAGTTATAATTTGTGGGACCAGGAAAAGGCTGAGTGCTGAGATTCCCACTACTGCCCAGTTTGAACTGATTGAATCCCCAAAATGCTCCCCACCCCAGCACTGCTGGTCCAAACCAGGCAGCAGTCTCATCTCTTGTCAAGAAATAGCCAGAGCTGGGAATGAGATTCCTTCTCTTTGGCTTTTTAATTACTTACTGTATCTGAGCACTCAAAATGTTCCAAGGATTCTTGGTTAAGTACTGTTTTACTGTCTTCTCTATTTGCTGGAATTATATAGAGAGATTCAGAAGAGTCAGAAGAAAGAAATTTGAAACTTTATGGACTTTCTACCTTTATCTTTTAAATCTATTTAACAGATTTAATTTTCCTTTTATTTGACCTTAAAAAATGAGAATTAAGGGTATAAGCAAAAAAAGGAAGTTTTTAGCAGAAATTTGCAAGGTAAATATGTACACTGGACTTGTATCCAGCAGAGTCCTTGTCTCTTGTGGATCTCTATTCATTTTTACTAGAGTAGAGTTGGAAGGTACCTGTACATGAACAGAGGAAATGAAGAAAAAGTACCTTTAGTAGGTTATTATTGCTTAAAATAATATAAATTTTGGTAAATTCGTTAAATAAACATGGTCATGAAATGTATGTAACATTTCTTTTAAAAATCAGTATATGCATTCTAAACCCTAGCAGCTGAACACACACAAAACTTATACTTACAATTTTCATTTTTTCTTTAGACTTTCAGCTTTTCCAAATAGTATTTTAGTAAATATGGCAACTGATAGAAGCAAACTTTACCCAGGAAATAAATAATTTAACTGAAAGTATTATAATAATAGGAAGAATTACAAGAATCTGATGAACTGTAATGGACTATTATTGATTAAGCAAAAATATTTTTCCTTAAGAATAATCTATTTTTTTTAAATTGAACTCTTTATGGTGAAAATGAAGGTAGTTATTTCAGATTAAGAAATAAACAGGGAACTCTGCCACACTTTTGGAAATGAATTCTCAGCATTCCACATAATAATTTTTCCACTAAGTAGCTTTTATTGAGGACTAGATCCCTTACAAACGTCCCTATCACACATTAAACTGAATTTTTAACTGTATGTTTAGAAAAAATTTGAAACATTTGATTGCATGCATTACAATTTGAATGCCTTTTAAGATATTGGATCATATTCTTCCATTTGAAGAAGTAACTGCAGCTGGAGAAGTTATAAAATAGTGTTTATTTTCCTTTGAGTTGTCTAATGTTTGCATAGTAACCGGCTTCCAGCTTTTAATAATATTTTATTTTACCTACATTATTGTACCAGTTTGAAAACAAACCAGTGGGAGGCACCAAGTCAGAATAACAATTTAATGGGGAAGTTAAAGAAAAGGAAAAAATAAAAGAAAACACTGGTTCAAACTGACAGAGTCAAGATACAACCTGAGTCCCTGTTAGGCAGGGTGATGGTAGCAGTTTGGTAGAATGGTGGCTGCAGTCCTCCAAAGTGGTGATCCTGTAGAAAAAAAGAGTCTGCTCTTCCTCAGAAAGTCCAGTGGTGGCTGTGTAGCTCCTGTCCTCTGGAAATCCAGTGGGAAGGGTTGTCTCTGGTGTTCAGAGTCCCAGATTATATCCACGATGGAATGCTTGGTTCCTCCCTCTGGGTGGAGCATCTCACAATGGGGTAATGAGTCATGAGGCCAAGTGTTGATTAGGCTCATTAACAGAAGATAGCCCAGAGGGAGTTTTCTCTGAGTCATGTGGCAGGACAATGATGGGCCATTAACAGCAAGATAGTCTGGGGGGAGGAGGCAAGGAAACACTGCCCCACCTGATTTCAACGGCTGATGGGGATGGTAATAGAATACACTGCAACCCAGGACAATTGTTCAGGCTGAAATCCTGCATGATTTTCAGTACTTTAAGACATCTTTCAAAGCACTTTGAAAATATTTCATCCTCTTTCAGCCATCAGGCAAATGGTGGTGATTTCACCAGGGGTACCACTGATGTTTTAAAAATATTTTTAAGGTATTCAATAATTTGCTTTGGAAGAAAAGTTTCATGTTTAGATAAAAATTATTCTGGAGGGAAATAGTTTTGGGGATTATTTTCTTAAATATTTGTCTGTATTAAACAAATCTAAGTTGCTGTTTCTGTATGCAAAATGCAAACTTGCATCTAATGATATTAACTGTCCCACCCTTATAGGTGGAATATATAGTATGCATATATATATTAAAAACTTATATATGAGGCACCAGAAACCATATAGGACTATATAGAAACCTCTATACCATATGGAAGGCTCTTCAGGACTACATCCCAATAATCCAACTCTTGGTACTCAAATCTTTCAATGAGAGACACGTTCAACATCTAAATGAGGAGAGAATTGAGTATGTGCATAAGCATGGCATAGGCAAGAGTTGCCATCACTAGTTTTTTTTTTTAAAAAAGAATGATAGCTCCCTGGATCATTTAACAGAGAAAACAGTTATAGCTTCATTTTGAGAAGAGACTTCTTGATCTGTACATTAGCTGTAAGCATGCAGAAAATTGTTGGAAAACCTACAAGGGGATAGTAGCACGTTTTATCTTAGTCATGTTAATGCACTACCCCCCATGCAAAGCAGGAAATTAAAGCCTGGATCTGCACCCTGGAGGTGGTTAACCAGGGTTAAATGTGGTCATCTCCACTACTACTCATGAGGTTTCAGGTAGCATCTCTTGACAATGCTTCAACATCTTTACCAAAAGTGATTAGCAGGATTGGGTTAATGTTTATATTTCTGACCAGACTTCAGTCTTTTGCTCTCTGGCTGATTTTTCCTTATGCTTTATTCACTTTGCAGTGATTACTGTGGAATCTTGAATTGCTGCATTAGCAGGCTGACAAGTGTGCTTCCACCTGACCTGCAGTGGCATTATTTTGAAAGGCTTTGCAAACCTGGAGAGAATTCCTGAGACTAAGTACTCTCTGCTTCTGTCTTTTGCTTGTCGTACCAGCTAACCCTACTCACTAAAACATGTCTCTTCAATGCTGAAACTGCCAATACCCACTTTATAAAGTAGCTTTTAACTTAGAAAAAGCTCCAAAAAAACCTTCTCCTCTCAGGTATTTTTGAATCTTATATTAGGTATTTGAGTGTTGCAGAACCTTACTCAAGTACTGCTACAGCACAGGAATAGGATGTTTTTGTATTTGTCAATATGTAAATGGAATATAATCTACATTCACAATATTTAAAAAATAAGAACTACATTTAAAAGGACAGAACTAAAATATAAATCACATTTACCTTTGTATTTACATGAACATAGAGATGGTTGATTTTCTAATATGCTATTTAGTTAGCGTAATTTAAACATTTACGCAACCTAATCCTAGGATCCATTTTGGATATAACCCCACCCTAGGTTACAGTTTCCCCAGCTTGTGGAAATGCACAGGTTTATGCTGTCACATTCAGCGTAGATAAAGAGTACCTTCTCATTGCCTATAATAGATAACTAAATCAGAAGCACAATTTGAACATAAAGATTGAATGTCAGGAAATATTTTTAGCTTTTTAAGCTACTTTGTGAAAGACCTGTTTGCTGTCTCTTATTACCAATTATCTCCATACTTTACTTAACTGTAAACAGAATTGTAAAGTTACCAGAGTGGAAATATTCCCTACCACCTGCTGGGGCAGTAGTTCTAACTGCATTTATCTTTGTACCTGTTGTCTATCTAAACATTAGTAAGTGCATGAACTACAGCTGTGTACATAGCTTTTTGCTTGCTCTTAACAGAGACTAGACAGTGCAAGACAGCTTCGGACTATAGGAGGCTCATAGTGAATACTCACTAAAAAAAAAATAGGAAGTGTTTCTATATCCTGAAAGTAGGCACAGATATGTCCCTGAAAGTGGAGTACCCTAAACACCCCACATTTCTGCCAGACAATATAATCTCTGTGGTGTCCAGTTTTTTTAATAGCTACATTTCTGAAGAATATGGGAAAGTTTTATCTTTCCAAATCCATCTTCCCCTCATTTTCTTCCTATCTAAAAGACTTAAATTCCTCTGTTTTGTATAAAACCTTGTCTATTACTGATTTGGTGTTAGTCAAGTAATTGATGAAGATTGATTTTATTAGAATTTTACTGTTCATTGTAAAAGGCATTTAGGTGAGTACGGAACATCATTGAATCAAGTTCATAAAACTTCAGATGCTTTCTTATTTATGTTCAGATAAATTAGTGGGAAAAGACAAGAACAGAATGGAGGGGGAAAAGAAATGGTAGTTATTATGATTCTTGCTATGGTTATTATATTAAGTCATTAGAGCAAGGAAAGGAGCTAGAGAGTCACCATATTGATAATAAAAGAGGAGAAAATAGGAGATTATATCCTTACTTGATTAGTTAATGTTATACAATATAGCCCTTGTCCTGGAGACAAATTCACAAGAACAAAGCACAGTTGTCTTAGGAATTAAAGCACATTTTTATATACATTTTCTAGTAAATTATGTAAAACATAACTAAACTTGGTTGCCTTAAGTATTCTCTTAATCCCTGTATTCTATTAATAAGGAATCAGGAAAATAATTAAAACTGAATTCAATTTAAATGTAGCAGATATCCGACTAAGGAGGCTGCTTAAAAGATTTAAAATATTTAGGCAGTAGCAGCAAATAGCTTATTGTACATGAAAACATAAAGAAATACAAGCTTCAGTTGACACACATATAGTAAGCAGACCATTAGGAGTTAACAGCTGTAGGCTAGGTCTAATTCAGTATTAGATTCACACATCTTCGCTTTTTCTTTTTCCAGAATCAATATCTGCAAATAATAAATGAGATCCCAAAGGGTTGAGTTAAGCTCCAACTGCCACAGAGTAACTCTGCAATTGGTCATTGACTCAATAATGCAGGTGAGCTTCACACTGTAGAACATCTTTAGCACACTATAATAGAAAATTAATAGCGTTCAAATCAGCAGCAGGGTTACCCTAAGGATTACATAATAGCTTGGGTTAGAACAATCATCTAGCTCCAAGAAGTGTAAAATGTCATAAAACTAGAAAGATATAGAATAGCTCCTACATTAGGAATAATTTGTGCAGTGTACACTGACTTTTTTAAAACACATTAAACAACAAAGATCCACATTATAAAAGTGTAGAGCTGAAAATATTGCCAACAAGCCGCATTGCAGTGGTGTCCATGGGAAATATGAAAATCATGTATCACTGTACTGTTAATAATAATGTAAGACTATAGAATTCAGTTTACTACTGCATTAGTACAGGATCCATGTTAGCTATTGTAAAATTTTAATAAAAAGTGTAAAAATATGTCCACAAAAAATGTCCACAAATGCATATATAAAGTAATAACATCTAACTAATAATGATAACAACAACAATAATAATAATGCTTTATCAGATTGCAGATAAAATAACAAGTATTTCTTACAGAGTGTATAGTTTAGTTTATGTTTTACTATAGTACTTTGGAACATACTATATCTAGGGATTATATATATTCACTAACCAACTTAAGTGTATGAAAGATTATATGAAACTAATTTACAACAGAATAGCATGGTAGCAATCTAACAGCATTAGGGACTAATAAACACCTGGAGACAAAACCAGCATTCTCAGAAACCTAAAGCAATATCCAAAAACTTCTGCACTGCACAGCACAAATACCTGTCTCCCTGAAAGAAACAATACACTGCATAACATGTAATATAATATCAATTATTTATTTAACCACTTTTCAGTAGCAGGGATCACTTTGCACAGTTAAGGGCCCAGAGAAAAACTGAAATAGATTTGATTTCTTAATCTGTGTAGCACTTGAGGACAGGTAGACACTACAGGCAGTATCCCTCAGCATTAAAATCTAAGGTACTGCCATTGATATAAATTTAAATGGAAAATGCTTTCCACAATATTTTGAAATAAATAAGCATAAAGCCCTCAGCTTCCCCAAAGTTACTGGATTAATTCAGTTCATTTACTAAATAAAATACTGACCTCAGTTTTTCTCATTCCAGTGCTGAACTACAAAATATAGTCACTAGATGATGTTGACTGTCCCATTTCCAACTAGAAATTGTATATTTCCATTTCATCTCTCAAACTTTCTGCATAGGTCCCTGCTGTTTCAAATTTAAATAGAACTTGACACACATATCATGGTCATTATAAGATCGAGTTCAGACTTACCCATGGGCTGCCACCATCCCATACATCGCCATAGAAAAAAGCAGCTCGTGGCATTCCCCGCAGGCTACTTGTCTCACTTTTCAGAGGAGTAATGTCCTCACCCAGCTTGGCATCAGCTGTAGCAATAAAAGATTGGTGTGGAGAATAAAATCCTCTGCTGCTCCGATGCCTTCCCTGTGGCTCTTTTTCATAGTGACTTGTGCCATACACAAAATGGCACCTCTCTTTAAATGCGGAGAGGTCTGGGCTTTATATACCAGGCATGAGAATGTGAGTATACCACAAAACACAAGTTCCTTATCATGCGCTTGTTAGCTTGTCCAATCTATGGCAATCACTTTGGTCCCAGGGGTTGAAAGACACAAGACGCAGGGAAAAAGGAAAGCAAAAGCTGAAGAAAGATCAATACTGCACTGTGAAACAAGAAATGTAGGCTATTTACTTTTCATTGATCTGATGATGCAGGAGAAACACCTCAGACTGGCATTAAATTGAGGGAATACATCTTCTGTGTTTTTTCACCTCAAGGTCAAGAAAGAGTCAAGAAGAAATTAGAACAAACAGAAACTAATCACAGGAGTAAAATAAAACTATTAAACCACATTACAAATCCACATGGAAACATAACTAAATATCAGGCTGAATAACGTTCACAATAAAACAAACACTGCCAGTTCTTATCAATTTCAACTTGCACCTGGACTGAATGCAAGAAAAGAGGCAGGCTAACACAAATCTAATGTTAGTGCAGAGGCCTCTTCAAAAAACCAAAAATCTTCCCCCATAGAATTAGAATCTATATGACTCACACCAATGACAGATATATGTGTTCATTTGCACTAATTTATTTAAAAAAATAAAGTTTTATCTTTTCTGGTGTTAAAAGGAAGGGAAGGGCATGCTAGTTGTTTACCTTACCTTAAAAGATATGTAGAGTACATATGTTTGTACAGGAATGTTAAACATTGTGACATGAATTTGAACGGTTTTAGGTAAAAAAAGAAAAAAAAAAAAAAGAAAGATTACTACTGGATAGTTCATAGGCAATCACTAATGTAGTGAGAACACTACAGACCATCAAATGTTACTTTAAGAGACTAAAGTGAAAAGACCAAATGTCTGGAATTGAAATTTGTAAACAATTTTTAACTATCATTCAATGTTTAGATGTTTTGTTAAAATTTTACCCAAATTAATTCCTGATCAGTGCTCCTTAGCATGGCAAAATGGACACCACCTCAAAAAACCATAAAAGTGACTTCACTTTCATAAACAAATGTGAGCACTATATTAACTCATGGAGGTGAGAAATAAGTATGCTAAAAGACCACCTCCTTCATAACTGGGAGAAGTCCAGAGGGAATTCTCATGTGGGAGGGCAAATAACAGTTTAGTGCTCTCCAAAAACAGGAAGAAAACAATGATGTGGTCTCACATAAAAAATACTGAAAAAAAGAAAGGAAATATAGGGATGTCAAAGGAGTCAGAGGAAATTAAGATATTGTCTTCTATCTTCACTGCTTATTCATATAGAGGATAGATGTACACCTTCTAGACAAGATAGAAAATGAAGCCTTGAGAAAGAGGTGCAAAGTTCAGACTGTCTCTTTAACATTAAGGATTTGGTTTATTAAAAAAAAATACTTGTTTGTTCTTAGTGGTTCATTACTGTATTCACAGTTTAAATATAGGGCTAAAGTACACCACCTATGATGGCAAAAAATAAACATTATTTGGCTAGGTGTGGCATTCAGAGCTAGAGTCAAATGACAGAGTAGGGATAATAAGAGCAGCAAATTGTGGTACATATTTCAATTATTTATTATTTTCAGTGTAAAACATTTATAATTTTGTCAATAGTCATTATTTTAAAAATAGTTTTGCCATAGGGAAGAAATTTGAAAAGAATTGCCATGGATCACACCTTTAAATTAGAAGTTAGGAAGAGACTGGAAAACACTGAAAATAATTTCCCTTGCTAGTGAAAACTAGGG
This sequence comes from Corvus hawaiiensis, assembly GCF_020740725.1. Lineage (NCBI taxonomy): Eukaryota > Metazoa > Chordata > Aves > Passeriformes > Corvidae > Corvus > Corvus hawaiiensis. Next base: position 56,986,680 of record NC_063255.1, read on the forward strand.
GTTTTAACATCTATTTAATGTTAATAGAAATACTTTAAATTAAAGGTTGTCAATGAGAGTTTGAACTAGAAGAAAAGCTCAGCGTGGGACATGTTTTTGCACACATTCTTTTTCTGCTCATTTTCTCTCTGTTTTATTGTTGAATTCAGTTTTTGGGATGAATGTCTTCTGGTTTTTTAGGAGAGATTCAATTTTAATATCTAACACCTCAAAATAGCACTCAATACTGTTTCCATTTGCTCAGAGAGATTACTGGAGATTTCCAATTACTTCAGTGTAACCAACTTTTCTGTGATTAGACATGAATTTTGATGGAGAAATCCACCCATGTCTCTTTTAATGAGATTTTTCTAGAGTCTTCCTTCAAATTAGGAGATACCTCAAAGGGAATTTTCTGTTCCTATATCAGGTTGAAGATATCTTTCTGTTTATGCCCAGCAGTACCTGTTGCTCTGATAACACATCCCATCTTTTTAAAACTTACTTGTGAAGAAAGCTCAGTCCTCAAGCTAAGCTTGTTTGGAACAGCTGCTTCTGTTAATTTTCTAGAACTGTTTAATTGTACTGTTTTCCTCAAAACTTCCTTTCTTTTTATTTCTAGTCTTTTGACGATAAACAAAAAACCCAATTCCATCAAAGTTTGCACAACACAGCATTCTCTGTGAGAAATCTTGCCAGAACAACGAACATAGCCTGCCAAAACAAGACAGCCATTAAAACACACAGAGGCCTCACACTGAGACATATGCTAGAAAATGCAAACTATGTCAATGAAACCATGTGCAAGCACCAGAACTTACTGATACAAATAAAGGGTAGAAACTGGTATTTCCAGATAAGCATTTGCCACAACATTCCCTGTCTTGGTCTTCTAGACAAACCTTTAATCAAACATGCAGAATATCTTAAATTAAAAAGATGGGAATTGAGATTCATAATTCTGATAAACACTGAAAAACAGGAACAGGACCCCAGATTTAAATGGGGTTTAAATCCATCCATGTCACACCTACCTTCTGCTAATCTTTCATGTCCTCTTCATCTTATTTCTGTTTTTCAAGTGTTCATTTCTTTTCATGCTTCCCTTTCCTATCACTGTCATACCACAGGTAAAATTACTCAATTTTTTCAAAGTATTCTATTAACATAGTAAAATTAAATCAAAATGGTTTATTTCTACTTCACTTGAACTTTGTTTAGATTTGTACCAACACCAATAAATGGGTTCAGTACCTGCTTTTTTTTGTCTTTGGCCCCATCAACAATGGATTCAATTTATATGAAACAATTAATTGCCTTTATCTTTAGATTACCTAAAGGCTTTAGATTTGTTTCTGTCAGAATGTACAATTTAACAATGCTTACATTCTGACTGGAAAGATTTTTCAGTAAAATACACTGACAAATGTCATGACAATAAAAATATTATGTTTTAATATATAAATATAATTTAATTACTGTAATGAATAGAGTACGTATATATTATATCTGTATGAATATTCATATCTGTATGAATATATAAATGTTCATTGCATTCCAGACAGAGATCTTTGTATCAAGTATTTTCCTATGTATTTTAAAGATATTTACTCTGAAAAGCTTCTCTTTAATAACTGTGTTTGAAGTACTGCCTTAAGATTTCTTAGAAAAAACTAACAGAAGGATAATTCATGTGTTTGCAGCTATTGGAGCAAAGAAAATCTTAGATTCTCTAAAACAATATCACTATTATTAGAACTTTTAAATAAATAGTTCTGTTCAAATGAAACTATATTAATGTATAAGACTATTAGACTGAAATAAAATTGAAATCAGCTTTAAAACAGTTACATTAAAGATAAAATGGAAATCCAAACAGTTAAAGACTAATGGCTATTGATAAATAGCCTGTCCATGAACTTTTGAAGGAAAAAATTTTGAAAATTTTGAAGGTAAAATTTCCAAACCGAAGGAAACAGCTGAATTATTCCCGCTAAAAACAAGCAAAGAAGAAATGTATATACGCAGTTTGTCACAGTTTATAATATGATGGAAAGTAGGGAAATTATTTTATATATGTAAAAAGAAACAGTATGAATGTGTCAAAACATTTACACAACTTGTAGGTTAATAACGTACATTATGAAAATGAACATTTTATAGCAGGCAATACGGTCTACCATGTGAAAACAAAGAGATAAAGCTATCTTTTCCTTCCTAAGTAACATTAGAATTGCTGGAAATTTTCACTGGACCTTTTAAATCTGATCCTTTTTCTACAAAGCTGTGGTAAAGACCTTTTTTGGTTGTACAGGCCTCTGAACACGTTTTCACTTACCATAATTTTTGTTCTTCAGTTCAAAGTTTATTTCAAGAAGAGATTTATGTCTTAAGCTACAAGATTCAGTTCAGATTTTGTTTCATTCTTTGTGACTTCTCTCACTGCTTTTTCATTTTAACTTTTAAAATGTTGACTATAACTGAACAAGTCAGAAGACAACACATTCAGAACAAAAATGTCATACTACAAGCATTTTATATCAGCGGTATGTGTAGCCCTTGAGCAGCAATACAATAATAATAATTCAATGCTAGTTTTATATAAAATGTTTCCAAAACAAAACATAATTTTCTAAGATAATTTGAATGAAACATTCAAAGCTTCTAAATCCCAAACCAAAAATTAAGTAATTCTTTCACAAGGAAACTCTGCTTTTATTTCAGATTATAATAAGTTAGATATTCCTTTATATATATAATACATATTATATGTATTTGCAGTTGGAATTTTTATTTTTCAAGGGGAGGTATTCAGCCTTGTACCTACTCACATGATGTACATACCCACACAGGGAATTAGTGCCACATCTCTCTTCTTCCACATGATTTAATTCTGTTTCCTTAAGCATTAGCAAGACTAGGAACATTTCTGTTCATGAGGTAATACTGCTTTTCTACCTCATTCAGGATCTTAGGCAAACTGAGTATATTTATGACAGTCAAATACAAATAATAATGCACTACATAGGGATAGCATAATTGGAAAAGCTGAATGTATTGAAAATATGAAAATCTGCAGATCCTGAATCTCTTCAGTTTACATGTATAAATACAGGGTTTGCTTCTAGTACCTCCAGTGTATAGGGACAAGCACTGGAAGGACTGAACTCTTTATCCCTCTCCTGGCCATATAGAAAACTTTGACAGAAGAAATCCCACTCTTCTTCACTGATGTCCAATTACAGCTCATAAATGCAGTGTGAGAAATCGCCACAAAAACCTACAAAAGAAAAGTTTCAGGATGTGGGTCTAGAGCAGATTGAACACATAGTTCCTGTGATAATAGCACCCTACTATTTGTCCCAGCCACAGTGAAACAGATAAAAAGGGAATCTCCCCCTACTTGGCTGACAAGTGACCTATCTGAAGTGGCAACAGCATGCTTTTAGCAATTCTCAAGTTCATTAAACTGAGGGCAGCTTTTCCACTTGATTTTCAAGTGCATATACTTGTGAATATAGTAGTCTATAATTCCTACAATAAGTTTAAAAATCACAAAAATTATCTGTTATTTGATCATAAAATCTTCTCATAAATACAAAGGACACATTGTTCAAGCCACCTCATGAACGTAAGAAAAGGACCAGAGACTCAGATGATGATGCCCAGTATCATTGCACCCTTCATTATGAGTCAGGCAAACAACACAGGTGCCTTTTTGGATAGTGAAAGGTACAGAAGACAAGGAAAAGATGAAAGTGGAAAAATGGGGAAATGAGGGGACCTGCCCCACCCCCCACTCCTTCCTTCTTGCTTCTTCCTTTGCCAGTATTTAGACCAGCTAGACTGACAAACACAGAAGTTCCTAACAAGGGGCTTGAAGACCTCACTGATTAACTATGAGTTTTCTGATTCTGTCTAACCCTCATACAATACTGGTTTAGGGATGTTTGGGAGTGTATATATCTCAAACTTCTCTTTCTCCACTGCAAGTGAGAACTAAACAGCTGTGGTACCCTGTTAACCCCCTGATTCTGTGAGGTTCCCCCTGTTCCCTTCCCTAGCCCTGGCCACTCCCTCGGTTTCTCCCTATTGGCTCCTGTACCCCAACCCCGCCCAGGGACCGTCCCTGGGCCCCTGACAAAACCACCCAGCACCCACACCACGTTCTCTCTTTGCCACCAAGGGCGCTGGGACAAGATGTGAATAAAGCCGTCTTACCACCCTCATGAGAGACCCTTCTCTACCTCCTTCGCTGTCCACTGCGTTGTAACGCTGCTGGCTGCTGGAGCCAGATCGCGGGGCTGTCCGAAATGGACTCCGGAATGCGACTGATTGCACGGTCCTAGGAATCACTCACTGAGCTCTCAGGGAGCAGCAGCCTGCTAGGCAGAGTCCAGCGGTTACAACAAACGGCCACACGACTCTTCATTCCTGTGGATGAATAGGAAGGGAGAGGAATTCAGCATGGACCAGAGTGTCACAGACAGGGATGTGTCATGGCATTATGGGAGTGTTGGTATTTAATTCTGCTAACTGTTAATATATACTCTTCAGATATGTGATGCTGTAATCATGTTGAATATTATCAGGTTTGAGGGAGGTTAAATTTTTTTGGTAAAATTAACTGAGTTTGAGTATTTGATATTCACTAGCTTTCTTTATGGTTGAAAGGCTGGAGCTTGACCTAAATAAAACATCTCAATGATGTACTTTCTGACACTTAAGTTGCAAGAAAACTGCAAAATATATAATGAAGATCATCTAAGACAGATGCATTCGTGTAGCTCTACCAGAAAAGCACTTATTACTGTTTCTGGGAACAAACTGAGTCAGAGAAGGTCTTGGTCAAGGCTTTATAGCTTTGGATGACAAGAAGCAGGATTATTGGAGTACTGAAAATCAGACACTACCCCAAATAAGTTTTTATACATGTTTCAAGATCAAATCACAATAATTTCTTTTGTTGTAATTCTTCTTCTTACACTATCCTCTGTAGTGCAGTTACCACTTTGGCAGTAAATATTGTACAAGAAAAATGGAGACTAGACTGAACTGTATAAAACAGAAATAGAGCTTTTTGTGCATCCTACCTGAGTGCAGATCTCACTCCACTCTAATTCTTTCAAAGGTCTTGGATTTCCCTTTATAACACAGATACAGATTTTACGAGCACTATGAACAGAGATAAAGGTATAAAGAACTGAGAACTAGGCAGATAGGCGGCAGAGACAAGTAGGCAGATTCATACCTAGAATCTGAGGTGATTTGTGCACATTCAGTGGCAAATATGATGTGCTTCATGGCCTTGACTCTTTCAAAAAAATAAAAAATGACAAAAGAATTCTTTATTTTAAGTGGAACTCTTATAAATGTAGAAGGAGAAGATATTTCTTTCTCACTTGAAAGAGAAGAAACAGTGCTTGTTTTTGAATGCTATGAAGAATTAATTTTCCCTTTAAAAAAAAGAATGCAGAAATACTTTATTTTGTCTTTTTATGTGATCAGATATGGAACCAACACATATTACTCAGTGATATATAAATGGGAAAAAAAGGTCCTTGAGATTTCAGAAATAACTTCAGAGTATGAGGATACTCAGCTGTTGGACTCAGCTTGTCTGAAATAGGACAATTTGAAGTTTGTCGTGTAGTTAAACACTTCTTTTTGCCTTGACAGAACATTAATGGCTCTTTAAAAGGTCTACTTTATGGTGTTAAGCTGTATGTCTGCACAGGAAAAGCGACTCTACAGAGTCAGATACCAAGAGCACCCATTCCTTTTAGAAGTGATGGGCAATTTCTCAGTTATGTTGTTTCTCTTTACACCAGCTGAGTGTCATATATGGTTGATGAAGTAAGCTACATATTTCCTTGTCTTAGCATAATAGAAGGGCTGAACTCCTCCACAACATCCTCTGACTGACACAGGTGGGATGGAAATTCAAACTGTGAAGCAATCAAGTGCCAGTGAGGAAAAACAGAGTTAGGAAAGCTGCAGTATGGAGTGCACAGAAGGTTCAATTTTGCATTCAAACTTTGGAATGTTTATCAAAATATAATCTGAGTTTTCTGTCCTTCTGTGATAAATTAATGCATATCAGCTCTTGCAGAGAGCAGTCTATTTCTAATACAATCTTACACTAGTTAATAATGCAGACAGAGGTTACAGTGCAGTAGGCACCTAATTTCCACACTCATCTGAGTTCTGTATGATTTTATTAGTTCTAAGATATTAGCTCACAGTCTTAGCTTTCACAGTCTTATTTTCTGCAAAGTTTCAGGATGCCTGAAGTTAGCAATATGAATAAATTCATATTTCCACAATTTTTTCCCTAGAATTATAATGAAAGTAGAAGTATACTTACAAAGTTTTTCTTTAGTATTTTAAATAGCAAAATTCTGTTTCTGAGAAAGTAATACACTGTTTCTTTCCCTAAAGAATATGTAAATCCATATCTGAACATTATTTTTTAAATAATTTATTGTGGAAACATCTGGAATTTAAGGAAGACACAGTGATTTGCAGAATAGAACCCTTTTAAAGTCAGTGGTGATTGGGTCATAAGGTTCTTGGAGTTACTACACATTAGTGGAGTACTTCTGTGGACATGAATTGCCAGTGCAGAAAAATTCAGAGGAGTAGTTCACATCAGCTTTGAATACTTAAAGTCATGTCCATATCAGAAACCAAAAGAAGACATGAATGTTACTTCATGGCTTACAGTCAGTCAAACTCACTCCTTGTGTGATGCCAAGAAATCTGTTTCTATATTAATTGTAAAGCCCACTAGAGTTATTAAGACTGGAAGCATCTGATATATGCCATAATTAGATCAACCCTTCTTTTGCCTGGAATACCAAACAATGCAACCTAAGCATAAGAGTATAACATCTAATATGGTGAGGGAAAACTGTCACAGCACTTTGAGTAACAGTAGTGAAAAGAGCAGGTTGCCGTAATGACAATTACAACTCAGAAGACACTCCAGGATAAACCCCTATTTTAAGGTTCAGTGAGCATCAGGGAAGACATTTGGAACTGAGAATTTTCATGCTTGTTCAAAACTGAAGGCATTTATTCCATATTTAATTTTTTTTGCTTATAAAGCAGCTCTAATACATGTGTACAAGCACTCCTGCACTGAAGAGAGTCTTGGAAACACTGAAAGTCATTAGGATGTTTTAGAAGGACAGAAATACTTACAACAGTGACAGAAAAAGTTTGTAAATTTAAAGAGGAAAAAATCAAAAGGCTTCTCAGTCTTCATAGTGAAAACTAAAACATAAGAAAGTATAAAGCTTTCATCTTCATCTACAAATGAGCCATGATTCATCTCATTAAGAAGACTAAGCAAGACAAAAGGGTCTAGACTCACCACACTCCTATGCTAACATCCCATTACCCAGTGCAACCAAAAATATCTTACAATCAGAGAGCTTAAAAATCAACCACAGAAAGAACCTGGTTATGGTTTATTAGAGAAAGCAATTGTCCTGGCTTGAGAGAAACTCCATTGTTAGAACATCACGTCAGGACTCATCAGCTTCCACTGCTCACAGAAATAGTGACACCAATTTAAAGTCCTGAGTGAATTTGAAATTTGAGGCCAAATACTTAAAGATTTCTTTATAGGTAAATTAGAACACAGGAAGAATGAAAGACCAATGGACAACGTAAGATTTGCAGGACCAGCATGTATGACACAAATATTTTCTGCTACATATATAATGTTTTTCAGTGCAATTAGAAGTATCAGAAGTATCTCATGGTTTCAATAATACATGTTGGAAGTAGATTCCACAACCTAATTTGAGACAGACAGTGATGTTCTTTTTTCTTTTTTTTCAAGTACACAGCCAGCATTAATCTCCCTAGCCTTAATCTCATTTTATTATGCCAGATCACATTACGTGTACATATATTATAACATATAATATATGTAATAACATATCCTATATTATATCACTTCTGTAAAAATTTTAATTTTCTTACAAGAAGACAAATTTCAATGCATTATTTTCATTCTTCCGACCTATCTCTAGAACTCCAGCTGCTTTCTAGAAAAATTTCTATGTAAATTAATTTTAATTTATTTTACATATGTGAATATAATGAAAATTATACATATTGTCAAAGAAATGGTAAAAAAGTTTTATACTGTCAGGAAAAAGAATAGTTCCAACATTCTCAATTATTTTGTGATTACTAGTATTTCATTTTCTTTTTAAAACCTCCCCATCATTATGTCATGATTTAAGACTTTTTATGAATTAAATATATATTTCCGGACAATTACTAGGTTCATTGCTAATCTAAGCCCATCAGCCAGCATGTCTTCTATCATATTCATTCAAGGAACTGGATTCAATAATGAAAGGCATTGCATGGTTGAACAGTTAGCAAACAGGGCATATTCAGCATGCTAATTTAGACAGTGCATATTCTTTTCACACTGAGGGGAAAAAGGCTGAAATAGCCAGCCCACTAGATTCAAGGACTCTGTTGACCTCCTCAGTTATTAAATTAGTGAGAACTGGAGTAGTGTCAGGAACAGTAACCATGTTTGAGATCTTTTGCTGATGTTTAAACAGGTGCAATATCTGAGTCTGGAAGTATTTTAAATGCATTTATGAATTAAACAACATTTATGAGTTTCTCTACTTTTTCCATTAACTTTAATGGCAAACAAAAGCGGAAAAATAATCAAAACACCTCAGTGATAGAAGAGAGTCACAGAGGAAGTAACTTGTTCAAAGTCCTACACAGCTGCAGTCATCTCAGTTGTTTCCTAGACTTTTCTTCATACCATGTAATAACCTGTGTTTTCTGGCAACAGACAAAAATTAAATTTTTGCTGGTAATTGGTGAAATGAATACAAGTTGTACCAGAGGTAACCACTGCTGACTTTAGGAATGTTATGCCTCAGTTACCCCACAAATTAGAAAATACATAGGCACCATTTTATGAAGAAAAGAATGTGTTCAGACTAATTATTAGCTATGTTATAGAAGTTCTCCTATTGGACAAGCTTATCGAATTCAGACTAGACTTTAAGCCAACAGTTACCACTACCTTTGGAACCTCCTTCTGAATAAAAGACACTTAAGGATAGGCCCTGTCGCAGGGGGTCTGATGCTGGTCAGCACCGGTATGCCACAACCTTCCTAGAGAGAGTGTCCTGCAAAGAAAACTCTTCCAAGGGCTGCGGCAGGTCTCCCTGGGCAGCAGGTGATTCCACCAAGTGTAGCAATTTCTCAGCTACAAGTGATTCCAGCTCTTGTGATTCAGCTCTTTGTTAAATCACCCAAGGTAATCTCGGGGACAGAGAGACAGGAGCCTCATTTGGGAATTTAACAGAGGTAGCTTTTTATTGTCCAGCAGCCCCTGTGAAGGGGAGGCCAGGGACAAACACTCCCTATTGAGGGGCAGAAACAGGGCCATTTATGGGAAAGGCAGGGGGTGGGGTAGAAACCAATTAGCCAACTGGGTACAGGCTATTACCATATAGAAACAAGGCATGCTGGGGGTGGTTCACTTTGTCACCATGACCCAGAGGAAGGTTGCTTGTCTCTGGGGGGATTCTTTTTGGCCTCAGGCCTTTCTCCTCCACGGAGTGCAGAGAGCTCTTGTGCCTCTCCACAAGGCCGTTCCCTAAAAGCATCCTCTTCTTCAAATTATTCCTTATGGGTGATGCAGATGATCAAGTAATTATTTAGTGGATATTTTCTTACTTTAAATTATGTAATATTGGTTTGGGTTTTTTCCCAATCTTTTCAAGCAAGCACTCGGAATATAGCAAAATGTGTTTTTCTTCCTTTTTGTCTCAGTGGGACAGAATAGTAATTCCTTATTTAGACAGCTTTTATTATTTTCCCCCTCCAGAAATAAATAATCTGAAATGAGGATTACATTATATAAAACTCTCCTAGATTACCAAATATTCTACTATGACCTAAGTTTTAGTAACTTTAAGTACTTATTAATTTGGACAAAAACAAGATTAAAAATTAAAATGAAACTTAATCAAGAATCAAATAATAAATTAGATAATTAAACTTTTTTTTTCTGGGTTTTTTTGGTGGGTTGGGGGGGAAAAAATTATGGACTTAATTTATCTTAAAAATGGTATCAGCATCAAGTAGTGATGACACTATAAGATAACACACTATGAGTGTTACAGAATCATGAGTAAAACAGAAGACTTCTTTCAGGCTGGAAAGCTTCCTTGTAGTAATTCAGAAGAAAAAGGCAGCAGTAATGGGAAGACAAGAAGATAGCACATTTCCCATATGAACAAATGCACACAGTCACTCCAGTCACGTTCCTGTTGCGTAGATGCAAACCAGGTCTTGAGAGGCACCCCATAGCCTGGCTCCCTCTTAAACCAATTATCCCTCTATGAAATGTGAGGGAACCCAAAACATGGGTTTCAGTGGAGATGTACCCCAACAATGTTATCAAATATTGTGAGCAAGTCACAAAGAAAATCAAGGAGAGAGCACCCATGTCCTGAGTGTTGATCCTATGTTCTTAGAGAACCATATTTTACCAGTCTTCCCAAATATGACTCTTTCTGGATTTAGGAGAAAAAAAAAAAAGAATAATTTTAAGGACAAAATCCAAAAAGAGACTTACAGGAAAAAGTTATATAAAATAAAGTATTTGATGCAAAGTCCTAGGACTGTAATGTATTTAAAAGCCATCTTGTTTTCTTTGAACAGATCTCCTGGCTGGCATGTTGCCTGGAAAGTCTTTGATAACAGACCTCTTACAAACAAAAAGTTGTGTAAGAAAAGAGGATCCAGTAAAACCACTTTGTCTTCTCTATTCACAGTCCACTCAGAGACCTGTTCTTATAAATAACAAAGGGCTGTATACTTAGCTCAAGCTGTGCCTTTCCCATCAAGATAATGATAGATGGCTTTAAAACTTGCCCAGCACTGGACTGAGATGAATGGTCTGTTTGGCTTCTTACTCAGCAGTACTGTGTTTGGGGTTGGTTTGGTTTTTTTGGGGGGGAGGGTGGGTTTTTTTCCCCTTGTTTTTTCACTACATACTTTTCACATGCATAAGAGAGATTAGTGTTCTTTTGGAAATGGAAATTGTTAATGCACATCCATCAACAGAGAGCAGGGTGAATAGAGATAAACATTACAGAGAACACATTTCATTTTTCATCAAATTCAGAAAGAAATGTATTCATTTTTCAATAGAGGGCTAAAAATATCTAGCATTTGCAACTATTCCTTCTTGTATATCAACACAATTCATAAGTCTTAATTCATTAGACTAATGTGTTTATAAGGCAGCTGAAATGTCAAAGCACTGCTAGATTTAGTATAAACTTAAATTCCATTACCTGGCAGGCATTAATTGCTTATGGAGCGTGGGGATTCTTCCCAAGGGTCTTATATGTTTCCTTTTGTCATTTTGCTAACTATTCTGTCTAGACGAACTTAAAGCCCTTAATCCACCATAGGGATCAATAAACTGCACAATAATTCAGTCCTAATAATTAGCTTTCACTTAAACACAAATGGTCGTTTCATTGTGAACTGCAGTACAAAATGATAATGCAATAATTAAAAAGACAGATGAAAGAGTGACTTAGTAGGAAAGAGGCCTTACTGTTCAATTAGAGACATTACCATTCAACCTTTTTATTACTGCCACAACCTTTCAATTTTAAAAAAAATAATACTTCAAGCTATGCTCATTTAACACGACAGTATCACTATTACATGCACAGTCTTATGATATGAGCCTCGCACTACAAGACTGATGCAAGCCAGTTGTCTTGCTGAAACCATTAAAATGATAAGCATTTGCTGCTAAGGTCTACAAGTTGTATATAAATCACAGCACCACAGTTGCCAAACAAGAAAGTTTCTTTTTTTAAAAAAGCTCTTTTGTCCCCAGGAATATGAGGAGTATTGTGCAGCCCTTTGCAATAATATTAACATCTTACTCTTCTAAGAACTGTGTTAATATATACTTGAAAGTAAATCCTATGACTTTCTACTCTTTTTACAATACCAGTTTCCTGATAAATCACAGAGTGCTAAATTCTCTATATTTGCTGATACAGCAATTTAGCTATAATAAGTCCAAAAGGTACAAAACTTCATTAACCTTTTAATACAGATTCACAGATGTAGGATGATAGATATATTTGAAACCTTATGATCAAAGCAATGGCATAATAGGAAGATCTTTCACTTTACCTTTGCCTTTTCTTGCTTTCATTTTAATTTCTGCTATATCTTAATACATTGACACAACCAGAATTTTATGCAATCTCACTGGCAGATGGAGAATCCATAAGCAATTTCTGTTCAAGTCAGCTTCTACAAATGCTGGTATAGTTTTTTCTTTGCTCAGGCATGGCTTTGCTCTTCATTAATGAACATGTTCCTATTTCTGTTACTCCTATACTCTTTATATTGTAGAGATCTAATGTTTGATGAAGTACAGTGGCAGCGTGAAACACATTGACCGCCAGTGGAGCGTTCCTATTACTTTAAGCACATAGTAATTTATCTCTCAATAAAACCTGAAGTCATTGCTAAATAAGAAAATGAAAAATGTGGTTTTGTATTGGAGACTTGGGATTCAACTGTACATAATCTGAACTTCTGAATTGCAGAACTTCAGATGTGTAAAATTTGGATTCACAAGCCTCTTTGAGAAAGGTGCTTCTCCTCTATTTGAGGTGAAGGATGGAGATGAAGAAACTGAATAACATAAAGCAATTAGAAAAACCAATGAAAAAAGTGGAAGCGATAAACTTTAGTCCTGGAACTAGTAAACGGTTGACTAATAATAGATGAAAAAGATTGTTGCTGTCCTCAATAGCTTGTAGATATTTTATTGCAAATTGCCAACATGATTTGTACCAAACTAGAAAATTACTGATGTTACTTATTTAGATGCTGCTGACCAGAATTCTAAGTTCAAAGTACTTTGAAATAGTTAAAATTCAGTGCTCTGTAAAAGAATTGAGAATATATTCAGCACAGCTTTTTTCAGATGTCAAAACTAATTTCAGAGTATAGAGTGTTTTAAGTTTCGATCTGTCTTTCTTTAGGCACAGTATAGGATTTCTGGGTTGAAACAAAATAACCAACATAATCATGACTGTTGTGTTTGCCACGAATGCCCCAAACTTCCTGTCCAATAGCCACACACAGCAGATGGCTGACATAAAAACCTGATGTAAAAACCTGACATCAAGTAAATTCTGTCCCTGCTTGGTTCAAACAAGGGTCCTGAACTTTCACCTTTCATATATCATCACTAAAATGCTGCATGAGTTTATTTGTAAGTGTTTTCCTTTGAAATATCAATCCACAGCTCTCCAAAGGAGTTCAAAGTTAATGTTGCCTCTTTTTCAAAATGAAATGAATGAAACTGAATGAAACTCATGTGGTATAAGGAAGGTTCTACTTACACAGCAATAGGTAAAAACTAGTTGTGTTACATTTTGTGCACTCTTTTTACATCTTGAATGTTGAAGAGCATGAAAACTCATGAGACCATAATTTGAAACAAGTTTCTCCTTAATTCACCTTCCAGTCTTTCTGCCTAGACATTCCAAACATCACCAGAAACAAATTTTGTGCTACTGCTTTTCCCCACCTCCAGTCCCAACTCTACCAGGGATGCATGAAAGGTTGCTAGCACATGTCCAGAGACACAAATCTGGATGAAATGACTTACTATACCCCCCAGTTAGAGAAACTGAATAAAATTGAATAAACAAAGGAAGAATTTGGGCACATCCAGAGAGAGAGTTACTAGTGATGCTGAATTGATTTTTTGTCTTTTTTTTCTTTTATATATTCTTTATATTCTTTACACATGTATTTTTAGCTTTGTAGCCTATTATTATGTTTGTAGTTAGCTCCAGTACTTTTCCCTACCCTGATAGGCAGAAAGACAAAACACATTCCAGAGGCTCTAAGCTGGAGGTCCAAGGCTCCTTTCCTATTTTGGTTCTTCCTGGCAACCATGGTTGAAAGCAGCTCTTCAAGACACATTTTCATAAACAGATTTTAGTTCCTATCTAGAGGAGGGGGGGCGGGAATTCAGTAGGGTTGAAATAGGGAGGAATTACCTCACCACATATGTCTCTAATTGGGGATTCTTGTCAGATATGCTAATTTGCAAAACCTATAAAAAGAGTATACGAGTTATGCTACATGTACATATTCAGTATTTTCCACCTGGCGAATTGTGCACCTCAGGATCCTTATAAAGGTAACCCATTTTTATCACTAACTGTGTCTGGCTCATGATTTTAGGACCAGCAAAAAGGCATCACTGGAAGCCATTAACAGCTCATGGCTTTTCCCCTGAAATCCCCACAACTCCCTGTTCTGCAGCTCTAAAGCAGCCTACTTCAAAGTGATCTTCTGACTTTAAAGTACTGCTTGCACACAGAAAAGTGATTTCCATCAATGATGCATGGTAGGAGCAACAAGATTCCTGAATAAAAAAAACCACACAGCCACAAAACCCAGAAAAAGCATAACATTCATTACCATCTACCAAAGTAAAATAAGATGAAACATTTAATTCAAGATATACCTTCAAATGTGATTGCATTTGGTACAATTTGTCCAAAAGATGATCAGTAGTTTAGCTGTTAACTTTCTTTTGGGGGGAGGGAGGGGAAGCAGAGAAAAGCAGTACTAGCCATCAGGCTTCAATTCAGCAAGGTTTAAGAGCTTTTTTAAAGTGAGATATGCACTTCTCCAGAACAGGTAGTCCAGGAAATACCCATGTCTAAAAAGCTCTGAATGTGGGGTAAGAAACAGAAAACCACTTAGAAAATGAAACTTCCTTCTAAATGTAAGCATTGAAAGAGTCATCAGAAATCGCAGTCACCTCTTTTCAGATGTTGGTCATAAACTGAGGAAATAATACTCAGTGAATAAGGTACGCCATTATTGCAAGGTTTGTAAAAAGAGGCAATGGCTGTTGGGCAGAATGATATTGTTAGGGGTGGAGGACTAAGAGAACTAACATTACAAGTTATTAATTTTTGAAGTGTGTCAGCTACCTAAATAAGACTAAGAGTTAAGGACATAAGTTTTTCCAAAAAACCTGACCCTTTTTCCTCCAGAGATTATCACAGCTACAAAAGGGTTGCTGATTTTTTTTTAGTTAAACCTAAGTGTTCATTTTATCAAACTCTTCTTATTGACAAATTGTCATGATGGTTTTTTTTAATAGTTCTGTAATGTGTTCAGTTGTACACATGAAGAATAATGTACAATCAGGACATATTTTGAATCTATATTCTATAGATAGAGAGAGAATGTATAGAGTGGTGTTGGTAATATTCTATTTTCTCAAAACCCTTAGTTTCAAATATGCATTGTGTTAGGAGAAGTGGTTTTCTAGGATATTAATATAAAATATCAAGTATGAGATATATACATTAAGAATAATATTACCCATATAACACTGCTATTACATTATATGATGCATTATATTATATGATGCATGCAAATACCAAAAAAGTATGATGAACATTCACAGACTTCATTTATGCATACTGAGAAGTCTGCATAAATCTGAAAATCTATATATAATTAGGCAAACCATGGTCTCAGTTTTGAAATTAAACATGCTCATACATTCTGTTGCTGGATACCTCTCAGCTTGATATCTCTTGAAACTTCAACGGCAACATCTAGTAAAACAAGGTGCTGTACCTCACTGGCCTCAGATAGTTATCAATAGCTAATAAATGCCAAGGACCTGCTCCTTCTGCTTGATGGAAAAGGTAATCAAGGTTTAATGAGTGCCAAGAATCACACTGTAGTCCATTGCTTGCTACATAACTGTAGGTTAAAAATGTAAAATTTAACTCTGCCACTAAAAATGTTAAAGGTACAGTGTATTTCCAAGATCATCATTCACAACTCTCTGCTGCCTTCACAGTAGAGTGTTATATGTGAAAAGCAATAAGCTTAGCACAGGTTCTTCAAAATTGAGATGCTTTATATGGAAACTGAGATAATTATGTAAATATGGAGCTTTTCTGCTCTGTTTTTTCAAAATGCGTGCACCTTGTCTGAACCCCTAACTCGATACAAAGATTATGTTCTGACAGCATTTATCTGCCATAGGTACGCAACTTAATGAGGAAATGCTTGTGATGGCAAGCAGTTTAATGAGGAAATTATGGCAATGGTATTTTATCCGTTAGGCTTATGTGTTAAAATAGATAGTAATTTTTAAAAGGTCATTTAGACAACTCATGGTCATATAAAACAACATAATCAATCCTAGTGTTTAATAACTCAACAGATTTGAAATATCACTGTCAAGACAAAGAATAGAGAATAAAGAATTCTTTTAAGTACCATTTAATTAGATAAAGCAGTTCATATTATCTAAAAGTAGATTTTGAAATAAAGATTTAAAATATTGTGACACCAATAAAGGAAAATGAACATACACAGAAATAATGAAAACTAGACTGTCAGCAGTATACAGAATTATTCTTGACTATCAACCAAGAAGTTTAAACATTACAATGTCTTTTCAATGCTTCAAAAGCAAGTGATGTTTTTCTCTCCAACCTTAAAATCACAATGTTTTGGAAACAAATTAAGTTTTGTGAGTCTTTCCTTAGGACTTCAAGTCATTCAGATCATCTGCTGTGCACCTTGCTCACAGTGAACTCCATGCCAAGTTTATCAAAACAGGATGACAACTGTATGTTTGAAAGTATTTTAAGTAAGAAACAGTATAGTTACTGCAATACTATAGTAACATAAAAATACTGTACTTATCTGCCTCATGTTTGTACTGTACACAACAATAGTAGTTCTCTCACAGAGAAAATACTTTTGAAGCAATAGTTTATAGCCACCTACAACTATTTTAAAAATAAGGAATTCTCTTGTTCTGGCATACATCTCTCTTGATCAATACAAAGAGTTTGACTTCTAGTGAGGTCAATACTTTAACCTTCTACACATAGTTATTTTCTATTGCTTCCTGACAAGAAAAATAAGATTTGGATTATATACAATGATTCCAGATCCAAGCACCTTCTTCTCTCTTGCCATAGAAATACCTATTTCTTTCCAGATATATCCATGCAAAGAAAAAAGGAAAATAAAAATAAAAATAAATAATGTGACTGACAGTGTGTGTATGGATTATAATTTTATTTTCAGTTCTGTATAGAGTTTGATTATATTTACCATGGCCTAGCAACGCAGGAGACAAAGTAAAAGAAAGGTGATGGAAAACATGTTACAGATTTTGTTACAGAAGTATACTTACAAATGGATAAGCATTGCCATTGAACTTTTCCATTTTATTCCAAGGACGTTTTGAAGGCATTTTTCATTTCGTTGCCAGATCATGTTTGACTTTATGCCATTTATATATCTGAATGCGAAATGTTATCCTAAAGTCATCTAAGAGGTAATGGGTGTTTCCAGCTTTTACACTAAAGCAAGGAGATGCAAGAGCTCTAACAATCCTAGTCATTGACATTTACAACTATGGGGTTTGTTTTTAATACAGGGCAGTGAGCAATGTACTTAAGGCATCAGAAGATGGTTTATAGCACACACTAAAGGTGAATCACTTTTTAGTAGATTTATTAGCTAGAGGACCTGCAATCTCTAGAGGAAATTTAGCCAGTTTTAACCCAAGTAGTGCTGCCTTTTATAGTCATTTCCTTTGAAATTCTCAGCAGATCTCAGGCATCTAAAATGTCCTATTCAGGGATTCTTCTTTTTTCCCCAGCTGGTTTCTGCCACCTTGGGTAATGGCAGAGTACTCATTAACAAACTAATTGATTTTTATTAATTATCTGTGGTGTAATCTTTTTTACTGATTTTTCCCCTAGTATCTAAGCTTATTAACTGCAAATACACAGTCAGTATATAATTAGTCCTGAAGTAAAGTGGACTCAATGACACTCATTGATTTTAAAATCAAATACACTAATAGATATAGATATATATAAACCCCTATGTTTTAAAGTATTATTACCAAAATGCAAAGAAATTGCTAACAATTTATGACAAAATTTCAAGACCAAACATATGAAATAGAATAATTTAAGAAACCCCTTGCATAAACTGACCTATTAATGCATAATTCCCCCCCCATATTTGATGCACAGACTTTAAATGAAACAATTCTGAGTGGTAATAAATGCTACCAATATTATAATTAAATATGGCTACCACTATTATTTTTGCTTTTCAGAGTTTTCTTCTGAATATATGTAATATGTAATTTATTAATTAGATATTAAATGCTTTTAAAATACTGCACCTGGATATTTGTAGTTTTCTTACAAGTAAATTGTCAGCACCTTCTGCATGAACCAGGAGAGACATTTTAGAATATCTATCTGACCTTTATGAAACTAATTTTAGTAAGCACAGCCCAGTTTTATTAATTCTCGTAAAAGCAAAAAGCCACTCATCTAGGCTAGCTTTTGTATAATGCCTGATAAAAGACAGTGAGAGAGACACACTGAGAGAGACCAGTTAACAATTCCACATTGCAGTTGATTCCTTTTGGCTTCCTGGCCATCAGTCTTTAACTGTCAAATAAAACACCAGAAAGAGTAAAACCTCTGGTTGTTGTAGACTCCATTCCTCCTTCATCCACAAATAAGGCACTCATTAGGAAGAGGATTTTAGTCTTGCTGGACATTTCTTCATTGTGAACCAGGCAGTAGTTTAAGAAGTTATTGATAGCAAATGAGGTGATCATGAATACTTTCAAGGTCCTATGAAGGACACACATACACACACATAACAAGTAAAATAGTTCCTGGTAATTATTTCAAACAACTAATTCTGACTAACGTTATGATCACATTCACCCCTCATGAGTTCATGCTGTATTTGAACATTTTATTTATTTGAATAGATATCTCAAAACTATTACAATCTCTTATTACTAGATTGTTGTAAATGTTAAGCTTTCATATTTGATTTTCCATAAATACAGTAATTGGTCAGACATCACATATTGCTGTTTTTATCAATTGACCCAACAAAACTCTGATAGAACATGGATGGAAATTTGATCTCAGTTTACATGCATGTTCACAAACATGTACCCCTGTAGCGGGTTGGGTTTGTAACCGGGCAGAAACACCAATTTAGTGTAGTGGTTTGGTCTAAAATACTCATTACTGTTTATCTGCTGTGAGATAAGAATTAGGAGAAATGCAAAGCAGGCACCAAACTTGAAAGAATATAAAGAAGTTTATTAACAGACCTAAAAGAAGAAAAAAAGTTATACCACCTTCAGAACTCTCCTCCTCCCCCCACCTTCCTCCCTTCTCCCACTGACAATGTAAAAAAAGACAACCCTTAAGATGCTCAGTCTGTTTATCACTTCCATAATAACCTTGTTCAGTCTATTTAGAAAGAGAAGTCTCTTCTTGCTCATGCTATGAAAACATTATCACAACGAGACAGCCGCCTACTTCCAAATATTGTTCAGTCCATTTAGGAAGAAGAGTCTCTCTGCTCGCATGTGAGTCCCTTCCCCCGACTTGCAGCTTTTCCCGCAACTGCTTTCGAGGGTCCACTCTTGAAGTTTTTTGGGGTACAATTTTTAAGGTTGAGACGTTCAGAAACAAAAACAGAGGCCCTTCTCCTTCCCTGGGAGCAAAGGGTCTTCCTCATCTTCATCTTTAGGACTATCTCTGGGAGCATCTCTAGGGACTGAGGTTTTCTCCTTTCCCGTTTGGAGCAAAAGTCCTCATGGCTTCCATCTCTCCCTGTCCAAACTTCTCATGAAATTAGAGCTGTGTCAGCATCTGCCTATCTCAGCGCAGGTGCTTTTGCTAACAAGCACGAGTTGAACACTCCACCCCCCATATCTTCATGAAATTACAATGGGATACTCTGATATATCATAGCTTCACAACAGAATTTCAGCTTTAAGCATCTCCTCTTTCTCTTCCCTCAGGTTTTCAGCTCTTCACAGCACTAAAAGGGTTAATCTCACCTCGGCCTTGCAGCTGTGTTGCTTATCGCTGTTGGTCACCTGGCCTCTGCCGGACATTGGTGCCGCTTTGCTGAAATCTTGGCCGCAGTGGAGGGGGGTGGGGGGGGCGGTTCCGAGCCGCTCTGGCTGCCCACAGCCCTGCTGGGGGGCTCATCCTGGAGCCGTGGCCCGGCCCGGCCTGGCCCGAGCAGGGCCTGGGCTGGGCCCACTGGGCCCCGCTCGGGCCCCGCAGCCACCTGTGCCAGCACCAGAAACGAGAGAGAGCTTGGGGGGGAGTTTGTCTATTCTTAAATGTGGATCACAGAGGTGGTCACAACTTTAAGTGGCTTAAAGAATTGTCCATATTCAAACTGGCCAGCTGATGGGTTCTATCAGGTCCCAGAGGAAACTGTAAGCACCCCTTAGCAAGGACATCCCTTCCGGGACTATGCTTGCTAACCTATGACAACCCCAAAAGAAGGTTTGTATAAACATAGGCAACTATAATGCTACTGAATTGGAGCATAGAATAAGAGCACAGTGGCAGAGACACTAAATTGATTAAAATATCAATTTGTCTGATTGTTCAAATAAAATTCTCTCAAAGTCTTAAAATCACTGTATACTAATTGTTTCACATGTTTTAGCTATTGCAGGCTGCCAAATTACTAATGTTATTATGAGAAGTAAAAAAAGTATCTAAAAATCACCTTGGTATTCTGAGTTAAAAATAGCAATAAAAACAATATATGGCAGATGTTCCCAAGGAAGCAAGATTTGTCTATTTGGATAGATCATCTGCAACATGAGTTATGAAAATTCTGACCCATTTTCTGGTGGCATGTGAGCTTTAGCTGATTAGTGTTGGCTAGACAGATTTTCAGTATTTAATCCCTAATTGTTAACAGTCTTTCTGAAAATCATTGATTCCTCTGGTCTTTTCAGTAAACCATCTTTTTTCTTACAACATGTTGTGGCTCTGGAGAGAAGCAGTTAATATTTCTAAAAAAAAAAATTAAAGGTTTGATCATGAACTGCAAAAGAAACCCTTTAGGCAACAAATGTTGGCGTATAGTAAGGTCAGTCAGACTGACAAGAAAACTGAGTTAAAGGCAAATATTCTAATAGCACAACAACTCCTGTCCATAAAGATAACAGATCCATGGCATGCAGGTGTTAGGAAAGAAAGTGTACCATTTTGTCAAATCCATATATTTTTATGCAACAATACTTAAAATGACATCTAAGTTTATTGTGCCCAGAAGAAATTATCAGGAAGGTCAGGATTCCTAAACTAGACTAATGATAATCTCAAAGTCACATTATTTATCTAATTTGCTCCCATTTTATGTGTGCCTGGTAGACCAATACTGTCCCATTTCTGAACCTCCACCACAAACAAGTCCAAAATTAGATAACCATGCCACACAGTTTTTGTATGAAAAGAACTAGTACTATTCTTTTAGTCTTATTTATATAATCAGACTCCAGAGGCAACATATCAAACAGCACCATAACCCCTGTCATAATTCCTGGGGCATATTCCAAAATATCTGTTTTAAAAATTTCAGAAGAATTTTCAGTTAAACTTGCCACTGTATCATTTGAGAATGATCCAGCTTCACGCAATTACTGTGTTTTCTGAAAATGAGTTCTGCTAAAGTATTATGATGGGAGTACATCTGGAAGATTAAATATTCAATATATCAATAGAAACTTGTAAATGTCAGTTCTCCCCTCCCCGTGTTAAAGCCTCTTCAAATATGCTTACTAAAGCAAAACTAAACTAAAATAGTTATTACAACAGATGAAATCTTTCAATCAGCCTTGAGCAAAATTAGTTGCAGCAATTCTAAATACACATTTTTGCCAGTTACATCGTTTTAAATCCTTACTCCATGAATCATGCTGGTTCCACTGCATCAACTTTTAAGTAAAACTGAAAATATCACCCACAAAAATCTGTAGCACATTAGGCCAAAGTGCCTGTGTACTATTAGGCAGATAGATGAATAGGCACATGATAAGAGAAATACATGCAAAAATCAACACACAAAACCCAAATGCATCTAGAGATATCATACACATTGCATAGCACAAGCTTTTCCAGTAGTTTTACTCAGCTGCTTTTTACTATTGGAAGCAAATTCTCCATATCTTGAGTATTCAACAGAAACTTCCCTTAACAGCTGAAATAGAGAAAAGGACCTTCCTCCTGCTACACACACAGAGGGTTTGGTTATATAAAAATTTTTATACCTATATTCTTCTACATAAAGGGCTCTATGCATTCTTTGTGCTTCTCTGAGAAAGAAAGGAAAATCTTTATTTCAGCCGCACTGGCTACACCTAGGGATATAACAGGATTTAATATGATGTGATGCAAAAGCATGAACTGAACATTTAAACAATAGTAAGTTGAAGAAAATTACCATCTTCCATTAGTTGTATTATATAAACACTTTCCAGTGTGGCTCTCCAGGTTCATATGCATTTTGGGTATTGGAAATCAATCAGACAATCATCTCTATTTTGACCTGATGGTATCTAAGCAAACTGAGGTCTAAGACACATTTACATAAAATTGGGAATTATACTAAAAAATTAAAGGGAATGCTAAAGATGTCAAAGGAGGAAGCCCAGTGAAAGAGCTAATACCTATATCTTCTCCAATAGCATGAACATGAGCACAAGTTTTATAATGAGATGACCCTGACCTGCCACTTTCTTTTGCAAATTACTACTGCTTTAATTATTTGCATCCGTGAACTCAAATGAAAATACTTACGGATATATCAATATGCTCATAAATCATCTGCAGGCAATAAGTAATCCAACATAGATAATTAGAGAATTTACGGAAGGCTTACTCCTTCTGTTTATCTGCTTATGACATTTGCAGTACAGCCCTAACAGCAGGATAATTACTAGATTTATTCATCAAACAAAATCACGCCTTCTGGGAATGCACAGTGACTCTGGTTTTAGGACTAATAAAGACATTTTTCACCAAAACTCAAGTACTAATTTGCTCAATAACTAGCTGCAATAAGCTTTTATGGAAGCACTGAAAGAAAAGGCTTGGCACCAGAGGGCAGATAATTAAAGGTGCAGTATCCCATACAAAAGTCTCTGAACAATTCCCTGACCATATTAAAATTTAATTGTTGAATGTTAATTGAAAAAAAAATGAGTCATTACTGTTCCCTCTGTTTCAGTAATTATTCTTATATAAAAAATATATATCTATATG
Source organism: Corvus hawaiiensis (assembly GCF_020740725.1). Classification (NCBI taxonomy): domain Eukaryota; kingdom Metazoa; phylum Chordata; class Aves; order Passeriformes; family Corvidae; genus Corvus; species Corvus hawaiiensis. The sequence goes on from NC_063255.1 coordinate 57,009,908, forward strand.
TATACAGCAAAAGAAAACATCTAAAATTAAAAAAAAAAAAAATCATTACTTTCCAGTAACACCAGGAAAACACAAAGAAATAAAGAGACCTCTCAGCTCCTCAACTTATTTTTTAGTAAAGTTGGTGAAATTATTTTAAATATTTGCGGAAGAATATGTATGCAGACTGGTGCACTGTATGAGTACCCAAATAAACAACTACTTCTCTTACTGCACTAGAGGTAAAAAATTTCCAATAAAAAGTAAGAAAAAGAAAATGAAAATCCCACACTATTTAATCAAGGTGACAAAGATGGTGTAATTCTTAGTGCTGCAAAAATTTAAGAAAGTTTTGCAATTTAGCCCAACCTTTCCCTTAATATTTTGCTAATATTTTTTTTTTTATTTTAGTCCCTTTTCTGAATTTCTAGTCTCCAAACCAGAAGTCCAGAAGCTCTTGAAGTGTACAAATTAATAATAATTCATTCTCATTTCCTCAGAAATTAAAAATACAGCTTTTATAATACTGGCCAGGCAATGGACATGCACATTCTCCATGCATACTGGTCTCAAAATTTGGCTATTTGGGACAGGAGGGGTGTTCCCTGAGACACTAAGCTTTTACTGACCAGAATTCAGCTCAGCCCTAGGCCAACTGTCTGCTGCAGAGAAATGATGAACTACACAAAATGCAGACTTTTAAACTAGTATTTAATTGTTTAATGTCATGGCTCTTGGTAGAGCATTGTTGCTTGAAAAATAAATTGGGTAATTCAATTAAATGGGTACAGAAGATACATCATATCAGCTGTAGAAAGGCACTAACCCCAGCTTGAACTTGACGTCCCACATTGCTTCACTTATTTGACAAATGGATTCTTGAAAATAATTGAAACACATGGCTGCCAGCGTAGGTCAATAATACTTTTTTGCCATTCAGGCTCTTAACAGCTTCCATTTTTTCTTGCACTGTGCCATTCAGGGCAAAGATTGCATTTTCCTGGTAAATCATGCAAACATTATTACTAAAATGGGACTAAATGCAATGAAAATGGACTACATAAAAGTAATGGCACTTAAATAAGAGAAAGACCATCTACTAGGGCAAACACTTAAAGTCAGATTTAAATACTATATGATATTGCTTCCATTATAAACTTGTATTATAGATGTAAGAAGGCAAGCTCACTAACTATACACATGCTACTATTTGTTTAGCTAAGCTAAGCAGTGTTAACAAGAGAGACCAGTGAGAGAAGGCTCACGTATTAACCAGTTTGGAATATTCATATATTTTATTTGGTTTGCATTAAACAGCCAGCACACAAAATTATAGTATGTCATAGATGCAGAAGAGATACTGGTTTTAATTTCCTTAAGCATCAATTTGTAACTTCTTGTAGTGAACACCAAACCTGTCTGGAGGGAGATGTTTCTTTAGTCTTTGGAAAAGTCTTTGGAATTACAGATGTAAGAAGTATTAATCAAAAATCTAAATCCTGCAGAAAAGAAAATCACATTTATTTGCACTGATAAAGTTACAATTTCTTGGTAGAGTGATTTATACTCAATAAGTCAGAGAAGAAGCACATCAAAACCAAATATTAGAGAATTGTAGCAGAGAGACCGTTGGCATTTCTCCTTAGTGTTTCTTTTATCGCATCCAATTTTTCAGTTGCTTACAAGTCTCAGGTTTGGTAAATCACTCCAGCAAAACACACAGATGTTTATGGAGAAGTGGCTAGAGGTTTGCCTAATGGCAATTACAAATAAATCAAAACCCCAAACCAACAGAACAGCAAAAAGCAAGAAAATAAACAAACAAAAAGCAACTGGTAAGCAACATTTGTGCAGCAGACTTTGTCTTCATTCTCATACTTTGAACAAATATTTCATTTCTCCATAGGTATAAACTAGTGGTTCTTTCCTTCAAATCCCACTTAGGAGAAATTAAGTTTTAGCAGCCTTTTAACACTAAGCCTTTCACTCATACTTTGGAATTAATACCAAGATTTCAATATACTAATTCAATTATGTAGTGTTATGGGTAATATTCTTAACTTAGATCTAGTAGAAAAAAAATTTAAACCATCTTTCTCATCTGCATTTCTTCCATCATAACAGCAGAGTTTTATGCTTCTTACTTACTTTATCATCATTTTTCTTCATAGAAGTAAAGACACATTTCTACATCTAATAATGTTCCAGCTGCTGAGGAAATTTCAGTGCAACTTCAAAATACACTTAAAAATTACATGATACTGTCACTAGCACAGAAAATCTAGTTTAAAATAGCCAGTCTGTGTGTGCAACTAAAAGAGAACAGAGTATAAAAAACATGGCAAGCAGAATATTACAAAAATTTAAAGGAAGACTCACCAAAAGTTATTTTTAAAATATTTTAAAGATGATATTAACAAATTGTCATCCTAATGCAGCTAAATGTAATACGAACTCGTATTCTCACCTTAATAGTTTGGCTTTATGTTTTGTGCAGTTCTTAGGACAACAACTTTACCATTTTACATAACATTTACTGCAGTACATTAAATAATAATCTTCTGGGGAGTCCTTCCAAAAGCAACCTTGAATCCTCCAAAATTAAGCATTGCCAGCAGCTTTCCTAGCTTGGAGCTCACTGTTCAAATGTCTGCTTTGACACTGTTTAGCGCACACTGTCTAGTACGTATTTGCCCAGCTGAGGTTCAGAAGATAAACAATATTTCTTTCCTTTCTCATAACAAATTGAATTATCTGTGCCTTGAAGAAAGCACTTTTTAATAAACATATATCTTCCCAAGCTCCTCTCTCACTTATTCAACATATGCCATCACTGTTCTGAGATAAATCTAAATCAACAGAAAATGCAAAATAGCACAAAATCGGTGTAAACTGTTTCATGCTCTGCCTGTGTTCCATTCAACCAGTCCAAGTTTTTGTCTTTTAAATTATTATTAAGTCCACAGCTAGTAAGAAAGCTGCCCTGAAAATTAGTGGCACAATGGGCAGAAAGACCTTCCAGAAATTTGGAAAAGACAAAAATGTAGAAAAGCATAAAGGTGTATGGAAATATCTTTCTTATAAAGTAACTTATTACTATGACTTAAAGCCACACATATGACCCTCCAGTAATGGGCAGAATTCAGAAAGGCAGCTGAAATGGATGAAGAGGAAAATGATGAATTACTGGTCGTAACCCTCCTCTTACTGTGTAATCTGACAAACCACAAGTGCCTTTGTATATTAATCAATTCCCATCAGATAGTTAAGGAAAAAATAACACAAACTATTATTTGAGAGGAAATAGCAAACCAGTACTTTTCTTCAGAAATATTATAAATTAAGAGTTTCTTCCTATGTTTTCCAGAATAAGATTAACCCAGAGTTTCATACTTTTACTATCTTAATTTTAAAAGTCTAATTGCACTGTAGCTGCATATTTTCTAGACTATCAGCCAAATATTGGGAGGGGGTGGTACATGGAAGGTGCATTGTTTGTGGGCTTATGCAGGGAGTTTGGATAGTGTTGCCAGCCCTTGAGCTCAATTTCAGCATGGTTTTTCAAAATTCTCAAGGCTTACTTTTCCCAATTAAGGATTATGGAAACAGGCCTGGCGAGCCTAGAGGGTTTTGATGTCAAATATTAAGCAAACATCGGTATCTCCAGGCTCACAAAGCTCTGATGAAACTATGCCTATGAAATTAGATAAATCAATAGGAAATACTATGTGATATATGTCAGAGGTAATTTCATAACAAACAGCATATAAGAAAACAGAAACTACACCCTAACGCTTTAATTGACTCAGCTACTAATAATATTTTTTAAAGTTATATCTTTGCAGGGCAAAATACAATCCACAAAAATAAGATATTTTCACATATCTTTCTGCCAAATAATATCCATGAACTCATCTGCAAACCAAATATCCTCAGCATGCCACCAGTCAATTAGGTGTGTATTTATCTTTAAGTTTTTAATTTATGTCACTTGGGATACAAGTCAGTTTTCCTAATTAGAATATATCCATCAAGATTAGAAAGTAGGCTTGAGCAAATTTATAATGAATCGGTTCTAAAAAAAAAAAAATTTGCATAAAGTACATCGTAAGCTAATACAACATTTAGGTTTATGCTGACTCTTCAAGGGTCAGAATTCAAAGTTTTTCATATTGGTGTGTCCCTTCTAGACCTACAAAAAGAGATCCTTAGCATGAGCCTGGGTCCCATTAACGACCATATTTTATTGCATCAACGAATGATTATCGTGAAGTAGCAATTTCAAGACTACTAAGAGTATGGACAGTGAAGTAGGTGTTAGAATAAACTACTGAGTTTTGTGCCATTGACAGTCACAAGCATTTTAATATGTGCATGCAGAAATGGAAGTATGTTGAAAACTTTAGTTCATAAGAAAATGTTGAGAGTACTACTGTAGGAACAAAGGATGAGGGGGTTTTTACACCAGTATTTCAAGTTCAGTCTGTGTGGGATATGCCCAGCCACTGCCCTGGAGGGATGTCTGCTGAGATTTCGCAATCGCCCAGCAGGACTCCCTGGAAAGGACTTTGGAGTCATGGTGAGGAAAAGTAGACCCACAATCCTTTGGGATACCCTATGCAGATCATTCTGTAACCCATTGGTCTATCCCAGACCCTCTGTAATCCATTGGTCCCCTTGCTGATCCCCTGTATCCCTATAAAAGACCAGTTCGCCTCTGTAGAGGAGTGAGCTCATCCCTGGCCTTCTCTTCGCCGGAGGGGACCCACAATAAAGCTACCTTCGTGCGGAACCAGCCATACGGGTCTCTCGTCTCTCTCTCTGGTCTGGTTTGGCCTAGAGGCTGCCCTGCAGAGCTGAGCTGGAATCACGAGCTGATATCACTAAAGAGCTGACAGCTTCTGCAAGGGCTCCTCTGCCAGCAGCTGAGAGGAAGACACCGGACCCCGGGAAGGCGATTCCTTTTGGGACCATCTCCCTGGACCGGTCATCTCTTCCTGGGTCACAGCCTCGGACCCCACCACCAGCTGTAATAAGTCTGTATCAAGGGATATATGATGAAACACCTCAGGAGGCTCTTCATATAATCTAAGTTAGACTGATATTTTGAAAATCACATTAAGGGCCACTCTCTCCATTAACACTAGGAGAACAGTCAGCTAATTTAGCTAACTCAAGTAGGTACTAAAGTAATATATTAACAACCCCCAAGGAATGTATATAATCTTATTCAAAAAACAACCTTGTAGACTTGGTTAGAGTCCAAGCTACACTGCCAAAAGGTGGATAGATAAAAAAATCCAAATCAGCTTCTGAAATCAGCTCTAGAAATCCAGTGAACATGAGCTACACTCAGGTGGGCTGCATACTTCAGGTTCATGGAAAGGAATCCTCCTCTGTCAACCTACTTTAGAGTTATCTTCTATTTAGAAGATTGTTTGTCAAAGTGCAGATGAGGAGGTGTAATGATAGATTTCCTTCTTTCTCCCCTCCTTTACCCACCAACAAAAGACCAAGCTCACCATAGAATGGATTCTTGCAGAAACTGGGACTATGCCATTTCTTGAATGATCATTCTGAATCAACCAAAACAGAGACTTTGCCATTTATACCATATGAGGAGCCACCCTCTAATTGGGATGGCTTTTGTTCTTGTTTTTCTTCTGCTTTCATGTCTTTGGTATCTATATACATCTTTTAACTCAAATGAGCCCAATTTCAGTCTGGGTTGCTGGTAGCTAACATAATTGCATCACCCTACTCCATTCCTACCTTTGAACCACACCATTGAGCATGTTCAGAAACATCCTCCCCCATGACAGGTAGGTCTCTTGGAGTACTTTTCTTCACTTTTGGATGTGCTATTGTCAAAAAAGAGTCCATAAAATATTTTTAAGCTCCAAGATGACTGATACAACCTTAAACGAGTTATAGATAGAAAAGAAAGCTCAGTGCTAGACTGGAAATTAACCTGTAATGATAAAACCACAGGTTGAAGAAAAAGCAGCTGAGCCAGACTCATGAAGTAAAGTGTCATTTTCAGAAAAAAAAGCAAACCTCAAATGATTTTTTTAACTGCAGGGATTCAGCAGAAAAAAGTAGTGGCATTATTGGTACTACAAAGTGGACTACTCAAAATTAAAACCTGTTGCTGTGGATAGTGCTATTATGAACTTGCCTAGAGATGGCTTACGACAGCAGAAACTCTTCAGCATAGGGTTCACAAGCTCTAAATCACATATGTCTAAAATCTGTTTTGACATTTGCAATAGAATCACAAATAATCATCTGAAAATGACAAAAGCCTTCACAGCCACTTTCTATGAATTAATCTTACTTACTTCTGAGAATAAGACTACAATAAGTGATAAGTTTAAAGGATATTTAGAAGTATGGAATATCACACTTAGAGTTCTCTCTGGATGAGTTCCTCCTTTTAGTATATATAAATACACATATACACATATATTTACACTCACACGGGTAATTGAGATTACAAGGTCTTAGAATAAAAAATTCAAGTTGTGTTTCAGATACTTGAGCGTCTTACATTCATTCTGGTTATTATCACTACTGCTTTGAAAGTGGGTGTTAACACACTTAGGTAGAAGAGGAAATCCCTTGGGAATTACCTATTTTAAGAAAAACATATAGGTGTTTGAACTTAGAAACTCCATCTCATTCCTGTAATTTACAGTATTGCTTACTGTGAAACTTTGTATTATTCTCTTCCTCTACTGTGGGATATGCCCAGCCACTGCCCGGGAGGGATGTCTGCTGAGATAAAAGATTTTGCAATCGCCCAGCAGGACTCCCTGAAAAGGCAACCACTTTTGAGTCATGTCGAGGAAAGGTAGACCCACAATCCTTTGTGATACCCTATGCAGATCATTCTGTAACCCATTGGTCTGTCCCAGACCCTCTGTAATCCATTGGTCCCCTTGCTGATCCCCTGTATCCCTATAAAAGAAGACCAATTCACCTCTGTGGGGAGAGAGCTCGTCCCTGGCTTCCCTTCGCCGGAGGGGACCCACAATAAAGCTACCTTCGTGTGGAACCAGCCACACGGGCCTTCTCGTCTCTCTCTCTGGTCTGGTTTGGCCTAGAGGCTGCCCTGCAGAACTGAGCTGAAATCACGAGCTGATATCACTAAAGAGCTGACAGCCTCTGCAAGGGCTCCTCTGCCAGCAGCTGAGAGGAAGACACCGGACCCCGGGAAGGTGATTCCTTTCGGGACCATCTCCCCGGACCGGTCATCTCTTCCTGGGTCACAGCCTCGGACCTCACCACCAGCTGTAATACTCTACTATTTAAAAAACTTTTTAATAATTGTTGTCAGAGAGTGGAAGCATTCCAATGTTAAATATTTCTTGTTGGCTAATTTGACTGGAGGCATATTAATATTGTTTCAGTTGTAACAGAAATCTTTTAAATAGGAGACTTTCAATTTTCCTTACACGAGCATAAAGTTTCACCTGACTGTGTGTGTTACCAGCTGACACTTATTTGAAAAGTTTAACCTTATCTTTTGACTTCTACCACAACAAAATCTCAAACAGAGCTGACTACTGCTTCAGTATTTCTTAAAACTTTAAATGTTATGGGACAGTCATAATTGGTTTTTCTAATCTTCCCCAAAGCCACACTTACTGCATCTGTCCGTTGAACTTGTCCTGAGCCCTGGTCAGTTTAAACCACCACATAGAAGGCACTAAGGCTTTCCATGTACCCATTTTGAAGCCACTGCTGTGCAACTGGCAAATGCAAACCTTACACAGACAATGTAGTATGATCCTCATAAACAACAAGTCTTCCAGTTTGGATAAAGTAGGACATAACCGTAACAGCATAAAAATAGGGATGGTTATCTACATTCAATACTTTGAAGAAATTTAGTTTAAATGCTTGAGTAGGGCATTAAACAGGATCTGTAGAGATATGGTTCCTATCCTAGTCAAATGTCTCTATATGAACAAAACCAGATTAATAGTTCCTAAAATGAACTAAAATTTACTCTATGACACTGATGATCTCCAAATTCATAACATGATTATGGAAACTTTAGTTTAGCCTCATAAAGAGCCTAAAACTTTTCCTAGTCTAATCCCTATCCTGAAAAAAATATCCTTAATGTTTCCTTTTCCTAGTCTACTTGCAGAAAATATTTCCTCTGCATCACAGCATGACAAGAGAATCAAGCAAACAGTGGTATATGACTGGTGGAAGTGGTACTTATTGGAAACATAAGGAGCAGAAAATATTAGATTAAAAAAGATTAAAAAGATTTAAACTATAATTTATGACTGTCTTTTATTGAAGACTTTGCTGAATACTGAAAATAATATCTTTAGGCACCTATTTTCAAGGAACAATTTCAGGCTCTTGATCCTAAGCAGATAGGGATGTCAAGAAAGACAACTGGATTTGAAACATAATCCAGCATTCAATATTTCCTATCAGGTGGCTAAAGACTCATTTGCTGACGTCTGTGTCAGTAAGCAAGTTCATGTACTGGCCTCAAACTTAGCTTTCTTCCTAAAAACCTTTGAGGGCTGGGGATGGTGAAGGGAATGCACATTTTCAGGAGAGAAGCTAAATAAGCTGTGCATGCCACAACCACACAATTCATTTTGGTAATTTATTTATGCACTCCTTCTGGTTACAAAACCCACATTTATGTGAAGAAAGGGAAAGAGAGAACAGGCTGTGCTCAAGGAGAAATTTATGCATGAAGGTCTACACATTTTGTTGTTATTTAAGGGCTAATTCTTTGAGGATGAAGAGCACCATTCCCAGCATGTTCAGGATCAGGGACTGATTGCCGAAACACAACCTGACTCCCAAACTCTGCTTTTTGCATCCGATATCATCAGACAGTTAACCAGTAGGTTTTGATTCAGTATCAGCCAAGAGACATAAATGCAGCTTGCACTAATCTCTGAGTTCATCACAACCTACAGAACATACAAAACCTTCAGCTTCTGCACACCCATGCAAGACTTCCTCTTCCATGGAAAACTCAGAAAAACCACAGTGAATTAGGTTGACTGAAGCCAAATATAGTAATTAGTGAGCAGTTACTTTGATTACTTCCCTGTTTCCAGGTGTGCACCACCACTAAGCCCACCCTGGCAATTTTTCCCTTGTTAGGAAATGCAGGAATTATTATTCTAAAACACTAACATCTAATCAATCCTGTTAATTCTATCAAATTTGTATATGTATGGTTTTTAAAGTGAAGAAAAAAACCATCAAAGCCTAGTTAAACATCTTCGTCATAAACTGCAGCTGATGGAGCTGTATGTGATTAGAATGCTGAGATTAACAGGAAACTCAAACTCAGATTTAAATTTCAAGCCAATAAGTATGAGGAGCTCAGTGCCGAAGATGAAAGAACTAGCAAACCTTGTTTTATTCAGTAATGCAAAGAATACATGTTCAAATACAAATTACGTTGTGAAAAGTGGTACATTGTGCTACTGTGTTTTGTTTTTGAAAGCTTTACTACAGGGTTCTTAAGCAACTGCTGGTTTATTTTGAAAATTGCAACAGTAATTTTTAGGGGGTCAAGAGAGCCCCTAATCATCAACTGTCACTGTGAAAACTTCATTTATGAGCAAATCATGCATGCAAAGCTGCTGAAAAATTGCATCTGTCAGGCAACCAAATTTTTTTCAGCAGTACAATAGGAAAAATATATGATAAATTCCAAAATATTTTGTTAATTACAAGAATGTGGAGGTAACTTGTAAAAATTCTATTGCTAACTAATGCAAGGTGGATGGATGTAAGTGCTGTGTAATAAAAGAGACAGAAGCCTCTCTTGCTGTGAAGTATCATACTCCCTGTTTTTCCTTGCACTTAAAACACTGGCCATTTCCAATATTTTCTGCATGGATCATTAATTTCCTCAAAGATGAAAATACTATAAATTTACAGGACATAGACAGTACTGATCATAAAAGTATAGAAACTTAGGAGAGGAAATGGCATCAACAATGTTGCAGGATGAAGATAAATAACGGTACTCTTTGAGAAACAGCACTATTCTACAGTAAATATTTAACCAATTTTTAACTTTCCCATTGAAAGCATAATAGCAAAATTCACCTCCTAGCTTATGCTATTGGCTCAGGAAATCCTTAAAGACTGTAGAAATCCAAGTGTGTTCCTCCAACTAAGAAATATTGCTTTTTTTGAACACTCTGAAACATGCAACTTGATATAAGACTATGAAGCTGTATTTCGTTTTACATATATGGTGGCAAGAAATACAGCATCTGGAATCAGTAATTCTCAGTGCATGTAACTCATCTTCATTCACAGTGTCTCAAGTCCCAGTTAGCCAAGGACTTAGTGAACTGAAACAATCAGATTAAGGTAAATCTGTTCTTAACTAAGACTTTGAAATGTGTTCTTATTCTGGTAATTCATGAGGTGGCAGGCTTTCCTCTGCATTGCTGCATGAACAGATGCTTTACCATTGTGCTTAATCACCTACTGAAATGCTACATTTGAGGTAAGATGTAACGTTGACATATTGAGTTCTTTAGAATTAACCCTAATGCTTTGGGTACATTTCCAGATCATACTGTGTCTATGTTTACATTCCTCCTGCAATTTTACAGGAAAATGATGAAATGTTTTCATCATCCAAATTAATTTTTTTAAAGTAATAAATATCCCTTTGCTTCAGACAACATAGCCTTGTCTCAGCTACTTTATCCTTGCACTTGAAACAAAAGAGGAAAAGGAAGCCCAAAATCAGACCTTTGTATAAAGAACAGATGGACCCTGAGAAAGCAGAGAATTTTTGAGGAATATCATGAATCTTTCCTCCGAAACTCTTGCTTTCTGAGGCCATTAATAAACGACACAACAGTACTTTGTCATGAGGGAAGCTTCCTAAGCAGATGTTACTTTCTGAGCATTTTTTCTACTTTCTTCACATCTTTGTATATCTGCAGAGCGACATAAGCAGCTTTTTAAAATAAAAAAGCTAAATTTAACATTTCCTTCACACGGGCAACACTGCCACATTGGAGTGCTTCTGTAGCACATATTCTGCCAGACTACTGTGTGAGGTAGTGTGATGTGCAGCAACTGAACATCAAATGTGTTACATCTATCATTTGCCTTGTCTAACCGTGAGCAAGTCATGATCATGACCCATCTGCATAAGATGACAAAAATAGTACCCTTTGTTTTCCTTACTGATCACTGATAATAGCCAGTCTTAATAAGATTTCTAAATTTTTTTCTTTTTAATTTAAAAAACTACATGTTTTAATATAGTCTAATAGAAGAAGCAGAAAATAACTTAGCTTGGTAGGAAACCTTGTTTTTTTATCAAAATCGGAAGTTTGCGAGAACAAAACTAAGCCATTGCATAGTATGCATTAAATCAGTCACACCACAGAAAGAAATGTTATGCTTCTTTCTTTATTTTGAAAGTAGAAAACATTCCGTGCCTCCTAGAAATTATCTGCAAAGATTTGGGAGTAGCAATTTTTTCCCACCTCTCTGTTGCAAAAGGAAGTGTTCCAGGTAAGGTATTTGTGGTCTTATCAGAAATCAAAATGATTTCACTCTTTTATTAAGAAAAAAGCCAGATGATATGTACGTGGAGTCAAGAATTCTTTAATAAAGAACAGTAAATGCACTAACATCAGTAAATGACTTGACTGAACTTCAAATGGCTAACAGTTAAAGGGTTTAAATATGCCAATATGTAGATTTTTAACAGTCCTTTAACTGTTGAACTCATTTGCTTATTCTGCAACAACCTCAGTTAGTTTATTAGATAACTTTTGGATTATGGTCATGGTTATTGATTTGGCGTGTAGAATTTTGATTGTATTATATCCTGTATCACCTGCTTAAAGTAAGAGTAAAATGACCAATATTAAAAATATTACAGAGAAAATATTTGAATTAAATACTCTTTAATTCTCAACTGAATATTTGCAGCTGCAAGATTCAAGAATGTCATATAGATATACATATATGTATATATTTGGAAGAGGGTACTACATATCTACAGAGAAAAACTAGAAATTTTATACATTAAGAGGAAAGTACTATGGTTTCTTTCAAATCAATCTGCTCCTAAAAGGGAGCAAACAAGTAACTAGAAGATTATCAGGGTTAACTTAATTTACAGGTAATATGAATACTTTCATAGTTTTAATATTCCACAAAAAATTTTAGTTTTATGCCTCATAAAACCAAAGTGAAACAAAGCAAAATGGGTCAACTGACCATAATGTTCAGGGTATCTGACATGGATTAAGAAATTTTATAAATATAGCTTCACAAATATTCCTTTTTGCCTTAATAGGTAAAGGAAAATATATTTTGATGGCTCAAATGACTAGTAAGAATATACAGACTAAAACTACCTTTCTTAAATAAAAAATTTTACCACTGTTGATTACTAAATGGCATGTCACTAAACCAGCATGGGACAGTATTAACAGATAACACCCAGAGTTAAAATGTCAGCTGCAACAGAAAAGACTGAAAGCTTTTTCTGCTTCATCCTGGGGATTTGCTTTCCAGCTATGAAAAACTTAGACCAGGAATCCTTTTGAATTCTCTCAAATATTTTTTGAACAAACAGTCAAGAACGAGGGTGGAAGGAACCCTTTGGGGGGCTGCTGTTTCGCAGACTTGAGTCCTAACTCTCTAGTGCAAGTCATGACTTGAATCCCTGTTATCTGTCAATGATCCACATGTTATGATCCTAAATAGCAGATAATAGAATGGAACTAAATAGTCAGAAGAACTGCTCTGAGGTAAAAGCCAAAAGAAAGTTGGTTGTGGAGACTGGTGGGCCTGTTGGACAAGGAACGAAAGGAGTCCTGTAGTGGGACAAGTCCTAGGTTCCTTTCCAGCTTTTGGCGACTGAAAAAGCTTCCCCAGAATGCTCTGTTCTGTTATGTTAATGTACCTCCGTTCAGCTTCCCTGGTTGCCTCCTTTAGCCACTACACCCCTTGTTACCTTATATGCCCCCAGAGCTTCTCTATTGGCTCCCATTCCCTAGTCCCGCCTTTATACCATCCCCGTGCTCTCAGATCATTGGTGTCTAATGCTATCTCTGCTCCCCTACATAACCCTGGACCCCGCATTGTTTGGGGGCTAGTTTCTCTGGAACCTTGCACGAGTGTGACTGCAATAAACCTCTCCCATAGTACCCATGCAAAGACCCTTCCTGCTCATTCACCGTTGGACTGTTTTGCTGGCTATCCAGTGTGTGTGTGTACGTGTGTGTGCATGTGTGGTGGCTGCACTGAGAAGTTTCCTCCTGGACATACTTTTGGGAAGGTCGCGGCACTTTACCATTCAACACCGCCATGACATTTGGCAGCAGGTTTTTCAACATAATAACCCTAAATTTCAATTTTTCTTTTAATTTGGGATGACTACAGCTTACAAATTGTCTTTCCAAGACTGTGAGAGGGAAAAAACTGGTAGACAACGGATTCACATGGGGTTCATTTTAACACTGAAAGAAAGATATCTCAAGGAGAAGCTGGGCCTACTTAGAAAATCAAAAACAATTTAGAAAAATAGATACTTATTTTCCTTTAAGACATCATTTAAATAAACAGAAATTGCCTTTTCCAGTAGAAAGTACATACTACTGAAAATAGTTGAAACTCTTCTCTCAGGTGGTATTAATTCTGGAAAACTTGTCATGAATAGGCCTGCAATGGCTGATGCTAAGCCAAGCATGGAACAGCAGAGCTGTGAAAAATTTGAGACTAGACTTTGGTCAAACGGGTTCACTGGTTTATTCTCAGAGATCTTCAAGTATAATCATGGCAATCAAAATGCCATAGAAGATAGAAATGCTTTTTCTTTACAATTTATAGAAGATTTATTGAACATCTTGGAAATCACTGCTATGAAAACTTCTATTTTTAGTTTGTAATTCCATAAACCCAGCTAATTTACTTACTTTACTTAGTGGACAACACTTAAGGAAAGAAAAAGGAAATACTTTTTTTAATAGAACTACATTTTCCAGAATTCAAAACCACTTTCTATTGACATTGTGGATTATGAATGAAAATAGTTATTGATTCCTCATAATCAAATAATGTCTAGGAAGTACTTAACAAGAATTTATTAAGAACATTTAATTAGATGATGATTGCCTAACTTCTTGTGATATTCATTTATAACATGATGAAAATATTTTTACAATCATTCATATTGTCTCATATTTTAAATGCTGTGTTATTAAATTTACATTCCCATAACAAAAGATTTCATTTTCTTGAAACATGTTATGGCCCAACCTCATAAATTCAGAAAAAAAGAAAATACAGTTAGAGAAATCTTCAGGGGTTTTAAAATGATCTGAATTTTGTGCTAGTTAGTGACATGCAATATTAATTAATTCTGTTATTTAACTGTCTTTTATATAAAATATTCACATTTTAAGCTAAGTGTTTTACTGCACTCTCACAGTGAGAAATTGAGATGCAGAATCAAAACGACATTCCTTTTTAGATGGTTACGTAATGAAAAAATTAACACCACCTTCTGGTCAAATCTGTGCAGTCATGAAGACTAACTGCAAAATAATTCTGCTTCAGTATTATCTCTAAATATCTATCATATCTTCTCTTTTATAGTCTCTCTTATAAGTCAATTGAAAAAAACCCCAACCTTCTCCCTAGCCAAGGAAACCAGAAGAAGAAAAGCATTTACTTATGTCATAGACTATTAATTGATACATAAAGGCAATATATATGGATTATAGTTGTTAACACACTTCACTTCTCTTGCTTAAATCCTTCCTTAAAATTTTCACATGCAAAAATATCTAAACCAAAATTCCTCTTAAGAGGTCACTAGTGTCGTGGAACTGTTTTCCTTTATATCTAATATGCTTGGCAGCTTCTATGATTTCTTTCACTGATGGGATTGCAAGCTTGTAGGGATTCTCATTTTACTTGCATGTAGATATTGTACAGTAAAAGTGAAGTTTGTGACTGACAGTTTTATAAGTATAGACTTTGTATCTTCATACAAATAAAATGCAGAAATTTTCATTGTTATTGATTTATAACTAGTATATTTATGACCTTTAACAACCATCTAAAAATATTAAATATATCTTTACCATTTGAATTTAGTAACTTGAGAATAAATGAATGCTTTTTAATGCCTTATTTCTTCTCACCAAATTTGGGTGGGACATTTTTAATGACTTCTCTAGATTGTTTGCCTGGGCATAAAAACCTGGCCAGCAGTAAAGGAGCATAGTTTTAACTAATTATAAAGAATCACAGTGTTTGGTTTAGCATCTTAGATAATACCCACTTTTCACTTTGAAAACTACAAGTTATTGATGAGGTAAAATAGCCAGATACGTTATTTGGCTAATGGAATATAATGAAACATCCCTTTAATATGCATTGTTGTACATTTCTAGATGATTATAAGTAAAAGTGGTGTAATCTACTATTAATATGCATGAATTAATGAAAAAAATGCATTGTTGTATTAATGATTTAAAGAGTAGTTTGTCGAGCCTGATCAATGTATTGATTTAAACATGTAGGAATGTTCCTGTTACTTAGGCAGCTTCCTTTTGTTATATCAAAAATAGTAATTTTAATGGAGAAAAACACAATAGAAGATGATTGATTGTCTGCTTTTGTCATGGAGATCAATTATTGTGGAATGTGAACATAAGAAAATGAAAGCATTGTTATATAAGCTGTCCCTTGAGTCTTTGCTCATTTTGGTGTATTGTTTGCAGACAGTGGCATAGGCTAATACAAAATAGCATAGTAAATAAGGCATTCTGCTGAAGTAAAATAAGTTTCCTCACCAATGAAACCTGCCTTTCAAAAAGTCTGAGTACTGTCCTGCCTTTTACATATAAAATGTGTGTTTTAATCTATGCCAAAAGCAGAGTAACCCAAAGTTCATATGGCTGTTATAATTATATTACATTTGTAATGAGAGAACATAATGAAAGATGAAAAACTTTATTTAAGCCATAATAGAAAAGCTGCTCACAAGCAACACAAATAAAAAGTAATACATTTAATCTTAGACAGCTGGGAGAAATAATTATATTTTTACTTAATTGTCAGTAATTTGTGAATGAAGCCAATTTTTTCTGTGTGAGTTTTTTTGTAACTCAAGATGAATCAAACTGCTGTGTTAGAACCATCATACAAATGGTAAAAATGAAGAAAGTAATGAAAAATTATTGTTGTGTGGTCTGTCTTACAAATAGTGAATGATACAAGTTTGTGTGAGCAATTTCTGTCCAATGGATTCAAATAGTGGTCTATAACAAGACACAAGCGTTCTAAATTCAGAGGGGATTTAAGTGGTTGAATTCTTAATAAAACAATACCATTTTAAAACAAAGTCTCAGTCTTGTTTTGAATGCCTTCTGGGCTTAAATTTAGACTCTTCTTCTAGTGCTGCTGTAGAAATCCATTGGATTTCCTTTACTGAGGTTGATTTAGAAACAATATTACAGAGGCTGTGAAAAAACTAAAAAAGAAAATCAGTTAAATCTAACAGCCCACCTTTTATGTCTTTCTCTGATTCACTGATACACTATTTGATTGGGGACAGAAGACTTTATTCTAGATACTGCTATCACCTGGTGTTTCCTAAATTGCTGTGAAATTGTTGCAACAGATGTTTGTTACTGGGGAAATATTCGCTTCATATTGCTGCAATAAACTGATCATTGCCAATTAAATGCCCGTTAATTGTGTAAGCAAGGAATATTGCCAGATGTTTACATTAGAAAGAAAAATATCCTTTGCTCTTAATTTTTGACTGATAACCCTCCCCTTTCATGTGGATAATAACATGAAAATGTTTCATTTCTTGAATATTCCACAAATTTGGGTTTGAGAATTAATAAAATGCAGTCTCCTTTGGTGGTAAGACCTTGGAATATGTGTAGAAGTATACTAATAAATATTATTAGCACCCATTAACCAGAATTTTTTATTTAAAACTGAAATATACACATGCATATGTATTATTATACTATGAATTATACTATATAGAATTTTCTATTAAATTTATTCCCAATACTTACTGATAGATTTAAAGTTTTCAAAACAATTAATTTACTTTTAGTGAAAAATAGGATTTTCAAGAATGCCCAAACACATCTCCCCACCATCACTTACCAAGGCACTCTGTACTATCCCAGAAATTATGGAAGAAATTTCTGATGGGAATTTCTGTCAGGAATGGCTTGTAAAGGTTGCCCTTATTATCTGAATTGTTAAAGGAACTTTGAACAAAGGCTGCTAGTATACTGCAGGACCATGTTCCCACATAGAAAGCATGAGAAAACATGGCTGCAATCCCAATTACACAATTTTCTTCACCAGTGTTCACAAATCATAGAATCACAGAACCCTAAGATGATATGTGTTGAAGGGGACCTTTAAAGTCCATCCTGCCTAGCTCTCCTGCTATAGACAGTGACACCTAGTTCAAACGGTTCAAGGCTGTGTCCAGCCTTGAAGAACATTGTCCTGAAGAACAATGATGGGCCACTCACAATTTCTCTAGGAAACCTGTTCCCCTCCCTTACTACCCTCATCATAATTTTTTTTTCCTTATATCTAATCTAAATCATATATGGAGAATCATATAAAATGGTTTGGGTTGGAAGGAACCTTAAAGATCATCTAATCTAACCTTCCTGACATGGGCAGGGACAACTTTCCCGAGACCAGGCTGCTCAGAGCTCCATCCACCCTGGCCTTGAACACCTTCAGTTGTGGGGTATCCACAGCTTCTCTGGGCAAGCAGTTCCAGTGCCTCACCACCCTCACAGTAAAGAATTTCTGCCTAATATCTAATCTAAATCTTTCCTCTTTCAGTTTAAAACTGCTACCCCTTTTCATATCAGTATGGGCAGAGGTAAAAAGTCTTTCTTATAACCCTTCTTTATATATTTAAAAGCTGGGTTTACTTGGACCCCTCTCTTTTCCAGGCTGAACAACCCCATCTCCCTCTGACTATCTTCCTAGAAGAAGTGTTCCATCCCACTGAGCATCTACATGGCCCTCCTCTGGACCTCCTACAACAGATTCACATCTTTCTTGTGTTGCAGATACCGAAGCTGGATGTAGTATTCTGGGTGGAATCTCATGAGAGCAAAGTAGAGGGGCAGAAACCCTTCTCTCCCCCTGCTGCCCACACTTCTTTTGGTGCAGCCCGGGACACAGTTGGCTTTCCGTGCTGACGTCACGCATTTCCAGCTCACGTGAAGTTTTTCACATTCATCAGTACTCCCAAGTCCTTCTCCTCAAGGCTGTTCTCAGCATGTTCATGCCCCAGCCTGTATTGATGCAGGGGATTGCTCCAGCCCAGGTGTAAGACGCATGGGTTCACACGGGCTCACTCTTCAAGCCTGTCAAGGTCCCTCTAGTTGTCATCACTTCCCTCAAGGGTATCAACTCTGTCACTCATCTCTGCCTCATCTGTAAATTTTACAGGAAAAGTTATTATCTGCATTCTTAGTCATGCACATACCAGAGTAACCATAAAAAAATGCATTGAAACTTTATAGAACTTTATAGAACTTTATATATGTACTTTATATATGTACTTTATAGAACATCATTGTCATCTTAAAAAAATTCAAAACTAGTAGATTAAATAGCCAAGTTACTGACCTGGTAAAACAGCCACAAAAGTTTACAGCCATTTACTGCTATCAGAGTTAGACTAAATTATTTACGCTTACCAAAATGTACATAACAAAGCTTGATAGAGAAGTAGTCCATAAACTCAAAAAAGTTGTCTCAAAATGAAATTTCACAAAAAGACTGAGCCCAAAAAGCAGCCACTATTCTGTCTGATTATTAAATTCCTACATGCAACTCTTGAATATTATTTCATAATATTCACAGTACCACATAATATAATATAATATAATATATTATAATAAATATAATATAATATTTCATAATATCCTAATAATAATAATAATAGTTCATAATATACTCAGCCCAGATTGGAAATAACATATAGCCAAATATTATGCAGTTATTATGCAGTTTTTATTGCAGCAGTGAGCCAAATATGACAGCAAAGAGCAGTATTTTCATTCAGGTATTTCAGAGAAGTACTGTGGCAGCTAGGAAAGCCTTTAGGATTCCATAGGTGAGGTGAATTTACCCCATCTCCTCAGGCATAAAATTGCATCCTGTCTTTACTTACTGAAACATGAAGTAACTGTGATACCATCAAGGAAGGTCAAAACACAGTGATTCAAACACTGACAGGTCTCTCTGTAATAGTAAATAAAAAATGAGATGATTTTCTGCTGAAATACTTCCAGGATTAATTCTTGCCCAAAATTTATTTAACATTAATGGGAAAAAACTGAAATTTTGTTCAAAAAAATTATCAAATTGTGATTTTCTTACTAGTTTTCTTGCTTGTTAGGTGATGTGATCACATTCAGTAAACAGAGTCATGGACAAATTGACAGTTTGTAATCAAGGGTTATTTGAACTAAAGGTAAAGTTTTAAAATGGCTCAATGAACAGACTTCAATGCTATATGAACTCAGCTCAAAAATAGAGCATAAACTTTCTCCAGAAATTAATAGGCTGCCTGGAAAAATTTAAATAGATTGTTTTTTCCTATTTAAAAATAACATATTTTCAGTTCATTTTTTGCTTTCTTATCCACCTCGTATTTTGTTTTGGGTTTTTTAGGGGGTTGGTTGGCTGGTTTGTTGGTTAGTTGGTTAGTTGGTGGGTTGGCTGTTTTGAGGGTTTTTTTGTACAGCAATTAGTACAGGAAGTTCTTATTGATTGTGTTAAATGGAAGCTTAGAAAAACCTAGCATAATTATCATTTTTTGGGCCTTTTTCCTAATAAGACATGACTCTTGTTCCTTATGCAGTTAAGATATTCTTCCATACTGGCTAATAAATTAGGTGGCAATGCCAGATGGGGGTCAATCTCTTCTCCCAGGCGATAGGAACAAGAGGACACAGTTTTAAGCTGCACCAGGGGCTGGACATATGAAAAATTTCTTCACAGAAGGAGTGATGGGGCATTGGAATGGTCTGGCTAGGGAGGTGGTGGAGTCACCGTCCCTGGAGGTGTTTAAGAAAAGTCTGGACATGGCACTCAGTGCTATGGTCTACTTGACAAGGTGGTGTTTGGTCGTAAGTTGGACTCGATGATTTCAAAGGGCTTTCCCAACCTAGCTGATTCTGGGATTTATACAGAGAAAGGCCGTATAAATCTTTAGAAAAGACGAAGCATCTGCAGTGGACAAGCAAGTCAGGGACAGGCACAGGAATCAGTCTGCTGATTCCCTTCTTGACGAGGACAAAGAAAGAGCTAGAAAAAAAATGTTTACATTTACTGTGAAATACATTAAACAAAAATAAACCATGGAAATACAATCTAATGAAAACTCTCAAACTGTGTGGTGGGAGGTGTTTTTGGGGTTGTTTCTTTCTTTCTTTTAAAGCAAAGTAATATAGTATAGTAATGTATGCCCAGGTAAGCTCTGAAATGTGTCTTTCAAATTGCCTAACAGGTATGAGAGCACATAAGAGCAGAGATGGCTGGAGGCATGTGTGTATATATATATATTCACACACAGTACTCACCTATGCTTCCTATGTACATGTGCTAGATGAATGATGAAGGAACTAAAGAGATAAAAAATTACTAGATAGAATATTGTTTATTGTAGCATATTGAACCCCACACTCCCTTTGGAAGGTGATCATAGGACACAGGCTGAGCTGTGGAAGATATAAGGCAGCAGCATCTGGCTCCTTAAATATCTCCACAGGCACTTGTAACAGCATCTTTGAAGTTGTCTGTGCATCTGTCACATGTTTAGTCTGCTTATTGACTACCCCAGCTGAGCACCATTTTGATTCTTTCAGACATGGAATAATCAGAGAATGAAGCTCAGGAAAATCCCTTGCAATATCATTCACATGTCTTTCAAAATTAATAATGGGACAGGACACTACTTCATCCCTACATTTTCTTTTTTTTAACTGATGTTAAGATTTTCATTTAACTACTGCCTCAGTGTGATCATGTTCTGCACAGCTTTTTTTTTGATTCCATATAATACTGGTCAAGAGATAAAAATAACTATCAATCCCTTATCTCAACTGCAAAAGTCATAGGAGTTATTCTTGCCATTAATACAAATCATAAAATACACATTGTGGCTGTCATAAAGGATAAAATGCTGCAGAAGAAGAGTTTTCTCTTTTATTTTTCCCTTGTTATTTTACTATTAAAAATATCTTCAGAAGACTAATTCTGATCTAAAAAAACCCCAACTAGATATCAAACACAGAATAAGGATCAGTTACCATATGTTGATATAAAAAATTAGCATTTTAGGCGATCTGATTTCACAGTAATGATCGTAAAACAATCAACAATACATTTTCATCTCACATATACTTCCTTCTAGGTCTATAAAAATTAACTTGTGCAGGGTTGGTGCAGTTGGAATTCCATTTTCCATCTACATGAGTCAGAATATTCAGGACTTAGAATTAGACCAGGATGTACTTAAGTTGTTGACTGGAGAGTTTTACCAAAGCAGTAGGATACAGCAGGAGGTACTTTACCACAGAATTTCAGGTTCTGGGCGCAATTGAAAAGTCTTGGTGGAGAAAATGTAGCCAATTTTAGGGGGAAAAATCAAAGGAAAAGTAGTTGTTCCTTAATAATAGTTAAAGCTCCCTTCAACCAGAAATCCATTTAAGGTGAAAATTGATTTCTACAGAAATCACCTTGGAAAAAACATGGGAGAAAGACAGTAGAAGGAAATAGAAAGATGTGTTAAGAGAAATAAAGAAAAAAATTGTCGGGAAAGAAGTTATCTTCTGTGGTAAGTTAACAGGAGTTAACAACATGGAGGGAGGTAAAGAGAAAGTATCCTCATGTTCACATACTGTAACTAGATCTAGCACATTGTACTTAAGAAAGACACTTCTCCAGAACTTTCTAAAAATCACCTAATTTGAAAGAATGTAAGAACAACCAACTAAACAGATGTTTAACCCCACTCCTACCCTGACATGCAAACTTTTGGTACTTGTTAGTAAATTTCTCAAAACAATGGATTGATAATATGAAGTAATTATCCTGCTGTTAAATACTCACATCTTTTTAGTTTACATTCGATATTTTTAAAAAAATTACACTGAAAAACCAACTATGTATATGGAAAATATACTAAGATTTCAAAACACATAAGATGCATAAAAATAATACACAATTATTTTCATCTCTCTTTCCCATGTGCTTACTCTCTCTTCTTTACAAAAAGAAGTATCATGTCCTTTACTTACAGATTTTGTCTAAAATTAAGGGGATTGAAACTATTTGCATCCTAAGGAGATACAGACAGGAGGGTGTAGTTTAGGGTAACTCAGGTTGGAGGGAACTTGAATGGCTCTCACATCCAACCTCTTGCTCAAAGCAGGACCACCTATGAGATGAAAACTGGTCAGGTCACTCAGAGCTTTATCCAGTCAGGACACGAGAACCTCCAAGGACAGAGACCTCACAGCCTGTTCCTGTTTGGCCAAATCTAGAAATATATCCTCTGAGAGAAGGCAGGTCACAACCATCCCTCCCCCACCAGGTTCGGGAAAACAAAAAAATTTCCTCGAAGGAAAGTGAAAGAGATAAAAACTATTTATTTAACAAATACACAGGAAAAGGATAATGATGCTAAATAATGAAACCTCTCGCTCTGCTGAGAGAAAACTGGGAAAATTTCAGAGTCCTTCCGTAGATCTCTCTCTCCCCCTCCTTGGAGCTGGGACAGGGTGGTGGGGCCCACATCCAGGGACAAGGCCTCGGTGGAAATTCCTCCTGATGTATTCTGATGTTGAAACAGTCCAGCAGAGAAAAAAAGAAAAAAAAAAAAAAATAAAGTCCCAGGAAAACAAAAGTTCAGCTCTCCGTCTCTCTCCGGAGAAAGAGAAAGGAGCTGAAAAACTGGCCGAAAGCAAGCCAGGTGCTTTCCCCCCTCTCACTCTGCTGCTGCAGCTGATAAAAAGTCTCTATCACTTTGTGACCTTGAACAAGCTGCAAACTGCTTTGAAGAAGTTTTGTTCAGGTTTTCCTTCCCCCTCTCAGGCTCAATTTAAAGGCATAGAAAGGCACAAAATTAATTCCTGGGCATGGGGCAGCGATAGGGGATATGCATCACAAAGTCACCCCAAAGCACAGCCTCTCTGGAGAGTCTCTTCCAGTGCCTGATTGCCCTCAGATTGAAATTTTCTCCTGTCCTCCTTCCCTGCATCACTGTGAAGAGCTTCACTTGTTATCTTTTTTATTACACTTTTTTGTAGTTATCAGAAGGCTGTGGTTAGGTGTTTCTTTTCCAGATTCAACAACTTGCATTCCCTCAGCTTCTCCTCCCACAGCAAGCGATCCAGTACCTGATCATCCTAGTGGCACTCTGATCAGTATCTTGCTCATATGGCAATGCCAAACTGGTCGCAGTATCCCAACATGGTCTAACAGGTGTGGGGTAAAGGGAGAAAATCCCTGCCCTTGACTGACTGGTTGTGCTCTCTTCCATATAGCTCTCTTCAACAATATGGTATTATCTTCCTCAGCAGACAGAAGAAACTCTTGGGTGTCTGACAAGGTCCCTAGAAAACCTTGCATTGGAGCTGCTCCACAAACAATAATGTGCAGCCTGTAGAAGTGTAGGCACCAGTAATACGAAAGCCATCCATATACATACAAAAAGCTATGCATCCAATCAAAGCAAAACCATCCAACTGATTTCACCAATGCACAGTCTCAGAACGACCAGGTTTTATGTGCTGTTCTCCATACTTTGAAACACTGACAAAGTTGCAAATTATTTTAGGTCTCTGATTCTATACAGGTTAATGTATGTTATATGTATGCTTTGATGAACTCGCTGTTTATCCTTCATATATAAGAACAAAGAAAAGTTAAAGCATGCATGACACATTTACTTTCAGCTTTAATTGAAAATGAGATAACTATACAAATGCTCTGACACTGTTTTTGTATTTTAACCTTATCGGTTTGAAAATCTTTTAACAGTTGTGTTTAATCACCGTTATCATCCCACCTTGAACAGACTGCATCTAGTACTGTACTGAAAAGCAAAGCCTCATTATAGACAGCTGTACTCTATGGTGCTACTTTGTATGTAAATAAAACTGACAGAATAAACGAAGACAAAGAATGTGTAATTCATTTGTCTTTCAGGACCTCTACAGAGAAGACACAGTGCCTGTTACTGAATCATATTCAAATAACATGGAAATATTTAATAGCTAGTGTCATGCTCAGCACAAAAGATAAGTGTTGACTACTTATATCATCATATATGATGAGAACACAGCTGACCTGATACATCCAGGAGTTACAGCACAGCCTCATACAGAGGAAGTAACTCCATTCATCAAGTGGCATAGCTGCACAGTCACAGTGAGTGACCAAGGTGAGGAATGCTCTCAAGAGATCCCAGCTCCCATTCCAAAGCTTGTTACATCACGTACCGTTGGCCTGGAAGAAATTGCATTTGGAAATAAAAATACTTGGTCCTAAACCAAACCAATTGCTGACATTTATTTATATTCAGACACAATATTTTCTTTTTCTTTTGCCTCTTCCTCTTTTATTGTCTGTTAAGATTAAAAGCTCATAGTATCTACTCAGAGAGGTTATTTATTCCTTATGGAATAAGGAATAAATTCCTTAAGTAAAAGTAACTTTCTGCTCCCGAAATAACCTTTTCTAGCAGATATTCTGCATTATCTGTGTCAATAGATGTAATTTTTCCCTATCAAAAGTTATTTGTTTTTCTACGTGTTAAAAAGCCCACAATGCTAGGCATTATATTTCCAGAAAAATAAGCAATACTTTCAGGGCAAATTTGTCCAACCTACATGTGCTCCTGAGCTTGGTTCAGAAGCTGAAGTGTCCTATGAAGAAGCACTATAGAAGAGGAGAGTGGACTCAGTTGTTCCTCAAATAGTGATAGGAATTTTTGGAAGGAAAAAAAATTGTTCACTAAAACCCTTTGATGTATACACTTTACAAAGCAAGCAGCACACACACCTAGATCTGGGGAGGCCTTTTCCACTCTCTGCAGCTATATGCTTTAAAACTTTGTAGGGAAAATTTGGCCACTAATTAAAAAACCACAAAATCATGAAATGCTTGTTGGTGGAAATGTCTTCAGGAAATCATCCATTCCAATCACTGTCCTCAAAGCTGAGTCACTTAAAGCAGGTTACTCAGGACTGTGTCTTTCAGGTTTTTAATATCTCTGAGCATAATAACTCCTAAATCTTTCTGAGCAAACTGTTCCACTTTTTTAGCCATTCTACAGGAAAAATCTATTTTCTTAGGTTTAAATGGAATTTCTTGTATTTCAGTGTGTGTGCAGTCAAGAATCAGAGGTTCCATTTCCAGTTGTGCCAGAGTCTCTGTGTGAATCACTTTCTGAGGCAGGTTTCTGTGAAACAAGAAAAGTGTATCTACTCACTCAGATTTGCGTCACAGGATATTCCTATTAAAGTACTTACTAAGCTCTGAAACCTTAGTTGAAATAAAGAGTTCTAACAAGACGAAAAAGAAAGTTATGACATCCTTTGTTTCCAGGAAATGGCATTTCAAAGATGGTCAAAACAGAGATTCACAACACTTAAAAAAAACCAGAAAAACCATTCCCCCAAAAACCCTAACTCCTGGCTCTTCAGTAGATATTTAACTGGCTCATTCAGTGTTCTAGTACAAACAACATTGTCAGAAATAGAAAAAAGATGAGCAGGTTATTTTGCTTCTTCACTAAAAAAAAAATCTTCAGAATGAAAAATTTTCGGTGCTATGTAAATGATGCAAATAACATACAAGTTTATTATAGTATCTAACATCTCATTATTACTATCTAAACTCTGTTTCTAAAATTCATATTCTAAGAATTTACCTTTTTCAGATTAAAGTGCGTAGGGCAATGTGCTTATATATGTGATTTGTATACGTATACATTAGAGTTGCATTAACTGTATTTGCAGGAAAAGGTAACCTACTCCGCTTTGTTACCCTCCTTCAGTGACCATTCTCTCCCGACTTTGAAATATCTGGATAATGGCATTGAGGCTATGCTGGAAGTCACTAGGTGTAATAACTCAAGAACAGCTAAAGTGGGTGAGTCCCACTCCCTTGTCCCTCCCTGGCCCGTGGCCTGAGTCCAGGTGTGATTAACTCCTCACAAAAGTAGGTAAATCAAGAGACACAACCCTGCAAATTTTTAATTCCTTCCTCATATTATATGCCAACAGCAAAATAAAAGCATTGCTTGTTGAAGCTGTTTTTTCCCATTTTGGCCAGCTCAGGTCCAAGTGACCTGCAATCTATCTGAGGTGGCACATCAAGGCAGAACAGTAAAGGAAAATCAGCCAACTTCATAGAGAGAAAAAATGGTCAGTGCTACACTCTCACCCATTTAACTTTCAGTTTGAATAAAAGCATTTTGGTCAGTTATGATGACACAGGAACTCAAGTCTAAAACTACGTTGAAACTTACTTCTGGATAATTTCCAAGTTTTTCACATTAGCTTTCCAGTAATTTCAACTTATCAGTCACATATACTTGCAGAGGAACCAGCTTTTGCTTGTGGGAACAGAAGAAACTAATTCATTGAGAGATACAGGCAACACTAAAAAGATGGTTTGTATGTGAAAAATAGCATGATGCAAACTATAGTTTATGACTAAAATAATAAGAAATTTTATATTTTATGCACCAAATTAGATTTTAATTACAGTCCTTCATCTAAACTAGATTTATATACCTCAAGTGACAAAGCTTCTGTGAAGAGATTCAAGGTGAAATTGTGACAATTTTATTGATGAAACAGTGAAATTTTGCCATCATGCACATGGAAAGGCAGCTTGTCAGATGAAAAATGTTAAAAATATGAGGTGAAACCACAAAATGATTTGGTATTTTTACAAATTGTAAAATGCTTATTGTTCTTCCTTGTTTAGCTTCAGTTGCACAAGCAAAAAAACTGATGGACACAGTTATATCATCTCTGGGAATTGTGTAATTGTCTGTATTTCCAGAACAGCCATCATATTGTTTCCATCCATGAGTCTGTTGCCTTTTCCTCAATTGGGGATGTTTTATTCTGAGCACTCTGTTCAAAATCAATGGCCAAGTAAAGTATTTCTCTGAGCAGGAAAAAAAATTATAGGATTTTATAATTGCTAGATGTTATTGTTGCACATATGAAGATAGAAGGACAGAAAATAATTTCTAAAGTTATGGAGACACCTTAGAGGGTTTTTTGTAATCTTAATACAAATCAAATTCACAACATCAATAGATCCTTCCTGTGCTATGTAATTACATTACAGGCATTTAATTGAAACTAAATAGAAAGGAAACTTTGCCTGGAAAAGACATGTTCTGATGGTAGAAAATCAGCAGGAGGGCACTAGTTTATAAAAGATGTTCTTCATCTATCTAACACTTCAGGAAATAAATATGTTTTGTTTTGAAGTACTCTTTGTCTTGTAAAAGCATCATAACCAAAAACCAAAGATTTTTTCAGTTAAATATAACAATAAATAAGATTAATTTTACAAATATGACCCACTGAATTATAAATGTGAAAACAAAGATTTCTCTTTGACTGGGTTGGGGTGAAACACCCCCATATACAGGCAGACGGTTTAGTTGTTAGCTAGGAAAGCAACTGATTTTACTCACATACAAAATACATTGACTGCAAATATGAATTCTTTACTTTAGTGGATATTTTGATATATTGCTTAGGGGAAGCAGTTTTAAAAATTATGAACTGACTTGAAAACTCCAAGCCACACTTCCCTTCCAGAGAGGACCATAAATAATTCCTGGAAACAGGATTGTGCAGGAGTGTGTTTTGCACAGAGTTTCCAATAACAAATGTACAGCAACAACTTCTGATGAGCAATAAGAAATTACTCTGAAAGATTTTGAAAACACAGCTAAGCCAACAAAACCCCATTATGCCCTAAAATCCAAGCTAGAAGGCATTCTGTTTTAATTGTGATATAATTCTGTTGAATATCTATATATCTACAAAAAGGCTCGAGTTAAATAATTACCTAAAGTTATTTCCATATGCCATGCTAGCATTTACCCAGAGATGTTATTAGCCAAAAAAAAAAAAAAAAACCCGCTTAAAACATTTAGTCAGTTTATATTAAGTAAAAATTATATTTCTCAAGGAAACTGCAGATGTACACTCACCCATTTCATGCAACTGGAGAAAGACTGACTTCCTTTCTGTGAGTTGTCAGGAAGGGGTTAAACACAGAACTCAATTTCAGAGCAAAATGTCACAAAGTTGCTGATGTAGGAACTCTCTCCTGAGGAGGCAACATATAAACTGCACCATTTACTTGCCAATTAATCCAAGGAGATAACATTAACATTAGTTCCAGTAGGAGATGCTTGCCTGCCCGCTTTCCAGGCAAGCTAGGTTTGCAGCTACCAAATACCAGGACAGAGGAAACAAATAGAAGGAGGAATTAAAAAAAATAATTTAAGGATTTTTTTTTTGTTTGTTTACTTCTGTATTGGGTTTGCGTGGCCAAACTTTGGTAGCAGGGGTGCTACAGGGGTGGTTTCTGTGAGAAGCTGCTAGAAGCTTCCTCCATGTCTGGTAGATCCAATCTGTGGTGGCTCCAAAGATGTATGTGCTGCTGGCCAATACTGGGCCAATAAAAATGGTGGTAACCCCTCTGTGATAACAGATTTAAGAAGAAATAGAAAAAAAGTTTTTGCGCAGAGGTAATTGAGGCCAGAAAAGAGTGGGGTGAGAATTTGTGAGAGGTGTCTGCAAACACCAAGGCCAGTGGAGGAGGGGGAGAAGTGCTCCAGGTGCCAGAGCTGAGATTCCTCTGCAGGCTGTGGTGCAGACCATGGTGAAGCAGCTGTGCCCCTGCAGCCCATGGAGATCCGTGGGGATACAGAGATCCATCTGCAGCCCGTGGAGAAGACCCACACCAGAGCAGGTGAGTGCCTGAGAGGAGGCTGTTACCCTGTGAAAGGTACATAGAGAGAGGGTCCGTGAAGACCTTGAAGGACTGCACCCTGTGGAAGAGTGACCCGCACTGCTGCAGTCTGGTGAGGACTGTTGCCTGTGGGATGCACTCACATCAAAGAAGTTCATGGAGAACCATCTCCCACGAGAGGGACCCCCCAGTGGAGCAGGAGAAAGACTCGTCTCCCTGAGCCACTGCAGGAGAAACAACCTGTGACAGATTGACCATAAGCCCCATTCCCGTTTTCCTGTGCTGCTGGGGAAAAAGGTAGTGCTGGATGGATGGAGGGAAGGTGTTTTGAAGGTTTTATTTTACTTCTCATTATCCTGCTCTGATTTTGATAGTAGTAAATTCAATCAGTATCTCTAATTCTAGCCTGCTGTGCCTGTGATGGTATTTGGTGAGTGATCTCTCATGGTCATTATCTCAACTCATGAATCCTTCATTACGTTTTGTCTCCCCCATCCCGTTGTGGAGGGGAGTGATAGAGTGGCTTTGGTCGGTGCCTGGAATCCAGCCAGCATCAAACCACTACGTTTTCAAAAGGAGACCCAAATGTCATTCTGTCTGATGCAATGCAAACAAGATTCATTTATCACTAAAATGACTTAAAAGCTTTTAGCTTCTTACAGGAAGAGGGACCTTGCCAATGCCTAAAACTGTAGATTTGCCCTAACAGACGAATGGTGAGTCAGTGCATACAGCTCGGAGAGAACACAAATAATAACATAGTTTCCACATGCAAGATAAATATTTACACATTTAAAATTACATTTATGCTTGCTTTCCTGCTTATGTCTCATAAGAAATGCTTTGATATGGAAAAATGAATCATATAGTCTGTTCAATACTCAAAGCAGCCCACATTCTTGTGTCCTGCTTGAAGTGGTTCCAAGCATGTGAAACAGGTGAAAATTGGATACCTGAGGTGCATGTGGACAACTCCCAACAGCACTGAGGACGTTTTGCTTTTCACTGCTCTTCTCAGTGTAAAAGGAGTTCATAAGGAACTGCTGAGAAGAAACCACAGCCAATGGACCTCGTTAGTGTCTAAGTGACCAGCAGAGACCACAGCAACAGCAATATAAACTTGTCTATTTAATTGAAAAAGGACTCTACCTCTGTCTCTATTTCTATTGCATGGATATTTTTATTTTTCTTAGTTCTACAATGTGTAGAAAGGCCCATAATTAGTTTTAATTATTCCATAAGCCTTACTAAGGTTTTTGAAACCTCTGGGTTCTGATCTTCTTCACTTTTATACAGGCAAAATTTCTTTTCCAAGACAAAGGGAAGTTTTTCTGAATGAAGAGAATAGGATTGACAGAACAGACTCTAGCTGAACTACTTATTCATGGTGAAATTCACTGTTGACTCAATAAAATTCTTTTTCTATCTAGCAGCAAAGATTTTTTATTCAGTTACTGAGTTATTTTTCTACTTAATGACCATATTGCATTAACATTTTTTTTACTATTTTATGTGTTGTCATTCTATACAGAGTACCCAGCTAAATGAAGAAGAATAATACACACTGCCATTTTCAAGGCCCTGTAGAATTATTGAAACTTTTAATGATCCAATGGTTATCACACACATTCATTTAAAATCAATTTCTTCTGGCCTCCCTATAATGTAGCACTTCTAGGAGCCAAGTCAGTTTTGTGATTTCTATAAACAGTGGAGAGCAATTTCTCAAGAACAGGCACGTCCTACATCTGAAGATGCTCCCAGGGTCCTATTCATGCTAGGATGAAGTAATGATAAAAGAAACAGAATTTTTCTATTTTTCAGCACTTGGCAGAGCTGCCAGGGGAGCAAGAACATGCCCTGGAAACCTAGAGAACTAAAGAACAGGCTGAAAGTATGAAAAAACTATTGTAGTGGGAAAAATTTTATAAGGCAAAACTTGATCATGGTACCCCAAAAAAGCGTGATACTTCAGCTAAAGAAATCTAAAACTTCAACACTTCTGATAAAGTTAGTCCCAATAAAGTCTGCCTTAAAAATGCTTCAAATAAGACAAAGTGCCATAGAATTATGACAGGTCTTGTTAGTCTCTGTGCAAGGGCAATGATACACACAAGTATTTTAAGCTTAAAAAAAAAATTGTACCTGGAGAATCACACTCATCTTTTGCTATTGTGTCATCTGTTGCAGTATTTATATCTCTATTGTATATCTAAAAGAAAACGTGAACATTCATCAGTTTTTCAATTTTTCCTTACTTTCCATATTTTTATGTATATGTAGTTATTGCAATGAAAACCCTCTTTGCTGTTATTGCTGTGGCTATATGTCATCCATTTGCAAACAAGTTTCGCTGCATAACTGTATATATCTATTTTAGATGTATTACTGCATCCTGCCTTCCAAATTACACAATAACCATGTTAAACAGCTTAGCTTTATTTTTTTTTTTAAAGAATAGGATAATTTGAAAATGTGACAAAAAGTAATCATCTTACATTTAAGATGAGTCAAACAGACATTCTCCTTCAGCTGAACTTTCTGATGACAATCTTTGAAATTGACATATTAAAAGTGATTCATAGCTGTCAGAATTGTATCGTTTGCTGAACAAAACAAGAATAAAAACTTTACAGATAACTGTCTGTGGTCTTACATGGCAGGTTATCTTCCTATACCCATTGTCAGTTAAATTAATAATGTTATAATCTTCTCTGTCAGGTGTAAATGACTTTAGCATGTCAATAACTAGCCATGATGTCTCACCTGTGTTTAAGACTATATATTGACTTCACACTTGGTTCAGAATAGCAGATATAGAAGCCCCATTATTTTGTTGTAGGATGGAATGTCAAATAAACAAAACTTTACAGTCTTGGAAAAAAGTAGTAAAAATGAAAGGTCTTGGCGGCTATCAAGGTATCCAATGCTTTTAAAACAAAAACTTTTACCAGTAATGATCCTATGTTACTATTTCAGCTGTAGAAAGTCATGGTACAACTGGCATTCCTTACAGAACTATGAGTTTATTACTTTGCACCTTAAAATGTCTATATAATGGCAATCAGTGAAAAGGAAGTGATGACTAAGAATTAAAAAGAGAGAGGCTTCCACAAAATTTAAATTACCAAGATAATAATTCATAAAATCATAGAATATCCTGAGTTGGAAAGGACACAAAAGGATCATGGAGTCCAACTCCTGGCTCTGCAAAAGACATCCCCAAGAGTCATACCATGTGCTTGAGAGTATTCTCTTGCTTCTTGAACTTTGTCAGGCTTGGTGCTGTGACCAACCTAAAACTGCCCTGACACAACTTCACAGCTGCCCTGAAACAGCTGATACCCATTCCCTTCAGTGCTGTCACTGGGCACCAGAGAGGAGAGAAGGGATCAGTGCCTGCCCCTCCTCTTCCTCACATTCCAGATTATGATGAGGTTTCCCCTCAGTCTCTTCCTCTCCAGACTGAACAGACCAAGTGACTGAACAGTTGCTCCTCATACGGCTTCCCCTCAAGAGCTTTCACCATCCTCATGGCCCTCCTATGGACATTCTCTAACAGCTTGATATTGCAGTAACCAAAAATTGCCCCCAGCACTCGAGGTGACGTTGCCCCAGTGCAGAGCACAGCAGGACAATCTCCTCCCTTGCCCGGCTGGCGATGCTGTCCCTGATGCCCCACAGGACACGCTTGGCCCTCCTGGCTGCCAGGGCACTGCTGACTCATATTCAACTTGCTACTGTCCAGGACCCCCAGGTCTCTTTGCCACAGCACTGCTCTTCAGTGTCTTGTTCCCCAGTCTGTCCATGCACCCTGAGTTTCTCTCTTCAGCACTTTCCTTTGTTGAACTAATGAAATTCATGATTGCCCAGCCTTCTAATTTGTTGAGGTTTCTCTTCAGGGTCTTTCTGCCTTTGAGGAAAATCAACAGCTCTTCACAGTTTATTATCACAGGTAAATATATCTTTGAGTATAAATCTAGGTCATTTATGAAGATGTTGAAGAGCACAGGTCTAAGATGGAACCCTGGGGAACCCCACTGGTGATAAGTCACCAGTCTGATGTCACCCCATTCACTGTAACCCTTCGTGCCTGACCCGTGAGCCAGCTGCTCACCTATCCCATGATGTGTTTCTCCAGCTGTGTGCTGCACATTTTAACCATAAGGATACTGGGAGAGAGAGCACTGAAAGTTTTAAAATCCACAAAGACTACACCAACTGGCTTCCCTTGATCAGCTGGGTGGCTTACCTTGTCATAAAAGGAAATCAGGTTTGTTAAGAAGGATTTTCCTCTCATGAGTCAATTGCCGACTGTGACCGATGAATGCGTTATCTTTCACATGTCTTTTAATACCTCCCAGAATTACCTTCATAACTTTACCAGACACTGAAGTGAGGCTGACAGGCTTATAGTTTCCAGGGTCTTCCTTCTTTTCCTTCTTGAAAACTGGGAGAACATTCACCAGCTTCCACTCAGCTGGGACTTCTTCAGATTCTGAAGACTGTTCAAAAGTCATTGAATGAGCCTCACAGTGGTATCAGCCCGCTCTCTGAGTATCCTCAGGTGAACCCCATCAAGGTCCATAAACTTACAGGGATCCAGCTGAGGCAGCAGTTCCCACACAAGTTCAGGGTTAACTGGGAGCTGAGTGTTCTCACATCCATGGTCCTCCAGCTCAGAGTGCTGGGACACTGTTAGTCCAGCATCTGTGCTGAAGACAGTAGAGAAGAAAGCATTAAACACCCCTGCCTTGTCCATGTCCCTGTGTGTGAGGTCACTATTCTCATCCTGTAATGGGCTGATGCTATTTCTGCACTGTCTTTTGCTATTAATGTGTTTAAAAAGTGCTTTTTATTTTTACCCATATTACTTGCCAGCTCCCAGCTGAGCTTTGGTTGCGCAATTTTTCTCCCTACAGTGGCAGTAGCATCTATGTATTCCTCCCATGTCACCTGATCTTGCTTCTACTGGGCTTACACCTTCCTTTTTGTCCTTAGCACCAGAAGAATATCCCTGATCAGCCAGGCTGGCCTTCTGCCTTCTCTGCTTGCCTTCTGGCCTTTTGGAATTGCCCTTAAGAAATGATGTTTAAAAAGTGACCAGCACTAGGACCCCAGTGTTGGAAAAGGTTCGGGGACTTCGGCGGCAGGAGAAATTGCAGACCAGCCAATATGGTTGATAAAAGCAAGCTCCATTTATTAGCAATCCAGAGGCACTTATATAGTATACCAGCTTGTTAACTCTTAATTGACTCAAACCTATCAAAGCGCATTTCTGCTTCTACATAATTAGACTACATTGGCAAGCTTCTACAGTTATGTTATGATTAAAGAATTCAGAGTTCACCCTCCCTTCTCCTGGTCAGTACATCTTATCTGCACAGCTGCACATCTTCAAAACTCCCTTTTTTGTTCTCAGGCCTGTTTCTCACACAGGCACTTCTCATGGAGGGATTTTTTCATGCAGGCCTTTTGCTTGTACAGTTCTTCTATTGATTTGATTTTATCAATCATCTATGTCCCTGATCCTCTAATCATTTTGCAACACCCCAGTACCTTCAACAGAATTTTCCCAGGGCACTTTACTCATTAGTTTCCTGAGCAGTCTGAAGTCTGCTCTCCTCATGCCCAGAGCTGAAATTTTACTGGCACTTTACCTTCTGTCAACACAGATTTTAAACTCAACTGATTCATGGTGGCTGTGGACAAGATGGCAGAAAATCCCTAACTAAAAGACTCTCAGTTAACAACCAGAAAAACAAGCAGGGTGTCTTTCCTAGTTGGCTTGCTTAGTGAGAATACCATGAAGTTATCACCCCAGTGTTTTAGAAATCTTCTGTGCTTGTTTGTGTCAGCTGTGTGGTGTTCCCAGCAAACATTTGGTAAGCTAAAATCATCCATAATGATGCTTCCTTGCCATATATAAAAATATGTACATATTTATATATATTTCTATATTTTAACGAATTTGTATATGTATTTATATGTATTTATACATTTTATAGATATATGTCTGTGCAAATATATATCTATATCCATATCTATATATATCTACACATGTATGTATGCTGGGGACAGAAGAAAATAAATGCAATAAGTGCAATAGTGGTTTGAGATGTTAGAGTGCCTCACAAACACTTCTGTCCATACCAGGCTTTGTTTCTAAATGATTGTGGGTTATCCAGATTAAATTCAAATTTTTGAGTCACCCTGAGACATATAAAATCCATCCAGTTCTAAATGCTTTAATGTTCCTTCAAAATGCATTGATCACTCATTTGATTTCTAGTGAGATAGAATAAATTATCAGCAAAACATGAGCACAAAATAAATTTAGAAAAGTGATTTTCCCTCTCATTTTATGAGTTCATTTGAGACAAAAGTTTAATATGAATGTCACCATAAAACAAGCTAAGTCAACAAAATAACTGCTTCAGGACAGGAATCACAGTGTTCGTGCCATACCTTAACAAGCTAACAAAAGCTTGCAATTAGAAATGAGAATTGCATCACATCCCATGCTGAACTTTCATGCGCTTCAAGATCAGTTTGTATGTTTGTAGTGTCTTAGTACAACCAGGTTTCTGTAATCCATCTTTTTATTACTCCGGGCCCAAATCTCTGTCATGGGACATCATGAATCACTGCAGGAAGAGTTTTAATACTCTCACAAGACTGATTAGTTATCTAGAATATAAAAAAGCTTGCACATATGTGTACACACACTCACATAAATGTCGTGCTTAGTGTAGCTACCAACTAACATTTCTGTGAACGATGTGTGGACTACTAGTCATATTAAAATACTAGTCTAAATGATAAGATTTGTTTACTTTCACCCATGATAGTGCAGAGCACTTGAGAAGTTCCTGTAATGGCTATTCTCAATTTCTTAACAGGCTTTTCAACAAAACTTTAAACAGAAAAGATGTTGGTTTTTCAAAAATATTTTTTGTCTCCAAGAAAATCCTCCAGGAGAAACCTGCATGGGCATATATATATATATATAATATATGTATATTTAATATACATTCTGTAAGCTTCTAGATGAAACTTCTAAGAAAAAGTAGAAAAGATGTCTCACTTAAACCCCATTTCTCATATGACTCAGTTTGGGTTGCATGACACTTGAAGTGAAATTGTTCTGGGATAATGTCTCCTTGGACTTAGCACTACAGCACACAAAATTCAGAAAATGTGTCCCTTCTCATGATGACAGAGTAAGTGCATAGGCTGTGATGTGCTGTGTTAACCACTTCTATCCCAAAGTAAATATTTGACCTACTCCACCTTCTGTCTGGCAAGAAGAAGGCACCAGAAGGATTTCACCACCAAGCTCCCATGGGTGCACTACCTAATCTCAATAGTTTGTTCTCAGTTGTATGAAACTTGGATTACAGGGAGACTACCAACACTGAAAACAAAAAAGTACCAGTTTTGTTGTTGCTGTTTGTTTGTTTATGTATCCACATAGCCTGCCCATATGCACCCTGGTTTGTTCAACTAGGTACCATTACATAGAGTATAGAATTCATCCATTTCTCTGCATGCCTGTAAGATGTGCCCATGGGGCTAAGGCTGACTTTTTAATTCTTCTGTCATTCATACGTTAGATGTATGGCTAATTTGCATCAGACAAGAGCATTAATGAAATGAAGCTATATTTTCTTTTTGGATGTTATATATATACACTACTGCAGAAAGAAAGGAGTTAGGTTTCTTCAAAGAATTTTCTTCCCATTTTTTGTCACGGAAATGGCAGATAGACATGGATTAAGAGATAATGTCTTGGCATACTGTTGGAATTGTGCGGGGGAGGGGGTGGAGTGCGTGGTTTTGGCAGTTTCTTAGCTAGAAGTGTTTCAGTCTTTGCCCATCTTGGAGGTGAGACGTTTGTGGTGTTTGGTGCTGGACTTCTGCTCAGGGGTTTGGTGCTGCTGTGAAGTTTCTCCTGACTACCTGTTGGTGAGGCTGCTGCTAACAGTGAGCCGTCGATGGACTGGGACTCTCTCAGCAGCACCCACCCTCACCGGGAGAGATCCCCACCATCTGCATGGTTGTTTCCAAGGGAAAAGACCAGGCCCCCACCTCCTCTCTCTCTCTGGAGGGAGCACTTCCCAGCTGCTGGTGGACAGGAACCTCACCAGGGCTGCCATCCGCACCGGACATGTGAGAGCATGGGGAAACCGAGCACCCTCCCTTTCCCCCCCTCACCTCCTCTCTCTTTTCAGGGCCACCATTAACGCCTGGGGGGGCTCAGCGCTTGCATTGGAGCACATCCTGAAGCCAGAGGGGAGTCACTGCTGCCGTGGTTTCACCAGGAGCCATCAACATCCCTTGCCTCTTATGGTTGTTACTACACCAAAAAGGGAAAGTGCTTGATGGCCAGGAAAAGGCTGTTAGTGGGTTTTCTTGTTGTTACTGTTGTTGTTTGTCTGTCTGTCTTTATATATATTTTTTTTTATTTATATATATGTACACACACACACATATGTGCGTATATGTATGTATATATATATATACACATATATGTCTGTATATATATATGTATTTTCTAGTAAGGAATTATTTATTTTCCCATATCTTTGCTTGAAAGCCCCGTAATTTCAGAGTTATAATAATTTGGAGGGAGAAGGTCATCTTTTCCATTCCTGGAAGGTTCCTGCCTTCCTTGACCGACACCTGTCTTTTAAACGAGAACAAAGAGTCAAAACCTTTCCAGCTTGAACAGGGGATAATAAAAGTGTTAAGAAAGGACCATCTTTGAGAGCAACGTGTTTAACAACCTGTTGACTGCATACTCTTAGTATTCCTATTCTCAAAAAATTCTAGTAAACACTTCCGTAGTCTAAAGCCCACAAAGATTACTATATATCTCATATCGCCATTTCAGTATCCATTTTACCTGAATGTGTATGATGATTTTCTAATGCATTTTATTTTGGGGAAAAAAGAGATGCCATAATTGCTTATGATATCTAGGAATTTGCAGATCTTGACTGGTAAAGATTTCAGTACTTGAAACACGTTGGTCTGTTAGTTTGTATGTGTCAAATGAAGATAGGAATTAACACTCAATCTGATGTACACTGGTATGAAGTGAATGGATGCAAGAGCTAAAGTTAATGCAGCAAAACAGAAATAGAGGAGCTCAGGACTGCAGTTGTTGCAAAGGACAACAGAAGAGAGACAGTCACTGCCTATGAAAAAGAACATTTAGCTCCACTAAAAAGAAAGATCATAAATTCTCAGTAACGTCTCCATTCTAAACAACCTCTATAAAGTGTGAACTTCCCATTTCTGTGGTCACATTGAATTCATAAGGTGGCCCGTTAGAAAAGCCCTTGGTATAGTAAAGAGTCATTTTTATGGAAAATATTTTTTCCCTATATATTCTCTGTTCAGTCAATCTATGTCAACCTGAGTATTGACCACACCTTTTTAATTACTCAGGTTTTCTCACTGCTTCCATGTAACCATGGAAGTTACATGCTCAGATATAAATTTCATAGGAACACAAATATTTTATCTTAAAGATTTTAAACAATGTGAATTTTTTAGAATATTTTATGGGTATACTTCAGCATTACTTTAAAATCACCAGTAAAAAGTGTCATACGATGGTC
This sequence comes from Corvus hawaiiensis, assembly GCF_020740725.1. Taxonomy (NCBI): domain Eukaryota; kingdom Metazoa; phylum Chordata; class Aves; order Passeriformes; family Corvidae; genus Corvus; species Corvus hawaiiensis. The sequence goes on from NC_063255.1 coordinate 57,048,607, forward strand.
AGTTAGTCAGATATTCAGTAGTTTACATGATAAAATCCAAAATGGTCATCTCAATTTAGCCCTGCCTGCTAGAGGTGATACATCCTTTTGGATAAGTAAGCCTTATTACAGAGGATATTAAAATTATTCATTTAAGTTTAATTTGTTGAAAATCAACCCTGCCCAATTTATACATACATTCAGACAGAACTTTTAACTTAAAAGAACCAAAACAAACAGCAACTAAATCTTGAAGCCTAAAATGCAACTTAGAGAAATATCATGTTACTTATGCAAAAAATTATTTTCAATCAAGCAATCTAAAAAATATTACTTGAATAAATAAATTTTATTTTTTTATCTGCACTTGAAGGGCAGTTTGTAAAAGTATACTGCCATTTTAAATACAGAAGCCCTGGAGCTTTAGCTATCCCACAAAGGAAAAAAAAACAGTCCTATTCCATAGTGGCCTGACATTAAAACAGAAAAAGGCACAAGTAGGAGGTGAAACAATGAGGAAATCAAATTCAGTGACAGTTTCTCCAGAAATAATGAATGTTCTTTTTGAACCTTAAAACCAAGACTTTTTTATTGTCTTAAAAATGTAGTTTAATTTCTATTCTTTGTTTTGCTAAGGATAAGAAATTACTATTCAAAAAGCAAATACTATACCATCTTTTCTACAAGAGGAGAAGAAGCCAAACGTGTTTGTATTTAACAAGTTGATTGCTATTGATATAAACATATATTGCTAAAGAATACTTAACAACTACTTAAAGAATGGAAAATGCTAGCTGAAAGTAATTGCTGCATAATTATGTGAAAAATTAAGTTGATTTCACTCCTTTCTCTGTCTTGTACTCCATGCTTCTTTTCCACAACCACAGAAGTCAATTTTTTTTTTTTTTGTTAGCAAGTGTCTTGGTTTAGGAAAGGTGTTCCCCAATTTAGTGTTCCTACTGAAACACTTCAAGCCACGAGCCATTTGCTCACTCCCTCCACTCTCTCTCCTTCCTCTTCTAGGGATCTGGAGAGGACAATCAGAGGCACAAAAGGAAAAGGTTATGATTTGAGATAGGAAAATTTTACTGGAAATAGCAATGAAATAAATGAAGAATAAGAGCAACAATACTAATAAAATGTATACAAGAATGGTGAATGATTCACATATGATAAAACTCACCACGTGGGAAACTGCAATATGTGAACCACCTCTGACTGGAAGAGAGTCCCTTCTCCCAACCTCAGGAATGGCATGACGTGGTACAGAATAATTTCTGTGTTCCAGGCATGCCCCTTCCTGCCTACTGCAAAAAATTATCCCCATCCTGGCCCAAACCAGGACAGCAAGCAGTTTCCATATACTTAAAATTAATTGTAGAAGCAATTATTTGAAAGCAAACGTTATCTAAGATTAAGATTTGATTTGGGAAATTTTTTGCATTTTTCTACAAACCTCTGCCAGTGCAAAACATGCTGTTGCGTGACAAAAACTTGCCCTCTCTCAGACTCTCTCTTCCTTATGGACTAGATGATTTTTAAGGTCTCTTCCACCCCAAACCATTCTATGATTGTATGATAACCCTTCCCAACCTAAACACTGGATTGGGAAATATTTTCCTATAATGGTTAAACAAAACCTGAGCCCTCCCCTCCCTCCCCCCCAAAAAAACCCAAACCAAAAATCAACCAAAAAATCAAACCAAACCAAAACCAAAAAACTCCAGTACATGTAGCAAGAGAAGAGTTTGAGAACAGTCTGGCTTTGCAGAATCACAGTGGAAGAGTGAAAGACACAAGGAATTAGATTTGCACCTTAAGCCACATCAGCCAGTACAGCTTTACTGACACCAGTGTGCCAAAAAGCAGATATGAATCCAATGCAACTGTCAGTTTTTCTTTCCAAAATATGAACCAACCATTACTTTGGTCTTGTGATAGTCCGGTTAGTTTTATGGGGCAGGGGTGGTGGTGAAGGTTTCGGTGTGTGAAGATTGTGTGAAAGTTCCTTAAAAGTTAAGCTAAACTAGATAAACTAGTGGGTTTTTATAGCTGACCAGCCTCTCATTTTTATTTAATCTAAATTGATGAGTCATGTCTGTTTCAAGTACTCAAACACATTCACAAGTACATATTACACTAAATAAATATTTGCCAAGGATCTTCAGTGTGTCTAACTTAACATAAAGCTTGTTTCTCAAAGACAGAAGTATAGACTTTTTATGAATCCCACTATCATTAGGGGTGCTTAAGGGTGTACCATTTCCAAGGCACAGATGGTCATTTATGATTGGAACAGCAGTATAAATTGCCAATTGTATATTAAAAAAATATGTAATGTAATATATTTTCTATATAGTATTTCAGAATTTGCTATGATGTACTACAACATATCTCCATTGAAGAAAACCTGATTTTTGGTTGAATATAACATCCCACTTGAAAAATTTCTTCAAGTGGCATATTTTAATTACCTTAAGAAATGGGGCTACAGTGAGACTGAGAAGGAATTACAGATGGCAGTCATAAATCAAAAAGTGTGATGTACATGTTCTGATAGAGACTTTAAAAAGGACTTTTATTTTCATTTTGAATTTAAATTACTTGAACGTGACAATACTAATGGACAGGTTTTTAGGTATGCTGGGATTAACTTCATTGGCAACTCTTCCATGAATTAAAAAATAAAAATCCATATTTTCTTCTTTTTCAGTCTATTGTAACCTCACTATAACATGAAAACTAACAAACAGGGAAAAAAGCCTCGTAGTGAAAATAGTGTTTCTTTCAATGCAGAACCAGTTCAGGATTCCAGTAACAGAACAGGATTAACCAGCTAGATAATCAATTTCCCAGATGCTGATAAACACATGGTGCCCTTCCTGAAAGCTTTACAAGCAGAAACAACAAAAAAGTATCTTCTATGTTCACAAAAGATGAACGTGAACTTCCTATAACCAAGTGTAAAGGGCAGGACTCAGCCATTCAAGAAAGACATTTTGAAGCCTGAGTTTTCCATAATACTGATGTAGATTTTATCCAAGATTGGTCATCAGGCGTTTAATATATCCATCTGTTTGGAAGTCTGACTCTAAATGTTTAGTTTCCTGTCAAGGGCAAGAGAAAAAACAGAGGTGTGTACTGCAATGAAAGGAACAGGTATAAATTTGGTTTTTCTTTTCTTCCCATAACCTGGACAGTCTTTGTCAAACTGTGAGGGACAAGATGTCCTCAATGTTGTGTTTCTGACTGAGACACCTTTACAACAAAATAAAACAAAAACAAAACAAAGAAACCCAAACAAGCAAACAAAAAACCTCAAAAACAAACAAACAAAAAACTACCAAAACCCCAAACCAACCAACTGAACAAAAAAAGGTGCAACTGAGTATATTGTTAATGGTACATTGTGAAGACATTTCTCCAACTACCTAGTGGGTCCAGGCTGACCAAGAATTGAATATCATAAAAATCTACTGGCAAGGAGAGGACCTTAAATGTCAACTTTTTATAAAGGTCTTATGAATATATATGAATATATCTGACTTGAAATACGTCATTTACTTTTAAAAATATCTGAAATCCAAATGAAAAAAACAACAGATGAGTCAGACATTAAAAAAAACCTCACAAACAAAAACCCCACAAACCTTAACGAATTGCCTGTATGAACTGCAATTAAAAAAAAAAAAAATTTACTTGTATCACCTTCAAAAACTGGAGATAAATAAATCTTCAAATTATTGCCTACATATGGTAGTTTTTATTATGCACCTTTTCTCCTGATTGCTAAGGCTAGGGCCAGAAGAAACAATGATAAAATATGAAGACAAATTATTTTCTACCTGTATTAAAAAAACATGAAGCTCTGGAAAACTGTCAAGAAAAGATCCATTCTCATAAAAATTCTAGGTCAGTTTTTCTGCTCGGAGATCTGACTATAACTCATCATTCCCCATATTTATTTTATTTGGGTTTGAATTAAAAGATCAATTAGAACTTTTTATTTCCTCATTTCTATTCAATATGAATGGCAATATTAGTATGACCCTGTTTGTATAAAAACCTCAGTAATTAAAATACATTTAAGGAAACCCCAAAGCCAAAGAAGACACACAACAAAGCCACATCAAAACACCATCACCTAGCCTGTAAAAGAGAGTCAGTGCAGGAATAAATACAAAAAGTAAAAGTATTGTGTGTGTACTGAATTGACTTACTGCTTTATAGGTCAAATTTTCAGAACTAGCCTCCAAAACTGCATATATTTGCTGTTTATACACATAATCATGTAGCTGTGCATTCAGATCAGGCTGTCAGACACACGCAGCTTGTAGATGGACAAAAAGTTCAGGGTCATAGATCCATGAAAAATATTGTCAATTATCATGTCTACAGAGAAGTGCAAGAAGAAAAAAGACCAAGCAACTTGCCTATTGCCAACATTGTCAGAAGCAGTAGGAATGTACCAGAATCCTTCAGAAATCCTGTCCTTGCTTTATCAACACTTCTCCGTGCTAGGCAAGATGGATTAAGCATGACTTTAAGTCCTACTGCCTTCTAACTTCAGGGGTTACAGCAGTGTGAAGTACAGCAGTGCCAGGATTCTTCCATGCTTTTTCTAGAAAAACATAAGGTCAGGGATTTTGCTTAGTCACAGAATCACACAATGGGTAAAGTTGGAAGGAACCACAATGGGATCATCTGGTCCAACCTTCCTGCTCAAGCAGGATCATCCTAGAAGGTCTATTTTTATATCTATTTTTATTTATAATTATTTTAATATATTGATATTTCATCGTGCTCAGCCTTCCCGTACTCCAAGAAAAGGCAGGCTTGCTCTCAGGCATTTGGGGAACTGCCCATCACTCTGCGTCAACGACCAGAATTGAGAGAGCATAGAGACATATTGCAAATATTTGCAAATACACAAATGCAGTTACAGCAAATTGGAAAATCAGACAGTGCGCCACACTGAAGCAGAATTTTCACTTTCTTGATGAGGGATGCTTGATCTAGTCCTTTTTTGGTCTTGAAGCCATGATGCTTCTTGTTCTCTTCACCCAAGCCCTGGGCCATTTCTATACTTACTGTTCCCTTCTGTTGATGTCCTATTAAACAGGTATTTTGAGGCCCAACACACCTGAAGATTTTGCATAAAAGACTTTCAATCTTGAAAGAATAATTAGAAAACTATCACATCCAGAACACTTCTCCTAGCACCTCAAAAAATTAAGTTTTCAGTAGGGCTGTTTGTGCCTGTGCTTAATCTTAGTTTAAAACATGTGTGAGGGAAATTATTACTACCAAGCATGAACTGCCCATCTCCCAGTGGTGTGTACAGTTCCAAACAGTATGACTCATTCTTCAGGATCTAAGAAATGGGATCCCAATAAAAATCATCAAGTGCCATCTTTGCCACTGCCACTACTTTGACTAGTAGATCAATATAGTGATTTTTCTTCACTTCAGTGCCTACCTGTCACTGGTCTTCAATTTCATTTTCAAATGCAAAATAGAACTGTCTGGTAAGGTTTCCTCTTGAGAAGGTAAATCACTTGTCATTTTCAAGCCATCATGACTGCAAAGTACTGTTGAAAACTCACACTAACAACACACTTGTAGGTGGACAGATGATGCAAAAGTTCATTTCAAGTAGAAGTAAAAACACATTGGTTTTTTTTCATACTCTCTTAAAGAAGAGGTCATCACCTCCCCTTCTTGGACACCATCTCATGCATGTTCTGCACAGGTCTCATGACACTTTGCATTATTATAAATGACTGCAGTTAGAAACTTCAGCATCATATTTGTGGGTTTCATCTGTAAAAGCTCAGCAAAAAGTCCATAGGGCACTATGGAAACAGCCATGACATACAAGAGGAATGCAAGGAAGAGGTGAGGAGGAGAGGTAGCACAAAACGAAAGTATTTATTTTCTTCCAGAGAACTGTCTTACTCATTTATCAGTTGTATCTAAAAATTTGTGATTTACAGATCTAAAGAAGAGATTTATATTAACAAATGCTTCGCTTATTCCCTCAACCAAGCTTTCTTCATCTAACTACTATGAGAGACTAGCAAAACTGATTTGCTAGACACAATTTGCAGTAAAGTAGTTGGGGAATGTTTTCTGAAATTAAATTAGTGGCGGCAATCTCAGAGAGATATAGGTAATGAAAACATTCATGAGTGTGCATGTGACAAAAAAAACCATGTGCTTTAAGCCAAACTTGCTTTTCATTGCTCTTTTGTCACATCAGATGTTTTTATACAAAAACATAGACTGTCCATGTATTCACCACATCTGGTGTCCCAGTTTGGGTTTTTAGTGAAAACATACAAGAATGTGACAAACTTTGATTGATTAGCTAAAGTGAGTGACAGCTTCCTTCTAAGTGCCTAGACCTGATAGCGTGCACCAGTGCACAGGAACCCAAAATGTAGGTGTCAGCCAAGTGCAGCAGTGGCTCACGCTAATTTTCATCAGGAGATCCAATCTTCACATCCTGTTCACATAGACACATAGAGCTGAGCTCTGGGTTATTCCAGAAAATTGTCAGAGCCTGACTTTTATTAAAGCTCACTTTGGCTGACAAAATGCTGACAGTTTCAAAGAAAAATGCCTATAATGTTATACAGTGTGAAAATGTTAACCAGTAGGCAATGAGTAATCTTTAAAAAATATATACTGTTTGGAAACTAATGTAATCTTCATAATATCAGTAAAAAATAGCATGTTAAATATGTAGAGAGAAAAGCAAATTGAGTAAGATCTTTCGTGCTGGGTCTTGATGGTTACTCCTCTTTGTGAAGAAATTGTACATTTTAACAAAACAGACCTGGAATAGATGGGCACAATAACAACATTTTATATCTATATCTATATTATCTCTATCTATAGCTATATCTATATTTATATCTATAGCTATATAATATAAACGTTAAAACATGAATTATCTTTATAGGTATGTCCATTCTAAAATAAGCCTGGATTCATAGAAAAATTATGTATGTTTTTCTAAGCAAAATACAAGGCCAATTTCTTCTCATATTTTCTTAAGTGTTGCTAGAAGATATTGGCAGCATGTTCTCCCTTTCTGGCAGGATTGAGGGTGAAGAATGAAGGTTCACTCCTCAAGAGTGTGAAAGAGATGTTCATATTTTCTGTTAAAAATAAGACCCTTAAAATTAAATTAGAGATGGGCAGAAAAGGTTTTTAATGATTTTTATCTTAAAAAAAAATATTTGCTTGTTTGCAGTCAGTTAAAAGAATCAGAGAACCAGTGCGTCCAAAATGTTCCAATAGCCTGTTGGGTATACTGTCTTCCCAGAAAAAAAAAAATCACATCATGCACCTGCTGTGCCCACTTCAGCAGGATTTTCAATAATTTTGATATAAACTCCAGACTATTCCCTACACCCATTCATTTGTCATGCATGTGCATAGAGAAGGCAAGAAAATTCTCTCTAGAATTCCAGAAAATTAAATGCAATCAAGTTTTCGTTTTGTTTTGGTTTTTTTGTTGTTATTGTTGTTTTTGTTTGTTTGTTTGTTTAGGTTTTTTGTTTGGTTGGTTTTTTGTTTTTTTTTTTTAATCCATATTCTCTAATGAAAAATTACTTCTGCTTAATTTCTGCAGTCTGGGCTGTCTGGACCAGCTTTCTCTTGTCAGTGTTCTCATTCCCTTTGCATACCCAGAGGTCCACTCTTGAGTATTTCAGCACAAACACCTGTACTATTAAATTTTGATCAGAACTGCTTTGGCACCTGCCAGCTACATCTCCCACAGATGATGCTGATCAGAGGCTGCGCATCGGGCTGTGCAATTTGGGCATCTTTCCATCATAGCTGTTGGCCACTGTCTAGTCTTCCCGAGCAGAGATTTAGCCATAAGGACTGTTTTCCTTTCTGCCTTAAAACATAGCACAATCATAATAAAGGAAATTAGGAGATTGGTTCCTAATTGGATAAATTAATTTACCTTCCACAGCCCTAATCTTGATAAATTAAAGTAGTTTAACAGTATAATTTACCAAAGTTTGCCTTAATCTCTGTAAGACCATAGATTGGTAGATACTTTCTAGCATTCTCCCACAGTAGTCCATCTTGGAAGCACAAGAAAGTGGTGGACACAGCAGGTATTTCTTCACTAAGTGTACTCTCAGCTTGCTGACTGCATCATTTCATCTGTGAAGTTAAGCATCATTCAATAGGCATCATGAAGAAGCTTCACAAGAGTGGATCAAAAATAGACATCATGGGGTGATGTATACAAATCCAAAACATCTCACAGACTTTACATTAGTACTATTCAGACTGTGGATAAATCTCACTTTCACAAACTTTTTTTTTTTCTTTAAAGCAGGAGAAACATGCACAAATCTATGTTACATACTTTAAAATTCACTGAGGATTTGAAATCCAGACGTACATTCACCTCCACACTTTACAGATGTTCCCTCTCTATGTTACAGTCATGCAACAGGGCTGTCTGTTGGATGATTTAGGTGCCCATAATCACATTTTGCACTTGAGCCCAAATTTCAGTCTTCTGTGCATATACTTTTCTTCCTCTCAGATTTTCCTGCAAATGACATATCCCAAGCAGCTGGCTATGTAATTACATAAACCAAGCACACACCAACTCATCAGCTGGAAGCACCAGATCTCCTTCTGTTCTTCTTTTGCACTACTTGGTCACAGGGTAACTAAGACACCAATTTAAAGCAGCCATGAAAAAAGCCAAATATAATCTGAAAATGTATTCCTGTTAGAACCTAGGGAATATTAATATCATTTCTCAAAATACTAGTGGCTTTCATCTAAGCTGTTTTGTATTGTTCTTGTCATCCATTTCAAGATAGATTAATCCAAAGAGATACATATGGAGAGAACGGCTAGTAGGACGACCAGAAAAAGAGATTACCTCTTTCAGAAGAGGTTGCAATTATGTGGTTTTTAAGCTTAATTTAAAAAAACGAACAAAAAAAAACCAAAAACTGTTGAGTGAGGGGAGAAAGTGAAGGAAAGGTTTGTAAGTGAAAGTGGGAAAAGGTTTGTACATAGATCAGAAGACAAGATAGATGGAGAGAAAACATAAGGAAATATTATTTATCCTGTACAAGAATACAGGAATAATAAAAATGGGATTAATTGGTCACAAATAAATTCAGGCTGAAAGCAAATTTCCTAGCCATCACAGCAGCACATTAGGAACAATTTTAAGTTATAACAGCAAGAACACAAATATTCAAATAAACTTGATTGAAAAGCTGCTTCAAAGACTAGACCTCATCAGCCGGTTTATGAGCACATTTACCCATGTCCTGATGAAGGACATGGCCAGAGCTGAAAATACAAAGAAACTTCCCTTCTTATGCATATATTTGTCATTTATAACCCTGTGCTTAATGCTATCATTCCAACAGCCATGGTCATTAGCTGTCAGGGCCCAAATATGAAACAAAAGTTCCCCATCAGAGTCGCCATTCTGTCTAGAAAAAGGTATGATGACCCCAGATGAATATATGCAAGTCAATAGACATGCTATTGTTAGGTATGGATATTATATACATCAGCAAAAGAAGACATCCCCCAATTCTAGTACTGATTAATGAACAGAAGCCCCCCAAAATTATATGTGACTGTTTATTTTTAGATGAAGTGCTAGAGAAAAAGCAGTCATAGCGCTTGACCTGATACACCAATCCATGTTTCAAATTGCTCTGCTGTCTGTTCTTATGCAGTTAACATCAGTTAAGCAAGTGGGAAAAGGAAGGCTGAGGATAGTGAGAGAGAATACATATAAAAATTCCTGCAGCAAGATTAGCTTGTTTTATCTGTGAAACTTGGTGTTTTGTTTTTGTTGGTTTTGGGGTTTTTCCCAGTCTTCAGCTAACAGAAAAATTGTAAAGATATTACTTTATGACGATCACTGAAAGTGTGTAGTAATTCAAAATTCATTTTGACAATTTGTTAGCTGATGCAGTTCAGATATAATGAAGACATCTCACTTGCTAGATTGCACACTATGCATGCAGAATTATGCAAATTAAAGAGCTATCAGTCTAAGTCAAAATTTCACCATTAAAAACTTTTTTTTCCCGTGTGCCTTTTAATAGCTTTTTTCTACTGCATATGTTCTTTCTCTTTTTATTGATCTGCCTCTACAGATTTGATGTATTGGAGTGTTACAATTTTCTGATTTTATTCTTTTAGCATCTCTTTTGGGAACTTGCTACTGTTTAGTTCAATAAGTCATATCAAACTCCTCTTGAATACAAAGCCAATACTGATGCCGTAGTTCAACAGTAGGATACTCTGCTGTGAATGTAACACTTTCCAATGTCAATAGGGGTTATATACTCATTAACCAAAGCCTGTTTAAAGCCTTCACTTGAACATAGTTCCCTATAACTGATTGCACTTAATATGACATTTAGGTTACAAGTGCAATTATCAACAAGCTTACTGGTTAAATATGTCATTCTTCAAATGACTATAATTAATATATAGAAATGTGAGAATTTTGGGTTATTTTTGAAGCAGAAAGTCTATTTCAGCGACAACTAGATACAGAAGACAATGCTGTCAAAGTTTTACTTTCTGACACAAGGGCATTTTCTGTCCCTTCAATATCAAAATATGGAGCAAGTTTCTCAATGCATCTTGAATATGCAATTCCCCCACACATCAACTTTGTTCCTTATCATCCTGGAAAAAGCCACTGACTGTTTCCTACAGTTTTAGGGGCAAGATGAACTTTACCCGTCCTGTCAGTACACAGGCCATCTGATCCCATCACTTGATCTTTTGTCCAGACAAGTGAGGATAAGTCCTTTCAAATCTTCTTGATCTGATTATATTAAATGCTGAACTAACTAATAATAATAATAATAAAAATAAATAAATAAATTTTATAGCACAGATGATTGTATAAAAATTTCACTGGTTTCTTATTTAATAACAGAAGCTACCTCTGTGCATGGACTTGCTCATGTCAAGTGTAGAACCTCAATCTGTTATGATTTGTGCTACATGCACAAGCAAGTCTTTGCAAACATTTTGGATAGCTGCACATTTAGGCAAAGAGTCCTAAGTTTGGAACAATAGATGGGGAAGAAAAAAAGAAACAATAACAGGCAATGGAAAAAGACAACTGTAGAAAATGAGGTGGAAAACTACAACTTAATTAAATTTTCCATCATGGACTAAAATACTCAGGCGAATAGCAGGAATTTATTATTTTAACTGGAAAGCCTAGCAGCACAACACTAAATTCTGTAACACACAGGATATCTTTGAAGGTGTTTGCTTAGCTGACATGGGACAGCTGTTTGGCATGATACCTGACATAGCAAATATACACAACTTATCAGTGCTTTCTGCTTCTCTGCATGTGAATGAGCCCTGTTACTCCATGGCCTCTTCACACATAGTCCAGAATTTACCATTCTGTGATGATATTGTAGATATGCCTTGCAGCCTGCTCTCAGAGGATGTTTACAGAAATCCTGAAGCAGAAAACCTTATGGGTGACACAGCCAGACTGGTTTGGGGTTGGATTTCTCGGGACTGGGCTGCGGAGGAATTTCTTCTTAGAATGCAAAGCTTGAATATAAATCTCAAAGGCAAAGGATGGTAGATCCAGTCTCTCAACTTCACTTTTAGTGGCCATCACCAATGCTTTCTCTCTTTCTAACCACTCTTCTACCTTTTAGTTTTGCTTTTCTTGCTTCATTCCTCTCCTCAGCATACTCCATATTTAACCTCCCTGGATCTTCTTCAGGGCAGTTTTCACCATACATCTCCTCTAAATCATTTTGCCAGTTCTGCAGGGTTCTTTTATAGCAGCAGTTGCTAAAACATCTTATTGGGTTACAGCTGGCAGAGGTAATGGGGGACCCTCTAATGTCAACTATTGTGCAGGACACCAGTAAAAGAACACAAAATCATTCTCAGAAATGGGGTCAGTGATAGGTACAACAGGAAACCAGGAATATCATCCCCAAAAGGTGCTTACATATGTGTGTGTAATGATCCAATTAGTGAGAGATGTCTTTGCCCAAATTAAGGTGCAAATGAGACCATATGCCAAATTCAATAATACGGATTTTATTTAAAAATGAATGTGAGGTAGAGAGATAGAAAGGAATAAAAAAGTGAGGGTGGGGTGGAGGGGAGAGAGAGAAAGAGTGATCAAACAGAAGACAATCACTATGCATGGATACAGTGGTGTCCCCTTGGTCCTTCTTCCTTCTTCACCCTGGTCTTCTCAGAGGTGGGGATTCCAGGGTCATTCAAAACTTTTTATTATTTAGCAAACAACAGAATTAATGCTTATTGGCTACAGACTTCTCTTATGCTTTTGGTTAAATTATTCCCTTGCCTCTAATGCTAACTAGTCCCATGGTGATTCTTGCTCCTCTTTTGAGTCAGTGGGTTTCTTGGATCAGTGGATTGTAATTTTCCCCCCACAAGAATTACCTTTTACCCTGCCATAACTGATTTCAGCACACTTTCTGGGTTGGCTTTGCTTGTGGCCCATAAGTTCTGCATCCTTTGTGTCTATTACCAGGGTACATTCTTCTCCCCAAATTTTGTTAACCTTTTGTTAACCTTTTGGTCTACACTCAGACAATAGTACACCTTTATCTTATGCCAAGTTCCCACTGTGGTGTCATAACATACAGTCCAAGTTGCAGGTATTCACGGAATCATATTTCAGGGGAGTGTTAAATGGTCATTGGTGGTCACAGATGCCATCTGTCCCATAATTTAGGATAAAATTTGTTTGACTGGAGATATGTGTTTGAGTTTCTTTACACAGTTTCTCACAGCAGGAATTTTTGTCTGGATGCATTACCCAGGACCCAGCTAACCAGATTTTTCCTACACCAAGCCTGAAGATAATGTCATCCTGTCACTGTTCTGTGCTTATCTCACGACAAAGTTCTTCTGTGGCCTTAACAGTGTTTGAGACAGGCAACTGCGTTCTTTACATCGTTCCAGTGTGTAGGTGTAAACACAGCCTCCCTGATTCATCTTAAAGTACATTTTTAGATGCAGAGGATCAAATAGAGATTGAGACAGATTTTATGAAATTCTGATCTATTAGCAGATAAGCTCCCAGCTATCAGAAGACAGAGCTCATAAGGCAGAGAGTACCTTTATTTGTGTGCCCTAGAGAGCAGAGAAAAACTGGTTTTCCAGAGAGGGCCCCCTACTAGCTATTGAATGGCCACTTACATTCCCAGCTGTGCCCAAAGTCATGGAAATTTCTAGTGCTTTATTTAATGGGGGCATAAGAAAGCTTCTTTCATGAAGCCACCCTATGCTAATGTTAAAAATTACACTGATTTTCCTCAGTTTCCATAGTGTCAAGGATTTGCCTTTCTGCCCAAGCTGTCCCGTGCAGGGTACGAGAGAGCAGAAGTAGCAGGATGATGTCTTGGTACCAAGGCACTGGCACTGAGATACAGTGGACTTTGTGTTGGCTTTCTGATTCCTGCCAGCCACTGCTTGTTGCCAGACAAAGAGCTACCAAGACCCTCAGCATACCCTGGGATTTTATTCACTACCTGATATGGTCATTTTGATGAATTAAAAGCAGCTAATGAATCCTACCTAATGAATCTTACACCTAAAATTTATTATCCGTATCTAAATCACCTGCCGCTGAATCAAACCAGCTTTATACTTTTTTGGAATCCAGAAGTGATGCCTTTTGATGGCAGTTTTCCAGAGATATAAATATGTTGTAATAAAGCCGTGGGTTATTTCTAGATATTATTTCCTTTGGTTTGCAACTTATGCTTTTGTGCCTGCATCTATGTATTTCTACCTTTTCACTTTCTGAGGAGCTACAATGCAGCTCTGAATGCCAAGGTACACACTTTCCTCTGCATAATGTCTTACCAACAATTAAACACTCACTTATAACCACTGTGTAAGAAGCAATTTAACCTATGATTTATATTGAGGCATGAAAAGAAGAAATGGAGTGAGGTGAAGATACAGGTAGAAAATACATTGGTGGAGGCAGGGGAGGGCAGAACAAGCCAGCTTTTGATTTAGAAAATATCCTTAGGCAATCATATTCTGAAGTATGGAAAAATGCAAAATATTTAGGATACCATGTACAATATAATGAGTGTTTAGTGTTTTTTTGTGGTTGACCAGTTTTCCCATGACTAGCTAGAAGGAAAGTAAAAAGGGGAAAAGCCTAGAGGCTCTTCTCAGAAACCGAATCAATTTCATTGATTTTCCATAGTTCATGGCTCTGTCAATCCCAAAAAGACACAAACAAAAAAAGCAGTATCATGGAATTTCAAGCACCCGGCTGATTTGAATGAATCCAGCTAAAAAATCAAAACATGTACTGCGAAAAGTAGTCGTGACATTTTTGCTGACATCCTGATCTTTAAGCATTTATACCTTGATCATTGCTGATACTCTGAATTGTTTTCTCTGCTAACTCCAACATTTTCACATAAATAGCAAATTTAAATCAACAGTGCGTTTCCATTGGAGCTATACAACCACAAAAAACCAAATTGCAAAAGTTTCCAATATTACTGGAAATAGACTGCCTTCTGGGAACAAGATACAGTCAAAGAATAAAGAATGATACTTGCTTTTTTTTGCAAGATATAGAATGACCAAAGACAGTGGATAATTAATGTAACAGAAATTGCACAGCTCTGCTTTTTTTTCTTGTTTAGATGATACTGTTACAGAGTTTTTACAAACAGTTTTACCTCTATTTATACTTTAAATATTAAAATATTCATCATCTATAAATTAGAATCACACCTATATTATGGAGCAAAAGATGCTAAGAAAGAACAGGACTTAAACATTCCAGGGATGGAATAGTTTGCATTCTCTTATAACTTAATATACAAGCAATAGTTTTTACATGTTTATAGAATAACTTCATAATCAGTTAAATAAAGCTTTTGCTAACATTACTGCTATAATTTCTAAGCACATATGGATATAAGTATGAATGCTCTTTTTTAAATATTTATGCAACTGTGTATTTAGAAATGAACTGCTCTTTAGCAAATGAGTGTTAGTGAGCCTGTCAAAACACTGTTAGTTCTTTTATGGTTACTTGTATTTAATTTTCTACCTGCTAAAATAAAAAGATTTAAATGATATGGAAACAGCTAGTGATTTCTCTACAGGGTTTATCACACTACTTTATTAACATAGCATACAGATTATCAAGCAGCTGAGGTTATCCTCCAAGAAAAAGTAACCACAAGCAACTTCCTTCACAAATTCCTGACTGTCCCAAATACTAAAAACCAGTGATGTGCAGGAATTTAAAAAAAAAAAAAAAAATTTAAAAAAGGAAAAGGAAAAAATCCTTCAGAACTCCTTCCCTGATAAATGATAGGAAAGTTTGACAGATCAGAACGATACGAAGCAGCCTAAAACATTTGGCACAATGTGTGTCTGGCATACAGAGACTGCTTGTCAAATGCCTATGACTCCATACAGCAGCTAGGGACCCTATGGAGCAGCAGATGGACCATTAAGGTAGTATTAATGTAGATGCCATCAGTTTTCAGTTCTGACTGGGACATACTCTTTAGAACTATGAGCAGCTGCTGCCATTTATTGTGACAGCTTCCTGCTAACTTTTGCCAACTGGCACAATCTGACTCTTTATACCTGAGCTATTAAATGTGTGACTTCCACCGTTTTATTCCTCCAGAGAACTCTTTTAATAATCCTCTGAAGAGGGAGTAAGGCATTTATCATCAAAGTTAATACACATACCATACAGTTCTATTGTCCTTTCACACTGCTGTGGATTTTACATCGGGAGTAAACATAAGCAAGCTTCCCATGCCTTACACAATGCCTGAAATAGGCAATGGTGAATTCTTAAACTGCATTTAAATGAACTGCATTTCAACTCCTCTTTTAGATTTAGCTTACCTTTCAGGGAGAAAAAAAAAAAAGAAAAAGGAAGCATATTTCATTTCATTAATACACAGAAAGAAAAGCACTTTCTTCTTTAACTATGAGTCTTTCTGTCAATGAGCATAGGTCAATATTACAATTATGAAGGGATTTTTGAACACCTGCTGGTCTACTTAATATCTAAACATTTCTTTTGTGGCAAGCAAAGCTGTCCATCCTTGTAATGTCTTTACTGCATAGCGGGAAAAATGCATTATAAATGATAAGTGATCATATATTTGTTATCGCTTGCACTATAATTTTAGCAAAATATGCAACAATACTACTGGCAGAAAAAAACCACCCTGTTGTATATGTCTTTGATCCAGCTAGACTTCTAGGGATACATTACATCATTTGGTTGTGCCAAACAAGAAAGCTAACAGTACAGCACAGCATAAGGTTTGACATACAATGAGAACTGCAGCTAGTCATTATAAAAAAATGGCTGGCAGACACTCATTATGCTGAGCTAACACTCTTCTGCTTCAAATCTTCCTGCAATTGGACTAATAATGTATGCATGGACTTCTATTGCAGAACTTAGTTGCTTGATGATACACTAGCAGTGTATACATATGTAATGTCCCCAAAAAAAAATCTATATGAGCCAAAAAAAACCATTTAAAAATATCTGTGCTATGTGCAATGGGAGCCATACACACACTGTTTAAGATACAGAGGATAAAAGTGTGGAGCCTGCACATATTTGGAAAATTACAAATCAAACATAACTAAATATCAACAGAAATCCTTTACCTTTCATATGAGGAGGAAACATTTGAAACAATATTAGCAGTTCCAATAGAAAATTAAATCCTGAATATTGGAATGATTTCACTTCTAATATAAGTTAACTTTTACATGTAGTATGCATCGCACACATAGACTCTCTATATTAGAATTCTTGTCAGCTATGTTTTTTATAGTAATACACATTCTTTGAGTGAAGGTTACCCTAAAATTGTCATTCTTCTGATCCATGTCAAAACCTAAGCAATTGTCCAGTGTGCAGAATACTTGTTCTAGGAAATTAGGATTATGCAGAGCAATGCATGTGGAATAATATCAATCCTAAGGACTCAGAAGGAATTTAGAAAATCTCAATATTTAGTAGGATTAAGGACTTACACCCTGATTTTAGTGGTTTACTCAACAGCAAATAGCAGCAATATGCTTAAAAATCATCAGATAATGGCCCTAAAGGTGATGAACTAGAAAAGCATCTTTGTCCAAGAAAGACCTTTATCATACACTCATCTTCAAAAGCCTGCTCAAGACCCATGCTAAAAAAAAAAAAAAGAATCAATCAAACAAACAAACAAATAAACAACAAGTAAAGCATTTGCTTAAATGCTGTTCTGGATGAAAGCCTGGGGTGGGAGGTGGTAGGGAGGGAAGGAGAAGTGGAGGCAGAGGAGAGAGGAGAGGTAAAAGTCAATGGGAACTTATATGCAATGAGTACCCAGACGTCACAAGTACTTACCTTAGCTAGCTAAGAATGAGCTAAATGAAATGATACATAACATTCAGCTTTAGTTTAGTTAATGTCCATTCAATCTTTAAGCACTTAATGTAACAGATAACTCACGTGTACAGAAAACTGTTCATGCCGAATCAGAATAATATTTCCTGACTTTACTAACTGTACTTAAAACAGCCCATCATGAGTAGTATTACTCATAATACACTCATTCTCACATGTGCCAGTGAATAATCTGTGGGATTTTTTTTTCGTTTCTATAGGGTGTACAAATAAATAATATATGTATTTATAGGAAAAAATCCATAAACAGAAAATGTAGTTTAAGAACCTGGATTTGCTAACTATCCCTTTGAGACTACGAACTTAATTATGTGGAGACAGAGGAAAACTCAGCTAACGTGTTTTCCAAAGCCATCACTGACATTGAGAAGTTGCACATATGAAAATGATTCTTCCAGTAATATTGTAACATAAACTACATAGAATCATTTAAGTAAGAAAGATTTTTAATGTCATTGAGTCCTTAGCTAATCCATTTAAAATCCTTTGGATATACTCAACATGGCAAAAAAATGGGACATTAATTATCAACAATACTTTATCAACTTTCTACAGCTTGTATAAAAATTATTTTTCTACATGACTACCACAGTTTTTACACGCCGTGTTGTACTCCACTCCAGTGTAAGCCAAGCATAAGGATAAAAGTCACTTCATGTAAGAACTCAATTCAGGTTTTGAACACAAGTAGTAAAACACTTCCAGGTTATAAAATTGGCTCAAATTACAGAGCACTTTTGTTGCAAGGACAAATATACACAGTCTGATTTCAAAACTAATAGAGCCCAGTAGAATTTTGTAATTTCAGAATTTTTAGACAACATTCCTTTCTCAAAAATACAACAACTAAATATGTGAGTCAATTTTTGTCTTGTTTCTTACTGAGCAATTGCATCAAATGAATGCTGCAATAATTACAAAGATTTTACTATGAAGAACAAGATTTTTAATCTATTAATTTAAACATCTGATTAACATGTAGCTCATGAATTGGAGCAGGGGGAGAAGAAGAGAAATTGCTCTTAATTTAGGAAATATTAGTCCTCAAAATTTTAGCTAATTTTAAATTGCTCAATACAAAAATAGCTGAAAACAAGATGTTCCACCCAAAATTCAAACTCAGCCCTAAATTTTTCGTATATTAAAATGCTTGTTTCCTCTGTAATAATCTGCATATATTTTCCATTTTACATGATAATATAAAAAATAATGTGTATCAGCAGAACATTTGGAAACATTATGAAAGAAGGGGGGTATCGATATCTGTATGTAATGTTTTCCTCATTTTACCCCCTTTCTTTATTATTTTTGGACTTAGGAGTCTGAATACAGTGTTATATTTAATTGTATTTTTTTTAATAAGATTACCTCTCATAGTCTTTCAAATATGTTAAGATTATAGTCACAAGTTAATTCTCTGAGCAAGAAATTCACAGTATTAGATTACTATCACAAATGGCCTGGATTGACACCCATATCAGCAATTCCCATCACAGAAGAGAAGAACTCAGTTGTGAGTGGGAAAAAATGACCTTCTGGAGTTTCTAGCTCAAAAGTTGAACTATATTGGTAAATAAGTGTGAAAAATCTCTACATCTAAGTACAGAAAAATGGGTCAAACTTAGGAGTTCCCTCCAGACCACTATCCAGTGATGAAAAACAGGTGTCTGAGGAAGAAGGGAAAGCACACGATACTTCCTCAGCAAACTCCCATGGAAGTTTCAGCATCAGGAATACCAGAGCCAGAATTGTCATTGTGCTTAACAGCCTTTAATGAAAAGGTCTTTCTTGAATTTGTGCTATTGCTTTTCAATTTGGGAAAAAAAAGTTTCATCAAATGCTGTACTGAAAATATATTCTACCTTTGGATTTGGTTTTTTTTAGGTGTTAGCTGCTAATTTCATTCACTTACCCCTAGTTTGTATACTTATACAGAATTTGGTTGATAAATTTCTTTTTATCATGTTATTCATGCTTCTGTCATGTCTTGACCATGTCAAGAAGAAGATGAATCCATGAAATGAGTGAATAAAAATAAACGTAAAACTACTAATTTTAAGGTGCCTGATTGATCCCTGGACCAGCTGACCACACAATCAGCACCAACAAAAATACTGAAAAAGGAACTTATGCTTATCTGGGAAATGGACAGGACACCCCCTAAAACAGCCCATACATATAGCAAGCTGTGTTAATCAGAAAATGGGAAAGCACAGTAGCTGCACACAGCCTATACATGATTTTCTTCACACTTTTCCTCAGTTTGGAGATTTGTCGGTTGGAGGACCAAGACATGGCTTCAGTTCTCAGCCAGGTAAGGCTATCTTCTTTCCAACAGAAGATGGAGGCCACTACTGGTGCACAGGATCTGCTTTGCACTGCCATACATAAATGATTAGAAAATAATCTTCATAATACAAACAATAAGCAATTCTCTGCATTCTCTTTCCACCCCTAGAAACAAAAGAATGTAGTGTCTTCTATTTTCACCCTCCCCAACCCCCAAATAGAGTTCAAAGACTTACAGGTGCTTTAGAAAAATACCTGCTTTTCATCAATGTGCATATTTTACCAGTTTCAAAAGCATATTAATAATCCTTTGTGACTTCAGTTAAAGTAAACAGAAATAATTGGAAAGGTGACGGATAAATTATTAGAAGACAGTATTTAGGATATGCAATACAAACTAAGCAAAAAAAAAGGAAGAAATTCTTCTCAGATAAATAATTTAAAAGAAAGTAACACATTTACTTCAGCACGAATGGTTTATTTAGGATAATATTTTTTTATGTGTATACTTTAAGAACATATGTGAAAAAAAGAAGTGTATCCTCATTTTGTAATAAGCCACACACACAACTATTTATTTTGGTTTAAATTTTAACAGAAAATATTACAGAAATTAGTATGTGAAATATTGAAATAGCTGTCTTTAACCACTATTAATGAAATGGTTTTCTGTAAACTATACATTCTACTAGGCTGATAATTATCTCTGTATTAATCACTGTACATTAGATGGAATAATGGCAATTACTCTAAGGTAAATGTTTCAAGCATATCCAAAATAGTATTACAAAGATAATTAAAAGCCTAGTAGTCTTTTGTTTAGTTAAAGTGTACTTTCCTCCTTAGAAACCTTTTACCACTTCCAAAGTCAAAAGATTCTTCTACTTTTGCTGAGGGCTAGATAACATTTATAATTATTTTCTTCCACAATTAGGTAGATGAAACTAATGAAAATCTGTGAAAAGAACTAGCAAACACATGCAATGGAGCTTTAATAAATAACAGTGAGTATATTGTTGCCTATATATGAAGTGTATTCAACTGGAAAATGTTTGATTCACACAGTTTACAAAAAAAACCCTTCCTGGTTATTTTGTTACCTGAAGTTGTGTTCCTTGCCTCAAGCAGGAACCATATTTTGCAAAGGACGTATCTCTTGACATGTATGATAACGATAGATGACACAGACACACCTGGAACTAATAAATAAAATGCATTCCTCTACTCTAGGTAAAACATCCTATCCCATAATATGAAAGCCTGCAACATGGACACCCTAATGTCACATATTACATATATTATCTCTGTGCTGTCTCTGCTCATCAATTGTGTTTGTTGTCACAGGCTGTGCTCCAAAAACAAAGACAGTGGGAATGCGAAGAGCTGTGTGACACGTCGGTGGAGGAACAGGCATGTCACATACCTGCAGCTTCAGTGGTGGAAAGCCACCAAGCTGTGCCATGTCACCACTACCTTCTGCAAAATCTCAGTTCAAAGAAAGGTGTGTGACATGTCTGCCTCACACTTCAAAGACACATATGCCACGTGGCAAAAGCTGCTGCAAGCCCCTTCTCATGTTTTGGATCAGCATTTTATGCTTGGGTTTTTTATTCCTTCTCCCACATGGTGCTAATAAATGGAGGAAAATCGTTTCCATTTTACACACCTGAAAGCATCAGATTTCAAAAGCTAGTGTCAGACCTGTCACCTTGCATGTATATGCATTTTTGACAGAGTCTGGCTTTTGCATCCCATTGTGCTAAGCTGGCACTTTTAAGAACAGTTTCTTTAAGTAGTATTGAACATACACATGCAGGATTGTGCATCATGGGAGGATACACAGATTTTATTTAGAGGAAATATGTTGTGCAGTTTATCCAAAATATGTGAGGCAATGGTATAACCCTCCTACCAGCAAAATTAGTGATGCTGAACTAGAGGCAATAAAATAAAATTGATTTACATGAGTTGAACATTTCACATGTTCCTTTGCATAATGCATTTAATGAAACCTTTAATCAACCTTCAATTACAGGATGGTCCGGACTTTTAAGTCTAAAGTATCTTATGTCTGAAAGAAAAGCCTCCTCATTGACATTTTCACTTCTGAGATGAAAATATTTTCATTTGGACAATATTTTCATCATGGAGAATACTCAACCACTTTGGCATAACATTTTAGAAATCAGATTAAGTGCTGCTTTTTGAGATACATGCAAATAAACTGGAAAATGGGACATATTCTATTCTGAAGGACAATGTATACATTTGTAACTGTTAACAGTTCTTATTATCCCCTTCATCAGTCAAACTTCTGAACTATGGAATATTGCATAAGAACATCTTACCATCAACACTGGAATTCCCTTTGAATTGAGAAAGTATGGATTTCCCAACATGATGCCCTTTTGAGACACTTTCTACCCACTGCATAGACACAGACAGTCACACAGCACTTCAAATGGTAAGTATGACAGCTTTCCTGGACCATGTGCAGCTTGAGGAATGGCTTTCACAAGAAGAGCTCTCTGGGAAACAAAGGCTTCCAGATTTCAAATTACACTGCCTTGCAAAAGAGAGGCAAGGTTGTGCAGAGAAACTAGGTGACGCAAATGGTCACACCAATAAGTTTCTGTGGGGTACCTTCAGGATGGAATTATACCAAGACAACTACCCATATGCAAGTTTTTTACCCTTTCATAACTACCATTTCTTTTACCTTTCTTAGGCTGATGATAAGATATGATTCGCATGCACTGCAGTACTAATCTGCTCCATATTCTTGCACACTTATTCCTGGTCTTAATAAGACAGCTTCTGAAATCAACACCATTTTGTGCTTATTTTACAGTTTTCTAAAGTTTTACATTTCTTTAAAATTAGAATTTCTAAAGATTTCTGACAATGTGTTTCAAAACCTTATTTTCCATAGTGAATTTTTGGGCATAAGCTAGTGCTCCGGAAGATCCATCTGAATATGAGGAAGAACTTTCCTGTGCAAGTGACCCATGCTGGAAATACTCAAGAACTCTCTGGATGTACTCCTGTGCCATGTGCTCTAGGATGACCCTGCTTGAACGGGCATCTGTGATTCCCATAACATGTTAATTGGGCAGCACTTGCAGCTATGCTTACATCATACATGAGTCCTCATCTAAGAGTGAAAGAATCAAGCGAATTCACTTCTACATGGTATTAGAACCACTATTATGCAGGTGAAAACTCTGTCAAGGGTGAAGAGCTGATGCTCAGAGAGTTGTTGTACTGCTTTATGCATTTGCCATGAGCCACGTTCTTGGTTTCATGTGGAGGAGACGCCAAACAACTGAAAACCTAGAACACTTCAAAATGATACCCTGATATTATTTCTGTCTGTGTGTGCCATTACAGATCTTTCTACGAGAGAGAACTATATATACAGATATCCATATTTACGCATCCATACATTTACCTGCTGGACTGAATCTAGAGGAGGGCCATGAAGGAGCACCTTTGGTATGGAGACAGGCTGAGGGAGTCAGGGTTGTTCAACTTGGAGAACAGAAGGGTCCAGGGAAACCTTAAAGCACATGCCAGTACCTAAAGGGACTGCAAGAAAACTGGAGCAGGAATTTTGAAAAGGGCATTAGTAATTGCTTCAAACTCACAGAGGACAGGTTTAGGTCAGACATCAGGAAGAAATTCTTTGCTGTGAGGGTGGTGAGGCACTGGCACAGGTAGCCCAGAGAAGCTGTGGATATCGCATCCCTGGAAATGTTCAAGGCCAGCTTGGTAGGTTTCCCTGCCCACAGCAAGGGGTTTGAAACTATATAATGTCTAATGTCCCTTCCAACCCAAACCATGCTAGGATTCTATGATTTTTAATAGAGAAAACAGAAACAAAGTTTAGTCCTCCTGAAAGCTGCAGCTACCTGGATATTTTGAGGATTTGTTTTATTTTGCATGGGCACAATCCAACCATTACAGATATCAATAAATAGATTTTCACTGAACTCAACAAGATTCATTATCCTTTTGATATTTATGGAATTTAGTTTCTATAAGCTGGCAAATTCAGTGGCTTCAGGGTTGTTATTTTTGTATCTATAGCTTTAATAACATCAATTAACTGAACAACTTCATTCCTATTGCTCCATGTCTCTCATTAAGTCATATTCCTTCTACTAGTTCTAATTCAGCCATAGTTCTCTCAAGATTCATGTAATACCTGAAACTTCTGTTGTTGCCATCACAATGGTTTTATCATATCTCTGTGTCTAAGACCACCCTTTCTTGAAGAGACTTATTACTTTACTATTTTCAAATACAACTGAGCAAAGATCCAGCCCTGTATCTAACATGATATTGTTTGGGTCTTAAAAAGAGAAAAACAATCTTAGTTCTAAATTTCTAATTCTGGTCTTACATAATAAAAATATTGTCTCAGCCATAACATTACATCAAATTTAATACCCTTATTATAAGAGTTAAGATTATTCATTTTTTCAAAATATGCACACTTAAGCCATTCCAGTTTTAACCTAAGACCAAAATGTGGTAAACTTCCCTTTTTCACTAACACAACATATGTGTCAACAACACTGTTGAGCTGAAGACTTCTCACTGTATAGAATTGATGTAGAAATTATTTATACAAACACAATATCATAAGGGCAAGTAAGCAAGCCGTCAAGTCTCAGGAGAGCAAGAAAGCACAAAGTTAGGGAAATATGAGCATAGAAAACCCAAACACCATTTCATTCAACCATCATTCATATGGAGAAAACAATCAGGCCCAACTTATTTATATAAAATATATCCTAGAGGGATGTTTAGCTGCAATCATCTTATCATTCTTGTGAGGCAGAAATCTGACCACTGTTCCTCAGGAAGAAAAGCTCCCCATAACCTCACATATTTTCTTCCAAGACCTTCTGGGGCACAAGCAAGAAACAACAAGAAAAAAGCTGATCTCTCTGCATTTAAACCTGACAGTGCTGACTGAATACCAGGTACTTTTTATATTTTGGCAAAAAAGGCTAGGAACCTCAAAGTCCATATCTGCCAAATATTTAGAAAAAATTGAATATACTTTATTAAAATAAAACAAATAAACAAACAAACCCTACAAAGAAGAATTGTAAACTTATTACTCAAGATATTATTGAAATTACAAGGACTCATTAATAGGCTTACACATTTAAATAGGACCATTTAAAAAGAATAGCTTTTGCTTGTATAGATCTCTTTTCTTCTCATAACTACAAAATATATCTGAATAGAACATCAAAGATAGCCTTTACATACCGCAATGAACTATGACTGATTTCATCCCAACAAAGCTATTTTTTCAGGATTTCTGCAGCATGGAATGCCTAGGGTCTGTCTTTGAGTGGTTTTCTATTCCCATGATCATCTGCTCTACACCCAGAAATGGTTGCTGGAGCTTTAAGGTGGGTCCGGGGGGAGGGGAGAGCCTTGGGGCTCTTGCACAGGTTTTTCAAAGCCTCACTCCCCAGGTGTCCATAGTGCCGGGTAGACTGGGCTCTCTTTGTTGCTTAGCTAGCTTGGTTTTTTGTTAGCTTAGGCTTAGGTTTTCCTTTCCCTGTCCTTGGAGACTGCAACATCAGTCCTTTGGTGGCCTTTTTGTGAACTGTTTGGTTTGGTTTTCGTCCGAGATCAGACAGGACAAATTGACAGGACACAAATCAGCCTGGGACTGGTGGAATGGTGAGGAGCCGCATTGTCTCGGCCACAGACCTCAGAAAAGCTGGATCAACAAGAGAAAGGACACCAAATCCACCAGCTTCATGTGCTGTGAAGAGGGGACCCACACCAGAGATTCACCAGGTTTTGCCCAATCTGCTGCATGAACCCTTTGGTTTTTTTCCCTTCCCTGAGAGACGAGGCGTTGCCATTATTTTTTTCCTCCCCACCACATTGCGGCTGTTGTGGGTTTTTTCCTTTCCCTGGCATTTTGGGCTTTTTTGTTCCCATGTGGTTTGTGTGGGTATGGGGGGTAAGGTTGGACAATTTAATATCTAGCTTTTTTTTTTTTTTTTCATGCCATGAGGGTACTCTGTCAGTAAATGGTTGTGTCTTATTGCTTTCATCCACTAATGTTAATCTCTGATTGGCAGACAGGGATTGTTGGAACCCTGTTTTTAGAGGAAATACTCATTCCTTAACATTGTCCCTCTAAATTTGTCTCTAAACTAAGAAAGGGTCAAAATTTCAAATTCATTAATTTAATGAAAGAACAGTCCTCACTAAAAATTTTGCAGTTTTGGAAAGCCTACTTTCTCCAAAAGAAATACACTCACATTCAGCTTCTTAATTATATTCTGTAAGTCAATATGGGCAGTCACGTGAAGTCTTAAATATTTTAAAATTTTTCTGGTTTTCTTATATATTTCAGAAAGCTTTTACTTTCATTCTTTGCCACCACTAGCACTGAGGAAGCCAGATGATGTCATTGTCAGGCCACTCCAAAACATCTCTGAAGTATCAATGTAATTTGGGAAGATTTCCTCCCTAAAAAAGGAAGTAAAAGTCAACCCTATCTTCAAATATGGTGAAAGAAAGAGTAAAGGAGAAAAAGTTTCATCAGTCTCATCTTGAATCCAGGGAAGGTGAGTGACAATACCCTCATGCAGGGTAATTTCTGTTAAGGATGTGAAGCTAATTAGGAGTGGTTGGCAAGGATTCATAAAGAAGAAATGATGCTATCTAACCTGATAGACTCAAAATGATCATGAGCCAGCAATGAGCCCTCACAGCAAACACCAATAGCCTCCTGTGCCACTTTGGGCAAAGAGTCACCAACAGATTGAAGTAGTTGAATCTTTCTCTCTGGTCAGCAGTGGTGAAATAGAATGCTTTTGGCCTTTTTGGCTTTTGTCCAGGTGTTGGCTTTCCAGTACTGGAAAGGAATGACCATATTGGACTAAATCCAGAAAAGGGACACAAAGATAACTAAGGCACCCAGAACATCTTTCATACAAGGGGAGACTCTGAGACCTGAAACTGTTTCAAGACAGACAAGAGAGGGTGCAGGGGGATCTTGTCACTATTCACAAATATCTGATGGAATACAGAAGAAAGCAACAAAGCCAGTGATGCCCAGTGACAGCACAAGGGTCAATGGGCACAAACTGAAGGACAGGAAATTCCATCAGAATATAGGAGAATATTTTTCTGCTCTAGAGGTAATCCAACATTAAGACAAGTTGCCCAGAGAGGCTTTGGAGCCTCCAGGAGCTGATCAAAACCTGACTGGACACAGCCCTCAGCAACCCGCTGTAGCCGACCCTATTTTGAGCAAGAGGGTTAGCGTCAAGGGTCTTCAGATGTCTCTGCAGGCTCTAACCATTCAGTGATTTATATCTGTCAGGTATCAGACACTTTTGCTAGATTAGGAGGTGTCCGAGAAGAATAAAGGAATAACATGAAGGTATTTCTCCAGACAAAATGTTACAAAATAGAAATCATATATCATATATGTGTCTGGGGCATGTTCTTCAAAAGCATGAAAACCTCAAAAATGTCAAATTTAAGTGGGAAGATATTGCCTTTGCTTTTCTGTACAAGATCCTTCTTTTGTACATTTTTATTTTAAAGCAACCACCGTCCCATAGGAATGTCCTCAACTGGGAGGTATTCATACACTCAGAATTTCACAGAAAGCCAAACCAGATCAAATCAAGAACACACAAATGGCATTATACCCATGGGTTTAACAGCACATCTATAACTGTTACTGTCATTAGGACAAAAACCATTAGTTCAACAGCAGAGAGCTGCTCTATGTGTGAAGTCCATGAATTTTGCCTTCATGAGTTGCTATACAGACTGTGACAGAAATTATTAAGTACTGCAGATAATTAGTCCAGCTTTTTCATTCAGTCTCACTTTTGTTATTAAAGCTGAAACATTTAAATCCACCAAGAGAAATGGACAATGTCTTTTCATACCGTAATTCAAACACAGCTTCCTGACTCAAGTCACTAACCAGCCAACAGACGCATTTTGTTTTTTGCTTGCACATGTGCAAGAAATGTTTCTTGAAGGGCAAATGTTACATTTGTGCTCCTATTATAGTTTATCATAATGTCATTACTGGAGCTCCTGCCTCAAACGAAATATTGATTTTTAATGTTTTAAAAAATTTTATTGTCACTGAGCATCTTAAACTATATTTGCCGGTGGCACGGTAAGTGGCATTCATCAAAAGATTTTTGAGAAGGTGGTTTAACATTCACAGTTGAGAACAAGACAGTGACAGATTGTTCATGGAAAGTAGCAACATAAACCCTACAGATGATAAGGTGAAGACCTTATGATTATTATCTTCCAGGAAACCACACATGCCAGTTTTTGCTCTGGGTCTGAGACAAACAGAAAGAAAGTTTTCTTTCCCCCTTCTCTCTCTCTTTTGTTTCAGCAGTGTAACACAAAGCAGATATACTTCAGTGTCATGATTTTTCGTTGGCACCTTTCCATAGCCAATTCCATTCATCCAGAAAAGGGATGAAATTCCATCATTCGAGCATGACATCTCAAAATTCAAACTTAATGAGAGCTTTGGCAGCTTCTGTCGAAGGCAGACAGTGATTAACAAAACACTTCAGAGTACAAGGCACAGCAGTGCTCAAAGAAAACAGTGATGATCTCCACTTAATTGTAGAAAAGCCCAAAGCATCTGCCAGCGGAGGAGAGCTCAAGCCATAAGGAGCTATTGCTCAGATAGGCTGTCATCTCCAGAGATCAACAACCATATGCTCAGCTCAAGCACAAACTCCAAAGAAGTTAATTTTCTGACAAAATACAGGGATAAATATGACATTCAAACAAGTGTGCTCACTCATCCTGAACACACGTTCATCTGCACTTATCAGACTTATGCATCATTTAAACTGAAGCAAATATAATTTGTTTGGAACACAAACATTACTGTGTGAGCACAGGTATAATTAATCTTTGTCTGCTCCACAGGTACTTGTGTTGCACTAGTTAATGGTTACAGTAAACTTTTGATGAATGAATATGGTCACCTGTTGCAAATTATCTCACTGTGTAAAATATCTACTCTTGTCTTTTCTGCTACATAAGATGCACATAGTTATCACACCTTCAGCTGCAAAAGATTTTTATCCTGTGTTTTATGACAGTGTAAGGTTAATTTCCAAGTGCCAAATATAGGGAGTTTGAATAAACTCAAACAGCAAAACATGCTTATTTTAAGAAAAATTATCATCAAAATGTGCAGAGCTAGGGAAAGCTTAATTAGTCTACAAATATATTAACTCTTTTGTACTTATTTACTGCTTGATAGTCAACAAATGGAAATACGTTATTAAAATGTATATGCCTGGCAGCAAGAAATTAACAGAAGGGAAAAGGTCAATCTAAAAGAGGAATGTACTAGAAAAACACATGTTGTTCAATATAAAGTTAAATGTACTTTCAGTTTACCAAGAAACTTTTTTATCTTAATTTTTTTTTAATAAAATTACCTCAAGTGCCCTTTTGCTATATCAAGTACAGAATATTCTGACTTTTTTTGAAAACAATTTACCCAAACACCCAGGAAGCATTCAGTTTAGTAATTCAGAAAGGCTATCAAGATAGATGTATTTAAAGAAATTCACATGGCCAACTCGTAGATGCATGTCACATGTATTACATCTGCATTGTTCCAAATTTATCATTGTGCTGTCCTAACTTTTCTAAAAATTGCATTCAAACTCCCTGCGCCTAGCTATGGGACATTCTGTTGAACTCCTGAAGCAGCAACACTCATCATAAGGAGGAGTTTGAGGAACAGGGAGCCAGCTATTTGATACACTGTTTTAACAAGCTTCAGCACTGAGTGTAACCAGAATATTGTAGTTATTTATAACTATTAAAAAAAATAAGACCTGTTCCCAGAAGTGTAGCATATATGATTGTGTATTGAAAAATTTGTGTCTAGATTATGCTGTAAATTGCAAATTGCAAAAATGCAAAAGAAAATTATAATTTGTCCTTAAATGACTGGAAGTAGAAGATTTGCTGCAACTGTTAATTTTCTCATTTCTTTTTTTTTTCCTTCTTGTTTTGGTATTGATTGTCAGACATACTTCTGGTAAGCTGCTAAGATACAGCAGTACCATAAAGCATATGGGAACATCTGAAGGCAGAAAAGGGTTCCTCTTGCTGCAGCAGGGTGGGCTGGAGCAGAGATTTACAAAGCACAAATGATGAACAGTACACAAACCCCACACTGCTTTGTGACACAGAAAATACAGACAGTTTGAGAAAGTCCTGGTTGGATGGTGGAGGATGGGTTTAACAACAGGCTGTTGCAACCTGGGGTCCAAGGGCACACTTGATCCCTTTTCTTTCAGTGGGGACTGAAAAGCTGTCAAACTTGCTCAGGAATTCCCTGGGAGGTGCTGCTTTCCAGCGATAGAAAAGAAAATAATGTCTCAATTATTTTGAAAACTCTGGCCTGTATCTTTTGTTTAGACTACTAACAGAAAGTAATATAAACTTTGTTACACCTTCAGCTTCAATGCATTTAGGGCTACATAACAGTCGTATTTCCCTCAATTTTGGGGGCAGAGTACTTAGCGGAGGAACACCAGCAGAAGAAGCAGTACTTTGGTGAGTCAGTACATATGAACAGCTCAGCTGAGAGCCCAACAAAGGGCTCTCTTGTGATGTCTCACAGCACAGACAATAACATACAAAATGTAAAAACCTCTGCCAAGTGCCTGGAAAATGCAGACAATATCTCATACCACTGCTCTCACTAAATGGTCGGTTAAGGGCACAGCATCTTATAAGAAGCAGAGACAAAAAGATCAGGCACATGCCTGAGCACAATAGCAGACAAACTATTTTGAATAAAATGTCTTGAAAAAATAAATAAAATAAAAAGAAGTGATTTTTTAGAATGCAGATATTGCATCACCTAGAGATTCCTCCAGTATATTGTGGAATAAGAGAAATTTAATTTTTCTACTATTTAAATCATAATGTACAGTAACATTATAAACAAAATATTTTTAAATGTGTTACATTATATTCCAAACAATGTAAGTTTTTCAATTATAGAGTAGCTAGTAGAGTATCAAAGAACTGAACAATAAGAATTGATGTGACTTGCAAAATAGATTGAGAAACTGTTATGCAGGACTCAATTTAACAAGCAACTTATACATACACTTCATTTTTAGTGTATAGATATTCTAATTAAAGTGAATAGGATTCAACACATGCTTGAAATGAAATATATGCAAATTTTTTCCTGAATCAGAACATTCTTTCAGATTCTGTCACTCATATTTCCAGCAGTTAACAAAATAAGTAATTAGCACCTCACACTGCAAATAGTGCTCGTCTTTCAACTTGCAAAAGGTGTCAGAGTCTGGCCCCTTAGGTAGCAAATATAAAGAGCACATATGTGCACGTAATGCCAACAAAGAGCATCATATAACTATTAATAGCAATCATACAAGTACCTTCAAGCTTGTGTGTGCAGTTGCTCAGTTTATCTTTGTAAATGATTCATGAAAAGTCAAGCCCCATATATGCTGGAGATAATATGTTTGTAAAGGAATTTGGCTGTACATCCAGACGCATTTTCTTTCAGAGTACAAGAATGCCCTCATCTTTTCTGGCAATTCCGTACACCATTTTGAAGAGATACATATGCTTATAAGGCATTTTTGTGTTGAGCATTCACTAAGTTCCACAGAGTCTCTTTTAGCATATAATTTTTGAAAGCTTTTTAAGTCAAAAAGAATTGCTACTACCAGGTAGCAGTGCAGGCAAATAGAAATTCCACATGAATAATTTGTGTTACTTCCTTCTTGCTGACTGATTTGAATAGTCTAGGAAAAAGAAAGTCATTTGCTTGTTTTATATCCATATAACTGATTTTACTTATTTATTTGCCTAAAAATGTTGCTGAACCTAAGCATATTTTATCAATTTCTATAATTTTAACCACGTTAGTGCTTGTAGGAAATGTATTCTTAAATGGTATATGCAGTGAATTATAAACTTGCTTACTTTACAAAAAAGCATAATCCACTAAATACCACCATAACAGCAGCACAGATCTAGGATATGTTTCCTACTGGCCATCAGAAAACAAGCCATAAATGTAGTTAAGGTAACACCCTCCTTATCGATAGTGATTATTTTCTTTTGTGCATTTCAGTTGATTAAAGAATGTTTCTTAATCCCTTCCTTTCACACAGCAAAACACCTTTGTTAACAGAACAAAGTCTCCTCTAATGAAAGACTAAATTGATACACAAAACCCAACAGAGATTTCTGTGAGAGCTTATGAATATCAGAGTTAATATTGCAATAATGTTTTTTGCTGTACTGGTTGCATTTTCACACATTTCTCTGAAGCTCTAGAGTAGTAAGCATAACAGAACAACCAGCATTGAGAAGTAGTCTTTTAATGGAAACCACCATTACTGTGCAAGCTTTGTTGGATGTGTTAAATGAACCCTTGTATTTTCTGTTGAATTTCATGGAAAATCATCATGTAGTACCTTCCCTTTGAATTTTTCAGGCATCATTTTTAAAATGAACATAAAGCATAAATCAAGGATACCTCTTAAATGAAGCAGAGCTACAGTTGTCTTTGCTATTGACAGTAACTTCAAAGATAACAAGCCTTTGAAACTGACTAAAAATCTATCAATCTGTTGAAACAAGCACATCCTGGATTCTTCAATAAATTGTAACAGTAAGAGTTCACAGCCCTACCATATGACTTTATGACTTAAACCCAAGAGCTTTCTGTAGTGCTGGAGAAAAATTGTCAGACCTGCCTGACCATCAAAAAACAAAAGAGAGTATGGTGAAAGGGATAGGACACTGCTGCTCAAATGAATCTCAGGAATTTAAAGATTTCCACAGAACAATTACATTTGATGAGTTTGCAGGGGTCTTTTTAAATAAAAAAAAGAAGGTTTTGTGCTGCCATGGAGCTATGAAATCCATCATTTGAGCAACTGACTTACCCTAAGTAGACACTCAGGTTCACGAGAAAAAGCGAAATCTATCCGGATAGAACGAACAGGCACACCATCTATGGGAAGCTGTTGTATTGGTACGCAGAGCAACTTGGAATAAATGGGGGCAGGGAGGTGGCATATGATGAACTTTGTGGAGAAAGAGGAAAAAAAGGTCAAATATGCCTGAAAAGGATTTGCTAAAATTATTACATGTGTCTTTTGGGCAAACAAAAGTCCCAGTGAAGTACTGTGTTTAGTGTAACCAGTGCTCTAAGAACACATAATCTGCTTTAAGTTACGAATTACAATAGGGTACTGCAGAAACTGTTCTTGACACTTCCTGATAGGAACTGACAGCCTTTTTCAACTATCTACAATGGTGTTTATTTCTGAAATAAAAAAAAAAAATCGCCATTGCCACCTTCATGTTTGAATGACTGAGAAATTTTAAAGCAGGAAAGCAAGAAAATATCTTTCACCTTTGAGATTTCTTAGCAGTTGAGACATATAAATTTCTTAACATCTATTGCTACAAAAATACCACGTAGTGTACTTCTATTTCAGGTTCTCAATTTTGCAAGTATTTTCTAGTATGGGCAAAACTTCAGCGGTCATTGAACTCACTTGCACATGACCAAAACAAAGGGGGCTGTCTAGTAGGACAGTGAAACTGTGCAAAGATGTTTTAAACTAGCTACTAACTACTCTGAGCTTAACACTATACTGGAACCTGAAAGCTGCTGTGTGGGTGAAACTGAATGAGTGCTAAAGCTATGGCATACAGGTAGAAAAGAAATGGAGTTAGAATTCCAAGGATCACATACAAGGACTTACACCCTTAAGCAGAGAGGGGCAGAAATGTTGAGCAATGTAGATAAACCTCATCTAGAAAAAGAAACCTGATATGAAGGGTCTCAAAATCTTGCACAGTCTCAAAATCTTACACTATATAACTACTTATCTACATCTCTGCACTGGGGACAACTCTTCCCCACAAACTATATCTCTGCCCTACATCAGCTGTATCTGTTCCTTAATGATCTAAGTACCTGGTGCGCAGGAGACCTGTACCTAAACTCTTCTATAAATGCACTTTTTCTCCCTGAATCTTCTCAGAAGACTCCCTGACTCACCAGCTATAGGGCATAGAGAAGGGCTCTGCAAACAGGAATCTTTTATTTCCAAACTATTCTCTTTTACATTGTGACTGAAATTCCTTCACATAGTGGAATCTTGAAGCTAGACGTTAAGAATTAAGGTGAGAAGAAGGAGTATTCTTTGAACACTTCTCAATGAAATGATAGGAGATGATACAGTTAAAGAAGTTCATCCCTATTAGTGTAAGGAAGGACCTCAGTGCCCATGTAGACCTGTTTACGGGTACACTTAGGCTTCCTTGGAATTTACAGGGACAAAACTCCATTCCTTTCACGGTACTGTGATTGCTGAGGAAAAGTAGATACAATGTAAGTCATGACAGTCTGAAAGCCATGTTCAGAGACCATTTCATTAGATGTCCCTTCCTGTGGATTAAGTCCATTATTTTCTAGGGAATGCCAGAAGAAATTTAAAATGAAAGTTTCAAATTTCAGTCAAACCAGAAAATGAAATCAATTAATAATTCATAAATTTTATATCAAAATGACAGTTAGAAAAATCTCCATGTAAATGTCCTTCAAATGCTTTCCCATATGCCTTAAGACAGTCTTTAGAAACCTTAAACGATCTTAAAATTTCAGCTGGTTGATAGAAAAATGTCATGCAAGACAAACTTGATGTATATGCACTGTGTTTATAATATGGTAAAATGTGTGTTTCTTATTTTAAAGATAATGCTAAAAATAACAAAACCACAGAACATCTCAAAATAAAAACCAGGAAAGCAAAACAAGCATTTATTATTTACCACTAAGCAACCTTTACTGTAACACAAGAATAAGGAAAGAGTTTTCTTGTTGCATTTAAAATAAGAGTTATCACAATAAGCTGGTACACCAAATGCATCACATTTTCAAATTATATGATGAATAAATTTCCAATTTTTTACCCATCTTTGGAGACATTTTCAGAGATATTATCTTGTTACTAACTTCATATTTCAGTTGTACAAAATCAGGCAGGACCATTATATATAAGGTAAGCCCCAGTATCTAGGTAGGCAGGAGAATATTTTAAAAAATTATAATTTGAATTTTTTAAAAAAATGAAACATTAATGCTGCCAAATACAAATACTGGTACTGATAATTTTGAACCATTTGTTCATAGTTTTTACTACAGTCTTGAGTGTATGTACTATAATCAGCACAATTAAAGAGATTATTTCTATTATGAAATAATTTGAAAAAAAGGTTTTTTTTCTGGAATGGTCAAAATATTACATTTCATCAATGCTGAATATTTAGAAATATAGAGATTTTCAAAACTTAGTTCTTGAATTATAGTAACGGAGCCTGAAATCACAATTATCTATCAATTCTAATAAATATCAAGACTGTGAAGACTAATTTTCAAAAACCTTGCATATAAGTTTTGAACAAAAGAAAATGTCATTTATAAATCCACTTCTTTGAAAATTAAGTTCTTTTAAATCAGAAGCTATTTCATGAAAATTGAGGTGTAAATTGTATTTCAAATTCCCACAGTGAATAAAAGTAAATTTTCATCCTCAATGTTTACTATTAAGTATTATATATGAAATTATTTACAATTTCTCTATTACTACATCTGTATTAACATATACTATCCTAAACCAAGATAGAGTTCTTGAAGAAAATTAACCATTCGAGTTTTAATTTCATATTTTCTTACCTTGGTTTGAGACAACATTATGACCACTTTTGCAAAATGGGAAATATGCTGCAACAAACAATTTTTTTGAGCACAAATGTTTGAAATATGTTGTCACTTTTTTAAGTAATTGTTTTAGGTCTTTTCTGAAAACAAAAACTTATATATACATAAGGGGCCCAATTAAGATACTTCCAGATAGACCAAGCACACACTCTGTTAAGGGGAAAATTTATAGGATAGCTGAGGTGTTGATGAGTAATCTCTGTGCAAGGAAAAATATAATAAATGAAATACACATGTAATTCAGAGAGAGATTATAAATCCACATGAGTAGCAAGACTATCAAGAGACAAGGTGGCTAGTGCTAACCAGAACTTTAAACTTTTAACTTTGTTATAAAAATCACACTTCTGAATATTAACTATTCTAAGTGTTACAAGTTGTTATGCAATGGATTAAAACTTTTCCTTTATCTTTATAATCTGGAATTCCTGAGTATGCATTTTGGGATAAATCACTGAAATAAAATAATCCCACATTTGACTCAGAATGGCAAACACTTCTTTTTTTCAGCTACAAGATAGATTTGGAACAGGCGGACCACAGTTTTACATGCCCCAAACATATCTTTACTAGCATCCTTACACACACCCAAAGGAGGAAGAGGAAGAGGGGGTGAGGACCTCTATTTCAGCACAGAATATTTATCCTAAACAAAAAAGAGATATAATTATTCTTTAGGCCTTCCCTTCTATCACTAAAGTATCTCTGACTGTCCCATGCTGATCTGGCAAAAAGCCAAAAAGAGTAACTTCCTCTAGCTACCAGCCCACAAACTTTCTCTATTTCATGTAAGCTTCATCAACATGAAATATTGTGATTTCATTGATGTTAATAATATATTAAAAATGAAGTCTTCAAACTGTTATTTGTGTTGTTGTAAAGCAGAAGTTCTACAGAAGGTCTACTAGACAGCTAAAAATTTCACAGGTAGTCTTTCTACTCTGGATTTTTTTTCATTTCTTTAAGGTGGAAAAGCAATTTATCTATTTCTAGTTGCTCCAGCAACCACTTACAAAAAAGACAAATATTTTCATCTTCTGTCTGTGGTAATGTCAGAGAAGTTTCAATCACATTTGCCAGAAAAGAAATGGTACTTGAAAAAAAGTCCAAATAACTAAAAAGTCATAATTTGCTGAAAAATGTCTGCTTTTCCCACTGTCTTAACTCCAACAAAATGTAAAATATGTGGACTATAAAAGCTATGTATTCACGTAGACCATTAGCTGTTGTGAAAGACTGTTCTTCTTGAGGAGCAGCAACATAATACAAAATACTGGATTTCTATTTCACAGCTATATGATCACTCACCTTACCCTAAAAACTCTCGTGCTGACACATGATCAGCCATCAGAGCAAACTTCATAACTAGTAAGTCTTAATTTTCAAGAAGGGCTAATATACTTATTCAAAATACTATCAAATAAAAATAACCAGTTGCTAAGATTGAAAGCAAATCCGTGTTACAAATCTGCAGTACTTTGGTGAATAATAAAAAATGATTTGGTGTAGCTGAAAAGATTTGGTATTCAGATGGACACGGTTGTACCTTTCCCTTAGACATTCTCTTTCTCATAGGTTGGAGTACTTGTGATAATCTTTACATTTTCATCTGTCTCAGAGCCATGAAAAAGAGCTGTTATCTGTCTATTTATCTTGTTACAAAATGAAAAATATAAGCACAAGTATTTCAGACAAACTTTGGATAAACACAACAGAGCACAGTTATAGCTGTTGAAGAGCACCCTTTCTGTCGAATAAATAAAATAGATTCTTTCAGCCATTTTTCTACATTTCTTTTTTTTTTTTCATTCTTCTTCTTGGAAACCTCTGATGTGTGAAAAGTTACCCTAAGGTATAAGAAGCAAGGATCCAAAGGCTCTTTGGGTCAGTAGAGCACTTTATCATAAGAGAATATCATTACTGACATTTTAAAAAGATCAGGTATAATAGTATAGTCTGACAGTAGTAAGTAAAAACCTTTGTTTCAGGTTCCATTTAAATACTACCTCCTTTAAGCCAGAATAAAATTTATTTCTTACATGGAACATCTTGATTCATGTGTTCCAATACAGAATTTCATTACCTCCTGTGTTCTGTCTGTAGGCCTCTGTTCTTACGCATTTGCCATGTGCACCTTTTCACAGATAGAAACTGCTGTACATAAGCTCCTTCTACTGTTTGCATAATGAGTGATGAAAAGAGAGACTGAACAAAAAAATATAATCAAGAACCTGTTTCTTAACCATATTACACATTATTGTATCCACTCTTGCTGCACCACTGGTGTGGAGAGGCAGTGAGGGATAAAAGATTTAGTCTCCCACTGAAAGAAAACTAGGCTTTCTGGAAAAGATACGATTCTCTAATAAATTCAATTGTACAATGCTGACAGAAATAAAAAAAAAAAAAATTAGAAAATAAGAATTGCAAAGAAATGCCTTGTCAAAAGCACCTAAACCACTGCACATGAATTTTCTTTTTTCTTAAACATTATCTACAGGGCCTCAAAATAACTGGTTTGTTATTCTACACAGGTGCTGCCATTAAAGACAGGGCTTTCCCAGTTACAAGACCCTTCCAATGTCAAAGAGAGGGCAGTTGCAGAAACCTGGATAACATCTGCAGTGACTGGTGAGGCTTAGATTTCTTTTGGGTATTTGAGTAGATCAACAAGATCTTTCTTGGAGACCTATGGATGCACATGGGTTCACCATTATTATACCCTGAGTTCAGCAGAAACTTCTGGATACAAGCTCTTCAGAGCTACCATTTTGGAAATTGCCCCTTGATTGACAACTAGGATAGGATTTAACATTAACATTGCTTCTTAATATCATCAAACTGAAGTAGGATTTCTGAACAAATTAATTAGTATTCAGAATATTTGAAGTACTCATTTTAAATATTTCTTTCCTTCAAGCACATGGTTAAGCGCTTTAATATGATTCAGTGTAATATGACTAACAGAATTCATTAACATTGTATTTAATTATTTGGCTGTGAAATCTTAGTTTCCCCATCTAATTGTAAACACTCAAAATACAGATTGCAGTGACTGCCTGCCACTCTTCTCATAGGAGAGGCTGGGGAAGGATTGGACAGGCAACAATAGGAAAGACTTTTCCTTTTCTAAAGGAAAAAGTTACAGGAAGAGGTCAATGAAAATTTACTCAACTTGACCAGCTTGGGTGAAGAGACCAAACAGAGAGACTGGCAGGGGACAGGACTGAATTGCATCTCCCTTCCACAATACTGTGAAAAATCAGAGATATAGGGCAGTGGTGCAAAGTTCATATTAATATCAACATCACAAAGACACTTCTGATTACCCAGAGCGATGATTCAAAGTAGTAGTCAGAAGAAAGTGATGTAGTGACTACAGAGGGCTGACAGTTAAATCCAGATAATACCGCCGAACCAACATACCACCTTCCCTATTTGTACCATCTGGTATAGTGGTCCATGTAAACATCACTTAACTCATGGAATCAGTGCCTTGAAGCTACATATAGATTTTTTTCTCAAGTGGTGTACTTTATCATTATAATCCTTGGATTTCTTATGGCTCTGTTTCCCTTTTAACCATTTAGTCCTGCTCCAACACCATCAACAGCGGTTGTTTTTGACAGTCTTAGCAAGTGTGCTGCAAGTCTGTAGCTAGTCACACTCATGGTAAATAGCTTTGCATGAGTAGGATGGATTTGCATATGCTAATGTGACATCTGGCCATTGTGCAATTTCTTATTTCTGTAACCCTTGAGTAGAATATATTCCTAGAAGATAAGTTAGCAATAATCACCATTCAAGCTTTCAACTCATGTCTTTTTTACTATAGATGTCAATCTTAATCAAAAGATGTGTTAAACATAGGTCTGATGGCAGACCAAAGAAAACTGCTTAAAGTATGGATGCTCCATGTTCATTCAGAAACAGTTTATTTGCTTTCATATAGTCAAAAAACTTTGAAACAAAGAATCAGAATTTAACCAAACTTGGATGTTGCAGGTTTTATCTTTCCCAAGGTGAAAGTCCATTCAGACGCAAAAAAACATATAACACAATCACCCAGCCACAAAATCTGCACTGTGGTTAGCAGTGGTATTATAAGGACAAATGTAATTTATATGAGAGCTTAACAAAGGTAAAAATGTAGCCAAAAGGGAAAAAAAGTACAACTTTTTAGGTAAAGTCAATACTGTGCTTGTTTTTTACAAATATCTTCTTTTGCCAAATACATGTAGGCCTTTCAATCCTAATTTCAGTAGAATTTTAGACTTAAGCAAAAGAAAGAATACTTTAAGTAAAGGAACATCATTAGTTCAAACCTTTGAAGCTTGGAAAGTATAATCCCAAGGGCAATTAAGCGCTGAATGGATCTTCCTTATCCAAGGAGATTATTTCATTTTGATTCTAGAAATTTCCATGACAGACATAAGATTATTCTGAAGGATACTATCTGGTCATATTTGGCCCAAAAATATTCATAGAAATGAGCTTTAAAAATTCTTAAATCATCAATATATTCCCAATGATTTTTCACTAACAGAGCAATTCTCTGAACAAGTATGTATTCTTCTATATTGCCTGTATTCCAAAACAGGTGTGCCAACAGCAGTAACTATTATAATGGTATACAGGCAGAAAAAAGAACTGAAGTTTAAATATATTTATATATCTTTTTGTTGTTTTTGTCTTCTGGGAGAGAAAGCCACTTAAGAACAAGTTTTGGTGTGATTCAGATCACTTATACAGAGAGCTTTATTTTACCAGGAATAAGAAACACACTTATCAATTTGAGCTATAATCTCTGAAAAAACCAGACTAAGAGCTGTCTGCAAACAATTTGTGCTTCCATTCTTGACCAAAAAAAAAAAAAAAAAAAAAAAGTCACACTAGTCACACTAGACAGAAGAAACTGGATTGGAACTGCATGTATCTAAGATATAATCAGCATTTTAAGTTTTCCACTTCCAAAAGTAAGCATCCAGATTTTTGTTATCATCCAGTAGTAGATGTGGAATTGACAATGGGTGGAGGAACAGAAGTGCTACATATCTAGCCAGGATTTACTAATACTTTATCGATCCTAGATATGAGGACATCTCCTCAAAAGCAGAAGACCTACATCCTACAGAGTTTGTAGTATGATGCCACTTGAAAATGCATCATGTGTCATCGAATAATTCTAGTAATCTCACCTTGAGGTATATTGAGTAAAATCTTTGTAGGTACTCAATCTGTGCTAATATGTATGCAGAGAGCAGTAGTCATGAGTTCCAATGACAACAACCCATAGGTCCAGCTCAGCAATCAAGGTGTTCAGCTAGATAGAGCAGGCTTCATATGCTTGATCTTATCCTTTGGCCTGTTTCAGGTTTTTGAAATGAGACAAGTACCATTTCATTGAAGATCATGGAACAATCCAGGCTGGAAAGGAACTTGGATGATAATCTGGTCCGAACTTTAATGGGAAAGGAGCCTAGATGAGATCATCGAGCACCCTGTCCAATTGCGTCTTAAAAACCTCCAATGA
Organism: Corvus hawaiiensis; assembly: GCF_020740725.1. Classification (NCBI taxonomy): domain Eukaryota; kingdom Metazoa; phylum Chordata; class Aves; order Passeriformes; family Corvidae; genus Corvus; species Corvus hawaiiensis. The sequence continues at coordinate 57,089,794 of NC_063255.1, forward strand.
CAGGGACTCTACCATGCCCCTGGGAAGCTTGCTCCAGTGAGAGTTATTCTCACCATATGAAATTTCTTTCTTACATTGAGATGGTACCTCCCCAGTAGAACTACTCACAGCCCCTTGTCTTCTACATGTGACTCTTTGTGAAGTGAGGGTCTCCAATATCTTTGTAGCCACCCTTTAATTACAGGAATTCTGTTTCTTTTCCAAGATGAAGAGACCTAAGCCCTATACCAAGATGATCATGTCTGCTAGTAATTCCCATATGGATGTAGCCCAGGATCACATTTGCCTGCCATGCTGTTGGCAGCTGTTCTGGTTTTGGCCAAGGATAGGGTTAATTTTTTTGCAGTAGCTGTGAGGGAGCCAAGCCTAGAGCCTTGTGAGTATGTCTAGGCTGTTACTCTATACCACTCCCATCATCACTGACGGCAGAAGTAAGGGGTTTTGGAGAAAGAATATTCCAGATTACAGTCAGATTGTAAATCCACCCTATCATGTGTCAGGGAAGAAGAATGATTTCAAGTGGGGCCCTGAAAAACATAAAGCTTTTGAACAAATTAAATATGAGATTGTTCATACAGTAGACCTTGGGCCAATCAGGACAGGACAAGATCTACACTGCTGCATTCTCCAGGAGAACTGTCCTTCCTGGAGGCTCTGCCAAAAAGTTCCTGGGCAGTCTTGAGAACTACCTCTGGTGTCCTGGAGTCAGGCATACAAAGGATCTGATCCCTGTTACTCCCCAACTAGAAAAGAGATCCTGGCAGCTTATGAAGGGGTTTAAGCTGCCTCAGAAGTGATTGGCGCCAAAGCACAGCTCCTCCTAGCACCTCAACTGCCAGTGCTGGGCTGAGTGAACAAAGGAAAAGTCCCTTCTGCACATCATGCTACTGATGCCATATAGAATAAGTGGACCACTCTGATCACACAGCAAGCTCAAATGGGAAACTCCAATCACCCAGGGATCTTGGAGATCATCATGACCTGGCCTGAAAGCATAAATTTTGGACTGTCATCACCACAGGAGGAGGAAAATGTAACACGTGCTGCAGAGGCTCCACCATATAATCAGCCACCTGAAAATGAAAAGCAGTACTCTCTTCATTGACAGTTCCCACGCCGTTGTAGGGCTACAATGAAACTAGGAAGCAGCTGTATGGAGTTCTACATGGTGAGTCACAGGAGGGAAAAGGTCCATCAAGTAAGGCAGCAGAGCTGAAAGCTGGCTTTAGATATCACTGAATGAGAGAGATGGCCAGTACTCTACCTATACACCAACTTGTGGATGGTAGCAAATGCTCTGAGGGGGTGGCTGGACCAATGGAAAAAGACCAACTGGCAGCACAGAGGTAAACCCAGCTGGGCTGATGAATTGTGGCAAGACATTGCTACCCAGGTAGAGAAGTTGGCTGTAAAAGTACATCGTGTAGGTGCACACACACCCAGGAGTCGGGCTACTGAAGAGCATCACAACAATGGACAGGTGGATTGGGCTGCCAAGATTAAAGTGTCTCAGGTGGATCTGGATTGACAGAATAAGGGTGAATTGTTTCTGGCTGATGGGCCCATGATTCCTCAGGTCATCGGGGAAGAAAGGCAAAATAGAGATGGGCTCATTATCAAAGGGTGGACTCAACAATGTCCCAGGTTATCCAGAACCGTGAAGCAGGCTCTGTGATCAAGCAGGCCAAATGAGTAAAGCCCCTGTGGTACGGTGGATGATGGTCAAAATATAAATATGGGAGGGCCTGGCAGACACACCTGCATATCCACCAAGGAAAGCACTACATGCTGACAGTGGGGTAAAGAGCCACTGGATGGCTGGAGATGCACCCTGTGGCTCACACCACTGCCTGGAACACCATCTTGGGCCTTGAAAAGCAAGTCCTATGGTGACATGGCACCACAGAAAGAATTGACAGCAGGACTCATTTCAAAAACAGACTCATAAATCCCTAGGCCAGAGAGCACAGTATTGAGTGGGTATCATATTCCCTGTCATGTACCAGCCTCTGGGAAAATTGAGCAGTACAATGGGCTGTTAAAACCCACATTGAAAGCAATGGTTCAAACAGTGGTAACTACATTTAGCAAAGGCCACCTGGTTAGTTAACATTAACTCTCCCAGTTGAGCTGGTCATGCCCAATCAAAATCCCCACATACTGTAGAAGGGGATAAAGTCCCCATAGTGCGTATTAGGAATGTGTTAGGGAAGACGGTTTGGATTAGTCCTGTCTCAAGCAAAGGCAAACTCATGCGTGGGATTGTTTTTGCTCAAGCATTTGGGTGCAGTTGGTGGGTAATGTAGATGGAAGGGGAAACGCAATGTGTACCTGAAGGGGATTTGACTTTTGGGTGAAAACAGTCCATAATTTTGAATTATACAATATTGGTTGCTTAATGACCCTGCCACTGTGTGCCATAACTACCATGGCCAGTGAGCATGGACTGCTCCAGATACACCAGTCATGAGCTCATGATGCACCTTGCAACCACCTGACAGCACAGCAGCCCTCTTGCCCTGGAAGACATCTGTGACAGACAGAACCCATAGTCACAAACTAAATGAACTCAACAGATATTATGGAGGGGTGGCCTTTGGCTATGGAAAAGATACCTGTGCTTGGGTATCTATGTATATAGTGGGAAGGTGTAAGATTTGGGCATGAGGCTGATAGTATAGAATAAGGGGTGGATAATGTCCTACTTTAAGCCAAGAACAGGGTTCATTTTTCAAACTAGCCATGACGGGGCAGAGACTGGAGCCATGTGGGTGTGTCTAGCTTGTTATTCTAAATACCACATCATCACTGGGGGGCAGAAGAAAAGGATTCTTACTTCTGAGAAGGAGGGGCGTGGCTTCCAGTGGAACAAAAGAATGGGTGCGCAGCACCTGTCTGACATTTTGTTCATTGTCTCAGGGTTCCATTGTGTTGGGTTGGTTGGTGAGCAATATTTCTTAAAAAATATTAATATATATATTTTGCTGAAATACTGACTGGACAATTTCAAGTAATTTTAAAAGCAACATAATTTTTGGATTTGCCTCTTTGGACACACAAATTTTGCCTGTAATCTTCAATTTTCATTCTGACTCAAGGAACCAACATGGGAAGCAGAGAAGAACATCACAGAAGGGGAAATTTGGAATGGTTAAAATACATTCCAATTTCTGAAAATGTAGAAATACTTCTCCATTATATTGTGTGCAATTATTTTAGTACAGTTACAGAGCCATAATTAGACTGTATTCATACAGCAGCTTGTGAACTTCTTTTCAGATGTAATTCTCTGTTGATCTCAAAATAATTTATCTTTACATTATACATATTTCTTTTGATACATATAGTAATTTTACCCAAAATATGCTAAAAATTTAATCTAAGCTGTGTAAAAGACAAATAAAACATTTAAGTATATTTCTAAAATGTAATAAATCTACAGTTCAAATGATGCACTTATATCAATTGTAAAATATTATGTTTTCTGTCTCATTTCAGAAGGTATTATGGTAATAATTTTGGATTTTAGCCAAGTGCTCAGCAGAGGATTTTAAACATCCTCTGAACAGACACATTTAATAGCTTTTAACCGTACAGAGCATTGCTCTTATCAGTGAGCAGCAGGAAAATGATTAATACACTCTGGGTAAACTTACACTTGGTCTTCTTTAGGTGGAGAAGGAGACATCACTAAGGGCAGAAATCTCTAATTATATAAGAGGATATAAAAGACAGCAACTCACAGACATCAGATGCATATTCTGTAGGTCTACACAACAGATGGTGGTGTCTGGCAGTGTCTTTTCTTTTAAACAGAAAAATATTGTTATAAAAATATTCAGAATACATTTTTAGTTACTTAACCAAATGTGTAGATGTATAACTGGGAAATGAAAGCCATGATCGGTGCAGGCAATAGAAAAAATTTATCTGAAATCTCTTTATTTAGGACTCTTCCACTCTTATGCTGCTTTCAGCTTTAAAACACACTGGTGTGTTCATGTCCTTGGTACTATATATTTAAATACTTCTCGAACTCATACATTTTTTGATATATTTAATTTGTACTGTAGTGTATTGGGATATCCTGAATACCATGTTTTTACCCCTTTCCTTTCCATTTTTGCTAAAAAGAATCACTATTATCAGCCACAAGGGGAATTCTCTCTTGCAACCAAAGTCCTCTGAAGGGAGAACCCTCTGCAGACCTACACTTTGAGTGACAAGTTCTTACTCATGTCTCATTATGAGTGGGTTGAATTAACATATATTCTGCCAAGTTGAGGAAAATAGCTGTGGCTAATAAATGAAAATTCAGGAAATAGTCTTTAAATCTGACTGTGATGTATTTCATCAAGATGATCCAGTACTTCAGGAGTCAGGTGAAAATATTGCAATTATGTTCAAATATAAATAAATCCAACACATCTGGGCTGCTTTTTTGTTGGAACAGGCATTTCAACTCCTCTCCAAAGAGATCAGCTCTTTTCCTTCCACTACCAAAACACAGCATTAGAATGTGTTACAGTGGAAGTAGTCACACTGGCTTCTAAGCCATAAATACAGAGCTCTATATATGATCAGATACCTCAAACCTTCAGGCAGACTTAACTGAATGAACATTTTCTGTTAAAAGGCTTTTCTCAGTACAAAAATTCTTTTTTGCAAAATTGAATGTGACTACCTAATCCCCTTCCTAAACAAAAGCTACAGGAAGATGGCAGTCACACCATGAGATGGACATTATAGGAGAAGTGAAAAGTTTTACTCTAGCCTTTCTAATGTTTTGCACACATGCTCCCACACTGCACATCATTGGTATTTAAATTTGACCATTAAAAAACAGTATCTTGTGTTGTAAGCAATTGTGAAATCTTCTGGAGAAAAGATGCTGGCCAATGTGATGTTAGCCTACCCAGTTCTTACTTTTGCTGGAATCTCTTGCTGGGAAGAATTAATATTCAGTTAAAATAACAGGTGAGACAGAATCACTGGTTTCCAACAGGCAATAATGCAATCAATTAAATAATTCATAAAGCTGGGCACAGAATTTGGAGAACATTGCTCCTCTGTGATGTTGATGCCATGATGATTTTTTGCCCTTTCTTTTACACAGCTTTTATATACCTTTTTATAGCTTTTATATTCTTAAATGTTTTTTAGCCTACATTCTTAGATGTATTTTGTTAAGCTAGGAGACTAAACATCTTAGAAGCCTCATAGTTAGGGATCAGAAAGCCCCAGACACCAAGGTCCTCTCCAGAACACATTTTGTAAACTGATAGGACCATCCAGGGGAAGGTTCCCTGGGGAGGGGGGCTCACGAGCCTCTCATTGGGGAATCTTTGATAGATATGCTAATTAGTAAGACCTATAATGTTATACCTGATCTATCGTGTGTGTGCATTGCGGTGTGCGTTTTGGCACGTTCCACCTGGACGTGGTGCACCTAAAGATCGTGAAAAGAAATCTGAGGTAAAATCCCTTTTTCCCTTCTAACTGTGTTTGATTCTAGATTTTAAGACCAGGAAAAGGCATCAATGTCTCCATTTAGACAGTGGCATCTCATGAAGACGGGAAGAGGTATCAATATGTTAATGTCTTTATTTCAAAGATACAAAACTGCAGACAAATGAAAACACACACAAAAAAATTATGATTCTGAGATTAAGAGGTTTGAAATTACCTACTGTAAAAAAAGCTGGTTTTAAACAATGACACCTTTTGGTTATAATCACATTTACTGAGAGATGCCTCTGTCCAAATTAGACGCAAACAAGATCATATGATGAGGCAATAGTATAGATTCTATTCTGTAGTAAATATGAGGTAGAGAGATAGAAGGAAACAGGAAAGAGGGAGAAGAAAAAGAGAATGAGAGAGAGATAGATTAAGCAGAAAGATATCACCACCCGTGGATCTGGACAGTGTCCTTTTGGTCCTTCCTCTTCTGGTCTCCTCAGTGGTGGTGGTCCTGGAGTTGGTCTTCTGGAGGTGCCACCTTTACACGGTCCAAATTCTGGGTAATTGATTGGGGGGTGGGGAGGGGTAGATACTGTTCCCATAATATGGGATGTATATAGTCTATATAGCAATTGCTTCCTTTCCGACAGTTTGCCACAGTGGGAATTTTTGTCCAGATGCACTTACCAGATTGCTACCCAGATCTCCCTCACCAGTCCTGGAATTAGTGTTTTCCTGTTGCAAATTCCTCCCGTCTTATCTCAAGATCCTGCTGTGGTGTCTTGTCTTATGGCACATTCCTGCTGTGGCCTTGACAGCGTTTTGAGATAGGCAACTACATTCTTTAAGTTTTTACACCTTCAAAAAAACCTCAGGAAAAAAAGAGATACAGCAAAACACCATAATCAAACCGGTTTGTTTTCTATATAGACTCTATATACCCCATGCAACCTAAAAGAGAGCCATGGACCACATTGCTTCAGATGAAACCTTGGGAACAGTTTCCGAATGTGCTCCCACATCAGGAAGGCCCTGCCATACAACTATCCATCCTTTAAAAGAAAAGGGCTTCTAGTGTAAATATGGATTCTGGTCACGCTCTAGTTACATTATAAAGTTTGAGGTGCTCTCTTGAGCAGAAAGGTCTTAAACTACTTGAGTATTCATTAATTGATACCAATGGGCATCCTGAGCCCAGAAAAAAACTACCAGAAAGAACTACCCCAATGAAGAAACACCAGGTAATAAGTACTATCTCTGCTAGAAAAAAAACCCCCACAAACAAAACTTAATATTTTTGGCATAGTCATTGCCACTTTTTTTTTTTAAACAAATTACACGTTTTTTTAATTAACTTTAAAATCAGTGCTTGTAAAAATAAACTAATTTGCAGCATTGCATGTAGAGTTTGTAACCTCAATAAAACCAATGTACATTCTCTGTACTGAAGTATGACAAGTGGTCTGTAGATTCAAGCTATTCCTTGTATTTTTCACCAACATAGAAGGACCAAAGTAAGAGTTCTATAAAAACAGTTTACCTAGTTCACAATTCACAAGCCTTAGATCAGAGTTAGTTCAAGTTAAACACATTAATGTTCCTAAAAATGGGTCTTTTCTCCTAATGCACTTGATCAAATGTGCAGAGCTTTGATCAGAGAACACCTTAAAGGTGCCTTCATATTTCAACCAGTTACTTTTATATCCAAGGAATGGGTACTGACACTTCAGAATGAAACCATGAAAGCCTTTGCAATGTTTTAATTTTAAAAAATAGTTCAAAAGAGGAAAAAACAATACTTTTGCATCTCATACTCAACAACAAAGATGGTATATGATAGTTCAATACCTCTTTCAGGTCAGAGGTGTATTGAGAAAAACATCAGGGATGATTCTGCCTAGATTTATAAGTAAGCTAAATGACAAATACTGCACTTTAATCTTCTTTTGATGCACACAGTTGACAGGAGCTACAAAGGTACAATATAAAGCTTTTGAGTATTTCCCCATATATTTTGTACAAGATGGAGGAACACATCTTCCTCCATAAAATATGAATACTTACATTTGTGCATTATGTATGTGGGGTTATACAAGTGAATAAGTTTCCTAAAACACACCAGAGCTGATACTCAAAGAGAATGTACAGCTCAGAGGAAGAAAATCAATTAGCCCAGTACACTAACGATATCAAAATGATACTCCTTTTTTCACTGGGGCTGATTCTAATTTGTCCTGATGTAACTCCATAAATTTAATTAAACGCTCTGAAATTATGTTGTTTAAGCTACCATATTCTGATATATTTTGTTTTACATTAATTCACTTTTTGTATTGGCTGGTTTATTTACTTTGCTACATTCTGGTATTTCAGCAATTTAAAGAAAAACTGCTTTGAAAGCTATGCAGGTTCAAATAAACAAGAAAACAATTCATAAATTACATTCATTTACACAGAGTTGGACTTACCACTCTGTCTTTATATAGCAACAATCAATATATCCTACAGAAATAATTTTTCATGTTTTCAGAGAAATCATATTACAGATGTCCCAAGCCATTTGTTTGGGGTTTTTTTACTGGTAACAGGCCAGCAATGGGTGAACAAGCCTCACAGGCTGGGAGCAAAGGGTTATAGTAAATAGGGTTACATCAGGCTGGTGACTGGTGTCTAGTGGGGTTCCACAGGGCTCCATCTTAGGCCCTGTGCTTTTCAACATCATCATAAATGACTTGGGTGTAGGACTTGAAGGAATTTGAAGTTTGCAGACAATACAAAATTGGGAGTTGTTGACTCCTGCAAAGGCGAGGAGGTCCTGCAGGGAGGCCTTGACAGATGAGAGGACTGAGCCAACCAATTATATGAAGTTCAACAAGGGAAAGTGCCAGATTCTGCACCTGGGATGGGGCAACTCTGGATGTATGGGCAGACAGGGAATGAGATACTGGAAAGCAGTGCCATGGAAAGGAACCTGGGGGTCGTGGTCAGTAGCAAGTTGAACATGAGTCAGCAGTGCCCTGGCAGCCAGGAGGGCCAAGCGTGTCCTGGGGGCATCAGGGACAGCATCGCCAGCTGGGAGACAGGGGATTGTCCTGCTCTGCTCTGCACTGGGGCGGCCTCACCTTGAACACTGTGTGCAGTTTTGGTCACTGCAATATAAAAAAAGATATCAAGAGAGTGTCCAAAGGAGGGCTATGAGGATGGTAAAGGTCATTGAGGGGAAGGTGTATGAGGAGTGGCTGAGGTCACTTGGTTTGTTCAGCCTGGAGAACAGAAGACTGAGGGGAGACCTCATTGCAGTCTGGAACTTCCTTGAGAGAGGAAGAGGAGGGGCAGGCACTGAGCTCTTCTCTCTGGTGACCAGGACCCAAGGGAATGGCCTGAAGTTGTGTCAGGGAAGGTTTAGGCTGTGTATCAGGAAAAGGTTTTTCACCCAGAGGATGGTTGGACACTGGAACAGGCTCCCCAGGGAAGTGCTCACAGCACCAAGACTGACAGTGTTCAAGAACTGTTTGGACAGTGGTGTCAGGCACATGTTGTGTTTCTTGGAGTGTCCTATGCAGGGCCAGGAGTTGGACTCTGATGATCCTTTTGAGTATCTTCCAACTCAGGAAAAATTATGATTCCATGACAGTCTTTTCACCACAAGAATGCATTTTTTTGTTTTTATTTTCCTTTTTTTAATCTTGTCAAGATATTATTTTTTTGAAAATTACTGGACTGCCTTTTACTTGTTGGAAGTTAATTATGAGCACATAGATTTGCAGTGAAGTCACTAAACCCCAATTAATATCATCTTTTCAAAGAGATTAATTCTAGGATAAATTTGGTAAGTTTGTAATGCCTCATGCTGTACAAGTACATGAAAATGGACTTCAGTGAGATCAGCTGTATGACTTTAGATTAGATCAATTCCATAAAATGCTACTTTGAAACCTCCACAGGAAAGGTTGCACATATTCATCTTCAATGTCTGTGTAAATTCATCTCAGAATAGAAATAATAATCAAGTGGTGATTTTATTTAGTGCTTTGAGAAAGAAAGGCTCAGAGTAAAAAAGAAAGTTGTTGAGTTCAGGAGAAACTCACCACCAATCCTTCATAAGGCTGTCACAGTATAAATCTTTTGTGAGTGTAGGAGAAAGACAAAAAATGCTGCAGGGCCTCTTGAGAGAAAAATGATAAAAAATGTCTAAGGACAACTTGGTAACAAACATGAATACCTAACTGTGAATAAATCCTGATTTTCATGAAAACAATAAAGTGGACTATTTTCTCATTTTTGGGGGTATTTTCTTAAGAACAACAAAAAATTTCATCTGTATAAAGAACCAATTTGACAAATTTGACCATATTGGTGCTATGTTAGCATCTCTAATAGATTAATGTTTTGTATGACTTTGTTATTTCAATACAAGTCTTCGATTCTCCAGAAGGAAAGGTAAGGTTTTGGATTATTTTGTTTTGGGAGTTTTTGTTGGTTTTTTAGTGGCTTTTTAATGCTTATGTTTTGATTTTTATTTCAAGGAAAAATAGTATTTTGTCATATGTTTTAATGGATGACAAGATAAAAATCACTATGACATTATTCTGTAAATTCTAGAATAATGAAAAATGAACAAAAATCTGAAATGCAACTTGGATTTCCATTACAAAACTTTAAAATTACAGATATATAAAAATTAAAATATTCAAAGTTTTTTAGATCTGCTTAGATCTTCTCCCACAAAAATTCCAGTTAATTTAAAATCTGAGCTAAAACAAAACTCAGGAAGGCATCTAGTCACCTCTCTGTACTTCATGGTTTGAAGCATCCATGCTACATGCTTATTTAAATAGTAGTAATTGCCTAACAAGCCAAATATGTTTTACCAGATTAGGCAGAATGTCAAACATCCAGCCAGTATTCCTTTATATTTCAACCAAATATAATACAGTAGCAACCAGAATGATAGTGTATCCTATGACACCTTCTGTAAGCATCAGGTCCACTGAAATTTATATAAGCAGTGGTCTTTTAAAAACATTATAAAACTGAATTTCAGGAGGACTGCTACACTAATACTCAAAACATATTTCTCAGCTTTTTACAGTTTCATACTCTTAACTATTGTTCCTATTTTCTGCTACTCCTTCAGGAATTGTTGCTTTATAAAATGCTATCGTGAAGTGTTGAAGGATTTTTTTCTTCCCACTTGTATACTGTCAAGGGATGCTTTTTGAAGACCTCACTTTCACCATAAAGAGCTAGGGAGGCAGACCTGATGGCCTTGTGGGATTTAATTAGAGTTCACCAAGTTAGAATATCCAAGCTCTCAAAGTCCTAATTTAAATATAAGTTCACTCTCTGTTCAACTGTTCCTTAGGTCCTTATTAAAATTTCAAGTTATTAAAGAGAATATTCGAAGGGGTTCTTTTTCCTTTTTTTTTTGCAACAGATATAAACTAAACTAGAAATGTGCCACACTCAAAAGCCCTCCTGTGTTAAAACCCTTGCCAATTTTTTGTGATAAAACAACCTCAAAAAGAACAGAATCAAGGGGAACACATTTAGACTATTAGGTGTCCAACCAGAAGGAGATGGAGAGACACCTGCATGACCAAAGTGAAGGTGGTGCTGAATCATAGACACATTTCAAAGGTACCAGTTTTTTGGTTAGATGACCCCATGCAGTCCTGTGATAATAACAAGTACTACTGCTCTTGCTTGGTGTGATCAGTATAGTATTTCCTGTGTTAAGATATCATTCAAAAAGCTTGTTTTACACTGATGACATATCAGATCTGTTTACAGAAACTTTCTTGTCAATCAAAGGTTTACAACGTGGTTATGGGAAAGAACCACATACATATATATATAAAAAATAAGTTTTATGGGTATATACATATATATATATAAAATAAGTTTTATGGATGACAATGGAGCTACATAGCAATCTAAAAAAATACAAAACATGCTTCATTCTTTTACTCTGAAATGCTGGCAGCAGCATTCACACTCCAAGACCCATTGATTCTGCTGACAAGTTATGTCAAAAAATATCAGGAAAGTGAGGAGAGAGCTGCAGCCATGCCCATGCTAAGATTGAATAGAAATGAGAAGACATAGTACAAGGAAACAAACAAACAAACATTCATTGGCTGCAGAACTCATTCATGGGGAGACTGCAGGGACAGCAATTCTCAGCATTATCTCCATTGTATCTGTTTTATCCTGCCTGTAATTTAAATGGCTGTAATTGATTCCTAGAATAATACTTAAGGTCACAAACTTTCCTACTGTTTTGTGGTTTCCATGCACTTGATTTTAAGTTTGTATGGCTCACAGTGGTGCCAGAAAGATACAACACGTGGACAAGCTTCTTCTTGATTAAGCCCATCTCTCTTTTACCTGATTTTCTTTGATGTTGTTGTTGTCCGTCTCACGGATACTATATATCAATTTTTAAGTAGATTGATTTAGAAGTAAGTTAAAATTACCTGGAAGAGGATTAATTAATCCAAAGTGATTCTTAGGTACTTCTAGGACATTTGTTATTCTGTATTGAAAAAATATAGCCATAAATTTAATGTTTACATTCTGGTTGGATTAATAATCTATTCCCAGAAATGTATGTGAAACTTAAAATGTAAATTTAAAGGGAAAAATTATCCTTCCTGGAGCTTTTCTGATTCCAGCATAGATTTAATTGAGGGTATTTTAAAATGTCCACAAATAATTTTGCTATTGTTAGGAATGAGCCTAAGTATTGCAGTTCAGATTTGAAGAAAGTTTGATATTCCTCACTTCCAAGAAATTTTGAGAAGCACTTAGGATAGGAAAGAGCATCCAGGATTCAGGTTTGCCTGACCATTTAGTCAAAAATCCAGGCTGCTTATAGCCATGTTTGATTCTGCTGATGATTTAAGCAGAATAGCACTGACGGTCAATTTGACTACTTGGTGGAATTTCAGTGTTAGACACCTCTGACAAAGCAGACAATAAGGTGCCAAATTAAAATTTCTTGAAAATCTCCATCCAAAACAAAGTTCTCTAGCATATCGGTATCACACTAGAGCAACAGCAAATATTATGTGGGACAAATTGAAATCATCCTCATGACCCGTGGCCAGCAAAAGACTCAGCCCATCTGTAAGGCAAGTCATGCTGCCCATAGAAGGTGCTGTGCCAGCAGCAGTCACTTCAGGAAAATATCTGTTAAGTCATCACTTTATTTTGAATTATAATGGCAGGTAGGTAATTTCTAAAAGTGTCAGCAAAAATCTGGTGATCAAACCCTACACTTGTTCATGGTTCTACAAAACAAGAGCATATGAATACAAGCATATGTGTCTAAAATTCTACAGTTACACATTTTAAATATAAAATTTCTGATAATCTGCTTACCCACTATAGTGTGTTCTATGACAAATATAATTACATGTCAAACTTAATCAGTCCTGGCTGTGACACCACATGAAACTTAAACTATTTTTAATGGTGTTAGAGGTGCTTGAGAAATTTAAAGTGAAAGAAACAGATAACGTTTCTTTTCTTAGGTCTGAAGTTAAAACAAAAGAATGAATAATGATGAGACAGGCCACGTACAGGAGAGAAAACAAAAGGTTTCTCAATAATTTTTTTGAATGTTAGGAAAAAAAGCAAAAAAATCCTTTGTATTTATATTTTGTCAAGACAGTTATTACTACATTACTCAGGTCCTTTATTTCTCCTTATATGTTTGCTAAACCTATCCTGTCTGCTTAGGGTCACCAGTGAGGAAATATGTGAGGTAAAATCAAAGAGCAGTTCTGCTGAAGGCAGTAGGATGTAAAAAATAGACTGAAAGAAGAATATTATTATCTTATTTAGTAATCTGGATGTTGATTAAAAGAAGAATTTAGACACAGGTGCTCTATAGAAATACCCTGAGGAGAAAGAAACAAAATTACTATATTAAAAATTACCATCTTTTTGTCAAGGTCTTCTTTGTAATTTGTAGTTTTTATTATTAGGTCCATAGAAAATTATGCATAAAATCTACTTACTTCTTCAAAGACTCTTCTGTAACAATGTTGAGGATCCAGAGAATTCTCAGTACCTTCATTATTATTTCTTTATTTTTCTTTTTCAAGCAAGATAGTAAGCAAAGTTCGTGATGCACTCATTTCTAGTGGTCTGAATATGCCTTGACCAGCACTTGGCATGTAAGCAACATGCTGTGAAATGTGCGTCTGTTCCCTGCAACATATTAAACTGCAAGTCAAAGGGGCTTCCTGTGACTGTCACTTATGAGTGGATTGGTTGAAATTCAGACCAGAAAGTACTACTACGCTAAGCTGAGGTTACTTTGTCATATGCACTTTCCTTGCATTATGTCATTACATGGCATAATTTCTTTGAAACTGTATGGAAATTACTAAACTACAATGTCCATTTCCTTAAATGAGTTTATACTAATATCAGCATAAAGTAGGAAATGTTTTTACACTCTTGAGAAAACTTATGACTTTCAAAAATACGCCCTGATAGAATGAAAACTTCTTTCCCCTGAGGAACTACTCTGCTAGTTTTTTCTTTGCACAGTTTAGTTCTTTTATAAAAAACATGAATCTGAAGAGTAAGAGTAGTCTTTAGTAGTATTTTTTCTTTAACACCTATGAGTTATCTTCTTTGACAGATCAATGGTTGGCATTAGTGAAAGGGATATTGCTAAGGTATGAAGCAAAGCATAAAAAAATTGAAATATTTTTCTGGTCCCAGAAGTTGGCACTGTCCAGAGCTTTTCACCCTATCATCTATGCTAAGCCCTTCTCAATTACAGTAAATTTCTCCTATTCAATCCCCTCTGTATGGTCAATTAAACAGTCTCTATTTTAGGGAATATTCCCTTCAAATATTCATAGTATTATGAACCCTCCTGTTGTCTTTAGCCAAGCTATAAGTATATATTCAGTATTTTATATTTTTTCATATTTTAATTCCTGGAATCTTTTAGTCATGATTAGGGCTCTTCTCCTAATTTTCCATTATCTTTGGTGATGACGTATTTACACACTTACAGTAATATCTGTGTGAGTTATTATCACAGTTATATTGAGGAGAAATATAACTACTCTTCCCTATTATGTTACTCCTCCAAATATACCACTAAGGATCAGATTAGTTTTTCAGCCCTTTTGCATGTAAATACCTACCAAATCTGCTGCTTATGGAGTGCAGGTGTTGACATAAACAGTCTTTTTTCTGTTATAATCTATTTATTCTTCTTTATATGATCAATTTTCCAAATTAATCCCTACCTATGGTGTAATCTTTCAAGTGGGTGAGCCTGACGCTTCACCCTTCATGTCTGCTTGTAGGCATTACTCTTGTGCCATATGAGCATCACATAGGACCATGCACTTCTGGACATTTCAAGATGTCTCCATTTTCATTTCTGATCGATATTGACTGTTCAAAACATAGTCCCTCAATGTCTGAGCATTTGTTTGGTTTCCTTATTACTCTACAATTAAAAATTAAAAACTGCATTCCAACTTTAGCTGGTTGAAAGGAAAGTGGTGTTTCGATTAAGCTTTCCCTGATTATTATTTCAAAACATCTGTTGCTCTCTAGTTTTGTCTTTTTGTTTTGTTTTGTTAGGTAACATTATTTCAGCTTGTGATGATGAAATCATGTCTTTTGCTATTGACAAAAGAAACATGACCCAATGAGTTAATTGAATAAAATGTTTCTAGGGAAAAATATTTCCCTCTCTAATCCAAACTCTGCTAAAAAAAATTAACAAAAATTATTTTATGGGGATATATGAACTCAAAATAGAAATATAATATATCTGAAAACATGGCACATGCCTGCACTGCAGTAACACAAGTGATTATATTGGTGTGGCTAACAACCTGGATTTTCTTTAAAAGAGAAGGCTGGCTTAGTTAGGTACCAATGCCAGTATGCTTGTCCTATCTCGATGCACGTTAATTTCAATCTGCTAAAGAGGGTGCATATCATGTGACCACACCATAGATATCACTCTAACTGGGGTAAAATCCTTCGAAAATGATTTTTTGCATGATTTTGGACCATCAGTGTTGAACAAGGAAATTTTTAATATGAACTACCTATGCCAAAGTGGAACAACACTTGGAGTCGATTAATTTACTGTTCTATCTTTCAGGGATTTTTTCCCAAATGTTGTCTGTGGTGGTTAAGATACAGTTGTTAGGTCTGTGCCCGTCACAGTCTCAGAACAGAGAATTATTCTGAAGTTATATGTCTCTCTTTCAATGCAGCCAAGCAAAGTTTATTTCAGGTCATTGAAGTTCATAATTTTTCTTGTCTCTTTTTTTTGTTTTTCTTTCTCTCCAAGTCTAGAAAACTAAATTTAATTACTAAAAAAAAAAAAAAAAGGCATCTTTTGCCAGTAGCAATATTTTCATACACTCTAATGGATTATTTTTGCTCTGCTTGGCAGGGGACCTTTTTCTTCATATTCAGCAACGCGGTATATGGTCAATGAATTGAGACTACATGCCCATTTTACACTTCTGCAGTTCATCCTTTGAAATCCACAGTCTTTGTTCTTTACATAATATTCCTGTGCTGTTGACCTTCCAAATGTTTCTTTAATTTCTGTTCCTTGCTGCACTGCAAGAGTTTTATGAGAGTGAACATAGAATTAGTAGTCTATTTCCATTTGTAATAAATCTGCTTTTGCCCTTGCAGGGGAACCTTTGCTTGAGTGTCTGTACTTTTGCAACAATAATGAATTAATGCAAGAGGTTACCCGGATAAGAGCAAAGCAGGGTTTAAAGTCTAACCTGGTACATCACTGCCTCAGGGCTAAATTCTGAGCCCATTTAAGCAGGAGATATGGGGCACAAAAGTTAAAACACTCCCAGCGGCTCCCAAGGCTGCTCCAATCACCAAATCACATGCAGAGGCTCATGATTCTTTAATTTAAGTGTGCTGTGAGTGTTCTGTTTTCAAAAGAACAAAAAGACCCTTTAACCTGTATTCTCTCTTTTCTTGATTAGTTTCATTCATTTAACTGAGTCATGTCTGAGATTCTTGAGTTCTGGGAAATTAGTGCATTCATGATCATCTTCAGAAATAGATTACATTGTATTATTTATTTGTTTATAATTTTTATTTATTTATCATTTTAAATTATTGATATATTGATTGTTATACATAATTAATATATTTTTACTATCAATTAGCTGTTGATCTCTACCTTAATTTCAACTGAGTTTGAGAAAATTCTACAACTATTGTAAAGTTCATATTAAGATTACAGTGTCAACATTAAAGGACTTTCTCCTGTTTTTTTTAAATGAAAACAAAATGAAATAGTTATCTTGAGATTCCAAAATAACATATAAAAGCTTTCTTTAAATTTTGTGAAACACTCTTCGGAGGAAACAGAAAATAAAAGACAAGGCTTGAATATAGATTTGGCACACCTGGAAGTATAATAAAGCTGGTTAAATTAAAAAAAAAAAAAGAAATCAACATGCATATATGGATATCTTTTTTGAAATTTGGACACATTTTTAACTGATGTGACAAGCTCCAAAAATGACCCTTGAATTAAAAAAACAAAAGAAAATCAGAAAAAATCTTTTGTATAAGAATGGTGTCTACGTTATATAAAAAGAATTAGGAAAAATATATCCTACAACTAAAGCGCAACATTTTTGTTCTATATTTAAATATATGTCTAAAATCTCACTGGTTACCCATTTATAAAGAAGAAAGCTGTCTTTATAGATGTGTTACTCTAAGCTTAAATACCAGACTGCAGAATAAATGTAGAAAAGGAAGGATACCATATAACTTGCATCACTGAGCAGCTCACAAGAGTGGTGGAATAGCATTAGAACCACTTTCCTAAGCAAAAGTTTATCTTATTAGTCACTTCCCACTTCAGTATAACAGTTAATGGTGTGACCTGTTTTGAGGAGCAACTGCTTTGAATAGATTAGCTTTTCATCTGAATTTGGCTGCTTAACAGTTAATATGAAGAAGCTTTCAGTGCTGATCTGCTTATGACTGAAACAATGAGGATTACAGGGTGTTAGGGAGGTTGGACATAGCCTAAGGATATAATCTCTGGTAAGGTCAAGGCTGGATGGCTTGGGAAAAAGAGAGATGTAAGCACTGTAAAGATCTATTTTTCCAGCTCAATAAAACAGGCCAGAATATGGGTTTTTTGTTCACTCTTTAAGGTGAAGTGCATGAAAAAAAGGGTTACTCTTTCTCCCCCTGCATTTAAAATTCAGAATAAGTAGAAAGACAACTCCTGTTCTTTTTGTATTTAGTCAGATCTGTAAACTGTTAAGCATGAACAATATAAGTGACATATAATGAAATTTTTATAAATATAGCTCCATATGTGTTCTCATGCTCTCCAAGCTGCTGACATCTGGATTTTTCAGAGAAGAAGTTAGGGAAACACAGAGAAAAGATTTTGAACATAAAACTGTAATAAAAATTAATATATCACTTTTCCGCATATAAAACAAATGACCCTGCCACTCTGATTTACTAAATAAGGCTTCCAGACTTTCCTCCAGACCTTTGTTCTGTTCTGTCATAAAACAAGATTTTCTATAATCAAGATATAGCTTGTTTTGTTGGAGGAAGGAGATAGCATCACATACCAGCATTTCAGCAGTGTCCAGCCGTCAGAAATGGTCTTCCTTGTGGAATGGTCACAGCTGCTTTGAGTGGTAATCTCTATGCCCACTGAAACCTGAATTTCATACCTTCAAAAGCAGATACATATATTGTGGTTTAGCAGGATTGGATGGAAGGGAATACTACAGTTACACAACCTAGATGTGTCTAAAACTCAGAATAGGACTTTTTTTTCATAAAAGGCAGCTTCCTGAATAACAGGGAGCAACTGAAGGTTGAAGAATATCTTTTGCAGCAAAAGCAGGCAAAGCAAACCTTTTCAACTTATGAACATGTCCCATTTTCCACATCTCATGTCAGAGTGGTACTCACTTGAATGTGAATCCTATAAGTCATGAAAGGATAATAAAATAGCAAAACATTTAAGTCATTTTTAATTTGATATTTAATATTTTGGACATTTGAAACTCTTGACATACAAAAACACTTGCACTTTAATATTGAGTTCCTTTTAAAAAAAATACCCTTCTTGTAATAATTAATCAAATAATTGCCCTGGTCATATTACTCTCCTAATATCTGGAAATCACAGCAGGCAGAGGAGGTGAATGCTCAGTGCAAGCTCATGTAGTAATTCTTTCTTTTGTAAATGTTTTTATCATACAATCTATGTGATTTTGCAATTTGAGATCCATATTAAATGGGAAGTTGAAGTCACTTGCTATTCATACTAATGACTTGCAATATCTGTTTAGTGGTAAGATATATTCTGAACATCTAGATTTGTATCAGTGTAGAGCCTCTTTGTGGGATAAATTGAAAACTCCATACTCCACACTTTTAAGAACGCCTATAAATATTACATAAATCCTTTAGAAATAGCCCAACTATAATTAATTGTGCTGATAATGAGGTCAAGTTTTCTAGACCTTTTCCTTACACAGAACTATAATAGAAACTACAAATACAGCTGCATTTCCTAAGACAAAAGTTGCAATCTCCATGCATTATAAATCAAGGTCTTTTTTGAGAAAGAAAGCCCCAAAATACTGTGCAGCCAGAATTTTCACCTCACTGCACCTTTCTGACTGCAATCAGCAAGACCAGTTGCATAATAATCCATTGTGTTGCTCACATGCTTAAATTAAATGTGTATTTAGATGTTTTGCTGAAGGAGGCTTATGCCAATATACAATGCAAATAAGGGGGTGGAAGCAAGCCCTTAGGGCCTCCATCAAAATTAATAAGAGTCTCGCCATTATTTCCATAGGCGTTGTATCAGGACCGTAGGTTTTAGCAAGTGGATCCTTGGGACCTGAGAGGGAAAATGAATGTAACACAACCCACCAGGGAGGTTTCTCTTCTTCTCCTGGTACATATCCAAGATAAGGATGTGAGTCAGTTACAGCTTTCAGCAATCAGCTCTGTCAAATTCAAGTCATGTGCATTTGAGTGTTCTCTTCTGACATTTCTCCTGCTTGGCCCCTATGGGTTAAAGTGACAACTGTCCTATAAATAAAGTCAGTTGTGATAGTTAAGCCTAGCAATTATTGAGCATCTTCAAATGCACCATAGTACAACATGCCTTAGTTAAATTGTAAGATTTTCCTTCTCACTAGAGCAGTTTTTGAGTAAGAAGGTTGATATTTGCATCATTTTTAAAACATAAGCATGCTCTCAGACAGTTTTAGTTTACTGTCATCTCTGGAAACCGAGTGATCTGTTACACTTGAGGGTGACTCTTCAGTAAGAAAGTGCATTAGCCTAATGACCACTTATTGAAGTTAAATCATCCCAAACAAAAAACCAATTTTTTTTATTTAATCTATTAAAAACACTTGAGTAGACTGAAAATTTTCTGAAGCAAGTCTCTTAACACTGCCACAGATAAGGATGGACAAAATAAATAATTTTAACTTTTCCAGGTTTTATTTCCCTATAAGCAGCATTATTTCATTTCCAGAAATGGCATGGCTTTATTCAAAAATAAAAATAAAAACTATGATGATGTTTTAAAGGATAATCTAATTTATTGCTAGTGGTTTGAATCATTCCAGGGGTCAAAGGCATCTTTTACATCAATTTGCAAAAGCAAATGAATGTTTTGAAGGAGATGTAAAAGTCAAGTTGCTTGGGAGTACATTAAATTATATGCTAGTTAATGGTGTTAGAGAGATAGTTTAAAAATAAATGGACCATAATACCTTTTAATAAAGGAACTACAAGCATTTTTGTTCCCTGCTAAAAGCAGATGCCCATTTGGCACTGTTTTGAATCCCATTTGCCATGTATATTTTGAGTAATACTATGCTGAGTAATGTGCACTGTGTGGTGCAGGTTCAGTAACCTCACTGTAAAATAATGAGTCTTCAAGAATAAAAAATACATTAGCTATGAAGTTGTATATTTGAGGTGCTTGGAACATACTCAAACAAAACAAAACAAAAAACCAAAAAGCTTTCACCCAGTAAATTTGCTCAGAAAGGAAACTTGAATATCTTGATTTGTATTTTGATTTCCATTTGAGCTCTAAAAACTGGACAAGGCATCAGCTCTTTACAGGTGTTTTCTATAAATACCTTTTCTCTGAGTATGCCAGCACAGGAGCTTGCAAAAGTCCTGGTCTAAAGGGAGCTTATGACAACTGGGATGCAGCAAATAGCATGAGTTCACTCACTAAATAGTGTCTTCAGAAAAAGGTCCAGAACTCATATTTTATGAAATATGTAACATGATTTACCCAAGGTTGTCAAAAGAGATGAATTTCAGCCAAATGTAAGGTAATAAATAGTAATATGTGCTGCATATAGTTGACTTATAACCCTTGGCATTTTTAAAGAAAATTCTTTTGAGGAATTCATTTTATACGTCATAAACTTTCCTATTGTTTTTCCTGTTTTGACTGTCTTTGTCATCAGATTTCTTGTGGAAAATTATGTCTGGAAACTGTAAATAAAGCAGTATTTTGAAGAACACTTATATAAGTCCCTATTTCCATGATGGTCAAAGAATAAGAAAGTTAGTAGTGTAGAAAAATGGTCTGTTTCATTAAATCAGAACCTAGGGGGAAAAAGCAGCAATAAGGTAATGTATATTTGAGCTTTTTTATTATTATTTATTTAATGATTTTAGAAAAACCTTTTCCAAAGTTGAAAGTTATTTGTCCTCATGACATACATTGTTTTGAGTAACAGAATAGTTCTCTTGTGATATTATTATTATTACTACTACTACTTATTAGACATTATCATTATTATTATTACCATTATTAATAATCAATTTTGTGCTAGAATGTAATGCACACGTATTCAAACATTTATCCTTACTTTAAGGTAAGTATAATTGAAAACATGTTTCATATTATCATGTATCCACTTTACACATATGCTGGCTTAAACCATATATATGCAGTTATGAATCATCAAATCGGAGTGAAATATATGTCCTTTACTGCCACTCCATACATGTTAGTTTAGCCTACTATAGCACTACCTGTCATCTGTTAAAATGACAGCCAGGAAGGCTGACAGGTTGATTGGTGATTGTCAGAGTGTGCTGAATATTGGTGAACCTTAAAATGGGTTTGTGAGCATCCAGACAGCATGGTCATATTTTAGCATATATTCCAATTTTTCAAAAGTTTTCCAGAAACTTTTCCAGTGTAGTCTGGTGAAACACCTCACTGACCACAATGGTAGCTAACAGAGGATCTTACAAAAAGACTCACAGGCCCATATGGTTTGCCCAAAACACTGCCCCAGCCTGTACAGCCTGTCTCAATGAGTCCATCAGGTGGGACTGGTACCTGTAGCATTAATCTACACATCTATACATATGCCCTCACACATTTATTTATATATGGTTCTATGTATAGAACCAGGACCTCTAATATCACTGAGCTCAACCATTAACGACGCTCTGCCAAGTCGACCACTAAAAAATGTCCCCAAGACCTTTACACATCCTTTAAGTCCCTCCAGGGATGGTGATTCTGCTACTCACCCAAGCAGCACGTTCCAATGCCTGACACTTTCTGGTGGAAGAAGTATTTCCTAATATCAACCTAAACTTGCCCAGGCAAATTGTGAGGCCATTTCCTCTTGTCCCATTGCTTCTTACTTGGGTGATGAGATTGACCCTCTTGTTGCTACAACCTCCTGTAAGGTAGTTGTAGAGAGCAATGTGGTCCCCCCTCAGCCTCCTTTTCTCCAGCTCTGAACACTCGTAACTCCCTCAGCTGCTCCTCATCAGTCTTGTGCTCCAGAGCCTTCCCCACCTTCCTTGCCCATCTCTGGACACGTTCCAGCATCTCAATGTCCTTCTTTAATGAGGGGACCAAAACTGAACACAGGATTCGAGGTGTGGCCTTACGAGTGCCAAGTACAGGGGGATAATCACTGCCCTGGTCTTGCTAGCCACACAATTGCTGATACAAAATATATCAAATATAACATATATATATAGTATATGTGGTATATAGGTATACACATGTACATCCACAGATGTATATACATCCATGTCCTTGGATATAGGAAGGATACCTGTATATACAAGAGCAGGTTCTACAGACAAAAATATCTGTGAACAATTTGGGTTTTATCTGTTCGGTTAATGTGCAGTAAGAAAGCTGGTGACAATGCAGTGATCCACTGTTCTAGGCAAATACATCCCCAAGTCTTTCTGTAAAGGTCTCACAAGGTTGTCTTTCTTGTAATGTCAAGGCAGGAACTATAAATCTGAAGCATTTGGAGAGGTAATCCATTCCCTTAAATATTAGGATTCAGTTAAAACAAGTTCAAACATTGTTGAATATAATCCAAAATGATGAGTATTTGGATAGAGTGGCCTCTCGGTAATGTTTGCAACCATTACTCAAATAATATCTCAACAGATTTAACCTGATCTTTTCATACTAAGCTCCAATTGCAGTCAAAGAACCAAGTAAACACTTTGAGGGAGGAAGTCATCTGAGTTATTTTCAATATCTAGCCTGGCATTACAATAATAAAACCCTGACAATGCTTCCATGAACCATAAACTAAGTATAGAAGACCAGTTCAGATGCAGAATTTTGCATTTCTCCCCTGCGACAACATATTAAGAAAAATATAGATCCATCTGAAACCCTTTAATTTCTTTGTTCTAATAGAGCAAACTATAATAAGCTGTTGTAAAGAAGTCAAGTGATGTAAGCACAGACTTAAAAAGCAGAGAGAATACCTAGTATTGAAAAGGTAGTGAAAGGGTTTGGAAAGGTCTATAGGTACTCCTGTAGTTAAGCAAGTAGACGCAGCCTAACCACAGTCTACAGTCATGCTGGCAATCCCAAACTTCGAGTTTCTCAGTGGTTCCCATGTTTGCACTTACATGCACACCATAATGCAAGAAAAAAACCAACGTTAGAGAGCTATTCTGTTCCTACTTTTAGAAAATTACGCCTTCTCATAAAGATAAGTAGGAAGAAATTGAACATTAAATAAAACAGGACAAGATACAGATGCAGGAAACACAACAATTTTCTTAAAATATTAGATGCATTAAACAGATACCCAAAGTTCTACTCACAATATTTGCCTGTAAGGAAACAGACATTAAGTGCAGATGTGGACATTCTTGTTGTTTAACCTGTTACTCAGGCACTAAAGGTGATATTACCATCTGAAAGCTACTGGAAAAGGCTGTAACTTTTGAGTCAGGTTGGGTGAGCTGGTGAGAATGCCAGAAAATGTAAGAAACTTCTAGAAATGGTTGTTATCTAGTCAAATAATTCACGAGAAATTCAGTTTGTCTGAAGTATTTTTCAGGAGACTTTTGAGAAAGGGTGTAAATGCTCTTACCTTGGGTGTGGAGAGTATCACAAATTTTGATAAAGGTACTGAAAACTAGGAACTAGGATTTATGGTGGAATGCACACTGATGTTTAAAGAACTAAAATGAAATTATCTTTTTCTTAATTTCAAACATAAAAAGTATATGTTTATTTAATTGCAAATAATTAATATGACAGAAAGATTCCTTTAAATATAAAAGAAGAATTTAAAGATAGAAATCCTGGGATTATTTTAGCTGCTGCACAGTCTAGAAAAGGACATTGAATTCCTTGATCGATGCCCAGTTTCTAAATTGGGATGCATTTGACATCTCTCACTCCATTCATGAGGGCCCCCACAGCTCTCATCTGACACACTGAGGCACCAAAGCCAGCACACCCCAGACAGAGCTGGAAGATGTCTGAAGCACAGAGAACTGTGCACAGCGGCTTCTTCTATGGAAAGAGAAAATGTGGCCAGGATGTGGTGGTTACCAAAAATCACCAGGTTTATCAACTTTAATCTCTACCACAAAGCTTCTGCACAGAAGAGCTGATTGACACCATAAGGATAGCCAGGTCATTTTATCCTCAAGTAAAAGTATGTGACTTTAAAAAAGCTGTTACTGATTTTATAAATTCTTGTGAGTGTTTTCTACAACACGGAATTTGAAAAATTTTACACCTAATTTTATTTCCATATGATTTATTTTTCCTTATCAAAATGATCTAAATATGGTGTTTTCAACACTGTTCTTTCTAGCAATTCTAATAATTAAATTCTGTTAGCAATCTTAGCATAATACAAGCTCCTGTTGAAATGGAAAATTTCACATCAATATTAGGAAAGTTCTTAAAAAATCATTAAAGGTAACATAAAAAGATTTTTTTTTTTTTTTTAATTTTTCAACCACAAACTCTGTTTTGGCCACTCTGATCTATAGGAAAATTATAGAAAAACAAACTTCAGTACTCCTGGATTATACTAGATGTGTAATGACCATTAGAAAAATACATGCAATATGTATTTAATGATATAAAAATGCATATATATAGAGAAAGACATAATAAATGCATACAAATATAATATGGATCTGAAACTCTAGATAACTTTTATATATTTTATATATATATGTTATATACACACACAGAGGTGTTTAAATGCATAAATGTGTATGCATACCAATATATGTACACATATGGCTAACTTGAATCCTGTATAAAGAGTAGAAACCACTAATGTACACTTAGGGAGGTGATATTAGGTAACTATTCTACCATTTAAGTTTTTTAAAAGGTCTGCTGCAAGCACAGAGTCTGATTACAAAAGAAGACAGTAAATTACCAGAAACAAATTTACTGATGAAAAAGACCTCCTCTCTAAAACTAAATATATGCAAAAAATCAAGTTATGTAGCTTTTTATAGAAAAAGAGGAGCATTCTAGTGATACTTTTTTTAAAAACAAAAACTTCACTGTGACTCCATTTACCTAAATTTAGTACCACCTTGATTTTGTGAAACTCTTAAAACAGGAGATTTACAAGGACAAGATAAGAGGACTGGCAGATGTTCTTTGACTCATTCATTTGAAGGGAAGGGCATTCAGAAATGGCATTGGCATAAAATGACATTTGAAATAATGGCCTGTGATTCTGTTGGCACTTTTAGTGTTAAGCAAGTGATCTGCAAGGTAAAGTGGATTCACAGTTAGAGTCAGCACCAGTGCACAGGTCGCCTGTAAAAATAGAAGATTCCATTATTCTTCAGGCTCCCCAGAGGGAACAAGGTCTCCAGCATCATTACCAGGACTAAATCTGACTTTTCTACCTCCCCTAATTTCCTCCTAGTAATTATAGGTCAAGCACTCTTTTGTAAAATATAAAACCTTTGTTCTTATCAAAAATGAATAGCTGAGGAAAAAAAAAAGTAGAGAGTCCTAGGAAAAAATTTCAATTAGAAAACCAAGCTAATTTGGTATGACCAAAGACTGTCAGGCATACTGACAGTGTTCTATTATGCAGTCATTTGGGCTCTTTCAAATTAGTTATGTTAATGTCCTGTGAGTGAATGTAACACTTGGATGGGACAAGATTTCTGCAATTAATTTCTGCAGTCAGTGGAGAGACAAGCAAATTTATTTTCCCCCTCTCTGGGAATTGGTAGTGGAGGGTGTGAGGTAGAGAAAGTGCATTTAGGAACAGAGTACAAGCTAAACACAAGCCCTAAATAAAGCAGAAACAATGGGAGCCAATGCCTCCTCATTCATTCAATTGACAATGTTTTGCAGCTTTAACCTGTTTTATTAATTATGTTTGACATTTCCTTAATTAGTTTCATTTACACCAAATCAATCCCTACTGCTGTATGGCATCATTTATCATTTTGAAAAATTTGCATACTGAGTGCTGACTTTTTCTACTTAATTATACATTAAAAGTGTCAAATGTGCTTGCTGCCTGGCATTATCTGCGCCAGAAAGGTTTGTGGCTGGACTGCGATGGTATTAATCATTAAGAGCTCCCAAGTGCTCCTGGGTAATATCTGGGGAGTGGAGTGGCTCTCATTTTAACGCTAGAGAGCAGAAGTGTTTCTGTAAAATGACCCAAAGCAAAAACAAAATAAATGACCTAAAACATCCGGTCTACTGTAATGCTTTACTCTTTCAGTGGAAATATGCTCTGGGAGAAAA
This sequence comes from Corvus hawaiiensis, assembly GCF_020740725.1. Taxonomy (NCBI): domain Eukaryota; kingdom Metazoa; phylum Chordata; class Aves; order Passeriformes; family Corvidae; genus Corvus; species Corvus hawaiiensis. The sequence continues at coordinate 57,116,378 of NC_063255.1, forward strand.
AAAAGTATTTACTGTTAACTATTAGCCCCCTGCATGTTGAAAATGAAGAGACAGGTTCTCAGGATGGTGATGTTAGTCTGAATGGGCATCATGATATTTCAGTCAAATGTATATTGATGTCTTAGTAGCAGACCAGCCAAAGAATGTATGTATCCCATTTTACTGATTTATACTGTTTGAGCTTTTTTTTTCCTTCCCACTGTAGAGTATTTAAGTTAAAACACAAACAGGAATTAGTATCTCTCTCCATAAAATCCATAATTTACATAAAATATCTGAAGAAATAATCAACCATTTCTTAAATAAGAGGTTATGACACATTCTCCAGATTGTTAGGAAGAATGTGGCTCCAGGCATGAGTCACTCCCAAAGAGAAAAGTAAAAGAAAGGAGTGCACATAGCATCACTCTGCTAGTCTCTCTCTAAGTACCCGTAATCCAGTGCACGTATTTCAGCAGCAAATTAGCTGTGAATCTGACAGCTCCTGGGTGCATTTCCACATTCAGATAAACAGCTGTTTTTGAACAGCTTCAACTGCTTATCAACAGTAGCTTTCAGAAATACTCCTTCTCTCGTAACTGTTGTGCTCATCAATTGACTCTTTCTGAGACCTTGTGAAGATCCTTAGCCAGGCTAACCACTGATTTGAAAAATTGAGTCCATTATGTTTGTCACATGTTCTTTCTTCTTCCATATGCCTAGTTAGGACCTGGGCCAAAACTAACATTTTTGACCATCCTTTCAACTGTCACTTTAGTTCCTGAATTTGACAACCTGCATTTGCAAGAATGGTTTGTTGATGAGCCACCAAAGCAAGTGCAAAGACTTAAGAGCTGTAGTAATTGTTAATCAATATTTCCAGAGCCATGTTAGATATCTTGTTTTACAAAATTCCTACCTGTGTTAGAGATTTTAGTTGTATTACATAAACCAGCATGATTTACAAAATGACCTATGCACATTTCAAGATCTGCATCCTCCCGGGGTCAAAAATGGAGTTTTCAGTGAGAAACCTCAGAAATATATAAGCATATATATAAGCATATATATAAGCATATCTTCTATCATCTTAATTTACCCATTCTGCTCTCCTTTCTTATCATCCCTTAGCAAAATCAACCTAAGATGGAAAGTCAGGTTGTAGCTTGGAGTGAGTAAGAGGACAAAAGGGTAACCCACAGGCAGCGTTAAGACTCAACCCTGAGCCTGCTTTGGACATCTGACCATTCTCAGGTTTCCATTCCTGTAGTTAAAACAGGTTCTTTGCAGAGGCTGTGATATTGATGAAGAGATTTTCATTACTCTGCCTAGCTGCAAACCATGCACAGTTCATGTCGATTACTCACCCAAATAAGCAGAATTTTATTCCTGTCTTATCTCTGACTTTTGTTTTTTCTTTCTAGCACACACATATGCACACATGTCAGTAACAGCATTTTTAGACACTCACAGACACATCTGCTTTCCCCATGCCTGTCATTCCTGGATGCCAAGGGTATGAAAGATCATGAAAAAGACATCTAATTTTAAACAGAATACATCTGTTTCATGGGGGAAGAAATAGCGGTAAGGGAAAGGCTCATTCATGACCTGACATTATAACGAAAACCAGCAACCTTCTGCAAAGAACAACAGAAGTTACCAATGTCTCATAGGCCAATTCCTGCTCAGTGACTCAGGGAGGAGGAGCAGAGACAGAGCTCTTTAGAGGACTAGAGGAATAAGTACACAGGTATCACAGTCTCACACAGGAACAAGATAAATTCTTGTGTTTGCCTCACATGCAATTCAGCTCCATTGCTTGTAGGTCTGGAGGAGCTTTGCAGTGAAGCATGTGACTTTCTGAATGCTCTATGTGATTTTGCCCTCTGCAGGACTGCATCAAAGCCCCACGTTAAAATAATACAGCCCCTGCCACTTCTGTGCTCTGTACACTGTGGTTTCTAAAGACACAAGAATGGACATACCTGGTGGTGCTCAGAGCCAAGGAATCATGCAGTAATTTCATTCGCAAGGAGTCTCTGGAGGCCATCTGGTCTAATCCCCTGGTCAAACGAGGCCCAGTTCCTCAGGACACCATCCAGCGCAGCTTTAAGTGCCTACAAGGATGTGGAGCATAGTACCCTCTCTGTGCAATGTGCAGTGTAACTCCTCCAGCCTTGATGATTATTTCACGAAATTCTCATCCCTTTTGGCTGAAGCCAAGTAAAATAACTAAGCATGTATCTACCCTTATTATACAGTTCAGAAACTCTGTAAAAACTGGCTAAAGGCTGATGACATATCTGACATACTGATGATTAGAGTACAGAATGTGCTTGTTAGTCTTTCACATCTCAGTCATGATTATAGCTGTGATAGATGCCTTCATCACGAACCTAGCAATCACCAGCGAGCGATACACGACTCATGGGGCCAGTTTCCAGGGAGTGTGGCTCACCATTCCTGCATGCTTCTTGAGGGATGCCCATGGCTGCTGCAAAGGCAGAAGCACCTCATCTCCCAGGATTATTAACAGTAAAGTCTGCTGCTCTTGGGCTTATTTTACGTAACAGAGCACAACACAACGGAATTAGTGGAGGAAGACAGGATGAGCTTTGGAATTTGATTTGGCAAGGAATTTGCTTTAATAGCAATAAAAATTGTTGTCTGATATTTCACTTATAATTATGGGTGTTTTGATATACAAGAGCCAATTTCTTACATAAGAGTAAGAGCTAACAAAGTATCTACTTTGTATGCTATACACCAATCATGCCTGCATTCATGTCAGAACCCAAACTTACTGTGTTTAATATTCAAGATAATTTTCAAATTCTTTCCCATTAACATAATATATGCCATTTTGCAAGCCTGGTCAGAGAAATCTGTAACTAAATAATTTTCAAGTTTCCTTCATATCCAATGCAGTGTGAAATTATTTCCCCACTCTGTTCTTCATAGGAGAGCAATGTACAATTTACATGATTTTGTTGTAAAATGTATTACAGACTTCAAAAGTTACTATATGTGTAGGCACAATCATAATAACTAATCCTAAATGACTATTTAATTGTCTAATATAAGTTATACTTATGTTAGGCTATTGCTAGTTAAGCATTCAAAACTCACAAGACAAGAAATTTATGAATGCTAAAATAATTTTTTATAAAAACCTTCTCTTTCTTATTCTTCTGCAGTATAATGCTTCTTATCCCAAATCCTCTTGTGAGTATACCCACAGTTTGTCAAATTTGTGAGAAGCATAAACATAAAAGAAGTTAAGAGTTTAGGCTATGCCTAATTCATAAGTATTTCTTGTTTACACAACAATTTCTAATAGAAATTTAATGTGAAAATCAAAGATGGAGAGCCTGAGAAATTCATGCAGCAAAACTGGGAGTCACCCAATCATGTATGTAGTGGACTAGAAACCTTAAACTCAGATAGATTTATCTAATTGTCCACTGGGGTCACAGAACCCTTTTCAGCATGCCCAGGCACTGCTCCAAGCAAACCTGCCCATGTATGGAAACTGAGCAAAAAATCTATTTTTACTGAATTAGCTTTGAGATCTCAGGAATTTCCAAATTAAAGAGGTAGATAAATGGTAATGCCATGTATGCAAGTGTAAAAAATAAACCAATCTCAAAGTCTAAATAGAAGTCTCTAGACTATGAAGTTATACCTATTTATACCAATGCCGATTTTGAAATTCTGTTTAACTTCTGAGATAGGAAAAAGAATTTCACATACAAAAAATCCAAATTCCACTACAGAAAATACAATCATTAAGCATTAATTACTAAAGCCACCAAAAAATTTGCACTCAAATCAACAGAGATTAAGATTTTAAATTTCTGAACATTCCATTTTCAAAAATGATTAAGTATATTTGTTCATATATATTTATATCAGTTCATTGGTTTTTTATTTTAAATAGTAAGGTTCAAATGAATTCAAGTTACCACTGCAAGCTTAAAATAAATATAAAGGCAGGTATTTTTTGATCACACTGGCATAAGGATAACCACAGCAGATGTTAACATTCAGTGTATGCTATTTCAGGTATACACTTTACTGAGCTCAAATACAGTGTATAGCAAAATGTAATGAAATTCTATTCATAATAATATGCATACACAGTGATTTTCAAATTAAAATATATTCCCAGATCCACATCCTGCTCCATAGTTAAGATCCAGATTAATTAAAGAATTTCAGTAATTCCACCATACTGTTACACAGGTCTTTAAACATGTAAGTATGTTGTATGATTTACTTCAGTAAAACTACTCACAACAGTAAGCCTTCACAAGATTGGTCTCTAAAATTCTTTAAATACACATTTGTCCCCATTGAGCATTAAATCTCTTGTCAGTTGAGTATTTTTTAATGAATATACTTTTGAGTTTTGTCATCATTTGAATGACTCAATTAACAGAAAGTCACATCCCCCACTTTTACATACCAGAATATTCCAAAGATGTCCAGAGAAATAATCTTGCCAGTTGTTTCTAAAAAGCCCTGAAGAATAAAAGCCCTGGAATAAACACAAGAGTTTTGACAGAAATTTATTTTCTTCAGAAATATATAAATGAGTGCACTTCCTAATTTTCCACAAACAGCCATCTCAAAAAAATTTAGTTCTGATTGTCAATTAGTCACACGATATCTTGTATTTTCTTTTTGAACAACATTTGTCTCTAAAAATCCAAATACTATCTAAAATAAAAATCAGCTAATTAATATTTTGAAACGTGTCAATGTTTGTGAACATTGTCTTCCGCATGCTTCCTATACTATTTAACTGAGTTATTTCCAGTCTCTCCTAAAGATCAAATAACAAGAAACACAAGCTGATACTTTTCAACATCTATTTGAAATGTTCAGTGCCTATGATTTTTTCCTTTTAGTAGTTTTCCTACAACTTTATTCAGAAGTGAATTGTTTCATAAATACCTCCTGTTTTGGTTTCTAGCAGTATTTATTCATCTTTGAAGTCATACTTTCTCAAACATTAAGTGTTAACAGATATTTCTCACCTTGTGCAATCAAATGATATGTGGAACCAACTTCTGAGTCCTTATAGTACCTCTTCAGTCATACCATGGTAAACATCACTCTGCATTTTATTAGCAAAACTTCAAGTATTTCCACTTGTCTTATATGATGTCCATCAACAAAGTGACAAACTCACAGATACCCTACATAAAAATATTATGTTAAAGTGTTGAAAGGATAGATGTGACAAAGACAGGCATTCCTCTGAAGAACAAGTTCAGGCACATGTGTTTACTTCCAGGGTTACAAATCCCCTGCAAGGTCCTTCTGTAGTCCTTGGCAAAGCACCTTTGAAAGTGTCAAATGTCCTCAGTGACTATTTGTGAATGTTTGCAGCGGTGGGGTATCATGAAGAGCAGAAGATGGTGGCAATGTGTGGGCAGGCAGTTGAGGAGACACCTTTGCAGAAGACGTAAGCAATATAAGCCTAAGACTGCCAAGGATCTCTGTGGAGCACCAGAATTAAATATCATACCTTTTAGATACAACAAGCTAAAATACAGTTCAGGTAAAAAAATAAACAAATATGAAGGACAAAGCTGCCACAATACAATAGTTGCTTGCAGAGGGTTAAGGAGAATGTTGAATTCCCAGGTTTTTCATAGACAGTCATGCTTTCTAAAATTATATATATCTCCAAAGGCAGGACTGATCTGAGGCTGGCTGTTATAGGAGAATGATCCTTACTCTGATTTAGGAGAATGATCCTTTATCGGGCTTTCATGCAACTGGCATGCCAAAAAAAAGCAGCAATATGAAATGGAGAAAACCAGCAATTTTACCAAAGTTATTTTTGCCTAACTTGTTGGTTAAAAACCAACAGATAAATAAAGATAATACTATCAGTATAAACAGCACACTGAATAATGTTTTTCTCCATTGCAGGTAGGGGAGAAATGAAAGGATTTTTAAATACTGTCTAAGAAATAAATCTTCACAAAAAGACCCAATCCTGTTTCCTTTGCTAAAATGAGTTTTCTCACTGACCATGGAATTAATTATGGATTTTTTTTTTTTACAGTGCAAAGAAAAGACACAGATTTTAAGCACCAAATATGTTCTGTTCCTCTTTAATCTTCAAAACAATGGCAAGTGGACTTCCATGCAAGGATAGAATCTAGCCTTGCAAAAGCCCTCACAACTTTTGTGGATTAAGATCCATGAAGGAAGGGGTTGAAACTGGAGTATGCAAGGAAAAAGGAAACAAAGAAAGCCCCCAAAAGAAAAGAAAACAAAACAAACTTCAAAGGAATTCTCTTCACCTTTTAAAGGGGCACTTGAATAATCTCAGTTAAGGTTTCTACCATTAAAGTTTTTTACAATTAATCAAATGCAGTTAGAGCAGTTATGTTGTTCTCAACTAGCTGAAATTTTGTTTAAAGAAATAAAAAAATCACTTTGAATTGGGAATTTTAAATAAAGCATGATTACATTTTATTAGATGATAAGATCACCACCACATTTTTAAACTGGATAGTTAAAAGAAGGCTATTAAATCTCTATTTGTACACTTAAGCAGCTGGGCCAGTTTTGTAAGGTGTTCTCATCATTTCTCATTCAGCAGCAAGCTCAACCTGGCCTAGGTAATTACCTGGCCTAAAGGCTCTGGAGATATTTTGCTTTTGTGCAAAATGTTGTGTGTTTTCTTAACTGTATATCAGGGCAAATAACATTCTTTTAAACTCTCAATGTGTACAAAGATCTTACTCTCAACAAAGCTTCAGTTCTACTAGGGAAAAAAAAAAGAACAAAAAACCCCACAAACCTCAAAACAACAACAAACCAAATAAAAATCCCAACCAAACAAACCAAAAAAAAAGACAAAAAAATCAAAACCTAAATCAACTAAATTGTTTTCCTGCACATTTTTTTCTCAATGAATTTCAAAAACATAAACTATAATCTTGAGAAATTTCACTCTTTTTAGAGAATTAATGACATAACAATGAGACACTTTTTCAAGACTTCTTCCATGCTCTTTCATGTCAATTCTCACTGGAACACTATGGAGGGACACTATAGTTTTTTTGAACACCTTTTTTTATAATCCTGCATTTCAAGAGTTTCCAGCCTTTGAAACTGATTGTTAAAAAACAGAAGGAGTTCTCCTCCATAAAATTGGTCCTCTACAGCCTCAGTCATCTCTTGACATACTCAAAAACATTGTTTGCTTTTACCTTGTGATTTCTGCTTGAGGCCACCTGGATCAGAAGTTTTATTCTGCATGAATGTGACATCAGATCAGTCTTCACCTAGTTGCTAAAGGGCATTTTGATACTTCAATACATTAATATGACTCTTGTACCTGAGATTTCTTTTCCAGAGTTGTCTTTTCCTTACCATTATTACAATCTTTTCAATCTCCTGGGGAAGAGTAGGGTTACAAAGGTACTGCTCATTACAGGTAGCATCTATTTCAAATGTTTTTATGTACAAGTTAAATTCATTGGTTCTTTGTCAATACTGAACTCCTGGAGTGATAATAATATTGAGAATTCTCATTTTTTATAATTTCCACTTATGGGAGAAGGTAGGAGGAAAGTGCCACGGAATTAAAATAAATTAAATCAAAAGTATTCCAGTAGTAAAGCAGGTATAAAATTTTCCCTTCCCTTCCCTTCCCTTCCCTTCCCTTCCCTTCCCTTCCCTTCCCTTCCCTTCCCTTCCCTTCCCTTCCCTTCCCTTCCCTTCCCTTCCCTTCCCTTCCCTTCCCTTCCCTTCCCTTCCCTTCCCGTCCCTTCCTGTCCCTCCCCTTTTTCTTTTCTTTTCGTTTTCTTCAATTTGATTTAATTTATAGAGCTACATTTTAGCCTTGGAGGTTTTCACATTTAAAATTTTCTGCTTTCTATTTCAGCAAGCAAGTATATATGTATTAATATACAAATATGGTATGTAAAGAACATGTATATACTGTAATTGAACATTACATAGAAAGAAGTGGACCTACTTTACCAACACGACAAAAGAAGGCTCAGTACAGCAGACAGACTTATACCAGCTGAACATAGGTACTCAATAGCAGTGATGTCGAGGTGGATTTCAGAATGGATCAGCAATGCTAGTATTGCATCTGAAGTCTGCAGAAGTCTCATACAAACCATGGTGAAATATGTGCTGCCACATTTTCCCATGGTATTAATTAATACTAACAGAACAGTGATGGGTCTACTTGCAATGAATCCTGCTTTTATTTGATTTTATGGGTACACATGTGGAGACAACAGAGGGAGTAGGAGCTGGTGATGTTATCATGGAAGACTAATGGAGTTTACTATATTTTCTGTCTTCTGTTAAAAAAAACCCCAATAAAATTAGAATAGGAAGAAATACATTATGCAATCTTTAAAATAAAATATTTAACTTAATTTAATTTCTTTGATTGTGGACTTCCCAAATTTTACTCACTTTCTCCAAAGATATTTTATGTTCTACTGTCAGCCAAAACCCAGCTTAGACAAACAGACACATTTTCATTTGATTTATTTGTGGCATATTTTCATGTAATATCAACATTTAATATGCTTCAGCATTTTCAGCTCCATTCTGAGATACTTGACATGCTCAGGTTCCAATGAGAAGTTAAGGTCTGCAAGCACATTTTAGCTGAGGTCAAAAAAATTTTGTTGTCAGGAATCCCTGTTAACTAAAACTGCTGTATTTCAGAGAGATCTGGAATTAGCCATCTTCAGACAGCCTTTCCAAATGTCTTCTCCAGATAATTCAGCTAAACTGTCATATTTTTAAAAAGTATTTCAGAGTTGGTACAGAATGAGATCATTGTTAGAAACCTCTCTAATATACATGTGCATTCATATGCATTTTTCCCCAAGGTGGTTCACACAGCTGGCTGTGGAATACATTTAGTAGACTATTATACGTAGGGCTGTCTTTCTGTCATAATCTTTCCTTAGATAGGACAATTTGTGGGACTCCATGATATGCAGCTAGCAGTGCCTGTACTCAAATGAAGTGATACTGAATTTCTATTATGCATGTGCCTTGGAAACCTAGCAACTCGCCATGAAGATTTTATTCACACAGCAGATTTGTTGTTACTTAGATAGTTTCAGACAATTTTAGATTTGAATGGACATGGCAGGATCTGACAGCATAAAAAGAAATACCAAGAGAAAGAAGCATGTAGAACCAAATGATATATGATACAACCTAGAAAGCAATAAAGAAAGCTGCATGTTAAGGTACTCTTGTAAACAACTATCTTTCAAGGAATTCAGGTTTCTTTTCCATAACACTTTTAAAATATTCAGTATGCATTACAGAGGGAGTAGATAGATGCATAGATAGATACATACGCACACACACTCTTGTACACAGATGCTGTGCTTGTCAAAATCCTTTCTTGTCTCGTAATCTTTCTAGGATCACTTTTAAAAAATTCTGTCTAAGCTGCAAACACAGGATATGCAAATCTGCAAATCAACCAAAAGCACACACACAATTTGCACCTCTCCCAAAGTTTCCTTTCCTGCAACTAGATGTACAGTTTTGTATGTGCATTGAAGGAGGAAGTAGTGTACTATTTTTAATGTAAACGTAGACTCTTTATTTCTCACCACATTTAATATTTCATTTTCCAGTACCAAAGGAGTAAGTGTTTTTATATACATCTGAAGCTGCTCATTTCAACTGGTAAGAAAGGGAGGAGCGTCAAAGCAGCCTTCTCCTTCTATGTAAAGTAAAGGGACAGAACAGTGGTGGCCGAAAATTTGCTGCCTATGAGAAGGGGGGAAAAAAAGAGAGATTCTTTGTTTAGGGGAGATTGTACTTAATTATGTTTGTGGATGGATGGAAGCATCCGTGTCAGAATTACCCCATAAAACCATTCTTTCATCTGGATAAAAGAAGAAAAGTGACAGGAAGTTATATACATAACTTAACTAAACTACAATTTTATTAATTGAAATAATCTGGAAACAAGCCATCAACTACATAACTTTTTGTATTTATACCTATTTAATATTCTACCTCAGGTTCCTCACCTCTTCATAGTTCACATCATCCTTCCTACAGTGATTGAGCACTTGTCTCCTTGCACCAGGCAGTGGGACCTCCAGCTCCTTCTCATCTTCTCCTTCGATGATGTAACTTCTTAACTCTTTTTTCAACTCTGCTTTAGCAAGAAACTGCAAAAATTACTCAATAAGTATATTCATTTTTTTTGGCAATCAGTAATCCAATTATTTTATACCCTCCCTCACACCCCATTTTCACCTTAGCTGGAGAAGCCAGCAAGGGACCACACAAGAGATGTTCCACTCTTCCTCTCAGAAGCTCTTATTGTTTTGTGTGTGGGGAGAGACGAAAAGGAATCTCAGACACCACAGAAAAGTAAATCATTATGTGCAACGTGATTCAGATGTGGCTTAGATCAAACATTAGAGTTTTGTATGAGAATAACTAACTATAAAAAGGAACCAAATCCTTCTGTAAAAATAGACCTGTTGAAGACCAGGAGAAAATAAAAGAAAACGAAAGAAGGAAAAATAAACAGAAAGCAGGGGAAAACATCTCTTTTTCAATTTTTTCCCCCAGAATTGCTCTGGAAAGTGTTGGTCTCCATGAGCTCGTACCGTTGTGTAAGGGAATAGATCATCACTAGCAACTGGACCATTTCCTACATCTTCTTGTAAATCTGAACAAGAACCCCATTTCCTGCAGATCTTTCTCCCAAATATTTTAGAAGAGTGGGGGTCACACTAGAGTACACAAAAGTTAATACAGATATGTTAGAGTTTGATTAAAGTGAGACTCCTGTGGTGTGGTAACCTGCAGTACCAGGGTAATGGAAATGATGACCTAAAATGGCCTTTCCAGTGTCTTTATCTGTTTGGGTGAAGTTTGATAATTAAACACAGTGAAGACTTGCTTTCATACATCTGTTTGCTTGCTTACATGCAGAAATATGTTATATAATTTGTGAACAACCATGGACATTAGGACGAGGATGAAGCTTTAAGTATGCATCCCAAACCTTACCTTAAAATAAATGTATTTAGCCTTTACTTGTTTTAGTCGTGGATATTACTGTGAGTACATTTTTGAGTAACCTCAAGTATCTTTTTAACATTATGCTGCAGAATGCCTAACCATATCTATAAAAGCCATGTGTAATCTTCTTTCTGATTTACACACAGGACCTACAAGAGTGCAGAGGAGGCCCTTTGGTAGTAGTTGGTAAAATATCTATATTTATGAAATCTGCATTCTTCCTGTACTGCATTCTCTCTCCAGGTTTGTAATCTATCTCTGAAATGAGCAAAAATATTCTTTGATATTTTATTGTCTGGAAAAATCTATGGACTTGATAACAGGAGTACTCCTGCACTGAAGAATCTGGGGAATACTTTGACAGCAGGTAATCTAAATCATTCTCCAATTGTATCATCCTGATTATTAAAGGGAATCCAACCTCCAAAGTCAGGCCTCCAAGCCCTTGCCCTTCTAGTTGTGTATCTGAGAAGAAATTATGGTAATCTTAAAATCCTATTGATGCTGAAAGGCATTTCATCAACTGCAAAAATTAAGAGTGAGATGCAGAGGATGTTTTTCTATTTAGGGGAACTGCTGCTTCTATGAATAGGCTTCATGTGGTGACTCTTTTGAAGCTGAGGACTTCAAAGCAGATCACTGACTTCCAGTGGGATAATCACTTAATGCAAGAGTGGGTAGATGGAATTATTACCATGCAGTCAAGGCAGATTTATCCCTTCTCCCCTCCTTAAAAAAAAATAAAAAAGAAGAAGATGGAAAAGGAACAAGTGAAGCTTTTGGATTCTTTGTCCCCATAGTCTTAAATTGATGATGATGGAGTACTAATACCATATGAGGCATCAGCTGAAAAGTAAAGTGGGTAAATAAACAGAAAAAAAAAATCTAGGATATGTAAGAAATGTCACTAGCTTCAATTAATTTATTAGAATAGCAGTTTTTGATTTTCACTACAGAAAGCTTTGCATTGGAAATACTGCTAGCCATCTTTGTAAATAAAATCAGCTCAGAGTGCCAATATACTTTCCTAATCAACAAATAAAATGTCTTTTGTAAAGTTTTTTATGGATATTTATGTATGTAGATGGCATCATGGCCAAACCAGAAAACTGCTGTATAGGAAACAAGATTTCTTAACTCTTAGAAAGTTGAAGTAACTCATCAGCAAATCTAATTTTTGACATTTTCATGCAGTATTAGGCATGATTTCTAGCAATTTTAGCCCTGCTGGCTTGAGTTTGAACCAGAAGTATCTTTGTCTCTCAGCTCTTAGAAGAAAAGCAATCAAGTTAATTAGGATGATTTGGGATCCTCAGTTTTATGTGTCAGGTTATTCCTATTAGAGGGGATCAGGTTGTTGCCAAGCTCCTTAGTGTGTTGTACCTCTGTATTTGTGAATGAATATTTCTGATGATGGGGGAAAAAAGGTAACTTTTCTTGGTTTTTTTCCTATTCTTTCTTTTAAAGAGGTGAGGAAGCATGAAAGCCCATTCATCTCACCTCACCATGTGAATTCATTTACTGAATACAACTAAGATTAACCAAGCATCTGATATCACATATATAATTGCTAAAACTGTAGTGTGTGCCTGACAAATCTTGGTTGAGATGCATCAAGAATAGAAAAAGCACGTGTATACGTGTGTGTGTGTCTGAACTGAAAACAGAATTCCAAAAGACACTGACACAGAAAAATTTATATACGCACTATCCTACAGCTTAGCATGTCAAAGGCAAGATTTCCAGGAACAAACATTGTTTATAGACTAAATGTATATATTTATGAGTCTACCACCTGCATACATAAAATGCTACAGCCATCCCACTCAAGAAATGGCTCACAAAGCTCATATTTTCACACAGAGAGTCAAACTTCTGTTTGAAATTGCTGAGAATGAGGGAGGGAAAATCAGCCACTTCACTGTGTTTTCAGATAGTTATACGCCACTATTCTTCATCTTACATCCATATTCTATGCTAAAAAAACCGCAAAACTGGGAGTTAATGCAGGCTCAATATTTCAGAAAATTAGCCACATTCTAGTTGCTAGTCCATTCTAAAGACTTAATGGACACAACTGTTTTGAAAAATTTGAGATTAAGAGCCCAGAACTTGCAGACATTTCTTTCTTAATTTTCTCCATACTGACAAATAGTAATAAAATTCTATCAGTTATAATTAATATATTAATAAATAATTACTTAACACTTTTTTCTCAGCTTTCTCAACCAGCTGTGTAACATTCAAAAGTTTTTAGAACATTACTTCACAAATGATGTCACCCTTCCTACAAACTGACATTCCCAAACTGCAATGGTCATTTTCTCCTATACCACGAATGACATGATATGCTGCAAATTACATTTCCTATCCTCTTTTCATGCTGTCTTTTCCCACCAAAATATGTTTTCAACCTCTTTTTTTCTAGTGGCTCTGTCCCAGATGCAGAAAATCCTTTCCCCCTAATTATTCTTTTGCTGTACTTGAAAGCCAGCTGGAAATTAAGCCCCATGCAGCTGCTCCCTTTCCCCCCACTCCCTCTGGTGAGAGGGAGAGAAAGGCAGAAATTCTTAGTTGAGATAAGAACAATTTTCTGGAAAGCAGCAATGAGATAAGAAAACTAACAGTGACAGCAGCAATACTAAGAACAGCAGTGTATAAAAGAGGGTGATCACATGCAAAATATGTGCACTGAATTGGTGGAACCACCCGGCTGCTCTGTTCACCACCTACTCCCCCAGGGAAAGGAAGAAAATGGCCACCACTTCTACACGTGGGGCCGTTTTCTTCCACCAGAAGCCGTGCTTCAGAAGTGAGAATCCCTTACTTCCACCCCTAGCAATGACATGTGTGGTACAGAATAAAAACCTGGAGTGCCCATATGGCTCCAGGCTCCACCCCTCTCATGGCAACTGGAAAAAAATTAACTCTGTCCTTGGCCAAAACTAGGATATCCTTATATATTCTTCTCAGGTGAAATGTTTACACTTCTTTGACAAATCCTAGGAAGCATTCTTGATCCTTGCAGTAGCTGCATTCCAAATAGCATAAACTATGGTCACATGTTTTCAAATTAAAAGCAGTTAATATTTTACTCTACTGACTACTGAAGATTGGGTTTGCTTAGTTTTTCTGTTTCTGTGTTTATTAAGATAGCTCCTGTTGATTGAGCATCCTGCACATTATAAAGGAACAAAAAAAAGTGGTTTTGCTAAGCGGCATTGTGAGTAAAAATAATTGCATAGCAGAAAATACTGAAGAATACATATAGTAGAATCATTCATGGCTAATGAGTTAAAAGGATATCATAGTGCATTTATAAATCACTACACTGTGTTGCAAAGTTTATTTAAATTCATTGTGTCTCATTATAATTGAGCTATGCACCTTTAGGTCTGAGTTGATTAGGAATGCTATAGCTCAGAATAGCTTTTAATTCAGCGAAACATGATTTGACCTTTACCATAATCCTGTGTGAAACACACTATAGTTTAGACATTAATAATGATACTACCTCTTTCTTGTACTGGTAAGATGCCACTTTAAAAAATTGTATTATTAGTTAACAAGCTCAGGACAATTTATCAAAACCAAATTATCCTTCTGTGTATAACTGCAGTACTTAATTCCAAGTTCTTCATCTCTTATAACTATTACCTACCCTTTAAAAATGCTAAAAACTAAAACATAATAGTGTCACGTCAGAGTAATAAGTCACATACACATACTTGCAGACTCCCCACAGACTTATGCCAATCCCAGCTTAGGGATCAGAGCAACATGATGTACATTATACAGGATATGCTATCTCTTTGGTTTGACCTTTGTCTTCATATTTAAGTGTAACATTTCCTTAAACCACTTTCTGGTAACTCTGCAGTAGCACTTCTCTGCTCTCCTGTCATTATTGCTCAGTTTCAGGCTAATTTTCCAAGGACGACCAAAAAAAGATGTGTACCCACTGAACGCATCAATTGGTCCCATAAGAGCTGGACAACCACGTTAGGCTGAGAGAATTTAAATTTCACACACTAAGCCTGCCTTACCATCCATGACCCCAGGGATCAGAGTGGCTTCTTGGTCCCCCCAGCCCTCCTCTATTACTAAGTGCATTTACTGGACAAAGCTGTTCCTTAGGTTACATTTGGATGATTTGCAGTTTCCATCCTTCAAGGTCTTAGCTCAGGCTTGCATGACTTTTCTTCTCAAAATGAGTTTTTTGTTTTCAGTATTGTTACTGTGTTCAGTTTTGAGCACCTCACGACATGGTGACTACCTCACTCCAGATGTGTCCAGAGAAGGGCAACAGAGGTGAGGGTCTGGAGCACAAGTCTGATGAGAAGCTGAGCATTTAACCTGGAGAAAAGACCATATTGCTCTCTACAACTACATGAGAGGAGGTTATTGTCAGGTGGGGTTCAGTCTTTGTCTCAAGTAACAAGGTATAGGACAAGAAAAAAAGATACCAAGGGAGGTTGAGATTGGGCACTAGGAAATATTTCTTCCCAGAAAAGGTGGTTAGGCACTGGAACAGGCTGCCTGGGGCAGTGGTTGAGTCATGATCCCTGGAGGGATTTAAAAGACCTGTAGATGTGACACTTGGGGACTCAGTCTAGCGACAGATTTGGCAGTGGATTCGGGTTTAGGGTTTGACTTGATATTTTTGAGGTCTTTTCCAGCTTAAATGATTGTACAGTTCTATGAGCTATGATTATATGATTCTATTTTTAATGGCTGTCCAGGCTCCAGTAACATTCTTATTACAGCTACATAAGATTCATAAAGATTAATTCTGGTGAAAAAGGTAAGGTTTTGCATCTGTGACACAACTGTGTTTCTGATCCTGACATCAATGAGAATATTCTCTAAGCAAATATGAAATTCACAATAACAAGCATCAATGAATTTAATATTTCTAAATAAGAGTGACTAGGATTATATGCCATAATACTTCAACTTACTTATGAAACAAAAGATGTTGAATAAATTTATTTGTTCACACTTTATCTGTATAAGAGGAAATCAAGTTCATATTGACATTAGTTAACATGTTAAGTAATCTAATCCTTTCCCCCAGCTGTAGCTGTAGGATAATGTCCCAATTTAGCAGTCTGAGATCAACACAACTGGGTCAATTTCAATTCCCTAAGCTGAGCTGCGGGAAACACAGCTTGTGTCAAAACAAAAAAAATACGTTTTTTTAAGTTTAGATTTAGTAATTGCTGACCTAGTCTCAGTGTTCCTGTTAAGTTACTCTTCCCAAGGGACTAATGCTTCCTGAATACTTAATAGAAAACAAGGAAAAATACTTCTTAATTTCCAAAACGAAAGAAGGAAATCTCCATTGTTTTTCATGGCTTGTGCTGTGTGCCTCTTGGTTGTGATGAAGAGGAATGCATTAGTGATGGTGTGAGCCAGGAAAACAAAATCAGATTAGTATTCTGCTTAGTTCTGAAAGGTGGATGCAAGAATAAACTGCATTTCCAAACTAAGTATCTGAATATAGATCCTCTCCATCTTCCAGTGTGATCTTTCTCATCATTCAGAGCATCCAAGGAAGGAAAAGTAAGCATAGTGCAAGCTCTGAAGCATAGACAGAACAAAGAGAAGAAAATTACGAAGAAGTTTGACCCGGTAATTATCCACACAGATTCAAATAACAAACACCTATTAAAACAGTTTCTGAAGGCCTGGAGCTTTCAGAAAAAAATGTAGAGGCATTTCTCCCTGGAAAACATTATCTTTCATCTTTGCATTCTTTAGAAAACCAGGTCTTTTCAAGTTTTCTGGCTAAGATGTTACTGTGTGATGTATCATGTGTTGTATCTAAATGCATCTGTCATGAAGCTTTGAGTTGACACATGTTCCTATTTATACCTGTTCACTCCAGCAGTATTCACTTCCACACAAAATGGTTAATACCGTATCAAATTCTAGCACAGCTATTTTACGTGTGAATTTTTATTATAATACCCATATTCAAGACAAAGCTTGCCAGGTGAATAGAGGGCACAAAAATAGGTCAGATTGTGCCAAACTGTGTCTTGCAAATAATGCATGCTCTATACATGAAATTTATGCAAATATTAATTAATTAATTAATTTCCAATTGAACACTTTTAGCACTGTGCAAAATTAAATCTGCAGAAAAAAATGAGCAAAGAAGTCTTTTTTCTCTCTGGATATTTATAGGTAATAAAGAAAGATTTGATAAATAGCTGTTTCCCCATATCACTTATAGTAATATTTAGCATTCCATAAAAACTCTATGAAATATTATCTATAGTGTTGTAGGTACTGATGAAAGAAAACAGCATTTCTTATTCTTGTTAGTGGTAACGCTGGTCTGCATTTGCTTGGTAAAATGTCAGAAGATACAGCGAAATGTCTACAGAAAGGAACAGCTCAGGTGACTCATGGTGTTGTCCAGACATCCATCTGTGATTGCTGGGGATTTAGATTCCTCTAAACTAATGCACGGCTCAGAAGGACTTGGAGGAACACTGACAGACTGCAACATGAGACCAGTCACATATACCAAGAGATGACAACACAAATTCAAAGTACAAGACTTTAGAGATAATCCCTTTTAAAATGTTCATTGTCTCGCATCTTGCTTTTTTTTCTGTGCTATAAGACCTTACATAACAATAAGTTACCAGAAGTAGACGTGATGTTATTCATTCTGCCCAAGTGGAAACTAAACAGGAGAGCTCTGGCTGATAAAAGCAAAAATAGTGCAACTCAAGACACCAGTGTGGCATCCAGTGGGTGAGGAAAAACCCCCACATAATTATATAATATTTTGTTGCCAGACCAGGATGTTCTCTTATTATTAAAAGCTAAATGAACTGGTTAATATATTTTCCATGCCTAAGTCAAATAAAGACATAGGAAAAAGTTTAGGAATATAATATACTAAAAACATTTTAAGTAACCTATGAGAAGTCTTAACCAATTAAACCAGACTGTTCCCATACCACCAAAACTCAAAAGCCAACAGAAAAATTACAGACATGAAGGCTGAATTTGATAAATCAATTGTATTTTCTATGAAAGCAACTGCAGAACTAAGAAAATCCATTATTTGTTTCCCTCTTTTCTCTCTTTTCTATGAAATTTAAAACACTAAAATATTTATCAATTTCCAAAAACTATATGTGGAAAGTTTTTTTGAGTTTTGAATATATTTAGCTCCTAGAAAGCACTGAGAATTGGCACTGATGAAGACCACATAATTCTGACATTTACCCAAACAAAAAGGGAGAGTAAGGCCATTAGTGCTTCTCTCTTTTGCACATGGATTTGAAGAGATATCCTGCAGGAAAATAGTACTATCTTCTATGGGAATATAAGATTTTTCTGCTATCAGTGCAAAAGCTGCCAATAAAAAAAACCAAACCCAAACACAGAAGTTACCATAACTCTTGGTATTGTGAAATAAATTAATTTCCTCAATTAAAGAGTCAAACCACCATACCATTCCACATGGCTTAACATACAGCTCTGATTCTGTACATATTTTTAAAATAATAATGTACAGCATGGTGGAATTAATGAGAGTTGAAAAATTTGTCACTGTACTACTTCTCAAAGTTCTCTATAGGAGTTATACATATTTAAACATAAAAGGTCCTGAAATAAATATTTTACCAAACCTGTTGGGAAGTTGATTTACTTTTCTCAGTTTTTATGCTTAGCAAAACAAGTAAGAATCTGTCACACTATTATGAGTCTAGTTTTTAAGGTCACTTTTATCTCATGGTAGTTTAAACAATGTGAAAAACATTACTGTCAGTATTTCAGAGGCAATTTCAAAAATGCACAATATTGTTATATCTCTGTCCTACTGAAACCAATACAAACCAACAAGTGAAGGAGAAAGAAGGTCTCACTGGGATAGTTTTGAGTTGCTGCGGGCAAAAAGTAGGTCTGATGGGAAGAATTCAGAGAAGGAGAAGAATTCAACACAAAGCAGTGCCACGTGGCAGGGGAAAAAAGGGCTGACTGCAATGCTAGTGCGATGGTGTCCGCCCTGCGGCTACCCTGATAGACATCCTGTCCAAGACAATTAAAAGGATGTGAGAAGCACCCAGTACACTGTCACTGTCAAAATTTAGCTTCACTCCACAAAGAAATTCTTTCCTAAGCAGATAGATATTGCAATAGATGTGTTTTGAGGAAAATTTTGTAACATATTCTGGAATGGACAAGGCCACATATATCCTGAACACTAAGGGTTGGGCAATACACCTCAGAAAAGAAAAAATGGTGTTTATGAAAATCAATACAGAACTTCATCAATCCTTCTTATGCATTCTCTCCAACTAATAATGCAAAAGAGAAAATATGCACATATGTACCTCTTTTCATTAAAAAACCCTATCAAGTATCAGGGAAAAAAAAGTTGAAGAGATATAGTGAGTTAATAGGACATTTAAAAATTAAAATACAGGAAGACAGGATTAAGTTCTAGAAAGTAAATTGCAGTATCATATCAAAAGCTCAGGAAAGTCACAGGCAATACCATCCTTGAAAGGCTACGGTGGTCTACTGCTCCACAGTAATTCTATATTTAATGGACATGCTGATGGTTGTTTGCCTTCTTATTCATTGTGGTTCTAATTCCATAGAAATATTTTTCTCCTTCCTGAAAATATGTTTAAAGATATTAGGCGCCCAGTTCTGAAACAGGTCCTGTCCCCAAGTTGTTAAGTTACGGAACAGAAGATTCAGATTTTCTAAAATCATAGACCTTTCTGCACAGTTTTAGACTAGCTTATTTTTGCCTCAGAAATTACACTTTTTAATAGGTTGAGTTGGGTTTTTTTTTGGTGGCACATGGTTAAGAGCAGGATTAGTCCATATATTAATATATTATGCTATACATATACAGCATTACATATTTAATAGTGAGTTTGGTGAGTTTATTGACTGAAATATAAAAAAAGAATATTATTTTACTTACCAGCTATTTTTGCTTATTTGTCACTAAAAGTATTGAACATAGGGTTCACTGAAGTAAAAATGAAATATATTTCAGTTCTCTTCCTAAGTCAGTGACATCCTCTGCAGGCTTTGCAGGCTAAATGTAATATTGTTCTCGTTCACATTATTTACTGCTTATCCCAAGCTTTCATTTATTTAGTTTCCAAATTGTACAGTAAGGTTGAGAGGTCTGCATAAAATAAGACAGAATTATATTTTCTTGGTAAGTGAAATTCAAGAGTTAGGTAGTAGATTAAGGAACACCCTACTTTCAGAAAAGAACAGGTATCTCAGAATGACATACACATCTTTGAACATAACTGATTCTTATGGTTACAAAGAAAAGTTAACCAATATAAGAGTGCTAAAAAGAGAAATTGAAATAACTAAAAGAATCATACTAAACATGGTAGTGCTTGTCTTCTACCCAACACTGGGATGCAAAACTGAAATAATGTGTTCATTTCTGGGCTCCTCAGTATGGGAGAGATATGGGTATGCTGGGGAGAGTCCAACAAAGGCCTCAAAGATTATCATGTCATTGGAGTATCTGACATACAGGGAGAGCCTGAGAGAGCTGGGACTGTTCATCTTGGAGAAGGGGAGATTTGGAGGGATCTCGCCTATGTGTATAAATACCTGAAGAGGGAGTGAAGAAGACCTAGATTCTTCTCAGTGGTGCCTGGGAAAAGGTAAAGAGGCAATGGGCACAATATAGATAACTATATTAAAATAAAAGAAAAAATTGCCAAATCAGACATTGGAACAGGTTGCTTGCATCTTTGGGGATATTCAACACCCATATGTACCCAACTTCATAAAGTAATAGACGTCCTAGACTGGGTATATTGCTAACAGGAAAAGAACATGCAGAGGATGGGTCTCTTATTATATAAAGAAACCCCCTTAACTCTACCTAAAATGTGCATAATTTTTATGTGAGAAGTATTCATATATTTACTGTATTTCATATGCCAGCCTAGTTTTCACAGGTCTTACAAAAATAAGAATACAATTTTATGTTTAACCTTTACTCTTCTAAGTTATCCTGGAAATTGTTGTCTGGTTTCTGTTCAACATTCAAGATATTTCACAAGTAAATACATTAACTTTTGAGCAGCATGAGGAACACAAAGGTTTAAATGAGACTCTGCTGTGCAAAAAAGAAATTTTTCAAAACTTTTTGAACACTGTGGAAAGCAACATTTTCTATCCCAGAGCTAAACAAGCAGTAACTTAAATTCTACATTACTACACGACCAAGAAAAAAAAAACAGAGGTCAGGGGAATTTACCACTAAGTATACATATGGATTTCAGTAAGTGTGTGGCCATACTTAACATGTTTGCCTTAGTAAATACAGATAAAGTACAACATTTTTTTAGGCTAATAATTTTTTTCAAGATTTTGTCTAAGTACTTACTCTAGCCACTTGGACTGGTAATGACATTGGGAGTGTGGGCACATGGCCACACCAAAAGCTGTGCTATGCAAATATTTACAATGAGGGAAAATGGAAGGCATTAAAGACTCCTGAGTGTTAGGTACAATGAGAGTACCCATTTAGCCAGATTTCCACAGATGACTAATGAGGAAGATATAGAGTGCAATTTTCCCACAACGATATGAATCTGTTTGTATGTCACAGAATGTAATAAAAGTTAGTTGTTAACCCATTCAAAATAAAATAGGCTGAAGCTACAGTACAAAGGAGTAACACGTGCCCCACCATTAGTTATGGCATGCCTATGTGAGATTAAAATGAACACAAGTTATGGGTTATGACTGCTGAAAGAACCTTAACAAAAACACTTCACATGGCAATAAGCAGTGGTTTGTATAACCTTTAAATCTTTCAGCTGGAAATGGGATACAAGTCTGAGAGACATATGATGTTTGTAAATACACTCCAATATTTACCAAATGCATGGTTAATATCCAGATAATCTGTTTAACAGCTGTACATATTAAAATAGCTTTTTAAAAAATTGATCAGTTTCAGGAAAACAATGTGAACTGTGACTGCCAAATACACTGCTGGTGATGAAACCTTGTAGAAAATAATTAAAATTATCAATAGACAATCACTAAGACACTGTTTCTTCTTCTTGTTTGGGAATTCTCAATATTATACAGGGGGTTTTTTTTAAAGCAACCAAAGCTTCTTGCTAAGGAAGAAAGGACAAAGATCATCCTCCAAGTGCTGAAGAACAAAAAGTTTGAAAAGATATACAAAGGACACTTAGTTTAAAGGCGTAAAATTTGCAGGTCTGAGACAGGAATGTGCTCACGGTAGGCACATGCACTCAAACACTGACTAAATAAAGAAGAGAGACTGTCTTTGAAATCTGTGAAGATTAACTTGTCATGAAGTAGACAATAAACACTATTTTATCAGAGACAGATCTCAGAAGGAAATAAACTTTTATAAAAGTATAGATCCAAATACCACAGTGCAAATATAAAGCTAAGCCAATTACTGTGTGTAAAGAGTTATTGGCAGTTAACTGTCAAGAAGAAAGCATTTTACAGATGTATTATGTAATATTGGGAATATCTGCGTAATGAAATCAAAGGTAGAGGTAATATATTTGTAGATCGCTCTAGAGCGGCAAGGGTTACTAGCATCTTTTAAGGTGATTTTACAGTTTAAAAACATCTTGACAAACTGGAGACAAAGTCCGAAAAATATGTTCATTTTCAGTAAAAACAAATGCAAGGTGTTATAGACAGGCAGGAAAAAAAAAAAGAAAAGGAAAAAATCTGCTATATTACCTGGGAAACAATGGGTAGACAAAATATTCATCAGGAAAAATTAGAGCTTTTTTGTCAATAATAATTAATCTTAAAAAAGCAATGTCTTCCATTTGCAAAAAAAGGACAATGCTGTGCCTTATAAATAGTAGGAAAATATCTAGATTATGTGAAATAATCTTTTTTTTTCTGTTCTGCCACATAAAGTTTTACGTCGATTAAACTGTATTTCCAGAAGAAATTAATTGCTTATATAAAGTTCAGAAAACATGAATGAAAAATAGTAGACATGTAGAAAATATAGTCTATGAGGAAATATATAATAAATAGAAACTGGTACATTTAAAGAAGAGGATATCAAAGGGCCACACGACAAACATTTTCAAAATCATTAACAATTTCTATGGAGGGAAAAGAAATACTGCTCTCCAAGTACAAAGAATAAAAGGTCACACGCTTGTACTACAGGCAGGGTACATTTACAATGGTAAACACCATGATAAATTGGGAAAATTTAGGCTGTACCAGAAATTATAAGGGCAGCTGGCTCTTTCTTGAGACCTGAGCTGCTGGGATGATTTCACAAGGTACCACCAGCCCTATGACATGTCATGGAAAAAATAGAAAAAGAAAATAAGAAAATAATTGATTATTACTTTAATTTTCACGTGTCAACTTCATTACAAGATTCTATTACTTATGACGACATCAAGCTTTTCTTAATCATGGTTTATCTAAGAACAGTTTTCATTAAGATGTCTGCACTGAAGTGCTAGTTAAGTCATGTTACTTTCCACAATCCCATGGAAACCATAAACCAATTGAAAATTTCAGTTGAAAATGGCCTATGTAAGGATACAAACTCAGAGTTCAGCCTATAATTAGTTTAGTGAAAATCCAGGAACTCATCAATGAAACATGGGTCAGCATCTGCTGAGATTTTGGCAAAAAAGGGAAGAGGGAAAACTGTATGCCTGCCTAATTAAGAAACAAATGTCAGTCACCAATACTTGCAATACAGTGATAATAAAAGCCCATATTATGGTGAGCTCATAGAAACTGATATTCACATTTGTTTTGGTAAACTAGGTTTTTAAACATGCAGTGATATCATAAAAATACTTCTATAATCTTCGGAGAACATTATTTCAGTTTGATTCAAAACATAATCCTTTTTCCATTGTTCTAGATTGGACAAGGTCCTTGTTTCTCCAGAGACAGTTGATGAGGATGTCATATAAAAGAGAAGAATTCTGAAGAAAATATTTTAAAATTAAAATATAATTACAAAAGTATATAGAACAAATGCCTCATAGCCTCTGATACGTAAGCACACCTATCTCTTTATTTCTGAGGTATACTACAACTAAAATGTATTATGAAAATTGAAATCTTCCCCAACGACCATCAGTCTCAAGAACCCTTTTTCCCCAGAGTCTTCCAAGAATGTCAAAATTGGTAGGTAAAAAGTAGCATGAAGTCTTACCTCCATGGGCTGAGTGTTCCTGTGTTAATAAAGATGCTAACCTGTACTGTTCAGATGTAGTACAACAACTGTTGTACATTTGTTGACCACAAACGATCTCCAGGACACCACCTCAGCACCTTGTCACTTTCCCATCCCCAATCTATCCAGATTTCCCAAGCTGACTGTACTCACTCTTACTTTTCTCCAGAAAACTCCTAGGTCTTACTTGCTGTTAAGAAAACTTCCTTATCTGACCATCCAGGAACCACTCTGGCAGTTACACTTGCACTGCCTGAGCTGGAACCAAGGACCTTCACAGCTACAACCCCCACATGCACATAGCCAGACCAGGCTTCCTCACTGGCTCAACCCCAAGTTTTCCAAAGCAGAGGCTGAGACATGTCAATCCTTAAAATAATTTAATCTTGGCACAATAACAGAATAACAGCTCGAGCTGGTGCCTTCAAGAAGGGAACTTGAACAAAGGAATCCCTGGGGTTTTATATCTTTGCGGTTGTACTAGTTTGAAAACAAACCAGTGGGAGACCACAAGTCAGAATTATAATTTAATAGGAAAATTAAAATAAATGCAATAGTACAAGAACACTGACAGAGTCAGGATACAACCTGACACCCTGTTAGTCAGGGTGGTGGTAGCAGTCCAGATGAAGTGGTCCTGTTGAAGCAGTGATCCTGTAGAAGGGTCTGGTTTTCACCTGAAGGTCCAGTGATAGCTCTTGTCCTCTGGTGTGGGCAGTGGAGGCACGGACCCATACGGGCAGGGAATCTGAATCATTTATTCAAAACAAGATGGTTTTATACACTTTTTCAAGGCATGGCAATTCTCACTACGTGACCTATCCCGTGTTGCCACGTCAGCAACACACTTCCTAAATGTCCTTCTATGGGGTGGTCACTCCCTGTTCACCCATCTGTCGGCTCCCAACAGGCTCCTCTCTGTAGGGCTCTGCCGTGTGACACCTCCTCCCCACAGGGTCTGGCAGAGACAAGCCTCTCTGTGCCACCATGTGCTCCTTTGTGCCACCATGTGCCTTTGCAGGCACATCTCACAGCCTGTAACTCAATTCTATCTTATCTCTCCCCACAATTCCCTCTTTTTTGTTTTATACAAACAGGAATCATGAAACAAAAAACTTCTAACATTAGAGCATGTTTGGCCCACTGCCCAAACCAAATAAGCTCCGTTCCTGTGAACAGGATAGATGAAAACACCCATTAACTGGTAACTGCACACGTTTCTTTCCCATGTATGGAGACAGTGATTAAACAGATAGAACTTTGAGAAACAATGTAAAATTGTATAAAACCTTTATGATCACCCAGAGTCTGCAATGGGTGGGGAGTCCCATTTCACAGTGAAGACTTGGAGAGTCTTTCCTGGGCAAGACTTCCAAGTTTACCTTGAAAGAGAGTCCAGGTTTTATAAGATAAAATAAGCAAGTCAAAGTGACTTGATTACACTTTTAGGGCAGAAACACCTGAGTCGGATGGTATAATCCCCAGTCAGCCAGGGCTAGGGCTTGGACAGAGCCTCAAGCCTTGACTAAGAGGGTTTCCCTAAAATACCTACAAAATTGTCTAAAAACTTTATTAATATCAGTTAGGAGCATGACTTCAGAAGAGTTTATCTTCCCCACAAGCTGATTATGAAGCTAGTGTACCCAAGTCTGGTTGGACCACTCTTGCAGGTACCCATCCTGGACTGGAATCTGTGGAAACACAAGCATATCCTTGTCCCCAGGTTATCAATGGAAAGTGACCTTCCCATTTTCCACTTTCAAGATTCCTAACAAGTACCTTAGGTTTTTCTAAGTGAGCCTGTGATTCATCAAAATGTTGTTGGATGGGGGTTTGGTCATTCTGAATGTGATTCAAAAAACTGACAACATACAGGGCTTTCTGCAATCTTTCATGGGGGGTATATCCCATTCCCGCACTCCGTTTTTTTTGTTTTTACAACGTGGACTTGAGAGTGCTATGGGACCATTTGACAATTGCTTGACCCATAGGGGAATGTGGAATACCTGTGACATGGTGCACCCCCCCACAAATGAAAAAAGTCGGCCATCTGTTTGGATGCATAGACTGGCCCATTATCAGTCTTTATGGATACAAGTACTCCAAGGGCTGCAAAAGCGGACAAAAAATTATGCAGGACATCTTTTGCATGTTCACCTGCATGTGCAGAGGCAAAAATACATGTCAAAAAGGTATCAACTGTAACATGAACATATTTCAACTTACGAAACTCAAGGATACGTGTAACATCAGTCTGCCAGATTTCTAGAGCTTGAAGTCCCCAGGGATTAACTCCGAGGGCAGGGAAGGGTGCTACCTGTTGACAGCACAGGCTTGCATAATTTGCCATGCTTGCTCGAGTGTTAGCTGAATTGTTTTCAAAGAGCTGCTGCACTCTGGTGAAAAAACCCATGTGACAGACATGCCTGAGAAAAAGCATCTGGCACAACAATGGCCCCATCTAACTGGTCTGCACAGGCATTACCTTCAGAGATGGGGCCAGGGAGACTGGTATGGGAACGTACATGGAGGATATAATACGTTTCCATATGCAACTGCACTGCAAAATGCAAACATAGTAGTAAAGAAAAGAGCAATGAGTTAGTTACTTCTTCGATATAAGCTTCTTCTATTCTTGTCACTATACCTGCAATATAAGCAGAGTCAGTAACAATGTTAAGGTCATCTTGAAATTTTTCAAAAGCCCTAACCACAGCTGCTAATTCTACCGGTTGTCAAGAACCATGAACTACTTCTGTATCTTGTAGCCACTGTCCATTATTTTGCCACACTATTAGAGACTGCCCAGTCTTTCCAGAGCCATCTGTAAACACCCTGCAAGCACTGGCAATTGGAACTGGGGAACAGTAAGATTTTTCAATAAAATTCAACTGTGATAAGTTGTTCAACAAAGTGTAAGAAGACCTGCAAATGTTTAATTGACCAGAAAACCGTCGTAGGGCAACCTGAAAAGCCAGTGAGTGTTGCTGCAGACAATCTAAATAATCTCGGATCATGGGTATGTAGATAACAGGGGCATCAGCACCATCAAGTTGCAGCAGATGCTGTCAACCTCTCTGTATTGACAGTGAAATCAGTTCAATGTGGGAAAAAATGATTTTTCCAAATTGATGCAGCAAAAAAATCCACTCTAAAATAACAAGAGGGTTGTCTTGAGCATCATCGCATTGGGCCAACAAAGCATAAAGATTGACAGGGATGCCACCAACTTTTCTGTGAGCCTGTTGAGCACTTAGCTTCTGTGTGATCTGTTCTAAGGCTTCTGTTGCTCTGGGTGTCAGGGTACAAGGGGAAGTAAGTTAATGGTCCTCTTTCAGTAAATGGAAAAGGAGGTGGAGTTGTTCAGTTGTAATACCCAATAAAGGGCATACCAAATTAATTGTTCCCAAGAGTTTTTGCAAATCATTGATGGTGGACACTCAAGATATCAATTGCAGCTGCAAAGGCTGAACAGTTTGATTTAAATTTTTCCACCTAAATATTTCCAAGGGGCTTCTTCTTGTACCTTTCATTAGCTACTTTCAAACCCTTTCATTCTATTGCTTCAATAACCAATTGTTTTACCCTTGCTGCTTCAGCTGAATTGCTAGCAGCAATCAAAATATAAACAAGTTCAATGATTTGTGTCCGTTCATGAATTTGACTTGGGGTTACAGGAATCCAAACCAGCTCCCCTGTAAAATCCCCATCTCTGAGTCTAGGCAGAACAAAAAAACCCTGCTTTGTGGTTGACGCTCGACCAATCACAAGTGCACTGCACCCCCAGCCCAGTGGTCCCCAGACATCTGAAGGCAAACAGTGCACATTGCTGTTCTGAAGAGTTACTGTGACAGTGGAGGTCAAGTCCATGCCAGTGCTGCCTGCTGTCCAAGCTCGCAAGGCATTTGAGGGGATGAGTGCAGCAGGGCTTGACTTGCTATCCACACACAGTTTGCATAATGCTGTCTTTTCCAGCAACGCAGGCATACACCTCGTTCCCCGGAACCTCTTTTTTTCCAGGGGCATTCACGTTTCATGTGACCAGGCTTTCCGCACAAAAAACAAATACTTCATCCAGAATGGACGCTCATTGTAGCGAGAGCCTCCAAAAGCAAAGTCATGTTATGACCAGCGGTGCCGATTCCCTGACAAGCCTTAAGCATTTTTACAACTGTAGGGGCTCCCAGGGGCCGAAAAATCCTTTGACAGTCGGGGTTAGAGTTCTCCACTACTAACTGCTTCTGTAATATTTCTTGCACAGTGATGTTGTCTTTTATTTACCTAGGGCAACTTTTAACTTATCTAGGAACTTAATAAAAGGTTCATCAGCTGCCTGTCTTATGTTAACAAATGAGGTTGTAGCAAGACCACCATCTGGAACTTTACGAAAAGCCCATAGAGCAAGCTCCTTTGACTGCCAAAGAGCCTCCACAGGCAGCCAAGCCTGCATTGCGGTCGGTGCCTATTGGCCTTCCTCCATAAGAGCTAGATGCACTGATATGTTGCAAAACGTGCCCCAGGGGTAACCATGAATTGTCCATAGCTTGAAGAGTGCACAGCTCTCTCCACTCTGACATCCTAACAGTGAATTGTATACTCGTCTACATAATTCGTGCTATTTACTTGAAGTCTTGTGGTGTCAAGTTGTACGACTTCACCAGAGTTTCCAAAAGGTTAGTAACGAATGGGGAGCTGATGCCATTGTCCATGGCTGAGCGACACAGCTCTTTTATGACACTGTAAGGCAAGCTTTCCCATCTGGGTAGTTGGTTGGGCTGATAGATAACCGGGAAAGTGTGCAATAAATCACCATCTCCTTCTGCGGCAGCCTGTTTTCTCACCACTGCCCACCGATCGGTGGGGGGAACATCGGGCTCCCTTCCTGGTGCAAATGGATTGGGGGACCAGAGGCCACCCTCGGTTCTCTTCCCACAGCCCTGGAAAACTTATGGTCAAAATCTTGTATCTCATGCAGCAGCAGCATGGAAGGAGCAGGCATGGTGGGAGTGGGCGGAGCAGGAGTAGGCACCAAAGAAGTGGGCTCCAAAAGACCTGGCACGGTGGGAGTGGGCACCAAAACGGGTGCCTCAAGAGCCTGCGCGGCTGTTGCGGTGCCATCCTTCTTCTTCCAGCCTCCGGGTGCTGCATGCATCATGCATGCCTCGCACACCATCTGACACAAACACAAAAGCTCCGGCAGCACTCTGCTGCCTCGCCTAACTCGGTCTCACAAAGCGTCCCCTAAAGTATCCCATGTCCGAGGATCAAAAATATTGGTACTATGCAAAGCTGGATCACAGTCTTTGAAATCTGTAGATTCAACTTTCCTTCCGTATTTTGTCATGATCTGTTTCAATGTCTCATGACATTCTTTTGTTCCTGGGATACACTACTCCCCATAGTTCTCAGCTGCTTACCCTCCATTCTGCAGAAAGGTCGATTGGCACCCCAAGCTTCATTTCAGCTCCTGGGCTTCGTTTCAATATCGTTACTGGTACAACCACTAGTTGCCTATCAAGTCCCTGCTGCAAGGCGCCATTTGTGGGCAGCAGAGACAGGAATCTAAATCATTTATTCAAAGAAACAAGATGGTTTTATACACTTTTTCAAGGCATGGCAATTCTCACTACGTGACCTATCCCGTGTTGCCACATCAGCAACACACTTCCTAAATGTCCTTCTATGGGGTGGTCACTCCCTGTTCACCCATCTGTCAGCTCCTGGAAGGCTCCTCTCTATAGGGCTCTGCTGTGTGACACCTCCTCCCCACAGGGTCTGGCAGAGACAAGCCTCTCTGTGCTGCCATGTGCTCCTTTGTGCCATCATGTGTTCCTTTGTGCTGCCATGTGCTCCTTTGTGCTGCCATGTGCTTCTGCAGGTGCATCCCACAGCCTGTAACCCAATTCTATCTTATCTCTCCCCACACTCTGGGAATCCAGTAGGTAAGGGCTTCTTGTGCTGTTCCAAGCCCCAGATTATATCAAGGTGGGAATTCTTGGTTCCTCCCTCCTGGGCAGAGCATCTCACAATGGTATGGTGTAATTCTATGAGTCATGCCGTGGATGCTTGATAGCCCATTAAACAGAGATAGCCACTGGAGGGAGTTATCAGGTCTGAGTCATGGTAGGAGAAAACAAACACTGCCCCACCTGCTTTAACAGCTTGTAAAGATGATAATAGAATACATACTGTTGGTTACATCTTATACAGTAACCTAGAACAGCAGCCTAAGCATGAAAGAGTCTTTGGGTCATCAGCTCCTGCCATATCTGTAAATGTGCCACTCGGCTTTTGCCACAGGTCCCTCAGCCTTTTGTTGTGCAAAAATATGAGGCCACTTGCCTTGGGCTCCCACCATTTCCCTTGCCTAGAGCTCAATCTGCAGCTGCACACTGAGCTACCTGAACTAAATATATTCCTCAGCATTGTGAATAACCTTTTTTAACACTGTCCTACAGCATAGGAGGATATAGCTGTCCTATAGCAGTGGCTGGATATGAAGTTGACTTTGATTATATTATTTTTGGGGTCTGAGTGCTGGAGAGCTGGCCAGAGTAATGACATATACACAGATACGATTCGAGCATTGTTCTCCGTTTATTGTTTAACTATGCAAGCTTATATCTACTTTTACAAAGATTCATGCCCAGTCCCTCTAGACAGCCTCTAATCCGTGGGGGAGCTGACCAGTGTGTAACTTTGCCAAGGACTTTCAGGGCTGCCTGCAGCCAGGTGCTTTCCAGGCTTGCTTGCAGCCAGGAGCCAGTTCAGGGGCTTTTCCTCAGCAACCCTGGGTTGTCCAATCTTTCCAGGGGTATCATATGCCCCTGTTCCACAAGGAATCCCTCTACATATTATATCCTGAAATAAAGGCAAATGCTTTGGGTTACAAACAATCCTTTTAGGTTTTTAGATTTTTAGGCAGGTTTATAATGCCTAACGAAATGTCATCCAAATCTACGCCCTTTAAAATGTAATAAAATGTCACAGTCTCCGGCTTGGTGGTGCTGGATGGTGAGGCGCCACAACCTTCCTAAAAGTGTCTCCAAGGCAAAGCCGCTCTGGCAGGACCACCACACACTCACACACGCATGCATGCACACACACATGGATAGCTCCTTAAAATGGGTTGATGGCAAAGAGGCAGGAAGGGTCTTTGCATAGAATTTCACAGCAGAGGTTTATTGCAGCCACACGTGTGAAAGGATCCAGGGACAACGACAAAGAGAACGGCAGGGTCCAGATTTACGCACGGGAGCAGAGGGAGCATCAGAGACCGATGTTCTGAGGGCACGGGGGTGGTACACAGGCGGGACTAGGGTATGGAAACCAATGGGAAACTTTGAGGGAGTGGCAATGGGGCAGGGCCAATGGGGGAACAGGGAGTGGAGAACCTTCTAGATCAGGGAGATGTAGAGTAACAAGGGGCGGGGAGGCCAATGGGCCAACCAGGGAAGTAGAACTGGTGTATATTAACATAGCAAAGCAAAACATCCTGGGGGAAGCCTTTTGTATCCCCCTAACCTGGGGAGGATCTCTGATCTTAGGGACTGCTCCATCGATGGACTCTGTGTCTTGTACCACAGGCTCATTGGTCTCCACAATGAAAGTATTAAATTTTACCTTTACATGTCAGAGGACTTCATCAGACTGTATTAAGGCAGAAGATGGATTAATAATGTTTCTGCCCCCATTATGTACTGAAGTTAATAGAATTCCAGTTGCTATTCAGTCAAAATGATAATTGTTGAGGAAAAGTGTTTATTTTGATAGACTGTCAATAGCAAGAAATAAGTTCCAGGTCAGATAGATCAGATATTAAGTGAATAATGCATATGGACATATAGATTTTTAATTGCTGTATTGTTCTAACATAATTTTTTTTACCAAAATAAATTTTTGCTTCAATAACTAGAAATATAGCATGGATATTTGCACATTATTTGATAATACACTGATAGTGCACCACTCAAAAGTGGCAAAGTACAGTAAAAGATGTACTCTCAATTTTAAAACATTGTTAAAAAAATAAAAAACAAACCATGACTACACTACTGCGTTTGTACCACAGGAGCATTTGCTAAACAGTACTATCATTCTCAGTAGATTTTTATGTTCAAAACAAAGAAAAAAGAAAACTATGGAGAAAAAAAAAGTGGCAAATTGGAAATAGAACCAGAAGCTCTGTTTTACAGGCTGTTGATGATCACTTTTCTATTTTATGTGTCAGGTTTAAATTTCCCTGTGGTAGCAATTTAAATCTTTTCTTCTTTCCTGAGGCTGCTTAAAAATTTAATTTAGCTCAGGCATGGTGTCTACATTTTATAATAGGAATATAGAAAACTCTTGTAATTTGGGGGATGACCCTTTTAACAGATTAGAGAAATTTAAACATAATTAATCAGCTTTATTCATAGAGTTACATGGGCTTTCCACAATTTACTCATGTAAATTTCTTTGCTTGACTTACAGTAGACTACATTATAGAAGGGTATTTGAAGGCAGATATTCACAAGTCACACATTCATGTAGTGCATATACAGTGAAGGAGTCATTTGCATGCACATCCACACACACGCAGATACACATCCGTAAATCCAATAAATCTACATCTCTTCAGAAGTTTCACCAGTTATTCTCAACTCACATTAACTCCTTCACACTCAAATCCCTGTATTATTTTTTCTCTATTTTCAGTTAAGGTCAGAAATTTCCATATGGGATAATCCTTCCATCCTTCTCGCCAAGGTTAGAATACGAGTCCTCAATATGAAATTGTTCTAAGTCAGATATTAGGATAACAGTTGCTTGTTAGTATTGCTGAGTGTTAAAAATAAAGTACCAAAGTTTAAAATAGTAAAATCACCACAAAATCCTTAATTACATGATTTGTTCTTTTCTTTGTAAGTTGTAGCTGAAAAAAAGTTCTAAATGGCTTTAAATGGTTTTGTAAATGATAGAGCTCAACACAGCGGACTTAAAGACTGCATTTCTCAGAACTTGTGTCTTATCAGCAAAAGAATTTTTGAAAAGATAAGAGGTGCCTCTTGATCTACTTCTGGCATATCTGCAAATCTCTGGATGATTTTTGAATGTTATTGGGAATCTGGGAAGGTCCCAGTGACTGGAAGCTGGCGAACATTGTCCCAGTATTCAAGAAGGGCAAAAAGGAAGACCCTGAAAACTGCAGGCCTGTCAGTCTCACTTCAGTGACTGTTAAGATTATGGTGAAGATTATTCAGGGAGGTATTGAAAAATGCTTGGATGACAATGCAGTCATCAGCCACAGCCAGCATGGCTTCATAAGAGGAAAGTCCTGCTTATCAAACCTGATTTCCTTTTATGACAAGGTAACCCATCTAGCTGATTAAGGGAAGCCAGCTGGTGTAATGTTTTTGGATTTCAGTAAAGCATTTGATTATGTCTCTCACAGGTTCCTTATGGACAAAATGTGCAGCACACAGCTGGATAAACACACTATGGGGTGCATGAGCAATTGGCTCATGGGTGAGGCACAAAGGGTTACAGTGAATGGGGTGACATCAGACTGGTGACCTGTCATGGCTCTGTCCTCAGCCCTGTGCTTTTCAACATCATCATAAATGACTTGGGTACAGAACTGAATACTAAGCAAATCAGCAAAACCAGGAGGAGCTGTTGACTCCCTCAAAGGCAGGAAGGCCCTGCAGAGGGCTCTGATCAACAAATCAGAGAACTTGGCAATCACCAGCCGTATGAAGTTCAACAAGGGAAAGTGCCAGATTCTGCACCTGGGATGGGGCAACTCTGGATGTATGGGCAGACAGGGAATGAGATACTGGAAAGCAGTGCCATGGAAAGGAACCTGGGGGTCGTGGTCAGTAGCAAGTTGAACATGAGTCAGCAGTGCCCTGGCAGCCAGGAGGGCCAAGCGTGTCCTGGGGGGCATCAGGGACAGCATCGCCAGCTGGGAGACAGGGGATTGTCCCACTGTGCTCTGAGCTTGGGCGGTCTCACCTCAAGTGCTGGGGGCAGTTTTGGTCACTGCAATATAAAAAAAGCTATTAGGGAGTGTCCAAAGAAGGGCCATGGGGATGGTGAAGGCCTTGAGAGGAAGCTGTATGAGGAGTGGCTGAGGTCACTTGGTTTGTTCAGCCTGGAGAACAGAAGACTGAGGGGAGACCTCATTGCAGTCTGGAACTTCCTTGAGAGAGGAAGAGGAGGGGCAGGCACTGATCTCTTCTCTCTGGTGACCAGGACCTGAGGGAATGGCCTAAAGTTTTTTCAGGGGAGGTTTAGGTTGTGTATCAGGAAAAGGTTTTTCACCCAGAGGGTGGTTTGACATTGGAACAGGCTCCCCAGGGTAATGGTCTCAGCACCAAGCCTGACAGAGTTCAGTAAGTGTTTGGACAACACTCTCAGGCACATGTTGTGAGTCTTGGGGCTGACCTGTGCAGAACCAGGAGCTGGACTCCATGATCCATTTGTATCCCTTCCAATTCAGAATATTCTGTGATTCTGGGATGTAATATACACAGATGGATTATGGCTAACCCCTTCATTTTGGGATTATGAGATTCTAAAATATTTAGGTGAAATTATCTCATCTTGGAAAGAAAATATTTGGAGAATATACTTCTTGGAATTTCTATGATATGTGTTGTTTATTTGCAGTGTTACACAATGACTTCAAGAATTTGAAACAAGAGAAAACCTGTCCATGATATTTATAAGCAGAGTTTGTCTCAATGTTCACTTACACTTTTCTTCTTAGTATTTGAGTTGGACCCATTTTTGCAAAGCCAAGCAGCTACTGGTTGTCTTTTAGTTAAAGATTTAAGAGTTCATAGGTTTCAGAGTCTTGTAATATTTTTGATTGGAATTTTCATCATATTAAAAGTCAAGGCTGGTGTCTGAACACTCCAGGTCATGACCAAGAAGAGATTCATAGTGATAGTGAATGCTATCATAATGCCTGAATTTTGATACATGCTGTGAAGATACATGCATAAGGACCAAAAAAATAAGCTCTTAGAAACCTTAAAAAAATCAAAGCCAGATTGCAATTTACAAATACTCATTATTGATAAAGTGATTAAGTACAATCATTTTAGTAAAAAATGTAAACTAGATAAATGCCTTAATATTTTAGAGATTGAAGAATGGTTCTTATTTACACTCGGGTTAATTCCTGATGCTTTAGCAATGAGAAATGATCTTTCAAGGTGAAAACAGATACATCTATATATGCCTCTTGTGACTAATAACTAGTAAGGTGTTGAATTGTATTATTGTATAATTGTATACAAGGATAAATCCTGAAGTGTTTTTGAGTCCAGGTTTACACTGCCTGAGGCTAAAAAATGTCTTTTCAGTGATGGAATGGGATGTTTCATCAGGATATCTTTGAGACCCTAATTAAAGAATGAAAACCTAATTGCTAAAAGGTGAAAACACACTGCCAGGAGTTCTTGGAACTGCAGAACAAATCAAGATACTGAAAACATTTCAAGTGGACAAGTTTCTTCTTGTTACAGAAAGTAATATATTCTACATCATAACCTCAATTCAGCCACACTGACAACTTGATGGTATAGTGCACAGATATCCACAAGATGTGCAAGTCTAACAGCATTTAATTCAGCCATGCCAGGGAAGTTCCTGCCTGTGAAAGAACAGACTTTGTGAAGCACATTGCCAAATCAGGCTCTGTATTGTTCACACTTTGCAGTGTCTGAGAATCTTACAAGATCTTTTGCCAGCCACTCTCCATGAACATCAAGTTTCCTTGAAAGCTCTTTTGGCACCTAAGTCACATCTTCCTCTTCTTCAGTCTCAGTTTTGTCACCCCATTAGCTGTATTGGCCATTGATTTTTTCTGTTATAAACAGTAGATCAGTTTTGGGATTATTGTGGTGTAATCCAGCTCAAAAAGTGAACAGATTGAAGACAGAATCCCACACATATGTTGCATAGCACAGTCTTCTGACTCAGCACAGCAGGAGTTATCTGATAAAATATAGAAATGACAATTTTCTTACGTTGTCTAGATAGCCAAGACAGGATAAAATGAAGCCATAGTTCCATAATCCTCCAAATTTCCTGTGCAAAAAAATCCCTACCTACGTCCTGAAATGCAGCTCAAACTTGAGAGCTGCTATTTTACCCAAACTAGGGCAGATTCTAGCAATTTAGTGAAAGCAGCCTAAAAGCCTTTTGCCAGAAGTGGACTTTTCTCAAATTTTTTTCAAACAGACCAGGCATCTTCATATTTTTTAATTTCTCTAAGTAGTTTAAAAAGTACTTTAGAAAGTAAATTTTATTGCAAAAAGTTACAAATACACTGACATAGCAGTCATTGAAAAAACCAACCTGACTAACAGGAAAGTCAACCTTTACAGAATCTAGACACATTTGCATTTCAATAGTAAATCCATTAGTTTCTCAGGATGTAATATAAAAAGTATTGGAGAACAAACTAACTTTAGATTTGGTATTATTCACAAAAATAAGATCAGATTAAGTTTAAAAAGTAAATAAAATCCTTCATAATTGTGGACTGGATTTAGAGCACTAATAATTTTCTACAATATAATAATTTTGTGACTTACTTTTTGATCAGGATGAAGAAATCTGTATTGACTAACTATAAAGTGAATTTCTAAACTCTGTGTTGAAATTCATTGTGTAATTCATTTGGAAAAAGTAAGGGAAAGCAAGAAAATAAAAAGAAATGCACAAAAGAAGATAAAATTATGATAGAATGTAGATTTAAAATCTATTCAGACTCCAGGGAATTCATGCTGTGTATATATCTGAGTGACCTTATCCAAGAAATCTGAAGATAAAACGAAGCACAGCTGATGACTGCCACCACCATGCTTTCAGTGGCACAAATTCCTGTAAGACCTTCAAGTGAGAAGGTTTCTATATAGCAGCAATCATGAAACATGCATAAGACCAAAGTTATTGACAATAGATAATTTCTTGGGCAAACTCTAACCTTTAACACTGGAATAATGATCAGTAAGTTAAATTTAAAGTAAATGTAAAAATCTTTTCCATCAAAGGGACATTTTTCTAACCCATTTTTACAAACATCCAGCTGAAACCTGGACATGATTTATGATTGAAAGGTAAATACTTGACTCACTTTGGATGAGGTTTCAGTGAAAAAGCAATTTTATCTTCATACCGGTAGTGAAACTACATAAATACAAACCTGATGTCAGCCAAAACTCTGCTCCTCTGTGCTCCACCATCACTACTTATACAGTCTCATATTTTTAAGATAAATTCTGAGCCAATTTGGACCTAGAAATATCTGAGCAATACTAGGGTCATGTACTTAACATTTCATATTACAACTTAATTGTTGTCAGATCATTGTTGATGATTGCAACATGATCATTATTAACTTTATTCTTGACAATATTAAAATGTGTAAGAAGAAACTGAACCTCACATTTCCCTCTCTACGCTGCATTGCTATGGCTTCACCTTGAACATTGTGTGCAGTTTTGGGCAACACAATATAAGAAAGATACAAAGCTATTAGAGAGTGTCCAAAGGAGGGCGAGATGGTGAAAGATCTTGAGGGGAATCTGTATGAGGAACCTTTGCTTTCACTGGTAATTCAGATCAGTTCCTCCTTGTAAGCCCTCTTACAAGGGCTCTTACAAGGAAACGGACAGGCAGCTAGCAAGTTATTTCACAGGAATAACTTGAAGAGCTAGAGAGAAATTGCACTTTATTATTATTTATTCAGGAGGAATTTGAGATTTAATTGGAGAAATGTATACTTTGTGCTGTGAATATGAAAGCATTCAAAGTTGCCTTTTACTGTTTTTGTTGATAGACAAAGACACATCTATGTTTGGCATTTAAATGAGCAATTATGTTATGTCCATTTTCCTAAAAGGTGAAAAAACACCACAAGTTACTGTCTGAGGAACTTTCTTTTAAAGCTTAGACCTATCCTAGTAGAATACTAATATACTATTAATATATAAAAATGTATATTTATATGTTCTATTCATATATTTTTAAATATATTTATTCATATATTCTATTAATAAAAGTACACCCGCTCTATGGAAGTATTTCTTAGCTCACAGTAACTTCATGATGTTGGAAATCAACAACCATATAAAAAAAAAAAAAAGCCAAAATAAAAACCAATGAAAAAAAAATAAAACAAAATTGAGGACCAGTGAAGGCATAAAGGAACCTTGGCCTATTGAAACTTCATGAATATTACAAAACACTTAACAATGATACTGAGACAGGATAGAATGTTCTAGAACTTTGTTGTATCATGAAAAGTAAGACAGATGACATCCTGTCTTATTTTTCAGATTTCTGTGAAACCCTATACAGACATGCCAATAATAAATCAGAGTACAGATGATGTCAGGTGCAGAAATATTCCATTAGGTGACACTGTCACTTCTATAGACAGCACAAAGCTATTTCCCAGCAGGAAAATTTTTCTCTAGACCATTTTTCAAAGACTCAAACTATGGGGCTTCCATCACTTCCCTCAAGAGACTATTCCACAATTCTAATACATCTCAGTATTAGATACATTTTCCTGGTAATAAGACTAAATTTTCCTTTGCTCAATTTCATCCCTGAAAAATGCATCCCTTGGTTGCAGTATGAAACACTTGCCAGTTCAAAGCTAACCATGTGTCTTTTTGCTTCCACATAGCAGCATAACCTAGAGTGCTCTGGTTTTATTCACTTTATTTTTAAAGATTTTATATGCTATGAAAGTCACCATTTTAGTACATAAAGCACAATTTTTCCCCATTCTTACATTTTACATGTGGGAATTCCACTTCTCCATTTTCCAGACTCTAGAAAACTGCACCTTTATGCATTGTTAATGGCATAGGTTCTGTCTGCCTGGATTTTCAAAAGCAGTTCGCCATATACAGAAGAGTTTAAAAAACTTTCATTCTCTGTGAGTGAGTAGTTTGACTTCTTTAAACACATAATTTCATGGCCTACTTTCTTATACCAAATGGACTCAGACATATCTAGTACATACAGGTGCATTCAAGGGGAGCTTCTTCATTTAAATTTTAAATATTTAAATACTACATTTACCCTGTGTAAATTCATGTCCTTGATAAAAAAAAAAATTAAAAACAAAGCGAAAAAGGAGAAAAAAAGAAAAAAAGATAGATATTTTTACTTAATTATGAGCAAAATGCTATATCCCAGTTTTTAAATTTTCAATTCACTACTGTGTCATTGCATGATTACCCGTGTAATGCCACACATACCACAATTCTGTTCCTGAGAATATCAGCAGTGTTGCACTACATCAAGCCAATGGCCTGCATGCAAACACAGGAACTAGAAAGATGTTTTCCTGTTTTGAGGGTGTTTCTGGACCACAGTGTATTCACAGCTGGTGTTTCATTGTGTATTTGCTACAGTCCATGCCGTAGCATATAAATGCATATAAATCATATCTGTCTCCAAACACCAACATAGATGCTCCTTGTCTTGTTATTTAATATTACTCAAGCTGTAGCATCTTTGAACCCTCAAATATTTAGAAACATGGGAAGATTGGTGAGAGGTAGATTTCATAAAAAATTACAGGACGTGACTTTGGCTCAGTAGAAAGTGAAATCCAGTGTTTGGTGCTGAGAAATTCAGCATGAAAGAGTGCAAAATGAAATGCCATATGGGTGGCAAACCCCAGAAGTTGTTAAAAAGATATATGTATCAGCAAGGCACATAGGTTCAGGTATTGGAGCAACATTTGCCTAAGAGAACAGTTTTCTGCTTTGGCTCAAGTTTTCTTCAAAATCAGGGTCAAGTGAACTTGTTTTACTAAAACAAGAACTGACCTGAACCTTCACCAAACATGAACTACTTTGTAAATATTTCAGAGGGGCATGAAAAATGTAAAATTCTGCAGAAATGCTTAAGCATGTATTGCTTGATTCTGCCATCATTGTTCACATCAAATAGTCTCTTACTCTTTGAGTAGTCCCACAAAACATATGTATTTACCCAGGGAATAAGATAGCTGCACAATATAATGGTACAGAACAGCATTATTTTTGCCTACTCCTTTCTTTAGCAGTTAGTGAGGAAGATGTCTCACATACCAGACCTGACAGTAATGCACAATAAAATGCCTAGAGAGAAGTAGATACCACTATGTTTAAGGCAATTTCTGAACTAGACCCTTTTCTAATCTCTAAGTACAGTATTTAGTTACAGTGTGAATACATTTTTTCTATGTTAAAATCTTCTTTTGACACTGCATGTGTCATACAGCCAACATGTCTGACCCAGATGTACAGAGTGAGCCCAGCAGATTATTTGTCAAACAAATTCTGGAACCTAATATTTGGGTATTTTAATTTAATTGGTATGCAAATCAAGAAACAAGACAGCATTTGTTCTTGATACAGTTGTCACTTCTAATTCTGGTAACATTATCATGCTTACAGATTTTTTTTCTTACACTCAACATCTGCCAATACTACCTAAACTGCAGGAAGTTGACAAACCTGTGCAAACTTCTTCTCAGTTCTCCCTCTCGCTTTTTGTTATCTGTTTCATGCACACTAATTTTGTGCATCTGAGGCCTCTGCTCGCCAGAATTATGCCTGCTTCCTAACACCTCTGCCTCCAGAGCTTTGGATTTGAAATTGAATAGACACAGAGCCAATTTATCATAGGATGACATGTGTCATGTTCATGGTATAACCAGAGGGACCTACTGTATGCACTGTATTTATCCTTTTGTTGTCAACATGGACAAAGACAATACCAGTAATAGACAGATATTAAATTTTTAAAGTACAATACATATACTTAACTGTTGTTCTGTTAGAGTTGGAATTTTTAAATGTAGTACAGCTCATTTTGTTTAACACCAGATTTCCTTTGTCAGATAATCATCTGTCATTCAGGCATGCAGCATATTAAAAAATGTGAGTACCAAATACCAATGTATTAGCAGCAAGTCTTCAAAAAAGAATTACATGAATACAAACCATTACAGGCATACACTTTCTGCAAGTAAGAAATCATAATCAGATTTAATGACAGCTAACATATATTTGTATATACTAATGTTGTTTTTAGCTACAGATACCTAATGATGCATAATGTGTTTGTAAAATAGATGTATAAATACATATATATATGTGCCTATGTGTGTGCATTTGTGTTTGCATTTATATATATATATATATATATATATATATATATATATTTGTTACAGATGAAGATGCAGACAAAATTAGTAGCCTAACTAGCAATGAGCAAAATTTAAAAAATTCTCAAAATAATGAGAGGAGATTGCTACCAGAAAAGTATGTTCAGAGATTTTACTCCCAGAGAGTAAAAACGCAAAAGTTGATGAAATTTGCTTTTCTTCTCCTGACTCTGAATAACTCCATGGACAGAAATACCCCAAGAATCTTTCAGCTGATTTTCAGGTATGCTTTCTGATACCTTATTCCCATGCTGGTTTTTTTGCTGAGGAAAGTCACAAAGCAAGTATGAGTCTACCTTTTCATTGCAATGACAATCTTGAGCATGGCTTTATTTTAAATAGTATTATTCTTACAAAATCTTCGTCGTTAAATCTACCGGTTGATCTACAATAATAGCAAGGTGAATTTGTTGATCTAGTAGCAGAGAACTATTCAAGGGACAGAAGTTCAGGGCTTTACTTCAGGAACAGGGATCAAGTACAGACTAAGGGATCAAGTACAGACTAAGAGTCAACCTGAAAGAAAGGGGATAAGACCCATTTCTACATATATATTTCTTAATCAGGAAAACTGAAATTTTTTTTCTTTTTTTACATTTTTTCAAGTATATTTCATATCATAGGATGCATATGAGCTAGTTATTCTGAATTCATAGATGATCAGAAGTCATCAAGGTTAAAATCTATTACTTCTCCTTACTGGATGAATGAATCTGCTTAAACCGGGGATTGGCACATAGTATGTAGTGAATAATGGGCTGAAAAACCATATTTCACACTACAGAATTTTTCCTATACAACTATTCCAAAATCATTAAAAAAATTTCGTTTTGAACATTTTCATAGAGTGCAAATGATTGCATAATAGAAAAAATTCTGAATTTTCATTTGAATATATGATACAATTTCCACTGTTACAATCTTAATACAAACAAAAGAGAAGTGAAAAAGGAGGGAATCTTGCTCCAAACACACACACTATTGAGAAATAACCTAGTACCACTCTTTTCCAATTTAGCAGACTGTGGGTTTCCCTTTTTTTTAATTTGCCAGTATGAGAAACATCCAATTTTACTCCTGAGGGACAGTAAAGAGTTAGTTGAAGTATTCAAAAATTCAAGGTATATTCAGATTGTCATTTAGACAAAAGATGAAGGGCTTTGATCTTATTTGGTATCATTCATTTTTTCTGCTCCTGGCAATATAAAACCATATTAGAAAAAAGATAAGGTGGAGGGGTGAAAGAAAGAATGAAACAAATAGTTGTTGAAAACAGAAAAACATTAACATTAAATAAGCCAAGTAATCTCAATTCTTTGTAATAGTTTCTCTTCTGTAGAAATAAAAAGAAATAGAAAGTTTGGCAATACATTATTGCAGTAAGTTAGCATAAAAGGTAACCAGAACTAGGCATATTATGCATTTTGTTTTGTTTCATTTTTAAACAATTGGAGGGAGAAAAAGCTTGGATTTAGCAAAGAATTTGCAACTGAAAATTTTCTGACAGTACTGCCTCTGCCCATCTGTGCAAAGATTTTTAGTAACGCAAACATAGCACTGATGAGGAGCATAACATGAAATACCATATATTTGGCTCATTTCAAGATACCAGCCAGGGAGCATGGCTCAAAAAGCATGAAATGACTATGCAAGTTCTTCAGCATAAATATTCCAGTGGATAGCTGTTAATTGTCAAAATAATCAAAGGTCAGTTCTCACAATCACATACTTAAGATTTTAAAGGAAAGTTCCATTTTCATTACAGGACAGGAAAAAGGAATAACAGTAAATGAGGTTGGGGAAGCTTTTCCTGTTCACCCCACACAATCTTTCTCCTTAACTTTTCCCAACTCCACAAGTGAACTTCTTCATATATAAGAAATATCTTGGAACAGCTTTATGTTGTTTATATTTTATGCACAAGAAGATAATGATTTTATAGGATTAGTCACTGAAGCAGTGAGAATGAGATAGAAAAGGCAAACATTATCAGGCAGAAGTAGGCCAAAATGTCTACAGAGTAGAATGTCTTTGTCTTGTAAAAGCAGTATAATTTGGTTCTATTTTATGGTGAATACAGAAGAACGTAAAAACAAGATGGGGGTGAATTTTATGTGAATGGTTTATAGTTCTAATGTTTCAAAACTCCTTGTGCCTGCTATAGCTATCTCTTAGAAAACTGATAAAGACTCCTGACCAGAGTCTTACAAGTGACTAAAGTGCAAATTTTTTTGCTGGTTTTGGTGTTCTAAACTATACATTTGAAAAAAAAAAAAAATAGTAAAACAGATAATACTCCAGTTACAAACACCTATAGACAACAGCACATTTGTTTCACTACTCATGGATAACAGGAAGTGTATCTCCCATTTACAGAAGTGATACAGTACTAAACAGCAAATTTTTCTTTTCAAGCATATGTAACAGATCAGCTGTAACGGTATGTGAGGACCAAATCTGATTTAAATGTCTGATAAGACAATGTTGCTGATAGGTGCACCAGGGAAAGAAACAAGTTTGCACAGCCCTCCAGCCTGGGAAGCATTTATATCAGTGGGGCCTAAATTGGAATGACATTAAAATGTAAGC
The DNA here is from genome assembly GCF_020740725.1 of Corvus hawaiiensis. Taxonomy (NCBI): domain Eukaryota; kingdom Metazoa; phylum Chordata; class Aves; order Passeriformes; family Corvidae; genus Corvus; species Corvus hawaiiensis. The sequence goes on from NC_063255.1 coordinate 57,160,501, forward strand.
TAAGCACAGCAAAAGACAAAACATAAAAAAGGGAATAAAGTATATGTACTTCTATGTGTAAAAACTACTTCTCAGTAGAACTTTCTCTGGAAATTTTTCTCAAAAATGAGCAATTCTATTAATAGCTGCTATGTCAGATAATTTATGTGCTCTCTACAGATTTGAAAATGCCATGTCTATTAAAAAAAAAAAGAAAGAAAAAGTGTTACAAAAAGGAGGAAAAAACCATGGTATAATCATTAAGGGAGAAAGGGTCCAGCTTATCCCTAGGTATAACCACATTACTGCTGAATAACAGAGTTAGATGGCAGTTCTCTATGTAGGAAAGCTGTATGGTCATTAATTCAGACTGATGAGAAAATACTGCTTACAGTCAGTTTAGGGTTTTTGTCTTTCTCAGACTATTTTCTTTAATAGACAAATCAGGCTAAAATTATTTTATTGGGATACACAAACAAATAAGGAGATAAATCTGACTGATTTAAGCAGCAGACCTCACTATTAACACTAGAAAGAATTCTCAACCCCACACTTCCACCTTTGCACAGTAGGTATTTAATTATGTGCAGTGCTGAGAGCAGTTCATAGTAACCTTGCTTGGAATTTTCTTAGGATTCATTTTTGAAATTGATACATTTCATCATACAGTGAGTGAAGAAACCCATGAGGCACCACCTTAATCCATAAGGACATTGATGCTTCTCCCTCCCATAAAAGCTCTGGATCCCATTATTTGCAGAAAGTTGGCCTACATACCAACACTGCAAAAGAGTCCAAAATTCCACATTTAAATAAAAGTTTCCTAACTTTATGCTATTCAACCTAACTTTGTCTTCAAAACACCAAGAGAAATTTGAAACAGGTCATTGAATGTTTCCTCCAAGTACAGAAAGAAAGTGGGGAGGAGAGGTTCTGGAAATGTTTATCTGCGTTTAAATAGATCAACTCTACCTCCCTACCAGCCCATACAGTCCAGCTGTGAGTTCAAAACAGTGGAGAAAATGGAAGAGGCCTCTTCCCAGCTCTTGGATACATGCTCTCCATCCACATTTGATGGTATGCAGGATGAATGTAATACCTGTGTTTTCAATGACTATGCTTCTGAGGACTTTTATTACGATGTCTGCAGCAGCTTAACATCTGCCTATGCTCTCAAAGTGCCACCATTTTGAAGAAGAAGGAAAGAGGAAAGACTGACAATTAGAACAGACACTACTGAGTGTCCACAGTATTGCACATAGAATAACAAACCAAAAACAAGCAGTGATGTCTGGAGTTATGGAAAAAAAATCAAACAATTCTTTCAATACTTTCCACCTCAGCTGGCAAGGTATACAGAGGAAGTAGCAAATAAAGAAGAGCTGTACAGATGTGAAGCTTTCTTTTTTTCCTGAATTTTTACATCTCTCTGTCTTAAGGGACTGCTGATATCTTCAGATCTAACGTGTATCTGTGATACCAGTCTTCCTCAGTGAAGGGCTTGGACCTCACAGAGGGAGCTCACAGGCTTCCTGGGGTGCAGGAGGTCTCCTTTGTTCCTAGAAGGCCATACTTAGACAGTAGTGTCATATATGAACAATCACCCCATGACCATTACAGGACATTGAAAAAGACCTAAGGTCCTCACCACTACCTCTCTGAGGCTGAAGCAGTATAGAGATGATGTTAGTCAACACAACTGCCTGCAGCGAAAAGATCATCCATAGCATGTTCTCAGTGCTTTGACTTCTCTTGCCCACAGAGATGGTGCAAAGACAAATTTTGAGTATAATCTGATATTGAGTGAAAGGCCTCTCCACTGCTTACCCCCAGTCATGTTATGGAAGGTGAGTACCAGGACATGCTTTGCAGTCTTCCACCACAGGTCCTTGTCAGGTGTTGAGCCCTGCTGCCTGTTTTGTTCACTAGAATTTATATTTTCAGGGATATCTGTACAATGAAAGGAAGTAAAAAACAGATTTTAAAAATTGTTAACCTCACTTTGTTTAAAACAGAAGGAAATAAGGAACAAACAATAAAACAGTTGAAAGCTGTTATTCTCTTTCTAGAGGGTTAAAGGTTAGCTTTGTTAACAAAGATCTTGTCAGTGACCCTTCAAGTGACCTCTCCTGTTCATCAGTCTTAGAAGAAATAGAGATGGAACCTGTGATGAAGATGGCTAATAAGTAAATATTCATTTGTTAATGTTTGATTGAGCTATTTACAAATGCATCTGGTAGTACCTATCAGCTACATCTATTTTGTATTGCAATGATGTGTTCACACTGTTGCTTTGGCTAAGAAGGAGGTCTATGCATTATTTACCCATTTGTGTAGCTGGTCATTGTTGATAAACTGAGTAATCATGGGAATCCTCATATATCACTTTTCATCCAGCTCACAGAAAATCTGATACTTTATGACAACTATCTAATCAATGAAAGTGGACAAAAAATAAGCATAATTAAAGAACAAGAAAAAAAAGGTTGTTGAAAAATTTCAGAATTTAGGTAAGAAAACCTCCAACCCCTGAGATTAAACATTACCAATTTCAAGGAAAGATTGTGATATCTAATAATGAAGATAAGAAGATGGACTTAGAAACAAGTGTTTTTCTAATCACCTTGCACATATTATTAATAGGTTAAAATTGAAACTAACGAGTATCTTTTCTTTCTGTGAATTACACTTAGCCTAATGCTGTTATTTATATGTAGACAGGATTCATCTTCGTTTTCCCAAGTCACTGATTCAATGTATCTTCCTGTTTCTTTGTTTCATATAAATCATAAAGCAGCTCTTATGGGGTGAAGGGAAACAGGTCCTGAGCAGGCTTTTTGGTTTAAGCAGGATTGTTTGTGCTCAACAGGGTGCTGAGAAATTGCCCAGCACATTGTAGTGTGAGGAAAGTTAACAAAGAAGTATACATGCTACACACCAGGTAATGAGCAAAACACTACATTTTTTATTTTGATGCATGCCTGTGTCACTTGACAATGTAATTTCTCCAGTCACTGGCAAAGTTACTTTGTTTTTCTCTATAGTGACAGACTCATACCATTTATCTCTCCAACTCTACCAAAAAAAAAAAAAAAAAAAAAAAAAAAAAGGCAGAGAAACTTAATGTTCTTTATTTGGGATAGGATGAGTGACAGTATCCACAACATGTGGATTGGATCCCTGCTGTGTCAGAGAAACACCAGTCAGCATAGTAGAGACGGTCAAGTTACCATTGACTTGTCAAGTGTTAACTTTATTTTCTAAGACAGGTTCTGGCTTATTTGTGCCAGAATAAGGTGCAGTAAAGAAATACAGAATTGGTCTATATCCTGCCACAGATCACCTTTTATACCTGTGCCTGAATTAGATACTTTCCAAGCTTTTTCGTGTTGCCAAATTTCTTATATATAGGCACATACATAGACATGCATACTTAAGCCCGGTCTCATCCATGGACTAATTTTGGGCTGTTAATAGGAAGAGGAAAGCAGACACTCATAGAGTTCAGACTAAGATGTGAATTAGCTAATGACTCCAGAAAGAGTTCCTGCCTTGAAAACCTACATTACATGTGCAGTTGTAGCTGAGATTACTCTAGGTCTCTGAATAAAATTTTTAAGGAAACATGTATAAAGAAGACATTCTCTCCATCCTCAGGTAAAATAGCACCAGTGTTTTTACATCTACTAGGTTTAGCCTTTCTGATGTAACTTTGTTGCATATTTTTAACTGTCCTTCACTTCTTGTAAGCTTTGGAGATAAAGCGAAGGCAGTCTTTTGCAGTTCTTGAAGACTATCTTCTGCTTTAATTTCGCATCAGGGAGCTCTCAGATTTATTTCAAAGGCTAGTTACGTCTCAACATTTATTTTTACTTGGTTTTGTGGCAATACTGCAATTAGAGTCTTTCTGCAGGAGCCAGAAGTGTCAGAAGACCAGGGTCCCCTTGCGCTCCACTTGCTGTTCCTGTGTGCCTCCTCTTCTCTCCTTGATTTATGCTCCTGAACTTCGATGATCTGTAACCTTTCAAGTAAGCAACTGTCCCAACATTATCTTTTTCTCTGCTCTCCTGGGCATTACTAGGTATGTAGATCAATAGACATAGTGAAGTTCTCATGAATTCTTTGCCTTAATAACACTCTTAATGATAATTTTATCACTTTATGCTCCAGAATACCTTCTTTACTCTTTCTGCCACCAAATATTTTCACATTCATCATTAAAATGTTTAACATGAAGATGATTTGGTTTCAGTTGTGCAGAAAAAAATAGGTCTTTGTGATCGTTTGTGTTACAGAGATCGTGTTATCAAACTTTTGTGACTATTTATTTCTACAGCTAAAGGAAAAGAAAAAAACCAAGTAATCCTGTAGTGGTTTAAAAATGACTACATTTCTTTACTTATATACTAAGCAGGTTGAGCAGAATACAATCCCTGAATACCTGAATTCAAATAATTTATTACGCTGTGTTGCTTACTAGAAATGAAATGCCAACATGCATATGCACAGCTGGTGTTGAGTCACTACCACAGAGATAGCTTCCCAATAGTAGTTAGACCAACTATTAAGAGGCAGGAACTATAGAGAAAAGGAGATAAAATGATAAAATGCAGTAGATAGCACACAATGGTGAAACAATATTGAAATATATTAGGAATAAAATACTGTGCTGTCAGACAATACCCAGGTCACCAGCTCCAAATGAAATCAGTTTCCTTTGATGAATAAAGTATTCATGCTGTGCTATGTATTTTGCTTCCTTTCCACCCAGATGTGTTCCACTATGTCTGCATAGGAACCATTTCTTCTCCTAAGTTACTGTGGAAAGAGGAGGGGTTCAATTCTTTTCATATTAATACAAACTAGTCATTAGACATGAAAGCACAGAGTAGGTAAGACTGTAGAGCTAATCAAGGGATAAATAATATTGAAATGCCTCCTTGCAGTATTTTCCTAAAGAAAATCATCATTCAAATAGCTGAAATTTGTTTCTTCCTGCTCAACTGAGGAAACACAAATTAAATCATCAGTATTCTTATCATCTCTCATGGCCTATTCTCATTTCCTCAGGAGCTGTTGTACTGACGCTTTATGCATAAGGTGCTGGAAGTCAAACTTTCCTCCTTCCCGTGGGTTATCTAGTCATCTTCTTGCCCTTGTTACACCCTTTCCCATTTGACCCTGAGCTACAATAAACAGGCTGCATGAACTGCTTCAACCAGAGCTGCCTACTTGTGTTTTCATCCTTTACAAGGGCCTCTTTTTGCTTCATTTGGTGAGTTTTCAACCAATTATATTGTGGGATAGAGACAGCAGAGCACTGAAGTAAATAGAAGTGGGATGTGGATCAGTACAATTTCTCTGAATATGGAGCCAAGTTTCCAGTCTGAGAGGCTTTGTCTGTAAAGGCATTGGATCTATTGCATTTGCAGAAGAGTGCATGTAAACTTTTAATTGGGCCACCAGTTATGAGCAATTCCACAGTATGGGGTTCAATGAAAAAACCAATGTGTATCACTATTTTAAGCTTTCCTAGATACAATGGTAGTCCAATCCATGCTACAGAACTAAAAAATGATAAGTCAACAAAATTATAAAACCTAAAGTAATCCCCACCTACCCACAAACATCAAGTCATGAGTGGAATAGGTACAAGGAAAAAGAAAAATCAATACAGGTTTGGCAAAACTTTAAAATGTTCTAATATGCGATTAGTTAACTGCTACTAGAGCTAAGGAGAGGAGCCTGATATAACTGAAATAGTTACCACATGGGAATTACCATAGGATCTCTTTTCCTTTAACTCTGAGGTCTTGAAAACTTGCCTGTGAGGAGTCAGAAGGAAGACTGCAGGTAACCCACTGGCTCCACAGGCCATGACTAAGTCCTGAAATTCATTTGAACAATCAGAATTGTGTTTCTGCTGTCACATTACCTGTCATTTCACCTTTCTTATGTCACTTTTTCTTTTTTTGCTTTGTAATTAAAATCCACTTGAGCTGTTCTTCTGCAACATTTATGTTAATCCTGAAACTGAAAAGGTAGATAAAAGCCTCCAGTTGGTCCAAATGTGCCATGTCACTTGAAGGCACAAAAAAAATTATATATTTCCATTGCCTTTCCAAAGGAAGATGGTTGCAAAAAACCCCAACATGTAAAACCAAAGCTGTATCTTCTCGCAGTTCTTTTCATTTTTTACATGCATCTGTTTTCACCTCAAGGTAATAGTCAGAGATCAATAACAGTATAAGGAATCTCAGCCCTTCTGAACAATGTTTTACTCATTAACGAGACCTATTCCCATCTCTAAAAACTGTCAAGTTGGAGGTTCAAAAAGAAACCCTTGAAAAAAAATCCTGTATATAGAAAAGTAATAAGATTTTTTAGCTTTAAACTTTTATTAATGCTTTATATATTTGGTGACTGAAGTTATTTTTATGTATCTATAGTAAAACTTATGAACTATATTTATCTTAAGACTTCATGCATGCCAGGCCATGCATGTTTGGTGTAATGATGTCAAGATTTTTGACTCTGAGGGCCACTTACTCACAACGAAATAATATCACATAACACTTATTTCATCACCTACTAGTGCCTTCCTCCCATTTCTGCAGCCTATGAATACTCTTATTCCTTTTCGTGGTAAGCTGATCAAAACTAGCTGATCCTCTTCTTAGTGCTTTCTGACTCTTCTTAGTGATTCTTCACCTTATCACCATTACATTTTCTCTTGTCCTGGAGATCTTAAGCTCTGAAGCTCTTTCTGGTTGCTAAGAAAGAGAAAAAACAACCAAAGTAGTAATAGAATGTAATTAACAAAAGAAAGCAATTTAATAACACTTCCATTGGACTTACTCTGCTTATATTTTACTGGATTTCTGAAGCAGACCTGAAAGTCCATTTGGGTCTTGTAAAAAAGAGAAAATGTTTATGTCAAAAGCAACCAGGAATAAACTTTTTAAAATGAAATTTAAGGAAGGATTCCAGCAAACAATGGTCAGCACTACTATTCTTGGAACATAGCCAGCTCAAAAATTTCAGTCCATTTCTCTTGAGCAAGTGTGTTTTCAACCCCTTGACTTGATACCAGTCACAGGTGTTCAAAAGAAAAAAAAAGACCTTGTGCCTTGTGCATGGAAATAGGAGTTCAAGAGATACTATAATATAAAAACAATATATCACAAAGCCCAAACCAGTATCAACAGTATTCTCCTCAAAAAAAAAAAAAAAAAGGCATTTCATCTGCCAACTAAAGAAACAGAGTAAGTTCATATTAAGGACAGAATCTTCAAAAAAGCAACAAACCCTTTAAGAACAAAATATTTGCATAAGGAATATATTCAATTAAACCTTTTCCGATATTTTACTGCATTTAAATTAGCTCTTTTCTGAAACTAGAAAAAAAAAAAATCTGTTTAAAAAATATTCCTTTTTATTGGTTGGTTGGTTGGTTGGTTGGTTGGTTGGGGTTTTTTTCTCCTTAACAGGAAATTGTCATCAGAGTCGAATTCCACCTAGTTTTCTGATTCCATTTTTCTGTTTAACAGACATAAAAGCTTCATCAGACCATTGAGTTTTGGGAGTAAGAAAGTGATCACAATCAGAAAAAAAGAAAACTTTCAAGTTTTCAGAAGTGCAAGGCTGTTTATGGCATGGAAGTGTTTCACGACTAGACAAATTCTCCAAGAGGAAAAAGGTTAGCTAGCACAAGAACTGTAGAGATGAAAAAATCATCAAGGAACAACAATGGACTTATGAGCTGTCTATGTGACCTTGGATAAAAAACTGAACTACTCTGTACTTTTCTTTTACTCTGTTAAGCAAGACAATGAAATTCTATAATACATGAAAATATCATAAATTATTTTGTGATTAATAACACCACTGCACAAAGGGAGAGAATAGCATTTTTTGTGTTTATGACAGACTCCTAAAGTATTGACAGATCATAGTCTCCTGCATTTTTAGCATAAAACTGAAGGATGACTTGGGAAGGCAAACTGTATTTTTCCTTCCCTGAGAAGATGGTCTCAATATGAACATTTTCTTCATACAAGTTGATTAGTATAAACACAAAAATTTTAAGAGCCCTGTAGTTCTGGTTCAACCTGTTGAAAGTTTAAGGATAGTTGATCACTTGATGTCCTCTGGCACTTACTCTGTACACTGAAATTATCTTCTTGGTCCAATTCTCTATTTGAATTAAGTTAAACTTACTTATCTTTTTAAGTTGTCAGCTAATTTACCTTCAGAAAGGAAGTGGGAAGATACAACTACAAATCTTTTTCTCATCTTGTTAGTGCTCCCCTGAGTGAGGTAGGTCTTTTGATAGTTCATTGAAGTGTAAGTGCATTACAGCTTTGAGATTGGGAAACTACAAATGGTCAGTTAGTTCTGCCTCTTCAAGTGCACATAAGGTGTCACAGAGTCACAGAAAGGGTCAGATTGGAAGAGACTGCAGCGGGTCATCTGGTCCAACCTCCCTGCTAATGCAGGGTCATCATACAGCACATGGCACAGAATTGTGTCCAGATGGTTCTGGAATATCTCCCGTGAGGGAGACTCTACAGCTTCTCTGGGAAATGTGTTCCAGTATGTGGTCACCTGCACAGTAAAGAAGTTCTTCCTCATATTCATATTCTGCTCATTACCTCATGTCCTAGTGATTGGCACCACTGAGAAAAGCCTGGCTCCATCTTCTTGGCACCACTTCTTTAGGCTTTTATACACATTAATGAGGTCCCCTCAGTCATCCCAAGGCTGAACAGGCCCACCTCCTGTGGCCTTTCCTCATAAGAGAGATGCATCTGTCCCCCAGTCATCCTCATAGCCCTCCCCTGGACCTGCTCCAGGAGCTCCATATCTCTCTCATACTGCTCACAGTACTCCAAATGTGCCTCACCAGGGCTAAATAGAGGGGCAGGATCACTTGCCTTGACCTGCTGGTAATGCTCCTCCTAACACATCCCAGGATTCCTTTGGCCTTCTTGGCCACAAGGGCACTGCTGGCTCACGGACAGCTAGTTGTCCACCAGGATCCCTAGGTTCTTCTCCTCAGAGCTGCTTCCCAGCAGGTTGGCCTCCAGCCTGTGCTAGTGCCTGGGGTTATCCCTCCCCAGGTGCAGGATCCTGCATCTATCCTTTTTGGATTTCAGGAGGTTCTTCTCTGCCCATCTGTCCAGCCTCTGAAGGTCTTTCTGAAGGGCTGCACAATTCTCTGAGGCATCAGCTGCTCCTCCCAGCTTTGTCCTCAGCAAACTTGCTGAGGAGGCATCTGCCCCTTCATCCAAGCCATTGATGAACAAGTTAAACAGCACTGAACCCAGTAGAGAGCCCCGGGGCACAGCCCTAGTGACAGATCACCAACTCGACTCTGTACCACTGATCACAGCCTTCTGGAATCTGTTACTCAGCCAGTTCTCAATCCATCCTTGTATCCATTCATCTACCCTACACTTCCTGAGTTTGCTAATGAGGATGAGAGACAGTTTCAAAAGCCTTTTGTCATTACTTATCTTCACTGACTTCCTTTTTTTATCAGTTTAGGAGTTGACATTACTGACTAAGTATTGATACTGATATTCTACACATATTTCAGTGTGGGATAGCACCAGAAATTTCTGTGCTGTGTTTTTAAATTTACAACACTGCAAATAGGGTTAATATCTAGTTTTCGCTTTCATCAAAATCCTGTGTGCCATGGCACAATCTCATCCTGAATTCTGGAGTGAAGACTGAAGTGGAGACCTTCGTGTCCTGGGGTTATCTGTTTCTGGGTTTTGCAGCAAATGCAGATGCCGTAATGACAATCAATAAAATAAAATCATGCTTGTCACCAGATTAGATTTGAAAGTCACTACTATATTAAGTATATCTACCAAATTTCATACATTGTAACCACTTGCACAGACCCCTAGTAATGTAAAATAAGATTTTTAATTTTAAATTTAAGCCCAATGTGACTTTGAACACCTGAATAATACCCTCTTTTTAGTATACCAAAGCTTTTTATGAACATAAGAAATTAGAAAGCCAGAGATATGTATTGATACATGTACATAATTGATACATATAAGTGTGATTTCTGGGTTTTGTCCTGGATGGGAAAGAGAATTCTTTTTAAAATCTCCTTTATGAAAAAATGGTGGGAAAAGAATTTGAGGAAAGGGGAAATAAAAATGGTGATTTTTAAATCAACATGGAACTGGAGATATAGGTCAGCTGAAGGGCAGAGGAAGAAGAACACAGGCATGCCTCTGCACCTCTGAACAATCTCTGCTTCTTTTATACAAAAAGTACAATTTTAAGCATGCCTTTCTCATTTCAGCAGGAAATATACAGAATAGTAGGCAATGAATTTTTTATTGTTTTATATACCTAAGTACTTTTGACTTTAAGCATTAATAGATACAAATTAGTTTGTTCAGGGATAATTAAATGGAGTAAAATTAGGCATAATACAGAATGTAAAAACTGAACAACATCTCATGAAAGATAGCTGTTTGACTATATAAGTGATAGAGTTTAGATAAGTACCAAAAGTGTGGTTTTCTATGTTTGAAGGTCAAGTTGCACTCATTAAGAAGTCAATTTCAATATGGTCCTAATATTTACCACTGTACCAAGTAATGAATATCTCAGCTGAAATGGCTGAACACAAAAAACAGTTATGAATGGTCACATACCAAATAAACCTCAAAATTTGTGACTATTGAAAAGTTTTCAGGCTCTCAGTCTGGTTCTGGATTATGATATAAAGTTTCTAATTCAGGTATTGATGGCACTAAAAGCAAAAAGATCAGGACTCAGTACAGGCAGTACCAGGGATGACTAGATAACTCATGAGGTGTTAATCTATATATCTATTTATTCAGCTTCCAAAAAACTTTTCCAAGCCTTTGCCAAGTTCCATGTTTCTACAGTACTACCACTATCAATATATTATAACTAAGGAGGATAAAATACAATCAATTCAGTGACTGTAATGAAGATATATGGAGATAATGCAAAATAGACACTTCCTGTCTATACCTTGGCTGGAGGAATAACTGCTCTGGTAGCTCGACTTGTTTCCTTTTTTGAAAACTCCTTGTTTGATACCTAGGCTTTTGTCATTAAAAAAAAAAAAACAGGCATCATGAAAGAATGGCAGGATAGACAGGTCTTCAGATAGGTTCTCTCATTAGAAAACAATGAGTTTCCAGTTATTCTGGCAGTAACTTTCATTGATAATTATCTGGAAAGGACCACTGGTGTTAGGAAAATTGAAATGAAAGAACCTAAGATTCAAGGGTATGAGGTCAGGTATGTGCTTGCTTGGATTTAACAGCTGATCTGGAAAGACTAAAGTTTCCTGCATGAAAAAAGTGCACTTTTGTTTGACAAATGCCTAGTTATATGCGCACATAAAGAACTTATCTGTATTCATTAATATATACCTTGAAGTTGCTTTTAAAACACAAGGAACGTTTCTTTTCACTGACATTTTAGGATTTAATTGCATCTTGAAAAGGAAAATAAGCTGATATCTTGCAAATAATTTTAATGAAAACTGTTTTGGCCTTAAATAAAGTCTCAGATTTGGGAAAGTTTGTATTGCACCTATTTTAATGCCATAAACCACTGCATTTATTTGTGGAGCTTGACTCAGTTTATTGAGTGCTAAATTCAGCTTCTCATTGACCTGCATTTCTCTATATGAAAATAACAGTGGCAAATTAAAAAGAGCTTCTTATTTTCTGTGGGTAGGTACTGCTTAACAAATGCCTCCATCTACATGTCTAATAAGTACATATTTTATTACCATACAGTATCACTCAGCAACCACCAAATCAAAAATTGAACTGTTTTTCCTTCTGTTACTGACCAAAATTTTTTTGGCAGTTTTATATAATGTTCCAGTTTTTATCCTGTTAACAGCAAGGAAATGAGGACAAAGAATAGAAACTATGTTGTTGTTCATTGCTTTTTCTTGCCCACAGAGCTCATGTACCAAACTTGATTCCGTGAAATGTCAAAGCCACCTCACCTAGAGTTTATAGGCCAAAGGGATACTAAGAAATCTGCTAAAACATACAGTATCAGACAAACCAATCAGAAAAAGTAAGTAAACATGAAGACTATTTTTTCATCCATTTAATCTGATATGAAACAACACGAATGTATTATACCATTATGTAACACATTTTCTTTTTTGTAATAACTATAAGATACTTTAAACCTCAAAACACATATGTGTGTTATATAACAGTGGGATCCAGTTTTCTGACATTTTCACAAATATATTAATTGACATTATCAAGATGCTTTACAACTCAAGTTCATTTCCTTAAGATTAGTAATCATCAGAAGTAGATATTAAATAATCAGCATTAATTCATCCTTAGAAACAATAAGTGAACTGTAAGAATAATCAACAAATAATAATATAAAATGACCATGAAAGACAACAGATAATATTTACATACAATCTATTGATTATTTTAACTTTTTGAATTGTCATTATATATTTAGACTCTTAATTTGCACGCAAATGTCCTCAATATTAAATGGGGATATTATATTATCACTATTATTATTAAGTATGGCACAACAAAAGCAGTCACACTGTCTATTTATAATGGATCACTAGTGCCCCCTTCTGATATGAAGTTAGAGGAAATATCAAAGTTTTGCAGAGTACAATTCATGTTATGCTTTAATACTTAGAGATTTCTTTCAGTTATGTGTTATTTTTATTGCAGGAAACCTATCAAGACACTAGTTATAAACTGACCAGCCTTGCATTCACTATGCTAAGCACTTCCACATTATTAAACTATATTGTAAAAGGGGAAAAAAAAGATAAATATGAATAATTAAGTCATGTACCACCAAAAATATATGAATAACCTTGTATTTCTGAGTGTGTCATCTTGTAGTGTAACTTTTGGAATTAGTCTCAATTTTTATTGGGTTTGGGGCTTTTTAAATAATAGAAGCTCTTTATGTGTGTACCTGGGAAAAAAAAATAAAAAATAAAGTGGAGCTATAATCCAGAATTAATCGCATTGAATGTTATATTGCCAGGTTTTGTACAGAACTGGTGCCGAGGAGAATAAAGACACGCTCATTCATTATAACCCCTTCTCTTTGACTTAATATAAAGGGCAAAAGGCAGCATGACAGATTTAAAAGATATTGCCTGCAGCATTGATTGCACTACATCGATACTTTTGTTGTAGCTGGATCTTGATGGTGTTTGCGTGCAAGCTTTATGTTCATATCTTGCATTATTTGATATTACTTACTCCTTCTTTTGGATTATGAATATTTCCTAGTAATTACCTAACTGAGGGCTTAATTCACGTATTACAATACTAAGGAAATTATATCCTGAAAAAAAAAGTTTCCTCTTAATTTGAAAAAACATTTATTTTCTCACAAAGACATTAAAAAAGCATTTTTAAAAAATTTTGGTACCTTGACCTGACCTTTTTTTTGTTTGCTTAGTAATATACTAAAATATATATTATATATTATTATTATTATTATATATTAAAATAGATATCTATACACTATATGAAAATTCTAGGACCTTCTGTAAAAATACCAGAAACAAATCAACAGCAGGTTTCAGGGATACAAAGAGAATCCTAGTTCTTTTTTGGGAGCTGTTTGTGCAAAGCTAGCCCACAGTCCTTGAGATGAACACCAGGAACAAATTACTGCTGTAATCAGAAGTGTCGACTTAAAACAGGATCTTAATAAGCTTGAAAGCTAGTATTTATTTAGGCTAAGCATGTGTTTTGGCTGTGAAGTGGCCTCTCTCAAATATTTTCATAGTAATTCTTTGGAGAAATAATACTTTCTTTTAATTTGAAGTTTCTGCTTTCTGCATCTGGGTCTGAACATATTCCCTCTCACCATAATCACTTCACACACAAATATCAAGAGATTCAGTTTTCTGACATAGCACACTAGCTTCTGCTAACTATTGCACTAAATATATTTGGATCTGTGCTGCATGTCACAAATTTTAAGAGGCTGATTTCTGAAATATGGCAAAACTGGAAGCTATAGAATTCACCAAAAACTGCAGATAAATTTTTTTTTTTTTTTTGACCGAAATCAGAAAAGTGTTAGTTATCAAAATCTTGCCTTCTTCAATCAGAAATTTTAGCATCCCTATATTATAAAGCATATTAGTTCTCTGTCAAATCACATTTTTTCAGACAAATCTACAATATGAAGTACATATGCTGTGTATGCACTCCTCAAATTCACCATTTTCATTTATTGGCTGTGTCTCCTTACATGTCATTGCACCACAATTACAGAAAATGCAAAAGATTAAAAAGAGAGGTATTTTAAATGACAAATTCCAGTTTGGAAATTTTCTCTGCAAAAAACAATTACATTCAGAAACCGCCTTGCTTCATCTTCTTCATGAGCATTCCCACTAACATTTCTAAATCAACTCCAACATTTTTGAGACTACATGACTGTCACATTTTGGAGCTTGGATATTTTTGTACTTAGCTAAGTACATCACTTCCATTAGTCCAGAAAAGAGGATGCTGGTGGGGAGACACCATTTCTAAACAGAAAACATCATATTAACAGGCAACAGGTGGCCAAGCTGTCTGAGCTTGTCAGCTGAGCCTGACCTTTGAATTGTCATGAAGTATGAACACTAAAGGGAATCATTTTTTTACAATCAAAAGATGCAGAGGGAGCAATGCAGAGAGGAGTGTACCAATACATTGTGAGTTTTCTCTTTCAGTGACATACTGTCCTTCCAGTCTTGTGTGAGGCAAAAACTTAAATAGACTAGGATAAATTCAAGAAAACTGTTTAGATGAAATTGTGCTGAAGAGATTATTTCAAAGCAAGTTTTTAGTAGACGTATACAATTACAGAGAAATACTCCAAATGTTGCATATTTCTTAAAAATTTTGCTTTATGTTCTCTCTCTTGCCTGAACTTCCTAGTCTGTAGCATTGCAATTTTTAAGGCTAATTTTAAAACTGACTGAAAAAAACCCTAACAGTGATTGTTGCAATTTGCCAAGAGTAAATGAAAATAGAGTTGCAGTACATAAAACTAGATGATAACACATTATTGCAAGGATCAGTGATCAGCATAGACTGTTGTGAGAGACCATATGATAACCAATTAATCTTTTTTTTTATTATTATTAAAACAATACCATGGCAAACTTACATAACCTAAGCTTCTTAGTTATAACCATAATTTGTTTCCTCTGTCTGGCAAGAAAACAAGAGTCCAAGCAATTACATCTGCATGAAAAAAAAAATCATAAACCAAACAGAAAATCATGCAGAAATGGCTCCTTACAAACTCATCAAAAGGGCTTTGAGGTACAAGAAAATGACTTTTCATGTAGGACTAAGACTGCAGCAGGAAAAGAAAAAGATACTATGGATCAGAGTGCCTTAACATATCAGCATGTGGGTCACACACTGGGACCACAACATGTACGATAGAGCTCAGCACTCACACAAAAAGTAAATTTCAGCTTTGTAATTCATAGCTACTTGGCTGCTGGGGAGCTTGGACTCCGCAGCTGACATGGGTGTTTGGCACACACCAGGCTCAGTTCTGGTTGTACATGGTTACCATCACTGCTTTGACTGCCCAGTGTCCATGTTGCAGCATGGAGAGATTAGGCTTACAACCACTGTATGCTTAAAATTTGATTTGCACCTTACGTTCAACAAGAACATTTTTAGTGAATCTTTCCTGACCCACTTTATTTAGAAAATGCTTATGTGTAATGGTTCATGCAATGTGTGGTTCATGTTGGTGGTGGAAAGAGAGGCAGGTTTCTTGTAGAGTCTCACAAAACCAACAAGTACAGGGGTCTTCTCTACCATCTAATCCTGTTCCACACCCTTCTATTCTACTTCATCCTAAGTCACATGTGCAGTAGTAGCAGCTCAAGTGAGGCAACAGAGCTTTAATCTACCAGTATTTATCCAGCTGGAAGAAGCTGGTCCCAGAATGAGAAAAAGGTAAGGCCAAAAATTCCCCAGAATTTATAGGTCAGGGAAGGTAATGCAAGTGAATCCGAGTTTATATAATTCTGTCCTTATTGCGCTGTCTCTGGTAAAGTCTACACTATGGCAATTAGTCCATATGCAATCCCTCCAAGCGGGAGTACATATTTGCTTTTGTTGACATCAATGGAGTGTTTGGAGGAGTAAGAATTTCGCTATTTCTGCTTATCAGCCAATGTCTGACAACGTGGCTCCATCCTCTTCTACCATCTTTGTTCAAAGTTGAATAGTTTTTTGGTTTTTTTCACACAATGGCCTCAGCTTTCTCATACCTTTCTGAGCAACGGGTCATATGCCTGAAAAGAAATTGGGAAAGGATGAAAAGGCTGGCTTAGCAAGCTAGGAAATAAATCAGTAACATAAGGAGAGAAAAGGAACAACTAATTTGTTAGGGGGAAGAAAAAAACCCTTGTGTTGCCTTGAGAAAGATTCAAGCTCAAATTCTTCTAGCTCTGAACCATATACTTTCTGCAAATAGATCTCCTTCACAGAAGATCCCAGATGCCTGGGGACAGCCAAACACATACCAATGCTTTGAGACTTTTGCAAATTATAATTGCAGTAGTTCACATGAAAATGGCATTCACTAGCCTGATTTTGGTAGCTGTAATTCAAGCTATTCAGTTTTCACTTCACTCTCAAGGTCAGGGGTTGTGAACAGGAAAATGCTGTAACTGGCTATGACTGTTTTCAGGTGGAGTTTTAGATTTTATAGGGAGGACTAAGACCCAGATTCCCATATGGCCCTTTAGAAGTTCGGTGTGCATTACTAGAGTTTCTCCCCCTTCTCACAGTCTTCCAACTTCCTCACCTTTATGACAGACCATAAGGTTACAGCAGAACCAAAAACTTAGTGTAGCTTTTGAAGTTGGCATACTGTGCCTAGTAAATGGGAAAAATGAACAACACTCAAGCTGCTGCACTGAAGATAATCACTCTTCATTATTCTAAACAAATTTTAGCAGCACTGTTCCCAAAACAAAAGAGAGGACTGCCTGAAAAGATATTGGGAACTTAAAACCTTTAGCTTGAAGAACCGTTGCAGACTATGTATTGTTTTGCAGTTAGAAATGTGCAACTGACAGTGGAAATGTGTGTGTGTCTGTGTATGTCTGCTGTGTGTGAAGTCTAGAGGGATTATTCCATGTTAATGAGAGCCAAGGAATTCCTCTAGCAACATCTTGTCTAAGTGAGAATCACATAATTTAAAGCTGGCCAGTGGCAGCTTTAACTTACATGCCATTTCCAAATTGTCTTTTTTTTTCTTCTTTCCGAGGAAAGAAAAGCTATAACTATACTCATTTTTGCTAGCCCTTTCTATTTTGCATGTTGGCTATAACCATTCTACAGAACAGAGTTGCACCCTTCTTAAATCCTTTAAGTGGAGTACATGCTATTTCTTAATGGACAAATACTGATTTTGCAGAATGAAAGTGATAATACTACACAGTGCTTCCCCCAAGTCTATTAAATGAAACTCCAGGCTATACCATCTGTAAATCACAGCAGATTATGCTCCTAGGGTCTGGATTCTTCCTCTTCTCTGACTCCCTTCTTTTTTTTTCTATAAAGAAGTGTGAAAAGGGATGTCTTTCAATAAAGAGCAGTTGTTCTTTTCATTAATTTATTTATTTTAGTGTCCCTAGCCATTGGAAAATGTGATGAGTCTCCCAGTTTATTTTCTAAAATCTGTAAATAAATACAGATTAAAATATAGGGCCTTTCTGTCTGTAGCCACTCAAATCTGTGGAAATTTCTTTCTCTTGCCATGCAGTAAATGGAAGTCTATAGTTCATAAGACTTTATAATAATTTAATTCACAATTTCTGCCATTTCAAAAAGCAATTGCTTAATAGAAACTCAGCGAGTGTCCAAAACTGAAGCATGTAGCTGCAGAAGAGCTAGTTCTGATTTGTTGAGTAGCTCTGGACAAAGCTCTTGTTTTAGGTGAATTTTCTCAGCTTGAGCATTGCTTCAGAAATCCCCATCTAGGGTAGACATGGATATAATACAAGGCTGCAATCTTTACGCAGTAAAATGCGTCACTAAGAACATCTGTATAAGAGAACATAAACTGCAAGACAAAAATCAATATTTTTCTACTACAGTTTTAATTGGATTTAAAATATTTTTCACTATACCAGTACAAATTAATCCATCTTATGGTATTGCTGATAGGAAGGGAAATGTAGTATTAATGATACAGACTGAATATTCACAACGTTTCCATCCCTAAACTTTTTGCCATCCCAGGATGGCAAAAGAAAAGAAAAGACCGAAAAGAAAAGGTATAGAAAACTGCCCGAGTGTCTCTGTTCAGCAAGTAATTAACAGGAAGATGGAGCCACCACAGAATTCCAGGAAAGCTACCAAACAACACAAAGTAAGATTCTATGCAGATAAAGGCTTCTTTCTTTATTTGACTCTTTGATAACACATGTACAAAATCCGTAAGTATTGTGACTTACTAAAGAACTGAGGGAAGGCAAAACATGTTTCCTGCAAAGATTTTAAGGGAGTGTGAGGCAAGACTCTTTTTAAAATAGTACCATTAAAGGTTGGCTAGAGATTGCAGTAGCAGATATCCAAAAAAGCTCATCCAACACAGTATTTTTTTTTAAATTATAAAATCTCTATAGACTTATTTAGGAGTAGTGGGTTTTTTTTTAGTTCCTGTACAATAATTTAGGTATGAAGCAAACCCTCAACATTTTATACTAACTACCATTTCTTTTATTCTCAAAGTAATCTTAGTAGGTGGAGGGAGGGAGGGAGAAGCAAACCTTTAAAGCATTTTTGAGCTTGATGTGGGGGTGGAAAAAGAAGCTTGTAGAATCTGATAGTGACTGCCCCTTGAAAACAATAATTAGCTTGAGAAAAGCACAGCAGTTTCAGCTGTCAAAAGGCACAAAATCCCAGTGTCACCAGTTTGATCAGCTCATTGATAGGATATGCAAAGACCTGTTCAGAAATGAAGGAGCAGCAGTGATAGGGATCAGCATGTTTGTACTATGTCAGTTTTAGGCAGTGAAAAAATATGATGATTGTCAAATTTGAAAAAGTAAAAATATATCCCAGAACTTAAACAGAGTGTGTTATAGTTCTAAGGATGATGTCTTAGCTAAGCCTTGCCTTTCACTTTTCTGAAAGAATAAACAAAATACAGGCTAAAAACAATTCATGTGCAAAAGAAAAGGAGAAAAATCAGGACAAAAATATTTTTAAACTGATCTCACTTGCCCCTTAGACATAAAAAAATCAATAACTATGGAAAACAAATTTTCCTTTAAGTTCCTAATAGAGGAAGAAAAAAAAAAATTAATATTTCAACACCTCTTTTTATTATTTTTATTTACTGGCAGATGTATCTGGTGCTTTACAAATCAAGAAAGTCACAGTTTCTGCCACTGCAAGTTTGTCACCTTTGCTAAAAAATACCCTGTAGAGGAACTGTGTATTCACTCAGGTTGAAGGTCAAAACTTCAGGTTTTGTTTGTGTCTTTTGCAGAAAAGCACATTTTTCCTAGTCAGCCAGTTTCCATTGGAAGCTGTGCATTTGTAAAATGCTTGACTAAAGACTAGAAGCTCTTTGTTCAGGGTTCATAGTTTGCTGTATTTTATAGCATGCTCAGCACGCCAGAGATCTGGCCTCCTGGGTTATGGCTAACCACAGCCAGCGCAGTAGAAGAAATATTTGGAAAATAAAACCAGGGTGGGAACATGGTAAGGAGATTGAAGAAAAAAACTTTCCTGCTATCCTTCTACAGCTTCTGTGCATCCACAAATACACAGACATCCACAAATAAAAGCTGATGTATAAATCAGGGTATCCCCAGCTGCTGGAAAACCATCATCAATATTCTCACTTTGGTAAATGAGCCCTCTAAGAGCAACCTGTACCAACAGTGACTACCAGCCTGTCATTTCTGCATTTCAGGAGGAAGGAAAAAAACTGTATTGTAGTATTGGAGGAAGAAAAGGGGATTCTTGGCTTTCTTTGCCTGCGTATGAATGAATGGGAGCAATCATAATAGCAATAACCCTCCAGCTGCAGCTCACTGTCTTACTCTAATCTGCTTTATGTACAGCACTCACGACGATGTACAGAATTTAAAAGGCCACAGGCCCAGCTATGCACAGAAACCCATGCACACAGTGTTTCTCCAATTATATCCAAACAGCACTTTAGGAATGCTTAAAAACTTTGTTTCTACAGAGCTGAAACCAGGACTCTCTTTTCTGAGAATCAGAAGCATTTGCCATTTCTATTTCCACATAAAAAAGAAACACACATGCAACACGGATCATAAAAAGCTGATCAAATGGAACTTTCTGATCAAAAAAGAACATAAATTAATTCAAGGACCATGCCATTTAGGAGACTTGATGCCTTCTGCATCAAGTCAGGTTAAGCTGTTGAGCCACTACTTTCCTGACACAAACAAAATTTTAAAATATCAAGAAACCACACTGCATATTTTCTAGTGATTTTCCATATATATCTTGGAAACACAACACACATATAGCTTTCTTACCACAATTTAAAACTATGCGTAAAACTTGGCTTCCAAATATAAATATTACAGACAGTGACTGAATCTAAGAAAAAAATTCTCAGTCGTAGAGAATGAAATATATATTTTTTGTGAAAAATAGCCACAATCCTGACCTTTTCTCAGTCAGTGGGATTTTTGCCAAAATACAAGTAGATTAAAACACAAGATTAATAGATATTCCAAGATATTCCTACAATAACTCTCTGAAATGTGAATTTTCCTTTCTTCATCTAATACCAAACACACAACATATGAACAGTTAAATAGGTAAATAAGTTTTTAACTGGTTTTTTTCCCTTAAATGAAAAAAAAAAAGTATATTATTATTTCTGATATAGACTATTTCAATTGCAGCACTTCCTACCTTCCAACTCCAGTGCATTAATTGAAAGGTTATTCAGTTAAATTACAGAATCTCTGGAATGGCATGAAATCATTCCAATGGAAATCTTAATTATTAAGGAAACCCAGATTGTAATTATTTTTAGCTAATTGGAGAAGAAAATATTTTTTAAACCTCCATTTTTGAGAAGGTGCATCTATAATATTCCTGCAATTTCTCTTGGTTTTGAAATGCGGCATATTATTCAGCCCTAGTCCTTTGATGTGTGTTTTTCCCTCAATCCATGCTCCAACAATTCTGTCATACAGAGAACTGAAAATTAAGTTATTCTCACCAGCAATACTCCCCCACAAAGAATCTATCAAACCACAGATATAAACCTCAGAACAATCCCTGCCAGGTTTCTCATGCAAATGACGCAGAAAAACTTACAAGAGCACTTTAAGATATTGAGAACCCTTCAATACAACCCAGTATAATAACTTTTACTTGCTAATTTCTATGGGTCAGTTGCAAAGGAATAGACCTGTCAATCTTTTTCAGATGTAGCAGAATTTGTCTGTCTGCAAACAGGGATGCTTTGTTGTTGCCATAGATACTAATCCTCCACTTTCCTTCTGTTGACACAGCTAGTCACACTCTAAACTACCTGATCACACTTTTAATAGGCAGCTGACTGCAGTACCATAAAATGCTCAAATCAAGTTCACAACACTTGATGCATCTACTGTTGCTTAAAAAAAATAATAATAATAACAACAGAAATTATAATAAAGAGTTGTTTAAGGATAATTCTACTACTCTTGTCAAAAAAAAGTAGATTGTATAGAAACAGTGCCTAACAATGTCTTTGCTCGAGTTTCAACTTAATTATATTATTCTAAGTGAATAAATTGTTATAATAGAGGAAACATTATTTTGAAACTGCTTTTTTTTTATATCTTAGATACACATTTCCTTTAAGCACTAATTGATTAAACATGCAAAATAGTATAACAGTTACACAGGAAGTAATTTTTGCTTCTTTTCACACAATTCAGTACATTATATCATTTTCAAAGTTTAAAACCTGACAAGAAAACAAATGTGGAAGTGAGTCACACCCTGCAATACAGATATGTTCTGAAAAAGACAATTTTTATTTGGGTGACTTCAAATTTAGTCATGTTTTAATAAATATTCTAAAATTAAAACTGATTCAAAGTCTATTCATACCTTTTTGGTTTGCAAATCAGTCAGAAGTAAATCTTTTCCTCTAAAAAAAGTAAAGAAAAAAGAAAGTTCAATATGGTTTTTTTGTCCGGGTTTGAATAATTTTACAAGTTTTTCTTTCATTATTCATTGCTTAAATAAAAGGTGAAAGGGATAAAAACAATAAAATGAAAGTACATTAAAATGAACTATTTAAGTTAAATGAAATTTTTGCTTCTAAAATGAGAGAAAATATTAATTAAATTTTTCATGATGGCATTATTTTGATGTTTATGGTATCTAAATTCTTTTGCATGCTGGCAGTAAAATGTCTCTACTTCCAGCCTTCAAGCTGTCTTCAGTCCTAAACTGCTAATTCTCTTCCCAGTTCCTTCTAATACAGAATAAAAATTCTAAAGGTAATTTTCCAAAGCTATTTTGTCCTCCTTTAACATATCTTATAGAAAGTTTGTGGTGACTCCTTCAATTAACAAGAAAAATTGATGTGTATCATTAATTACATCAGTAGAAATCATAAATCATCAGTGAATGCTGCAATTAATTATTTTAAAGTCATGTGAAGAAAAGTGACAGGCAGAAGATAAATCCACAGACCCTTCAGATCAGAATGAAATGGGAGAGAAAAATGGAGAAGAAAGGATGGAACAAAATCAGCAACAGTTTATGAATTAGTATACATGAATTGTTTTCCTATTTAACAATATTTCTAAAGAGATTATAGCAAAGTTAACACAATAGTAGAAGTCAACTCTGTGTCTATTACAAGCATAAATTTTCATGGTTGCATATTTTTGTTTTCACTATTCATAAACAGACTAAAAAATATACTCTTATACTATATTTGCTTTATGTTATTCTTTATTTTGGAGAAGGGTGGGCTAAAATGCCAGAAAGATCAAGCACCCTTTTTAAAAGTATTTTGTCATCTTTGCTGCTACAATGTAAGTGAATTATATGATGTTTTAATGAACTTTTCTTCTGTTGAAAAAATTGGTAGTGTGAATACAAAACAGTAATTTTCTGTATATATATTAGTCATATATGAATGATACAACCTACTAGTTTAACTCTATTCATCTTTTTCTCAAATATTTGCACTAGGAAAGGTGGCTCAGAACATCCAGGGGCATGTAGAGGAACAATGTAAGTACTCCATACCCCAAAACACAGGTTTTTCCTGAAAACTGTGACAAATAGATAGGCTTAGAAATCTCATGAATTTTAACAAAATTGCTATTCTTGCAATCCAAGTGTAGGTATTTGCACAGTATTGCTACTACATACACAGATACACAGAGTTGCAGAAATATGGGCTAATACAGTCTCACAAATAGAGAAAGAAAGAGAAAGAGAGAAAGAGAGAAAGAAAGAGAGAAAGAAGGAAAGAAAGCAAGAAAGAAAGAGAAAGAAAGAGAGAAAAAGAAAGAAAGAAAGAAAGAAAGAAAGAAAGAAAGAAAGAAAGAAAGAAAGAAAGAAAGAAAGAAAGAAAGAAAGAGAAAGAAAGAAAAAAAGAAAGAAAGAAAGAAAAAGAATGAAAGAAAGAAAGAAAGAGAAAGAAAGAAGCCACCTTGGAATTTATTTTGCAGGATAAGAAATTTCCAGAAATGAGGATCTATAATCCATACCAACATTCTTCATATGGATATTCACAAATAAAACTATAGATACCTATTCTATATGTACCCATACATACTTACACGTCTCTAGCAGCTCACACAGTTCTGACTTCCTTTCTTAGCTGCAGTCAGAGGGTTTAGGACAGAGCCACCAATGACAAATGTTTCAACTTCAGAACTTAAACACAGTTTTTTCCAGTTAATTAAATAGACATATAGAATAAGGTTTTCAAAATAATTTACAAAATACTGAGGCATTCACACTTTTCACATGCACTGAATGACAGTTAACCCTTTCCTAATTTTCTTCCATCCAAAGGATATATACAGGGAGTGCTAGAGTGAACATGTGTACACAGATAACACAGCTCAGCATCCTCATTGAATTACCAACTACGAAACAGAAAAGCTCTAATAGAGTACCAGCAATTGTACTTTGTAGAGGAGAGGAACACACTGCAGAATCAAAACTTGTGCCTTTCACCTTAATACTTTAAGGACATGCAGGCTTTCAAACTGCAGAATTGATTTACAGCTGTGAAGAAGTAATACCTGTTTTATATCACTACAAAGGACACCACGCAAAGAGGGAGTTCTGAGATTTTAAGCTGTTCTTATCTTACAGGCACATGAATTTTACAATTTTTTTCTTTAGGTATGTCAGCTTCTGAAACAAAACCATGTCTGTTATCATTGCCCATCTTTTACCTGCACAGTTAAGGCCAGTGCTTTTAAATTCCTTTTTTGTTCTAAAATTCAGTTGTGTAACATCACAATCAAAATGTCAGCAGCCCCTTAAATTTTATTCAGAAAAATGTTTCTACATAAGTTATCAGTAACAGACTTAAGGATGAGACAAGAAAGTGAGCCATTTTCTAAAGAATCCTTACAAAAACAAGGTTTTCTGTTTAAGTCTCACACCAATAAGAGCACTTGGCATTTATTCTTGTCATCATCAACAACATTTTGATTTTTTGGATAGTATTGAACTTATCATTGCATGCAGAGACACAAAAATTTTACCTTCAGAGGAAGACACATTTATCATTAACTTTTCTAAAGACATAGGGAGGCATAGCATTTCCCCTGACCTTAAAAAATTATTTGAGTACTACTCTTCCTTTTCTGGTAAGTCAGCCAATTTTACTATCCATGTGATAACCAGTACACACTAAACTAAATTGTAAACAGGCAAATTAGGATCAGTCTTGAGTTTTGGGTGTCAGCTATAAATTACATATAAATATACATTCAGCTGTACCTGACTACTCCATTCTTTGAATAATTCAAAGAGAGAATGAATAGGCTTACCCACTGAGTAAACTATATGTTAAACACAAAGTTAAAAGGTGGGAAATTTGCTTAATATTTCAGTTGGAATTCATGTCTGCATTATGTTCTTTTCCAATATGACCTTGTTTGTTGTGATAAACATACTTTCCTTCACTGAAGCAGAGCAGGAAAATGAAGATGTGAGACTGTCTGTAAAGCCAGGTTTGCCCATGAAGGTCAAGTGCAGCTCCAAATAGTCTAACATGGCTCCCAGCAGTCTAGTGTGTGAACAAGTATTAGGATATTAATTTCTAAACTATCTAACTAGCAGACTAGTTAACCTTAGAGCATACTTTAAGAAGATGGCTTCATCCTACTTGGATGTTTTAGTAGACCACTGTTCTAGGAATTACCATTTCTTAAGCAGTGCAGGCAACACTAAAGATACATGCAAAAACTGTCATTTTACTCAATCCTATGGGGAAATTAAAAATAGTGTAATTTTTCTTTAATTTATAGGAAAATTAGTCAATTGAGAAGATCTAATAAAAATCCCAAGGAAAAATAATAAAAATACATTAAATTATCAGAATCCTTTTTACAATGCCCGTTGGAACCATTTCCCCAAACATAATACGTTACTGGATACACCTGGTTTTCTTTTTCTTCACTTCTGTTTCGTTGGTAAAGATGACCTATCACAGATCAATTTCCCACTGTTTCCAACCCTTTTTGTTCCAGCCTGCACAATGGAACTTCCTACTTTCAACAAAAGAAAGGATTTAGAGATCAAAGAATATTGATTTTTGTTCCAAACTCAATGCCATTTATCCTAAATGTGCATCAAACAACAGAGGTTAATTTACAGGCATGCACATGAGGCAATTAAGGACAAACCTTTCTGTCAGAACTGCTGTTCAGAAACAGAAAATAGGCCAAATAGGCCCAAACCAACTTAACAAGACTGTCAGATTAACTATTGATGAAAAATGGAAAAGCTGGTCCATGAAAATTTGATATAAATACAAAAGTCACATTCCTTCACTTTATTTCAATTTTTCTTAAATGCAGCTCACTGCAGCATAGAACCTATTTTCCTAAGTTCTGCATGTTTTGCTTGGTTGTAAAATGACTACCATGAACAATTCTAATTGTCATAGAGACTCTAAAGTCTTTATGGATCTTTATTAATTGAATTAAATGCTAAAAGGACTTGTGAAGTAACCTTCTAAAACAAAATCCATTGCACTTTTCATGTTTCTTCAGTGACACTTTATGTATCACAGTGGCACTTGATCATGGTATAGATTTTCAATCATATATTGGAGGTTTATTTGAATTTATTTCTGTTCTGATATAAACAATTGTTTAAAATATGTTGCTTCTGTAAAAATGCAGTAGTAGTAGTAGTAGTAGTAGTAGTAGTAGTAGTAGTAGTAGTGGTGGTGGCAGTAGTAGTAGTAGTATTATTAGACAGTATAATTTTTTTCCCCAAAAAATGGAGATACTCCACTAAATTAAAGACAGCTCCTTGCCCCTGGGTAGAGAAAGACCAACTGAAGGGGGAAAGAGTGCATGAAGGGGTTTTTGGTTTTCTTTTGGTTATTTGTACTTTCAAAAAATATAGCTTTTTTTCACATCTATACCATGCTGCTAATAAATAATAGGATGTATTTTGTCTCTTGTCCAATGAGCCTGCTTTTGTCACTCTTACTCTTCTTGAGCAATATTTTATATCAAAATTAGAGTGGTATTTTCTCTGTGTTAATAAATGGCAGATCAGAATTGGTTTCTTTTTATTAACTGCATTTAGAAGTCTGTTCTTCTAAAATTTATTTTTAAATGTAGAATTATTCAGCTCTTGTCATAATCCTCTCCCCTTCCAAAATAAATCAAAATATTTAAAAGTTCAAGGTAGGTGAGATTTTAAAGACTAATCCCTGGGAAAAATAAAACAGCGTCATAAAAACCATTTACCCAATTCTACTTGGTTTTGGGGTGGGAAGAGTAATACAAAGGATGGGCATGATGGTGAAGTCTGGAAAGTAACTTAAATGCTTTTCAAACCTACTTTAGACCTGGCTATGAATATGCTATGAATTCATTGTTCAAGAAAGATATTCTTCCTGACAAAATAAGTGAAATCTGTCTTGATTGACAGCTATGACAAAAAGTTCTGCTTGGCATCTGTGGGACCAGGATTTTTCTATAGGAACCTGCCCTGCTTCTTATTTGCTATCAGTTCAAGAAAGAATTGTACTTATAGCTAGTTGCTTTGGCATGAAATGGAGTGGTATTTACCCCCAAAATGATCTGCATTAATCATATTCAGCTGGATGTGAAGAAGACATTCACCTATCCTACAAGCACTTTTATGTGAGATAACTAAAGACTTTTGTAGCCCCAGATCACTATATCTCCCTGGTCATGAGACAACTTGCCAAAACAATTTTGATGCAACATCACAAGCATCAATCAATGACTTTTCATTAATATTGTAAAATGCAGGTTTTTCCTGTTACATGGGCAATAGTGAGACAGACGTTTAGTAAACTAACTGAATATAAAGGTCAGAGGAGGACATTATCAGTGAATTAAAGATTTTAGCTTTTAGTGTGTTCTTTCACACTGTAAAACATTTTGTACTGATTACTTTATAATATAAAATTATTAAGCCTATGCAGATGCATCCTGTTGAAGTTGTTTACATGTGTGGCATATGTCACATTTGCAGCACACCTGACCTAATAAGGTGGAAATTTGTAGAAGTGTGTCCTTTCTGTCCCTGTCTAAGGACACCCGGATCACAACAGTAGTGTCTGACTACTAATAATTAGCACACAGCTTTTGAAAAGGTAAATGCCTATATGGATGTTTTTGTAAATAAGCTACTCCCCCGTTCATTGGGGCTGGCTAATAGCCTCAAAATTTAATATTGTTTCTGTGTGACTAGAAAGCATTCCTTATTAGCAGTTTAACATCTGAGGAGATACCACAATCATCACCCCTCCAGCTGACAAAAAAAAAATGTCTGAAAAGCAAAGATGGTATTATTTTCCAGGAAAAAAAGACTGAGTCAGTACTTTTAAAGGGTTATTTTTCCTCTGGTGAATTAATAAATTCTTTTACTGCTATATTTGGAGATTTATATTAATTTGGATATAAAAAGTAGAGCTCTGATTGGCATGCAGACAATCTTTAACTGTATTTCTCCTGACTGTAGTAAACTTCCAACTTCCAGATTACTTTATCTGCTTTCAATACTTGTTACTCTGTAGAAATATGCATGTATGTACAAACATTAACAGCTTTACAGTGAAGCAAGGATTAAAGAGGCTTTATCCTTTAATCTTTTCCATCATTATCAGCCACACTGTATGAACTCCTGTATTACATGAAAAAGAACATCCCCTGCCTTATCTCCATTTAGATTATGGTAGTGTATTCTTGTTATGTGTGCCTAGAGATATAATAAATAAACATAGTCCTTCTGTTTATTAGTTCTTTATGTATGATTAATACTGTAACTGAAAAAATAAAAGCTATTTTAGAAAGTTTGGTGACAGCACGTCCATACAGTTGCATGCAAAGTATTTGCTATATAGTTGAAGATCACCTCAGATGAGGAATAGCCTTTCCACACAAGCTTAACAAACAGGAAGGTCAAGAAAAATAAGAAAACAAGGTCCACACTGTGAAATTCCCTTTGGGTACATAAAGAAGAGCATTGTATAATCTGGAGAGACACCATGCCAAGGTGAAGAGCTTAGGTTAAATTAGCTGAAGGCCACTAAATAGCTCTGGATGTATCTATTACATTTTTTTTTCACCATTTGCATGGTCTTAGAACAAGGAATAAGTTGGACTCAAGCCTTTTTTGTTTTTCAAATGTGATTTGGGTCAAGAAAAAAACCTGCAAGAAAAAGAAAAACAGAGACCCAAAACAAAATGAAAAGTTTGTGCTGCAGTTCCATAGATGAGCTGAAGTTCTTCCTGCTGGTGGGAAAAAACAGTTGCACAGTTGCACAATGAATCTACATTATACAAAATCTCTATAAAGTCCTAAGTAACACACTGCTGGGTTAGAATTGGTGGGTACTCTTCTCCAGAAATTTATTATCCTTTCTGCTCCTAAAACTTCTTATAAGTTTCCAACACAAATTTTATTGCTGTTGTTGTTATTATTATTATTACTACTAGTAGTATTATTATTATTACAGTTCATTGTCTCTATTTTCTGAGAAATAAATTGACATCTTTGTATGGGTTAAACTAGATGGTGGATTTTCCTTTTGATCTTCTTTTAATTTTTGCAGGACTATGTAGATGAAAATTCAGTTATTTACATGATCCTATGGACATTTTCTTCAGTCTTTCAATACATTTTTTAAAAATCTTATTCATATGCATGGAGTATATGCATACCTCAAGTATACTCCACAGACAGAAAACTTATATCCAGCCAGAAAGCTACACGGGTTACAGTCACAACTTACACAGTTAGGAATCTGCAGGCAGAACAAGGCAGAACGCAAACTCATCAAGATGAAAACAATTGTGAGAAGTGATGAATTCCACTGGCTTTCAATATTACAATATCAGTTGAAGTGGAAAAAGCCAGAATCCTAAATTTGCTCTGTAAACCCTTATTTGTAGTGAGCTTTCCTTAAAGACCTTTGTAAATCCTGCTTTACAAATATGTAATTATGAAGCTAAAGTCAGAACCTGTTTGGTTTCAAAAAGGAATTAAATACAGGCAACTTTCTGGAATGCGGTTTCAAGCAGGAATGGTCGTCTGCTTGTAGCAGACGATGCTGTTGCAGCTGCTTGGTGTCGTTATACTATATTTCACATTTTCTTCACTGTCAACCTTTCATGCATTGAATCAACAATGCTAGGGAAGGACTTGTGCACTACAGAAGCATGTTTCTGAGCTACTCTGGGCTCACAGCTGTGCACGCAAGAATCTGTCCTAACGAAACACAGGAGAATTTACTGAAAGAATCCTTCTGTTTATCCTTCTCCTGATTTTATTCTTCTGTTTCCTCACTTTTCAAATGAAGCAATAGCTTTCTTCCATAACTTTGGTAGAGAATTAATTCCCAAGATTCCCACTTTGATACTTCCAAGTTCCTGGGAAATCACAATCCTGCCAAGAGCAAAACCATTTAGTATATCTCTAAGAGCTTTTGTAAATGGGATGCCATACAGCAGATTAATCAGACATTCAAAGCAAATAGCTGAGAGGTTTGGTAAACAAGACTTATAATAAAGCAGAGTGCTTATATATATATATATATATATATATATGCGCACTTGCATTACAGGCAGGAAACTATTCATGCCTGGGATGACTGCATTATTAGTCACAGCACTGTGACCTCTCACCCCAAGTGATAAAGTACACAGGTCAGAATTGACAATACATACTCATGGCTGATCATGGCTGCCAGTTATTGATCCGAGGAGGGGAAAAAAAGAAAACTTTGCAGGAAAAAACATTGCTCTGAATTACAAACACGCATTCTCCTGAGACTCAGCAACTCTCTGGGTTTTTCCCACTGGAGCTGGAAAGCAAAAAGTGAGTTCAGCCAGTATTTAATATCAAGTGAATGTGGTGTTTAATCAATACTATTCTGCTTTTGTTCCACGATGTGGAAAGCAGTGTCTATTCATTCAGTAAAGGTTAATGCCAAGGGTCAAGTGATTTCACACTCTCTGTAGGATCCACAACATTTCAGTAGTTCAGATGCCTTGGACAATGATGACTCAGTTGGACTGATTTATTGCCACTCTAAGGTCCTGCTTAATACTAAAGTGCTATCTTATGATAATACCTCAGAAAATAGCACTGATAAAAAAAGAGGCTATAATTACCTACATTTTGAAGTAATGTCTTCATCTCTAACATCCTATAAAGATGTAAGGTCCATTTAAAATGATCTGCTCCTTGTATTAGCAAGTCAGTTAAATCAGCTATTATCAGTGTTCTCTGGTTTAGGAAATGCTATCTTGGCAAAAGGAATCTGGCTGATGTATTAAGAAAAATGTAAATTGCAAGCAAATATAATACTGTTCCTCATTTAACATACATTTTAATGTATGTTAAATGTCTACCTGCCCAAATAAAAAAATATTTTTCTAAGGAGACTGATTAATAAGACAAAAAAGGAGGGGAAATTTTCAGACACTGCAGAATAAAAATATAACAAAAACAGCTATTCTAATTGGGCTTTAGTATATGAGACCACATAACCAAAAGTATGTAAAATTCCTTCTAGTTTTTTCCTCCAAAATTTCTAACTTAAGGGTAGATAGGCAAAAAGGGGAAATCTATATACTCCTCCTCAATATGATACGCTCAAAATGACATTAGGTGAGGTCATTGTCTAAATGAGAATGCATTTGACTTTGTCAGGAGTTCTAATTTTGAACGTGTTAGGATCCTTGCTTATTATTCAGCAATGTCCTATTCAAGATGTGTTTTATATAATGAAAGAAGTTCAGATGTCACTAGGAAAATAGTGTGAGAAGAATTAATTGGAAGACTTATCAGACAAAAGTAATTTAGAATCCAACTCTATCTAATATAATACTGAATGATGAATATACCAATCAATTAGCAAAGTAAAATAAATTCTGCAAATTTGACTGAAGACATCCTATTATTATAAGTGGGAGGATATTTGTAACAGTTAATTACTCCTTATTTTAGGTTTTAAGTATGCAAAAATCATTTATGTGAATTTTCAACATCCTTCTCTCCCCCCAATTACTGATATTTAGAAATTTCTTCTGACTTGTTTTAAATGATGATGTCGTGTTTTCAATAACACTATGGCAGATATAGAAGAAAGACATTTTAATGTGAATTAAAGGGAAAAAATCCTGCATTCTTACATCTGTGGGATACTGTGTTATCTTACAAAAAAGAGTAATCACTGCAAAAAAAAAGACAAAATGTTCATACCTACATTTATTGAAAGATGGGCTAGTTTTTGTAGAAATATATAAATGTAAAAAAATATACATTACATGGCAAGCAGTTTACTCTCTTTGATGGAATAAATTGTTACTGATAATGTTAAATGTTTAGTTTGTGAATTTCTTTCCACTCTTTGACTGCTCTAAATAGGAAATGTCAAAAATATCATAGAGGGCTAAGAATGACACTGAAATAATATTCTTAAAGACCAAAACAGCCCCTCTCCCCCAAGACTCTGTCCTTTATTTTATAGATTTAAAAAGCTCTAAATAGTTCACAGTTCCAGTTGACAGATTTATAATATCTGACATCTGTTAATTTCTTCCTCTCCCAACAAGGTTTCAAATCTGAAATATAAACCCCTACCACCTTTCTAGTTAAAACTTTATACAGAAATTTCAATGGCAGTAGCTATCATACTTCAGAGATATCAAAAAGCAATTCCAAAGAAGTCTAGAACAGAAAAAAAAAAAGTTTGCCTACTTAAAAATAAGAGAAATTAAAAAAATAAGTACCTTTGTATTAGAAAGGAAAGTTTGTCTTTTTACTTGAACTTTTCTTTAATTTACTTAAAATCAAAATGCCTTGGATTATCTCACTTTGTGATAACAAAGACTTTGTCATACTAAATCAGATCACTGCACCATTATGTTCAGAATCTTGCCTGCAGGCCCAGTGGGTGCCCAATCTATCAGACAACAGGAACATCTACAGAAAAACACATACTCTTGCTGACCCTGTTGAGTGTGAGTATCCACCCTGAAGAAGGAACTTTACTAATGTCTGTTTATTTTTTTCTGCACAAATCACTACTAGATATTTTTTGCTGGTAGAGCTATACAAGTTAACTTTCAGCAAATTTATATACAGAAGTGTACAAAACGCTGTCTGTCTTAATCCTAAATAATTTTATCATGACTACATACAGGCCCAGATCATACATAATATAGAGCTTTGCTGTGAACAGGAATAGCTATATATATCTGCAATATCCCAAAATCATAATAAAAAACTGGACTTTTTGCACCACGTAGTGAAATAAACAGGCTGGGAAATCTGAAGATGGCAAAATTGGGCCAAAAGCTGTTGCTGGAAAATTTAGCATAACTGTATGATTAATGAGTCAAATATTTTGGCTTTAATCCAACAACAGGACTGCATATTCTTTTTCCTTTAGATACTGCAGTGGAATTCTAGTACAGCAAGTATTTTGTAAATTAAGTTTTGAAAAAGAATAAGTTGTAGAGAGAAGAGAATGGCCATTCAGATCAAGATCACTGCAATACCTAGTAAGATACCAAGAATAAAAAAAAGAAAAAAAAGATACATGCTTAAAATTAGACTTCTGACTACATAAGCAATTAAATAAAAGACCTAATTATGAAGACTGCTAAGCAGCCAGGAGCACCTATTTTACTTGGTGTCATCCTACTGCAGTGAGGGCAGTGAACTAGCTGGCTCCTGAAAAATATAGCTGAGTATCCAGGCTAATTATGCAAAATACTTGCTTTGTGACAGAGTGCAACATCAGTGAGATTTATACAAGCAGATTTAGCTGCCTTTTATATACTGACTGGTACAGAATGATTTTGGATCTCCATTCATGTGCAAGTTATATATGATATGAATGAATACATGAATCAATCATGAATAAACTGTTTATTACGACTCTGTTACTAGTTTTGATTTACGCTCTTCTATTCTGTTTTCTTCCATTTTTATCACTTTTTTTTTTGCTGCTAAATTTTCAGCTGTGCATGACTTTGGGGTTTGGCAGGCAGTTGAAGTTTAGTCATGCAACATTATCAGAGCACAAGAGAAATTAACGTATTACAAATGATTTTTTTCCAAATATTACAAATAAATAAAATAGTCATTTAGGAACTTAATTATCAGAAAACACAAGTACTGGTTTCATGCCACCTGAGAAAGACAGTCAAAATAATGGAAAAGTAAATTTTACTTATTTTTATGAAAATGTAACACATTATTATAGATAATTCTGTTTAAGAAATGGTACTAAATACCATTTAAATAAATAAGTAAAAAAAAACCCCAAACCAACAAAACCAAAGTAATCTGAATTCTTCTCCAACAGCTAGTGTTTCTCTGCAGCTGTAAAGTAAAAGACAGTAAAAGAACCCTGTCAAGGCTCAGGGTTCTTATGGGACAGGTTTCCTTCCAGGACTGAAACACTGATTTGTAGGAAACTTAAAAACAAATGAGACTATCACCAAACCTTGACATGCAATCTTTTCTTCTAGAATTGTTGCTGTGCTTTCACTGAAGTGTGCAATGGATTTCATGCACTCAGGCGCAACCTGTTGAGAGTGCATATGTGCATCTCTAACCTCTTAAAATTTTCAGTTTGAAGTCTCCAACTGCTTAAGATTGACTTCCAGTGACCTAGAAGATTAGAAGCTAATGCCAGCATACTGAACAAGACCGGCATCCTAACTGTACCCATTGAATGACTTTGGAAAGACAAGACAGTTTATGCTCCCAGCTGTGCAGGAGTAGAGTAAATGTGGCTTTTCATATCACTATCAGTTGCATTGGACACCACAGCAGACTGAAAGGGATAAGCAAGCTCTCAGAAATTACTCAGGTGATATCATGCTATAGCTCAATCAGTCAGAAGAATTTAAAATAAGACAGATCAGTAAACCTAACTAAAAAAAATCAGAATAGTAAAGACTGTATATTGCTTACCTTCTCATTTTCTTTCTTTCAAGAATTTCTGCAAGCATTTATTTATTCAGAACGTGCAGATAACCGTGAAGGAGACTGTAGAAAACAATAATTTCCCTTTATTTTCAATTTTAATGGAAACTCTCATCTAGTCTCAAAACACTTATACAATTTTTAAAGTGCCATTATCCTCTACACTGTGTTCGCTGTCCACAAAGTCAGAAACAGGAACTTATAGACCTGTAAGCCAAATCCCCTCCTTTACTCATGGTTTTAATATGATGTCTGCCAAGAATATACCTGGGAGTAGCTGCACCATGTACCTCCAGTCTGCACAATTTTTTCTCAGTTTCCAATAGTTACATTTGCTGTACTCCTTCCATCCTACTGGCCTTGGCAAAAGCATTCCTCCAAGGCGTGACACCTGCAGCTGTCCCCTCTCCATTATACTTAACAAGACCCACCTGAGAGTGCAGCATCTTGAATCCTGGCCTCAGGAATATTCAACAACCTTGCAATTTTTCCTCAACTGTGAAGTAGATGGGGAAGAATATGTCACATGCAGCTGTTTTACCATGCAGCCTTAGTTTTAATACCTTCACTTCAGTTTTTGAACTGAAATGTTATACAAATATGTCATTCTTTATGACAAAAGCCAAATAAATGCAAATACTATCATTAAAAAGAAACTGGGGTGTAATGGGGAGATCAACTGACAGAGGCAGTAGCTTTTGCTCAAGGAAAGCAAACATAAGCGTTCTTCATCTTAAAAGAGTAATGCCACTGCAGCACGTCAGTTGGGTCACACTGATCAGGATGCTACATAGCATAAAAACTCCAAACCAGGTCTCCAGCAGCTATCACCAAGTACAAAAACAGTGATTCGTCCACAGAGTGAAACAATACACTATCTAGATGCTGTGATAAATCTCATATTTCTGCTGGAGCCTGTGCTTGCCTGACCACATTCTTCAAAAAAAGCCTCTAACTGCCCTCAGAGATGAGACACATTGTGCAAGCACACGGTCTCTTTGGTACAAAATGCACAGTTCTCCACTAAAGACCATTTTTACATGTAATATACGCACATGTCCTACGAACGAGGCCTCACAACTTCATTCCTTGACTGTGATTATCAAATAACACATACTTAAACTAGATGACAAGAGGAATCAGAATTCTCCATGAGTCAATCAAGACAACATGGTTTGTCTAACTTGGATAAAGAAGCTTTTAATCTTTACATGCACATTATTTGTTCTGCCTTTGCACAGTGCCTACCATGGGGAGACCCTGATCTAGAGCTAGAGCAAACAGACAGTATAAAATACAGAAGCTCTTACCTCCTTTCATAACTGATGATTTATCATCTTCTCAGGCATCCAAATACTGTGCTTACTCATAATGCTTACTGAAGATCAAACGAGCGTTTGACAGCCTCCCTCCACAACCTCCCATCCCTCTCCCCGCACAGCTGTTCACATCATATTTGAGGTCAGTCCAGTCAAAGCTACCTTAGCTTTGCTACAATTTTTTACAATACTGTAGCTTTTCACTGCCAGTGCAAACAAGCTGCCATCACATCCCCAGGATTAGGAAAGATTTTAGATTTCAGTCAACTTGGCCTTGTTTGTTTGCCTTAGCTAAGATGAGGAGTTGTCAAACTACACAATTTCCATAGCTGTCAAGGATGTTTTTGAACATGCAAATCTGGAGTACATTTTATCGCAAACATTGCAAAAGGCTTTAAAACCAGGACATATGAAATATGTATACTTCTTTTTTTTTGCTTAAAAAAATAGTACCTATCTCAGCATATAGGCCTTCACCCTGCATATCAATGTATTGCTGTCTCTTTTGTTTTGTAGCCAAATGGAAACAATAAAGCATCAACAGCATTGTCAGCTCCTTCAATTTATCCTTTATCTTTTTATTATACTCAGGCATGAAGAATGCTATTCTTACTCAGTTTTTATTTTGCTTGGAAGCCTTGAAATTTTCTGAGGGCGTGATCTAATCTTGTATACCAGGCTTAATTTACCCTATCAAGCAGGTATCCAAGAGAGGCTGGTGTACAAGGCCTAACATCCTGAGGGATGATGACCGGTCTGGAGGGTACTGAGTTCATTAATCAGTTGTCAGATATGCACTAGTCTTCCTCACTCATGATCACACTGTCAACCCACAATCCAGAAAACATCTGACTATGGTGTGTGCAGCACATTAAAAGTGAGTAAAAGATATCACAGTTAGCACTTAATGCATGAGAAACTGTTTACAATAACTAGGCAATTATGGCTAACTCTTTCCAACAACGACTAATTAAACCAAGTCATTTGCCCAAATAAGTACATTTAACCATAATGAGCTTATAATAAAATATCTTTTAGGAAATGTGTGCGTATGCCCAAAATTAATTTCACTTTTGGAGTTTTGCAAACAAAGATGTATAAATGCATACAAAGTTTAAACCCATTTGATTTAGTTTAGGCACACAGCTGTCTCCTTTAGCTCTTTTACCCAAAGCCGTGCTCTCCTCTCTCCCTGTAAACCTCAGTCACTGTTGATGCACACAGGGGCAGATGTGGGGATGATTCATTAGCCCTCAGGTCTGATGCTGAACTTTGTATTCTTCCAGCTGTGTTTAAAACCACATGTAACTGGGTGTTTCACTCACAACAGAATTCTGCCCTTTTTGTGAGAAAACACTCTTTGAGTTTTACCTGCTTAGGAGTTTTCTTCTTGGTTACTACTGGAGGTTTTATGTTAAATGGGTTATAATAACAAGGGAAGATTTGAAATGCTAATGAAAGACCCAGACAAAACTGACTAAAGGATCTGTTGGAGAAACTGCAGAAAATGCAGATGCAGAGAGAGACTGTGAGAAGAGTACAGTATTTATCTCTGCTATGGTGTGTTGCCTTCATCAGGCAGAAATGTTGAGGACTATTCACTGTTTTTGAGCCCTTAGTTTAGGTTCATTTGAAGTCATTTATTTTGAATAAGTGAGATCACTGTGTTCTGGCTACAGGACCCCTGTACAAAATACCATGCTTCCCCACTTCCCACATGGAATAAACATACAGAAGCAAAACAGACAAGATTTCTTATTTGACAGTTAGTCTTATGACTCATTGCCAATATACATTTTTTCTAGAAACACATTGGTTATAGTATAGATAGAATGTTAAAACCTTTAAATTCTAGAATATTACAAGACTAAGATGAGCGCAGCTATTTCCAGCACAGAAATACAGTTGTCAAGAAATAAGGGTGATTCAAATAGTGCCCTTTTACTTTTTTTTTAAGGACAAGAATCCTCTCTGCTCCCACAGACATCTTCAAGTGGTTGTTGAAATGTATTATTCTGCATGTTTAATACCACATAGGACTCTGAAGAGATGAAGTTATACAATGCCTTAGGCAATTATGAACAAGGATTATAGGGAAAAAGAAGGCTGCAATGTAGAGTATAAGCAGCATGATATAAGCAGAATATTTGATATTTAGGGCAACAAAATAAATACCATGCTGTCTTGGCTACCACAATGCCAGACACCATTTCTTTTCTATGGAGCTCAGATCTATTTATCTGAACCAGCAATGTTCAAATTCATTAATGAAGCCATTATTGATTTGTGGAACGTGACTTAAAATCTCAGCAAACACTGAACAATCTGTGACAAGCTCTTAAATACTGAATGTATGTAACTAGACATCTCAATTTAACAACCAGACATACATTTAACAGCATTAATAGCTAGGCACTTAATGGATCAATTCCCACTGTTTGTGTAATGTGGAAATAAAAAAGGCTTATTAAATGACAAGCTTTCCCTGGTTTGTGCTAATTAATTATACACTGC
Organism: Corvus hawaiiensis; assembly: GCF_020740725.1. NCBI lineage: Eukaryota > Metazoa > Chordata > Aves > Passeriformes > Corvidae > Corvus > Corvus hawaiiensis. The sequence continues at coordinate 57,199,085 of NC_063255.1, forward strand.
CTCTGACTGCTAATTTAGTGGGAAAATGCAGCCCAAAACTATGGTTTCTGCTTGAACTTTGCCTCAGCACCACCTAATTCTGCGCAGAGTGCAGCTGCGACCTGCCTCTGAACGACAGCAGTATTAAATTAGTGCACAAGGCCATCAATTTAATAAGTACTGTAGCAGGTAATTTGAATAAGGACAGTATTAGTATTCTACCAGTGCACAACTAAAAGCAGCTGACCTTTCAGACCAGAGAAGATCCTTGAACACATCTAGCTGAATCGGTGAACACAGTAATAATCTGACCATGTTAAGAGTGCCAAGAGAGACTTTTACAGCTCTGCATCCATTACTATATATCAGCTACTCTACGGTATATAAGAACACTTTATGTACAGCAAAACAAGGTTATAAATAGAACAAAGGCAATGCGAAACATATATTTCAAGTGGCACATTTGAAAATTTTCCTTATTACCTTGATTTATGGTATAAAGAATGTAAAATTAATCAATGCACATAAAAATGCAGTATGAACACCCACATAACAACCCAGCGAATTTCACCACAAATTTAGTACCAGGATGAACACAAGTATGTGTTGTATAGTAAAAGTAAAGCATATAAAATTATTTTGCTCTCATATCTGTTTTAAACACAGAAATATAAGAAGGACATCGCATTTTGTCAGGAGAAAGTGAATGCTTTTCAGCTAATTGACAAGGTTTTTCTGACACTTATAACTACAGTAAAAATTCCCGACCAACAGACTGCTGGTGTAGTCACAGCACTAAGTGAAATTCCCTTAAATTCAGTGATTCGACTTTGAAAGGAATGAGGAGGAGTTTTTGCAAGGGTCTGCTTATAAATATTAAACATCACACATTTATAACAACAAAACAGAAATCATGATCATACTTAAAAGAACAATTTATATGAACAACCAGAACAATGATTTTCTGGTTTCTTCATTTTGCGAGGAATTGGTGGCAGGGGGAGGTATTTTCTCTAACTGTGTGAAGGGAAGGTTTTTAAAGAGTAGATAATACCAGTCTGCAGGCATCTCATAGATGTCTTCTAGAAGATCTTTTTATATAGGAGTAGGGTTTTCCATATGGTCCTAACACCTATTTATCAAGGTGTCCCCTTAAGTAATTTTCAGAATGATATGGTGGAAAAGCACACTACCATACCAGAACTGCTCCAGAAGCTGGGATGCACAGTAAAACCTGATTGAGGGTCTTGTCTTTTATTTCTTTCCTGAAAGATAGAGTTTAGGCCCTCAGATCCTGCCATATCCACCATTTATTTCAGAAATGGTCATGCTTTTATGTACTGTCAGTGATCATACAAAAAACTGTTTATCGATGCATGACTGAAATGTTTAGCAATACTTGATGCCCCTCAAACTGGCAGGCCATTTATTTTCAATGACATAAACCTGTTTAACATGATTTTACATGACTTTAACATAGAATTGTACAAAAATATGTGAAGTTTAAAGTCAACAGTTCTTTGGACATATGAATTGCTAAATAGCTATGGAATTGATATTTCTTTTGTGTCACAGTGCACACTGGTTTTTGGAGAGTTGCTTGCAAATATTTAACACAGTCTGAGCTTTTAAACCTGTCGGTGCAGTAAACAGATATAAGTTCAGTTTGGACATTTACCTTTTATCCTCCCAAGCTGCAGCTAATGAGAGCCACCCGTTCAGGTTGGAGTAAGACTCAGCAGAAGAGCTATGCATATTTATGCAGAGTCCTGGAAACTGACACAGTTTGTCACATCTCCTCAGAAGCCAAAATTTCAGACCATTTTTACTTTCCTTAGCACTGGCAGGAAAATGGACTGAATTTGGAGGGACAATTGATATTTTGATATTATTACAATACTGAACACATTTTTCATGGCAGTAACCAGGCGTACATCATATTGACAGACAATTTACAAAATGGTATTGTTCAGTTAAAATATGCATAAAGCATTGTGGGCTATATAAAATATTTATGGTAGAGATGCAAATGGCAGGTTAGAGGACCCCTCTGGGGCAGAAGGAGTCCAGTCTGGAAGGAACACAAAAGAAAAGCAACATGGAGGATTAAAAAGCTGATATGGAAATGGGGAGGATAAGGCCACATATGGAGGTGACTTGCTGCCTATAAAATAATGTGATCCTCACTTGTGGTTTCACAAAGTCCCACAGTATTCATGCCATGAAAATAGTTTTATTCTATACATATTTAAGATTAAAACAAGGGTAATGTCCCAGATTACAAGTTTAACAAGAATGAAAGTGAACTCTTTAGTGGGGGAAAAAAAGGCTCAAAATTAGGACAAAATATTAAAAAAGAAACCAAAATTGAATGAAGACCAGGGATTAGACAAACAGGACCACATAATTCCAGGTTTGTTTGCTTGTCCCTTACAAATTCTAGTCTAATTCATGGCTTTACTAAGTAACAAGATAAAATGCAATGGATATATTTATACCAAATCCATCCTTAATGAAAGATCCATGAAAATAAGGATTGATAAAATTAGAATAAAGAAGGAAGATGAGAAAGAATGAGATATGTTAGGGGATTGATATATCTAAGGAAAAATGATCCCTTCCCTCCCCCATCTATTTCAGCCTGTGCAGATTCTGTAGCTGGTCAACATCACACAAGATTTCTCCCAGTTTCCTGGGCTAAATTAATGCTGGAAATTGAAAACCATGAAGTAGACTTGTACATCAGCAATTTTCATCAAAAAAAAAATTTTACAAACTCATTTAAGTTTTCTTTCTAATTTACTCATCCTTCACTCCTCCTTACTTTTTTCTTTTCTTATTTCCCACAGTTTAAAAAAAAGGTGGTGTTCCATGTTTTAGCCACAGAGGACTGAGTGCAATGTTAAAACATGTTACACAAAAAACACATGGCAAGGTATTTCCATTAAACTTACACTACGTAAAAGTGGAGGGTAAACGGGACATGATTCATTCATGAATAGAGCCTTTAGTCTGATTTGTGGCAGTAAGCATGCTGTCATAGGCTAAGAATGTATCAAATTGCCTTTGCTGCAATTATTAAAATTCCTTCTCCACCTTACAAGTGAACTTAATTTCAAGTGCCAAGAAACTCCCCAGTGAGCTTTCCCATCAAATATTTCATAACTAAAAAGTTAAATACATCTGCTAAAAGAGGACAAGTAATAGTATAATCCATTTTATTTTAAAAAGGCATGCAATTTCAGAAAGTACTAATACTAATAATATAACCACCTAGTTTAAATGTGATACTGTAAAATACCTTACCTGCCAGTCTACTTATCTAGCATCCACAGTAGCTGTACATACCGATGGTACTGCTTAACACAAATCGCTTAACTTTAGAACTATAGAGTTGGAGATCAGTTTTAAAACAGCCAAGCAGAAAATGATAATTACTGCAATAAATACTGATTTTCTTCAGGGCATCCATGTCATATTAGAAAAAAATTCAGTGTCTTAGCTCTACTTAATTAGGCAACTCATGTTTTCACTAACTGAAATGGGAAAAAAGTAGTCTATAAATTTTTTAATTAACTAAATGTATTCTGGCATTTCTGACAGAGCTACAGTTCTGGAAAGAAGGAAGCAAAAGGAGGAAATCCCACTATATAATATAGTAGAATTATAATGATGAACCTAGCTTTCTAGAAAAATATATTATTTTTCATTGCTAAACCTGAAGCTCTCATGAAAGAAACAATGACAACCATATCTTCTTCCCCACTAGCAATATGTCTTTCAGAATTATTTTTAAGGATGAAATTATTGTCTGTAAGGGTAAAAACTGTTGAAGTAGGCACAGTTTCAGAATGCTTCAGCATAAAGCAAGTTTTGCATCCAGCCCTGAATATAACAGAAATAGCAATTTTGCGGCTGGCTTTTTTGGCTGGCTGGTTCCTTTGGTCTCCTTCCCCAGTTATTGGGTTCCAGACACTTTGGATGTGACTGCTTTGAAGTTTTTGGCTCTGGCACTAGTCCCATATTGACAGGTCATTTTATTGCTTCAACTGAGCACTTCAAAGGAAGGCTGTGATTGGGAAAAGTTTCTGTTGGTGTGAAGACTAGTCCCTCAGCAGGACTTGTAAATCAAAAGCTTGAATGGATTTGTGTTCAATGGAAAGCCAGTACCTTACCACAGTATGGTATTTTTATAAGGATGGTACAATTTAATTGTTTTTGTTTCTGCATTTAAGCAAATAACAGAATCCCATTCCCTTTACTTCTGCTACTCAATGACCTCTCTCTTCTGTTTCTGTGCTATGGAAATTTAATGAAGTTTTTACATTCATTGTATAATGGAATTAATCTTCTCTGAATCCAGCCTTGATAGTCCCAATCATACTTGTACCTTGGTAAGAGCTCTGTTAGTCTTTAATGACCTTTTCCTGTTCATCCGTATTCCTTTTCACACAATAAATATCTTTAATGCCATCAATGGCACAGTCTCTTTGGCCCTATTATTTCTGTGACTCACCAGAGGAGGAAAAAGCTAATCCTCATAAACATCCCTATTCCTTGACACTGCGTTAGTTCTTCTTAGAAAAGATGTCTCTAAAAATGCTAGAAGACATTAAAAATTGTTAAAAATTAAGAATAGACTGAGTATCAAGCAGAAAATATGTCACAGATCAGAAAAATATTGACAAAATCCTGAAAAAACTCATGTCTTGAATACAGCTTCCAGTCTCGTCACTGTGACTTGGAGGAGTGTCAAAGGGCAAGATGGGGTTATGGAAGCAAGGGTGAAGAAAAGATCCAGCGCAGGGAAAAATTTTCTATGAGGAAAGGCATAGTAGGTTAGGAATGTATCAGGAAAAAAAGAACCTAAAACTAACAAGTAGGGGAATCATATAGCAAAGATCTCTGCAGTCATTAAGGGTACACAGAGATGTTTAGAGAGTAATTAATAACTATTTCATCCTGAGAACTAGCAGACATTTAGAGAATCAGTTTTAGCACAAACGAAAGGAACCAAGTGCACTATGCAAATAAACAGATGCAATCTTTGGCTCAGAACTGTCAAGTACACACAGATTCCAAAAGGATTCAAGGGGCATAGGTCCAGGTCTGCATCCTTCCGGATGTTCAGTTCTCAACATTATATTATCATAGTCAAAGAAAACTCCTAATATTTCTGTCCACACAGGTGTGCCATCATTTACCAATACACGGTCAAAACCACCAAAACATTGGAATTTTCTCAGAGATCAAAATGTCAGGTTTTCATGAGTATTGTATATGTTTTATTGAAAAGTATGAATTAATGGAATTATCTTTCTTCTCAAATACTTGAAGGTTATAATCATGATCCAGGTCTCAGTCTCAGTTTATTTGTTTAAAACAAAACAACAAGCTGCGAACATTATACATTCCTTAATTCAGACCTTGGGTTTATCATCCTCTTCTCAGAGACTGTAGAAATCATCTCATACTGATAATTCTGGCATCATTTTTCATTAGGCCCTCTTCCTAAGGCTTCAATCCTAGACTTTAGCTAAGTGTGCTGATTTTTTCCTCCCTAAGGAAAAATCTCCAATATACTGTCTAATCTATTCATCCTCATAGCTAAACCACCTTACATCCTGATTACTGAGACACCATCTTCCATCACATTGTTCAATAAAACCTTGCTCCCCTCATATCCTTCAGGATGCTACTGGAAAGATACAATGTATTGCTTTTTTATGTGTGATCTTTGTCTATTTATAATACAAAAACCTCACAATATTATTACTAATAAAAGTAATAATAATACCATGTTAAATATAAGAATGCACACAAATCTCAAACAAATATCTATTCTCCTTTCAGTTTTATTAAGGTAGACCCAAAAAATTACTTGAATAACTTCCCTATTTACAGTGGTTCTCACAAAAGGAAAAGTCACTATCTTCCAATCTTGACTGGCCCAAAGACCCTATAAAAGGCAATTCAAAAATGCCTGGGGATTTTCCTAAGGACTGCCTTATGCTGTTCTAGTTCTTGGGTCTATCTGAAGCCCCAGACCAATAAAACACAAATATTCACTGAAAAGGGAATACTTCTTATTTCGGTATTTCTTCTTGGTTTTAAAGAACTTTTTTAGAACCAAAGAATCAAAGAATATCTTGGGTTGTAAGGGATGTTTAAAGCTCATCTAATACAACTCCACTGTCATGGCCAGAAACACCTTCCACTAGACCAGGTTGCTCAAAACCCAATTCTACCTGGGCTTGAACACTTCCAGCCGGGGCAGCCACAGCTTCTCTGGGCAACTTGTCTCACTGCCTCACCACCCACACAGAGAAGAATTTCACCCTAGAATTTAATCTAAACCTTCCCTCTTTCAGTTAAAGCCATTCCCCCTTACCCTGTCACTCTATGCACTTGACAGAAGTCCCTTTCCTGCTCTCTCATAGTCCCTTTAGATACTAGAAGGGGGTCTAATGTCTCACAGGACCCTTCCCTTCTCCAGGTTGAACAGCCTCAAGTCTGTCAGCTTGTCTTCATACCAGAGGTGCTCCAGCCCTCTGATCACCTTTGTGTCCTACTCTGGACTAATTCCAACAGATCCTTATGCTGGAGAGGTGGATGCAGTATTCCAGATGGGGTCTAAGAATAGAGGAGCAGGATAGAGAATCACCTGTCTGGCCCCACTGCTTCTTTTGATGCAGCCCAGGAGATGTTTGGCTTTCTGGGCTGCCAAGTGCATGCTGACAGCTCATGTCCGGCCTCTCATCCACCAGCACCCCCAGCTCCTTCACCTCAGGGCTGCTCTTGATTTGTACATCCCCCCAGCCTGTGTTAATACTGGAGATTTTCCTGACCCATGTGCAGGACCTTGCACTTGACCTTGTTGAGCTTCATGAGGCTCACACAGGCCCACTTCTCCAGCTGTCAAGGTCTTTCTGAATGTCATCCCTTCCTTCCACCATTATCACCAGCACCCCTCATCTTAGTGCCATTTGCTGACACTTGCTGAGGGTGTGCTCAATCTCACCATGTATGTAATTGATGAAGATATTAAAAAATATTGGTCCCAGTACAGAACCTTGAGGGACACTACTTGTTTCTGGTCTCTGCTTGAACACTGAGCCATTGACTGCAACATACTGGACAAGGCCATCCAGCCAGTATCTTACTCTTCTAGCGGTCCATCCATCAAACCCGTATTTCTCCTGTTTATAGGTATGCATGTTCCATGGGAACATATCAAAAGCTTTACAGAAGTTTAGGTAAATGATATCCACAGCTGCACCCTTGTCCACTGACACAGTCACTTCATTGTAGAAGACCACTAGATTAATAAGGCACAAATTGACCTTGATGAGACCATGTTGGCCGTCTCTAATCAACTACTTGTCTTTCAATAAATCTTCCATGGGGATCTGTTCCATGATCCTACTGGGCATGGAGGTCAGAATAACTGGTCAGTAGTTCTAAGGGTTCTCCTTTCTTAGCTCTTTTTAAAAATGAACATAGTTTTTCCCCGTTTTCAGTCATGGGGGACTTCACTTGATTGCCATGAGTTTTCTAATATGATAAGGAGCTTGGCAACTATGTCGTCGAGACTCTATGATGCATCTCATCAGGTCCCATGGTGGGACCTCAGGTGGTCTTGAATCTCATCCCACTTAAAACGGGAGGGAATTAATCCCCCAAATCCCTGCCTTGACATTCGAGAGTTTGAGAGGTGTGGGAAGAGAGATTATCATTGAACACTGAGGTAAAATATTTTCCAGTACCTTGTCCTTCTCCCAGTCAGGTCTTACTGGTTCTCCTGTATTACTTAGCAGTGGGATGCATTTACATAAGCTGCATAAGCCAATAAGTGATGGAATTACCTAAAATCAAGTACACTAAGAAAGAGAACACCATAAATGATACTGAATAAAATTTACAATTTTTTAACTAGTAAATTACTTTTCTTAAACTAGACAATACAGAAAGCTATGTCTCTAAGCTTACAACTACATGAAGAGTAAATTATACATAATTAATTGATTACATTGTACATTGTAAGTCACTGAAAATGAGAGGTTTAAAGTGTAGCTGGTTGAACACCTCTGAGGTCATATCACTTTGCATAATTTTAAAAATTGAAGTAATAAAGCTTCTTAGGCTACCTGACAATAATAGTTTTGAGGAAATTTAATGCACTGGTGTGAGACAATGACAATTATGAAGAAAAAAGTGTAAAATTAGCGTAGGTAAACCTGTGGAAAGGCAAGCTGCTTTCCACAGATCAAACATACCTTAAACAAAGACATTTTTAAAACTATTCATCTGTGGTTATTTCTGTTCAGAACTATATAAAAGCAAAAAATGAGCTGTTAAATTTGAATAAATATCAAACAATATCATAATATATTAAAACCAGAATTGGTATAACAACTTTCTGTAGTATCATATTGCAGGTTTTGGGATGCAGTGCCTGTAGCACCAAGGTGTGATATAACTGGTAAATCAACAAGTAAACAAAAAACTATGCAAGTACCTTAGATCCTTATGATGCCAAAACCCAGAGGAAAAACGGGAAGCGATCCTATAAACATTGTGTTTATGTTTATTATTGCCATAAATTTTTAATGCCTCTGAATTAACTCTTTCCATGCTAAATTTCTTAGACAGATAAATCATTTCCTAGGAACTATCAAAACCTTTACTTTATACAATTATTCACAACAGCTATGATTAAAAAAATAAACCTCAGAAGTCATGAAAGCAAAAGAATCACCATAACAGGTCAGACCAAAGTTCTCTAATACAGAAACCTGTCCCTAGTACCACCTCTAGAGGAGGAAGTGTACATGAAACAGGAGATTCAGGAAGCAATCCTGGTGTGATGTTACATCTTTCAGCACTTATATCTTCTTGACTATGGGTTACATTCCAATCGTATTTACTAGCCGTGAGGATTTACTGTTCACGAACTTAACAAAATATAACTTATTCACCACCTTTGCCTCCATGATATCCCATGACAATGAGTTGCAGATTTCAGAGATGTATGAAAATTACTTTCTTTATTAATTTTCAGCCTTCTGCCTGAGTATTTCTTTCAATAAAAGAAGCAGAAAAGCACAATGAAACTGAAAATAGTTGTTTCTTATACCCTACTTGTCTTCTGGAGCAGTAATAACCCTTCAGCTGCTAGAATAACAGCAGATGTGCAATAGATTTTTTCCATCATGCTGATCTTACCTGGGGGCTATCACCTCCCAGATTAGTAACAATATGCTACAACACAACACGGAAACTTTAGAAACAAATGCTAAAAAAATCCCAATCAAAACCACTCACTACTGTAAAGATTTCAAGACACACAATGAGTTGTTACAGAACTTTTCTACTTCCAGTAGTGGGACTGCTTTCCAGATAGAATGAATTTTGAGTTCATAAGCATGAAAAAGCATAGTGCAGGACACTTGTAGTATAGTGTCTTCAGCAAGCTCAGGTGCAGCACTTAACTCCAGACCAGCGCAGCACCTCTGTTATCCCAGCCTCTCTGCTGCTACAGAGGATGAATAGCTGGGGGAGGCAGTGCAGTGGCTTTCATTTTGTGAACAAATGGGGCAACAGGGAGAGCAAAACTATTTCTAATTGACACCTGTATGTGGAATTGGGTCTTAGAGGTGAAAGGCTAGAGTGGTAATTCTCTATTGCAGTCTATCTCCAGCTACTCTTATTTCTGGACCTAGATGGATAATGACAGGACTATGGGAAGGAAAAAATGGTAAGGTCTGAGCTATGCTATAGACATGGGAAAATAATCATCTTTCAACTAATGGAAAAGTGCAAGCAGAAAAACAAAGCAAGAAAAAAATGGTTACTTTATCCAGTAGTCACATGATGACATGCGCTGCTCCGAGTCCAAACTACTTCATCAGAGTACAAAAAAAATCCTGTCAAAATCAGAGAAAAAGAAGAAAAATATCACCCATTCAGCTATACTAAAAGATAACTAGACTTACTTGAAATAGACACTATAAAAAAATATATATATGCTCTCTTATGTGAGTAACAAAACCCAAACTGAGTTGACACTGACCCTGCCATTCACAAAGTTTATTGTTTCTATATCAGACACTTCTTAACAGACAATTTATTCTACAGAGTTCTAAGTTAGGTTGCCAAGTGGCATTCCTCTTGATGATATTATACAATGGAGTAGAAAAATGGTGTATAAAAAATAACAGCATCTTTAAAAAAGTCTCTGAAAGCAACAGTTTCCTTACAACAGGGAGGAAACAACTTTCATGTCTCAGATGAAGCATTCTGAAAAGAGAGCCTGCACATGGAATAGACTGTCCATGGAAGTGGTGGAATAGCCTCTCCTGGAAGTGTTCAAAAGACTTGTGGATGTGGCACATGGGGACACAGTTAAGCGGTGAACGTGGAGGAGCTGGGTTAACAGTTAGACTCGATTTTATATGGTGACTGATAAAGAAAATAAATTAATTTCTATGAACTAAACTTCAGAACTTTGTTTACTACAATTACAACAGTGATTTTGTATGCTAGCCCAACAGCTATCTAAATTAGTTTATGATATACTAAAGACCATGGGTTTTGTTCAGTTTGTTATCCATGTCCAGACAAAATTTTGTCAAAGCACAGCATACACTCTACTAGCAGAGAGCCAAAAATTTTTCAGGAAAGGAGGAATTGCTAGGATTTGGAAGGAAATCTGTGAGCTGGCAAAAAATATGTTCTACTTTGTTGCCTTACTCGAGTAATGCAGTTCTCAGGTGTTAGAAACAGGTCCAAGCTTCGCAACTGTATGGCCTGAAGAATTTCTAAAGGCTAAGCATATGTAGATCTAATCACAGGCTACCAACAGCTATCAACAGGAGTTAAATTATGATCCCTTCTGAAATGTAGCTGTGAAATCTACCCTTTTACAAGGGAATTCAGCATGGAAACAGAGGAAGAGTTAGACCAGGAGGCTGTGTCATCCCACAGCTGCTGTACAGCGCCTGGCCTGTTAACAGTATGTCCTGCCTTGCATGTCATTTATCACTGAGCAGCTAAACCATTTATCAAATTTATACAACATAGAGGAGCACAAAAATGGTCAATAGCAGATCCATTCAGACCAGGGTCTCTTACGGCGACTAGATGCTAAGGGAAAGGGGCTGAAAGGCAGTGAGGTACTGTACTTCCTGGTACTGCTAGACAGCCTTCTAGCGACCACATGTACTCAGGAAGTGTTTTTATCCACATCTTCCTATACATTTTAAAGCCATTAAATACATTCAAAAGCCATTTATAACTTCTCCTCTGCATGAGAACCTGAGCTGTAAACTTAATCATGTGAGAAAAAGTGAGGGGTTTTGTCTGTTTTGAACCTGATGCCTCCAAATGTCAACAAGAATAGATGTCTTTTCTTATTCAGCTTGGCTCATCTGGGATAAGCCTCCACACGCCAGGAGAATCCCATGAAGCCCACACATTCGTTGTGCACTCTGCTGACTACCACAGGGAAGGAGTTCTGCCTTTTCACCCATTTGTTATCACATACTGACCAGGGTAAGCTTTCTCACATATCCCAGGTCTTTTTGGTTTTATTGTGGTCGGTTTTGTTTGGGTGGGTTTTAATTTCTTGTGGATTTTTTTGATTTTTTGTGATTGGTTGGTAGGGTTGTTCAGGGTTTTGTTCATTTGTTTGTTTTGGCAGTTTTTTGTTTAGTTGGTTTGGGTTTGGGTTTTGCCAGTTTCTTTGTTTGTGGTTTTGGGTAGGTTTGTTTTTGTTTTGGTTTTGGTTGGGTTTTTTTGGCACTTTATTTAGGGATTTTTTGGCAGTGATGGAGGACCAGGGGGTGTTGAGCAAACCTAGAAATATTAGAAAATTTTCTTCTGGTATAGATGAAAAACTGGAATTTCATTCCAGATGTACAGTAGGCATTGCTGCAAACGTCTCTATGTGGAGTTATAATGTGATCTGGATTTGTTATCATTTCATATATATCTCTTTGTTGCTGTACATTTCTGTCCAGAAAAGAAATATTGAGGTCAAGACTGTCTTGGATCCCCTCAACATTCTTTCTGTGTCTTGTGGCCACAAGATTGTGCTTTCTCTATCTATCTGGTTTAATTAAGTCATATTAAGATCTAGTTTTAGTATTTAGAGTGTATGTATAAATTCTTACTAAATAGTTCTAATTTTTTTTTTTAATAAACCAGCTATAGAAATTCTTTGTGGCAGAGAAATTCTTCAGAAATGCTTGATCTTGCATTGCTAACAAAATATTAATAACATTTTCATTAAGCATTAAAACACATTTTAGCTTACTAAATTTCTATAAAGTTTTCCTATCTATGCTCTAAAACATGGATAAGTTTGCACACATTCTTAGGTGGTCCTATTTGCATACACTGTTTCTGGGGAAGGGTTAATTGCTGCTCATTATTAATCAGAATGGAACATCCTTACTGTTATATTGAAAGTCAAAAGTAATTTAAGAAAGTGTACTGGGAAGAATAATTTTTATTCTGGATGAAATATATAACTCAATTTATAGACCAAAACATGAAAAATATGAGTTAAATTCTAAACACAATATTCCCAGAATCAACCAACCTCCTTCACAGTTTAACCAACCAAAAGAAATCATAAAAACACCTATATTCATATGCAACATTTAAAAGACTATGAGAGTAGTGTATGCCTCATAGTAATGTTAATGACTATATCTCTAAATTGGTTCAATTGGTTTCTGCATTAAAAAAAAAGGAAAAAAATAAATCAGCATGTTTGTGTGCAGAAATTAGACTTGTACAAAACAATCAGATTCTTAGCTAGTCCTATGCCTGTTGGCATTCATTTATTTGAATACATGCATTTTGTTATTTGGTGCAGATACGCTCACAATCTACCACTCTCAGTGATACTGAAAAGCAATATTCTCAGCTCCCTATAAGCAATAGAGGAAACAGCCTTCTGCTTTAACTCTTTATTTCATAAATTATATTTCTGTACTGCTCTAATATGACTTATTTCACAAATACTAACTTATGAATTATTAAGGAATTATAATACTGCTTTTGTTTTGAAACATCTCAGCTGCACAGGTAAAAGTCAAGAAATCCACAATGTCTTCCAGAGTATCAGAAGTTCTTTCCAAATCTCTTTAGAAAACATTTCTTGTGTTTTATGTCATCTTTTCTGAAAATGCTGTGGTATCAAATTTTTCCAGTAAAGCTTCTTCTCAGAGTGACTTTTGCCCAAACAGATAGAATTAAAAGATAATATAAAGAAAATGGAATAATAAACAATAGAGATAGAGCATTTGATCATAAGAGGAGACTGAGCCAATAAACAGAAATTCACTACACTATGTTATCAATAAATATGCAGGCACTTATTTTTGCTGGGCAATGCAAAGTAGGTAAGTTTCAGAATATTGACCAACAGAAGATTTAACTTGAAAACAGAGTTTGCAGGCAATAAACAAGAAGAACGAGATTTTTTTTTTTTTTAATAACATAATGTATTAACAAAATACATTATGAATCAAAATCTAACTACGAATGTGAGAGATTAATCTCAGTGTGCAAGGTTGCACATTGTCTATGGCACTTGGAATCTACTACCTTATCTGTATCTGAGAAAGTGACTTTACCCAGGGAAAGTATTTTTTACCACTTAGGAAGATTTCAACAAAGAGGGGTCGCAATGCAAAGATTGGAAGTTTGTACTTAAACTACTGGGATCATGTCTATGCTCCATCCTGAAAGGGATGCAGCATCCAGGAGACCTCTGCAGAGGGGAGGCAGTGGAGTGCACATCTACTCCAGAGGTTGTGGCACCTCTGGAGGTCATGGAGTAGCAGACGCAGGTCAGTAGCAGGCTGTTCTCTAAGCACATTGCCACACGCCATTTTAACCAACATTTTCCTTGCTACCTGTTTGTATCTGTACACAGGCCAAATATATCTTATGAGTCATGAAGTGCACACATTTTTAGGCACGTACCTTGGGGTGTAAAGGAGAGCTGAGGGAATAGCAATAACAGTAAAACCTGCAGCAACAAGTATGTGTTAGTCTGACACTAATGCGTACAGTATGGATTTTGTGTCATTTTGCCAGAATGGAGCAGGAGTGTCAAGGCAAATTCAATTTGCTGCTATACTCTTGCAAGAATATCTGCATAACAAAAAGGTCAAGTGGCCCAAAAGAATATCTTTTAAGGTATTAGAGCCAAATGGCTGTGCACAGTCTACCTAGCAAAACTCACTATATCCCATCCAGCCTACCCCTGCATTAAATAAAATGGACTATATGCTGCTGCTCTGATCTTTTCAGTTACTCTTTTTTTTTTTTTTATTAGAAAATTAGAAGTGAAAATGGATCTAGAAGAGATGATTTGTGACAGCCATGGCAGATTGTGCATCTGACAAGTGTAAGCTCTAAGAATAAAAGAGCTTTTGATAATTTTATTCTAAGTGACATTCGATGGGATTTAGGCTTCTGCATTACTCAGACACTTTTGAAATTTTTCCCCATAAAAGGAAAAAAGCCAGAATCCATTCATCAGATGAGAATATTTCAATCCTAGCTCCAAGCTGCAACAGTTGTCTCAGGGAGGCAGCTTCAAGATGTAACAGTGGTATACCAGAAATGACACAGCAAGAAAGCCTGCCAAGCTGAGACAAAGCCTTCCCTACTTCTGCCACTCAGATAAAGACACTCATCCAGGCTGTGAGATGTTTGGGGTCTTTAGTTTTGATGGCTGATTCACCCTCCTGCTGAATGTTGAGGAAGCATGGATCAGAACCATAGTTTTTAGACCTGAAAGTTGGGATTAAACAAATAAATGTGGAGGAAGAACAATAAAATCACAAAGACATGAAAATTACTGAAAAACATTAATGTGCTGGCATTACTGCACAAGTGATTGTTATGTTCTTCTGTGGTTGATTTGTTTTAAAAATACCTAAATAAATTACAATCCACTCTGACCTTTCTTCCAGTATTAAGAACATGTCAGAAAAACCCGAGATGTTTATTTCTTTCTGGCAACTTCCAGAATAAAAGTGCTGTAAAGAAAAGTCAAGCAGTGCAATTACATATAGATAATATGCATAAGCAACAAAAACATTTATGCTACCCCTAAAAATCTTAATCGCCTCAGGTCCCTTTGGACCTGTTTTTTGTTGCTCTTTGCCCTATAGAGCTACTTACACAAATGCAGAGAGGTTACAAGGTTAGGGCAAAGACAAATTAAGTATCCTTAACCAGAGAGGAAGTCTGTGCAGGTGGAAAAGTGGTTGATATTTTCAAACTAAGGTGTTTAGCTACACAGTTCCCATTGAAATTAATTAGAAGTGAGCAGATTACTCTCCCACCTTGCTTAAGGCAGCCTCAAGCACATAGTATTAATGAGTAAAGGGATAGGAGGAGAAGAAGAAAGTGAAAGCCCCACAAACTTTTTAAAGAAAAATAGTCTAAGCTGAATGTGTGTTTCAGTTGTTAGTGTCGAACGAGTTGGATGTTCTGTGTAATTTAATGTATATCAATCACTCATTAAGAGTACTTAAGCCTCTTAGGTTGCTTTATAAGCATGAATTATTTCATAAACGTACCCTGTATCGTAAGGTGTATGCAGGCACACAAGGGGAAAAAAAATAAAGGAAGGCAATAAGCAGCAGAAAAACATCAAATTGAAATTTAAGGCTGTAACATCCCCTAATTTTTCTCTCAGAGACTAGTATAAAGCCAAGTATTAAATATCAGCTTTATTACTTGCACTATAGGTTAGATGCAGATATTCAATGGTACTCCCTTTCCTTCGAAATTCAATGACAGTCATATTGAAAATATTTGCAGTTGAAAGCTACGAAGATCAGGCTCCTGAAAAATGCTGTACCCATTAGTTGGCCAGCCAAAACGCTGCCTTTTGGTAATTTTCCATTTCCATTGGGATGTACTGGTATATCTTTATATTTAATAGATTTAGCTATAAATCAAAGGATTATCATCCTCATCTTTAAAAATAACCTCTTTCCCAAAAAGAGTATCATTGTCACTGGGTCATCTCTGGAAGCATCACCTTAGACATGACTTTCTATTGAGAGAGATGACCTCTTTCGAACAGCCACCTCAGGTAAGGAGCAAACTGATGGATGTTGCACAAATTTTCCCTGTTATTTTGAAACTCATGCATAAACTTTTAAGTCCCAAGCCTTTCAATTACCCCAGTTTGCTTTGAAATACATAATGCTGAATGGCCAATCAGAAGTCAGGTAAGACTTTTCTTTCTGTTTTGTGGAAGGAAAAAGCAACTTGTAGTACTAACATATTTTTACTAAACATATCTTTTTTAACAAGCTGTTCACAGCAATGAAAATGAACGTTTTTATTCCTCTTAAAATTTATAAATGCATCTAACTAAAAGAGGAGAGTCCTTATCAAGCTGTACAGAGTGTAACAGTGTATTCATTTAAGACATTATTTTTTTCTTTTAAAAAAAGGACTCTTCCAAAATCAGGCATATTGGCCTGAAATTTTCTTCTTCCCTTTTTGTTTCCCCCTTTCCTGGAATGTTGGCATTATTTTCTGAAATTCAGTGCCCACAAAAAATTGTTGAAATAAGTCTTATGGCTTTCTATGTCAAGTTCCATGATGATGTTTTATTTTCATTGGTAGAAGTAGGAGGCATTTCAGAGGCTCCTTCAGAACCATGACATTGTCTTGATCTGTGTGTCCATGCTATTGTTTTTATTCACCTTTCACCTCCCACTGTATCTGTATTAAATAATCAGAGCATCACTAAGGCTGACTATCTAACCAAAAAATAAACAAATTTACTTTAAGGAGACAGAGGTTCAGTCTACCATGGTGGGTTCTGATGATGGAAATACAGAATGCTTTCCTCCAGGCTTCTAAGTAACATAGAGCTCCTTATCACCATCAGTCTATGGGGACACACTTCCACAGATCAGACCTGTATTTTTGGCTTTGTGCATCACCATAGCTGGCTATGCTAATGAATTCCAAAATAATGTAGAAGAAAAATGAGCAGAAAGAAAAAGAAGTTAGTCCTTTCCAATTTGTTGTTCTAAATGCCCCAGTTTGTTGGCTCATGGCAACAGCCTGTCCCAACCCACATATGCAGAGAGACGAATAGTTCAAATATACCCAGCACAAGATTAAGATGCAAATGAGGCCAAATGTTGGTAACCAAAATGGTAATTCATTTTTATTTTCTATTGAGAAAGAGAGCAAGGAGGAAAGGTAAGAAGGTAGAGAAAATAAAAGGATTACAGAAAGCAATTAACAGTCACTACAATGGGTCAGAGTTGTCCCACGGACCCTTTCTGCCCGGTCTGTTGGTGGGGAGAGCTCTGTAAGACGTGCTGTGCACTCAGTTATAGACTGGCTAAGCGGAGCTTTATGGTAGCGATGATCATGGCCAGTTATCTTCAGCTGCATATCTTATTGATGGCTAGGCAATGATGAAACAAGTCACTCTTTAACACTTCTCTACACAGCCTTCTTGAGAATAAGGGGCATGGATCAACTGGTGAAAAGTCATTTTCACTTTGTAGCATTTCATTGTCTTTTTGCCATAAACAAAATTAGTTACATGTGTTCTGTATTATAACAAAAATCTAAGGTCTCTCTACTACAAAAAGATTTCTGAAAAGTCCAAAACTAATGGCAGTTGTTACAACACAAACACTTTTATCAGTAAGTCTAAAGGTAAGGAAAGCAAACGATAGATGGGACTTTATTGCCAGTTCAAAACTGGGAGCTGAAATATAGCTTGACGTTATTCATGATTCTTTTCAAAGTTTATTTTAAGAAAAAAGGAATTGTACATGTTTAACAATGTGGTTAACTACATGCTGTGCTAGGTGCATTAAAGCACAAATAAAAGACACCCTCTCTGTCAGAAAGAATTTGTGATCCAATTTTATGTCTCCCAGATGAAAAAAAATAAGGTGGAACAGGGCAACAAGACTTTACAACACCAAACTTATTCAACGTATTGCAGTCATTCATGTTTCCTCTTATTTCACCTACATGTTATTTGGTTCTCTTGCCAGGATACTTTTCTTATTTACTGTTTGATGCAGTCACGTGGCAAAGAAAAATTGACTGATAGAACTTGGATTGGAAGGGATTTGTGTCTTCTGAAGGAAGGAGGCTTTGTCTTACAGAACTATGGAATACTTTGGTGGGGGGCAGGAAGGGGAGGGGGGAGAGACACACAACACCCAAAGAAACTTCAATGGAACCAAAGAATAACTTGAAAAATTAAGGGAACATAGAAATAGAAGTTAACCAGGGGCATCTGATAGGTAGGTCCATGCAAAACTGTGCAGAGACTTTTAAAAAGTGCACTTAATAGTCAGAAGAATAATGAAGATGTCATGATACGGAAAGGTCAGTAAAAGGATAGACTTGAAGTGGAAGAAAGTGTGGAGAACATAAATAAAGGGGGTGAGTATCCTGTGGAGAAAATTACTGTACCCAAATAATGTTTTGATCACAATGGCAGTGGTAGGTGGATATACAAATGGAATCACCCAGGAAAAAGCAGAAACCTTTCAACTCCAATACTGACAAAAACCCGTAGCAAATTGTCATTGATGTCATCCTTAGGAATAAAAAGGCCTTGGTAATTTTATCTATGTAGATACTCATTTTTAGCACACTAAATTTGATCTTGAGCCTGTTTGTGAATACAAAAGAGAAAGAGAAGAATGAAAACAGGAAATAGCAGGACTCTCTAGGTAGCTGTTACACAGAGATGCTGTATGAATTTGCCACTTTCTGGAATGTTTATATATTCTGAACATGCAGAGCAGACTGCTCTGGTTTCCGCACTTAATGAGCTTGTTTTTTGACCTCCATATGACCTTGCTTAAGTACTTTTTTCTTAAAAAAAAAGAAGTCTGGATGCTTACTTCTGGTAAGTTTAGTGGAAAAGAATCATGTAATTTCTTGGCTCATAAGAATTCAGAGCAATATGGTTATTTGCAACTCTTTGTCATAGGCATACTGTTTTACCTTTGGGCAACACAGTTTCCCTTTTTCTCTGAAGCCCCGTTTTTAAAAGGGAACAGATCTTCTAGTAAAGTTGTTGGTGAAACAAAAACCACTAGATACCTTGAAATACCACAGTTTAAAATGTGTCAAAAGTACTTAACTGTGGTACAAATATAAATTTTACTTGACAACAAAGGGATAAGAGCAGGATGGGTAGAGGAGTAGAGATTAAAAGAATGTGCTCAGCTAAAGAAAAAAAAGAAAAATTTGCTAATTCATGTATACATTTTACAGTTTGCATTGACATTTATATTTTCTCAACCTCTCATGTATTAAAATCTCTTGCTTGTCCTATAATCAAAGCATTTCTTTGTCTCTGTAGGTTTTCTTGGCCTTTCTTCTGCTTCCCAAGCATATGTCAACTGCTAGCAAAAACACCACAGGCTCTAGAAGTCTTCCAGACTCTTTTCCCATCTCACAGTAAGGTTTGCTGAAAAATAACAGAAAATAGTTTAAAAACAGCAGAAACAACATAAACTACAGAAGAAGGGTAATGAAAGTAGGTACACAGAGGAAACAGGGGTACACTGGTGGCTGGACAAAAGTGCTGGGTCCAGTTCTGGGGTTCCCAGTATGGGAAAGAAATGTTAATTTTGGACAGAGTCCAACAAATGTCCACTGAGATGTGTAAGGAAATGGAGCATTTCTCCTGTGAGGAAAGGTTGAGAAAACAGTGACTGTTAGAAAGTTCAGGGAAAGGAGGGTGTGGTGCAGATACAGCCAGGCTCTGTTCAGTGGTGCCCAGTGACAAGCCCAGAGGCCATGGGCAAGTACTGAAACACATATGGCTCCAGGTGGCTATCAAGATACACTTTCTCACTGTGAGAGTGACCAAACACCCTTGCAGGTTTCTTGGAGAGCTTGTGAAATCTCTACTCATGGAAAGATTCAAAAGCCACCTGAACATTGTCCTGAACAATAATCTCTAGATGGCTTCCTTGAGCAGGGGACTTTGTCCAGATGACCTCAACTGGTCCCATTCAACCTCAGCCACTCTGGGATTCTGTGATTGAGGAAATAAAGAGGAAATTTAGATGTCAAATAAAACTAAAAAAGTGCTAATAGAGCTCCTGCACAGAAGGTGTACAGTTTGTGAAGTCCATAGATTCTGTGTACAGAGGCAAAGCAAATGTATGGACTAAGGTTAGGAGACCTCAAAAGAGTCAGATATTGAAATCTTATATGACTCCATCAGTGCTTCAACAAAAAATTTAATTAAAAGAAATATAAAAAGATATAAGATGTAGCTATCAGACTAGCAAATAGTGTCATGCAGTTAAAATTAGTAGGATATCAAATGAAGAGGAAAATGACTGTAGCTAAGTGTTATTACTGCTCATAGCAAACAGGATTTTAAATTAATAAACATGAATATATAACTCCACTGTACATTGTACAATAATGAGGAATGCTGATGTTACACATGCATCAAATGTCAGATCATGGCGTGACAGAACAATTCTTAGCAATGCAGAGCAATGTGCAGAAGCCAGGAAGACCTCCACTGAAGAAGTCGCTCGATGTGAAATCACCCAAATGATCCCATCCAAACTGCTTATTCTAAAAGGTATTGTGAAATCTGAACTTGCAGAAAGAAAAATGATCAAAAGATTATCTACACAATAGAACTTACTCTTCTTCATCTCCTCCTCTTATAGAAAGAGAAGAAGAAATGCTTTGTGACTCTCATAGAACTGCTTCCCTATGTTTTCAGAATGAAGAGGCCAAATCTTGTCCATTCACTGCTATTCCAGGGTAGTAAGGGAGCTTCTTAGAGTCGGGCACATTCACAATACCAGGAAGAGAAATACTGTCTATTTTCAACATGTGAAGTAAGACCTCCAGTACCACATAGCCATGTAAACTCTTTATCTATTTTCCTTAGCTGGTGCCATCATTTGGCCCCAATCCTGCAAGCAGCAGGAAGCTTGATGGTTTAATTAGACCTTAATACAATATTAGCCTCAATTTTTGTGAATCTAAAAACAGGAGAGGCACCCACTTTGGAGCTTTGAACTTGTTCATTTATTTTAGTCCCTTCCAAAATTTCATTTTCAAAAAGTGCAAAAAATTAACACATAAAATAGTATACAGGGATGTCTCGGTTTTTAATCCATCTAGAGCAGTCCAATCTAATATCCAAGGTCACTAGACTGAAGCTTCTATGTGACATGTGCTATAACTAAATATATGTACTAGCTTGCATCTATTTGTGTTGCAAGCCAAGTGAATTTGGAAATGATTTGCATCTGCGTACTTACATAATTTGACAACATTGCCCATTCTCAACTAGCTTATTTTTAACTTGCTGCAGTGACTCGGAAATGGTAAAAAATTACTACTTACACTGCATTAGTGCACAGGGTCTACTGCATTCAACTTTGCAAATAAGACTGAGCCACCTTTGGATACTCCATACTGTGAGTTCTTTGTTCCAAAAAAGTTTAAACATGAAAGGACGAACAGAAATGAAACAGCAGCACTAAGCAGTGACTTGCCTCGTTCATCATATTCATGTCCTCTCTGTTATGCTCATAATGCCTCTCAAGTGATGAACATTTTTTTCCCCTTAACTTTTGCATTTAACTTTCCTCAGCTCATTTTGTGCAATTTCTTTTTAACTTTTCAAAATATCATTTGACAAATTTTGAGGATCTAAACGTTTTTCCAACAGACACATTTGTTAAATTAATTTCTAATTCAAAATGTCATGCTTTTGCACTTCATGCATTCAAAATGTCATGTACAAGTGCCGTGGCAGCAGACTATGGAAATCTTGGCTTGTGGAGGGAAGATGGGAAGGAATATAGTAACAGATGCTCACACATATTTATAGACTATTGTACATAGAGAGACACACAGCAGGTAAGGCTAGGACAGAAAGGGATGCAGTTCTTCTCTGGAGTCCCTGCATGATCATTTAGAACTGCTGAAATACTGTTGGTTACAGTATGACTTTAAGCTTATTTACAGTATGGCTGGAAATTTCCAGTTCTAGTCAGACAGTCAATTTTCTGTAACTTTCTAGTACCAGGTCTGCTGTCTCCTAATGGTACAATGTTCCAGTTTGGCCAAATTTAGAAATTCATCCTCTGAGAGAAGGCAGGTCACAACCATCCCTCCCCCACCAGGTTCGGGAAAAAATAAATTTTCCTCGAGAAAGTGAAAGAGATAAAAACTATTTATTTAACAAACACCCAGGAAAAGGATAATAATGCTAAATAACAAAACCCCTCTCCCTGCTGAGAGAAACCTGTAGATCTCTCTCTCCCCCTCCTTGGAACTGGGACAGGGTGGTGGGCCCACCTCCAGGGCCAAGGCCTTGGTGGAAATTCCTCCGTTGTATTCTGATGTCGAAACAGTCCAGCAGAGAGAAAAGGAAAAAAAACGAAGTCACAGGAAAACAAAAGTTCAACTCTCCAGAGGAAAAGGAGGTGAGGAAAAAAAACTGCCGAAAGCTGGCTGGAAAGAAAAGCAAACCTGGTGCTTCCCTTCCCTCTCACTCTCCTGCCGCAGCTGAAAAAAAGTCTCTGTCTCTGTGTGACCTTGAACAAGCTGCAAACTGCTTTGAAAAAGTTTTGCTCAGTTTTTCCTCCCCCCTCTCAGGCTCAGTTTAAAGGCATACAAAGGCACAAAAATTAATTTCTGGGCATAGGGCAGCAATATGGGATACAGATCATAAAGTCACCCCAAGACACACAGCTAACCCTGCTGCAAAGTATAGCCTACAGCACTGTGCTGTTAACAGCAGATCTGCTGATCTGCAGAGAGTTGAGCAGAGGAGGCCAGGGAAGTAGCATGAAACAGCATCTACTACTTATGGAGCTCAAGGCCATTTATGTGGCTTGTTCCAGCTTCTCCACATAGCTCAGTGGTCCAAAACAGCCATAAAAATAACCTAATACTTATGCGCTTGGCAATCCTGGCAGTATCCTCAGTATCCTTCTCTTCCTTCACTCCATGCTCTTCCTCACTTCTCCAGACTGGAAAGCCAAACTTCTCAATAACAACAGGAGGAGCCTTTGGTTGCTGTTGGCAGGTGGCAAAGACCATGAAGCAGCTCTAAGACTGATCTGCAGTCTGCCAGCCTTTACCTGAAGTTGCTTCAATTGCCAGCTTCTTCAGGTGCACCTCTAGAGTGCTCAGAGAGTGTGTAAACACTTTCCTAATGCTGCTTTTTAATTTAACCAGTCACAGGTGCCAGAAAGGAACTGCATTAAGTTTTTATCCCTGGGATTGTGTGAAGCAAATATATTCAGGTAGCATGAAGACAGCCATGACCCATGGCCAAAGTGCAAGGAGTAGATTTATTCCATCATCTCACTGGCTGGAGGATTCCAAAATACCAAGCAGAGGCACATGCACTGCTAAGATCATTTTAGCAGGGGTAAAAAGGACAAGCCCAGAGCACTGCATTACATTTCCAAGAGCCTGAAGCATGAACAAATCTTCACCAGGCTATGTTCTACAATCTCGGAACTCTCTTCTCTCCCTTTCCCACCTACAATGAGGCCTCACTCTGTGGGAAAGGCTGTTAAGTCTTTAACAGCATCCTGTTATCCACTCTGAGAAAATTCCATTTCTTTTTCAGCGCATGGAAAACAACTCAAACAAACACAAGTAGTGAATTTTCTCACACTGAGCATTTTCTAACATCTCCCAGGTGCAGTGTTGGTCTTTAAAAGAAAACAATTCTAAATTTTTCTCTCTCCTTGCCAATCATCAGGTTTTCAGCCCTTTCCTCCCCATAGGGATAATTTTTAACAAAAATGGTGTACATATTAAAATGTATAGGAAATTCTTGTCTAAGTGGCTTCAATAACCTTCATTAAGATGTTTCCCTTTAAATATTCTCAGTCTGAAAGAGAATCATAAAATTTTTAATTTTCAGAATTCAACTGAGGACTTCAGAAGACTTATTCTAGAGACAAAAGTACCTGTAAACTTTTATTTTCACATATTGGCTGAACAGCGTTGCGAATTTTCTCTTTAGAAACTGGGGTTATTAAACCAAAAACAAAGAGTCAACAATCCAGAAACTGAGGTAGCTTCTCAGACCATTTCATCACAGCCTTCAGTGAAAATAGAATTTAGCACCCTTCCCCTTAAATACAACCTCATGGTGGCAGAGAATAATAATACAGACAGACAAAAAGTGACAACCTTTCTCACCTTGGGGCACTGCAAGACTGTATTTCACAAGATACAAAAAGATGAGAGAAAAGGTCATTTTTCACTGCCCTTTCTTTTTTTTTAAATGTTTCTAGTCCTGAAATTCATCTGCAAAGCAAGAGAGTCTCACAAAAGAAAGAGGTCAAACACAAGAAGAAGGAAAAGGAAAACCTTCTTTTTTTACATGCTACTCCTGTAATTTTCATTATATTAGAGTTTAGATGCTAACAAAACCACTACTTTGTAAAATAAATTGATACTGAATCTCTCAATACTAATTCTATAGTGGCCACTAGTAAATAGTAGGGCCATGACAGCTGTGATTTCTCCATGACTGCTTATATGACTGCTTATAGCAGTTCAAGGTATAGCTGGTGATAAGAGTTTACAGAACAAGCCCAACACCAATAGTAAGCAGGAAAAATAAGCCACAAGGACCACATTTCTTTCTGAAACCTTTAAGATAGATGTCTAGCATCTATCTTTTTATTGTACATGTGTGCACTATAATTCCAAATTTCTGTAACATCACGAGTCAAAACTGTATTATGACAGTCACATAAAAATAAGTTGGTATAACTTTCCTGGACTCTGGACCTTGTCTGATTCTCACATACTCCCCATCAGTTGTATGCCAGAATTTGACCCAGCCACAAAATAAGGTACCTACCTGAATTAAAACTGAAGAACCATATTGAAAGAAAACCTCAAGCACAATATCTGAAAGCAAATGGTTAAGTCTATCTCTAATTAGGATGATTTATTATAAATATACACTTTGTATACATGTTCCTACGTATGTATGCATGCACCCTTGCACACATGCACACACGCACACACACACCTCATTTTTGTATGTGCCCATGTAGAGGCATGTAGCTGAAAAATTCACTATCCAATAGAAAGTAAAGAATAATTTAAGCTAAAATTCAAGAGGAAGAACCAGACCTCGTGGGGCATTGACGTGTAAAGGCTGAATAAAACTCTTAGTACAAACTGATATTCCAGCTGTATCTTTGTGAGGCCACACACAGGACCTGTCAGTTCACAAAGAGTATAAACCTGAAAATCCTTAGGAAACTACAAAGGTTCTCTAATTCTTGGCCTGGACTATCATGTTTTGGAAGTGACTATTGGTTATAGAAGCCAATTAGAGATGTAAGATGTCAGCCCAAATGCAGAATACAAATCACTGCTTCCATCACAGACACAGACACAAAACGGCACATTTATGGTTTGAATGTGGCCCAATCTCTAATGCAAAGGAATTGAGAATTCTATGAGGTACCTGCCTTTACCATCAGACTTGTTACCACTTATTTAAATTAATTTCTGAGTCTCCAGGTGTTCCAACATAAATAAGCATCTGTACATGGGAAGGAAAACAAAGGATGAGAGAATAATGTCTTGTCTTTTCATATCAAATGCTTCAAGAGCAAAGGTATAGGAATAAATGTTTAAGGAAGAAAGGGGAGGGGGAGAAAACATGAAATCAAAAAGGAAGCATACCTTTGCAGTGAGATGTTTCTGAAGCTTATAGCTAAATCTGCTTCTTGTGGTTTACTGAACTCTGATCATTTTTCTTGAAGGATTAGTGGCAATTATCATTAAGGCTCAAGCATTTAACTGTGACTGCTGCAATAAATCTTATTAAAATAACTGAAACATACTTTTTTTGCATGTGGCAACCTGTCTCTGAATCACAACCATCTGTACAGAGTTATTGCCTGGTGCACACAGATGGCAGTAAAACAACTATAAAGCTATACCATTCTTTAATCATAACTTCTAACACAACTAAACAAAGTGAAATTTGAGTCAGACCATTAGCATTTGAAAGACTATATCATGACTGTAATTAACAAGTACACTTTAGAATCCCTTTATAAAATGTTTTATTGGTTTCTGATTGAAAAAAATAGTAACACTTGCACTGGGCAAGTGTTTCCATCTTTGACAGCTCACTTAAAGAAATCATATGTTAACAATAGAATCTCAGTCTTAAAGTTTTTATACTGCACAGCTCCCTTACAGATTTAAAATGACAGTGAAAGGTAGTAGAATAATTTATTCCTTCTTGCTTAAGGCACAGAATCATGAATGCTTCAGGTCAGTAACTGCAGGGCTACACTAAACCCCTGTCACTCCAAATCAGTTACAAAGTGAGCATCTGTACTCTCTGCGTAGCCCTCGAGGAAGAAAAAAAAACAAAAATACAAAAAAATCCCCTGCACAATACATACAAATGCTGGGCCTCTGAACATGAACAGCTCCTAAAAGAAGCCAACAGACAGCTTCACAAATGTCTCTCTTCTGCATAATACCGTAATACCTGCTACATCCAGTACCATCTACTAGATAGAAGGCCCCTGAATATTTCTCCTTCAGATCCCTGAACTTGTACTGCAATTTTGGTTGGAGGAGATACGGGAATTTATACTAGTAGCTGTTAACCCATTCAAGATCTTAAAAACGCAATCACTGGACAGGTTTTGAGACCTGTAAGACTATTACCAAAATATGCTCTCCCACAGAGACATATTAATATTTCTGCCATAATATGTCTTTGCTTTACCTAATAAAGCTTACTTTTTAAAATTCTTCATCTTTCATCTCCTGTTCACTTCTAAAGAATCTATGGGCACCAAACTTCTTTCAATTTTATTACCCTGCTTTTACATAAAATAACATGGAGAAAAACAGGGAATCAAAACCAAATGTGTTTCCATGGCTTAAAAATTTACCTTTTTCATCTGACCTGCATCAACTAATAGATGCTTTTACTCATTGCAGAAGCAAAAGCAAAGGCAAATCTTGTTGTATTTGAAATGAGCTAGAAGCCTGCACATGGTCAGTCGTGTAGTTCATGTGGGGAAAGGGAGCTTGTCAAACCATTGTGACTTGCTGCAAAACCATTAATATTTTAGAAAGCATTTTACAGCATCCTCTGGTTGGTTCATTGTGAAGAGATCTCTCGGAAAAATCAAAAAGAAACTGAAGAAGGCAGCAGGTCCCCAGCTAAAGGCTTCTTGTACTATGTTGTGAGACTGTCAAAGCACCAGACGAAAATGAACAAATTTAGATTTAAAGTACTTGAATAGGCTGTCTTGGTATTTAAATAGATAACTTGGCCTCTTAAAGTATAGATCATCTACAGAAACATTTCACAGAACATAAAAAAGAAGTTTCATTAGGAAATTATTCACCAAAATGCCTACAATATTTGTCTCTTACAAACACCTTGTTCTTGTACTGCATTAAACAGGCACGTGTTTATCTCAGTCCTTTGTCAGTTCTGAGTACAAATAATAGGAGACAGATGTGGTGAATGTATATGTATCTTGTGAAGCATAATAGCAATCCCTTGATGAGCTTTGGGTAAGCATTTGCCCTCCCTGGGGCATATTTGAACTGTTTGCGATTCTTTGCTGCCAGCTACACAGCTTGCTCCCTGTCAGGAACTGGAATTGGCAGAAAACAGCTGGTAGAAATCAATGGATGTGCCAGTTCTGGTTCATCCAGCAGAGATGCTATGGAACAGTGCCGCAATTCTGATTGGAATTAGGCAGCACAAACAGGTTTTATTTGCTCATAGCTTCAGTGTCTTCTCAGTCAGGGAATATTCAGGTTCAAATGATGATAAGTGATTATTACATTTTAAAACCTGACATTCACATAACAAGTAATAGAAGAAATCAGTTGTAAACTTGGAAAAAGCCAGTTGTTCTATATGTTACACCACAAGTCCCACTGTGAGTCTGCGACAAGAAATGTCAGCAGTGCTACTGGATGTGTCAGTCCTGGGAACATGAAAGAAGAGCTCAAGGAAACTGTAGACCTTTAAGGACAGCAGCCTTTGCATACAGGAATAATCTAACATAATACTTTGCAAAAAGGTAGGAAAATAAGGAGACCAGTCTGCCTTGGCAGGTAATTCATTTTAGAGCTCCAGAGCAAGGGTGGGAGGATGACACAGGGTCTGGCTACAACAAAATTTGGAAGCATTGTCTGGGCATGGTATTAGGATGCTGTAGGGAAAACCCCAGCTTAACTGCTTGCTTGCAAGGAGTTTCAAAAGCAAAATGAAGAGCTTCTGCTTTACATCAACCATAAAAGGCTAAACAGTGAAAAACTGGAGGCATTGTTGAAGAATGTGGGTGATTTCCAAGAGCAGACACAGATGAGGACAAGTTACTCCATACCTTGTTTGCCACAGTTATCCCCATCAACATCTCCCAGGCCTCCATTCTTAGGGGCAAGATTCATGGAGAAAGACTAAGACCAGGGGATGAGCATCAAGACAGAGATTACTGGAGACAACTTTATCCATAGAAATCCACAGGTCTAGACAAAAAGCATTCAAGAAAAAGTGGAAAGTGACCGATGTTCTTGCAAGGCCACCTTCCACCATCTTTGAAAGATGATGGTGATCAGGGAACATCCCTGACAATGACAAATAGGCGACATCACAGCCATTTTCAAAAAAGGCCAAAGGTGGCCTTCGTTGAACATGAGGCTGGACTAAAAACATCTTAAGGTCCTTTCCAACCTGAATGATCCTATAAACCTTTAATAGAATAAGTAACTCATGGCAATGAATGTAAAAAAAAGGACTAAAACTCCTTTACAAATAGATAGATTAGATAATTGATGGATTAGCTAAATAGATAGAGTGATAGATAGATAGATAGATAGATAGATAGATAGATAGATAAATACCTATCTGTTTAGATACCAAATGCATGTACATATAACCCTCTCTGTCAGATTTTATACCTACAAACTGGTTTAGCATCACAGAGTTAGCTTTAAAAAGAGAGGGAAGAATACCGGGAGATAGAGGGGAAATCAAATTTGAAATACTTCAGTACCATCATCCCCTATCAGATGTAAACACACTGCATAAGCCCTCTACTTAGGTACCGTAGAGCTGAAAATGTCATTTTCACACAGGATACAATAAAAACAACATCTGCATATTGACGGAGGAAAACAAAAAAACTGCATGAAAAAAATAGAAAGAGAAGAGTGGATCAGATTGGAATTAAATGTATTTTAATCTTTTTATCATAGAAGTTATAGGTTTAACCAAACTCCACCAGGTGAAGCAAAAACTAGAAAGGAGAAATTAGGTACAAAAAGAGGACCTAGAGACTTCATAACTCAGACTGGAAGCTAAGCAGAAGGCCATGTTAATAATTTCTAAGTATGAAATGAAGTGGCTACCTTTCAAATCTAAACAGGGAGAGCTGACCTGATGCTGGTGTGGTGAGGTAACCCTGAGCATACCGCAGGTCCTCCATCATTCCCCTTCTCAACAGGACAGGAGAGAGTTAGTATAACAAAAGGCTCAAATAAGGTCAGGATAAAGACAAAGAGGAATCACTCACCAGTTACCATCATGGGCAAAACAGACTCGACACTGGGAAATTAATTTAATGTATTACTAATCAAATAGAGCAGAATAATGAGAACTAAACACAAATCTTAAAACACTTTCCCCCCACCCCTCCCTTCTTCCTGGGCTCAACTTCACTCCTCAGTCTCTCCCTCCTCATCACTGAGTGGTGCAGTGGAACAGAGAATGGGTGTTGTGGTCAGTCCATCACAAATTTTCTCTGCTGTTCCCTCGTCCTCAGGGGGAGGACTCCTCACTCTCTTCTGCTGCTCTAGTATGGAGTGATTCCTATGGGAGAGCAGGGTACAGTCCTCCACAAACTGTTCCAACATGAGTTCCTCCCACGTGGTACAGTCCTGAAGAAACAGATCTCTTCCATGGGGTGTCCAGTCTGTCAGGAACTGGTTTCTCCAGCATGAGTCCCCCACAGAGTCACAAATTCTGCCAGCAGTCCTGCTCCAGTTGTTGTCACATTTTTTTTTTCCCCCTGCTTAAATGCATTATCCCAGAGATGATGCCACCATCACTGAGGAGTTTGGGCTTGGCCTTGGCCAGTGGTGGGTCTGTCTTGGAGCTGGCTGGCATTGCCTCTATTAGATACGAGAGAAGCTTCCAACATCCTCTCACAGAAGCCATCCTGGTAGCACCACAGCTACAAAACCTTGCCCTGCAAACCCAATACAGCTAGTTACACTAACTTTGGTTGAAGACACCAGTTTTTCATGGATGCACCTGCACACAAACACATGTACATGCAGAAGGAAAACAAAATTATGAAGGATATAAGCTTTTGTAAATGCAACATAGAAATGTGAAAACAGCAACTTACATTCCTACAGAACCTCCTTGTCTTCATTGTCAGCACTATGGTTCTAAGGAGTCAGCTGTGAGGGATTCCCCTGTTGCCCATGCTAAACTTACAGGACCTATCCATTTTATCTCATCTATGAAGAAAGCAGGTCAGATGAAGTCTAACTCACCAGCACACAAATTTACATTAAGTATCAAGAACATTTACAGAGAACTCAGAATCAGCCTAGGTAAGTTTTTGTAGTGACCTCTACTTTAACAATAGTCAGTAGACATCTGGGAACTAGAGCATCTACTCACTTAAAATGGAGCCCTAACCTTGACTGATTTGGCAGTCATTAATCATTTATTAATTAAATTTATTTATATTATATTGTTTATAAATTTCTATAATTTAATTACATAAATTTGTACTTAATAATCAATTACATTATTGAAATAAAATAATTTGTTGCAGAGAACATATCACAAGTATTGTCTCCCAACCATATGTTCAGTAACTTTGTAAAGACCACTGAGAATAGATACCAGGTGAGAGATGTGATCAATATGCCAATATGTATTTTATGGCTCACAGATGGAAAAACAAGCCTCTATTCTTTCATGTATGTTCTTTAATAAAACAAAGCTTTCAAAACCAACAGAGCTGTAAAGAGCTATTTTCAAAATACAGTTAAGAAACAATAAAACATAGTATATAAACCTTGTATAGGCAAAGACAGGTTTCTTTATATAACTGTTCCCTGGTGGGAGACTTGAGATCAAATAAAGGTGGTACCATTGCCCAATTATCCCAGGTCTAAGAAGAAGGATGTGGGAGAGACTGGAATGGTGATGGCTCAAACAATCAGGGGGCAAGATGCCTACATGCACAGTAACCGCCCAGGCGCAGAGAGTGAGCACAGGTGCCAGCTTGGGCTACAAAGCGGGTTTTGAGTAAGATAAGAAAAGAGGCAAACCCTGAGAGACAGGGTACTGTTTCTTTGTCCTTACTCAGGTGAACTCAGCTGTGATAACTCCCCTATTATGGGCCCATAATAGGCTATAATTGACTCAACTGCGCTGATGTAATAGTCAGCTGTAATGTATTAGAAGGTGTCAAAGATTCCTGAAATGTCTCCTCATCCAGTGTTACACCATCCAGTGTAAAACTCTTCACTCCAGGGGTGGTACCAGGATGTTTCCATCTGGCCTAAGCATAATATAAACCCAATGGACTTCGTGTTTCACAGACTTCTTCCATCACCCTCAATGAAATAAGAGCATCACTTCAGCCAACAGACATCTAAATTGCAACAATAAAGTCTTGTTGTGAGATCTACGGGTGGTGATATGTTTTTCCTCCTTCCTTTGTTTCTTTGTTCCTTCCTTCCTGTAATATTTTTATGCTTCCATGCTGCTGTATTACTATAGATAATGGTAACCAAAATGGCTACATGCCTGCTTCCCACTTCAACCATTTTGTTCTAAAATAAACCCTACATAAATATATTTATTAACATCCATCAGTTTTGTTTCACTCTAACCCACCCCAAGGGATCTGTTAACAAGAACCTGAGTTACCCTCGTTTTCTGGGGCAGGTCATAACACCTGGTCTTCAGAGATCTCTGAAATATCCCATCATCCCAGCCGGATGATGAACCACAGCATCTTCTAACCTGGCACAATAACACCACAAAATCACAACTATGATGGTTTAAGGGAAAACAGGAATCTCCTTTTTAAAAGACTGTAAGGGACACCAGTAAGAACAACCTGATGAAAAGCAATGTTCTGTGATATAAAAGATGTAACAGAACTTACTACAAGCCTCAAAACCTATGAAGATATAAAAAACTTATATTTAGTTGAAACAAAATGTTGATTCAGTACAGCAGAAGACCAAGGTTTTCATTTAGGTCTGGGTAATGTGAATCACTGAAAATCCAGAAGTATTTGTGATCAGGCTGCTATTCCATGTTTCCATCTGAAATGTACTATATTTAATACTAAAGTGCCTCCCAGTCTCCATGCCAACGCTTCTCTGCTTTTGCATCCTTTGATACTTGTTATTCTACCATGACCTCCACAGTCAGTCCAGCTTAATTATGCTTCTGTCCTTCTATGCCTTCTTTTATCAAGATACTTGTGTCCTTCTGAAACCATGCATGACATCTTTTTCCCTCCTCCATTAACACAACATTTGTCTGCAAATAATAGCGCCAATTAAAGTGAAAAGCTCATACTACTCAAAAAAAATGGGTTTGTGGATGAGTTTGATATCTTCTAAGGTAACCATTCTAACTTAGAGGCCTTTCCTTTGTCTCCTCATCAACATGTTACCCTCTGCAGCTACTATTTTATTTCAGGATGGTAGAACAGATTTGCAAAAAAAACAGTTTCTTTTTGTTTTGTAGACTACTAGTTGTGTAATTTGAAATCATGTGAAATCACAAGAGTTATGCTCATTTATTCTAACTGATGGTCTGGCCCTAAAATGCAGCATAGAAGTTTTTTCTTTTACAGACAGAGATGTATGACAAATCAAATCATATACTCCAGTATTTACTTCACCCAATGCAGTGAAGAATATCTTTGAAGAGATCATAGCTTCTAATGTAAGGAATTCTTCATTCACTGAAGAATTGGAAAGAAAAATACATACCAGGACCTTGCATTTTACAAGTTCAGGAATGAATTGATGGCAAGAACTAGAGCACAAATCTCAGTAATCATGCAAGCTGAAGTTACTAGACTTAGGCTGGGGAAAAAATAAATTACTGGAGGCACTTAAGCCTGTAGAAAATATCCCTTGACTGGTTTATATATGGGGATTGTGTGCATCATTCTCTAGTAAATCTAACCACTGACGACTAGGTATGCAGAAAAAGGGTTTTCTTTCTATTAGCTCATGAAGCCAACAATGTGTGTCTAAAGTGAACAGCTAGGCAACCCATCTGTGAACTCTCTACTAATAAATATATAATATAAGCTTTTCATGAACATTCTTATCTTGGAAACAGAAAGCAGGGGTTTACCATTTTAAGTTCTATGCTCTTCTGAAGAAATCATTCTAAAGTTAAAAGAACTTCAGATACTTTGTCTGATGCTGAAATTCAAATATTCCAAGAATCATGCAATCTATTCTCTGCAAGAAACAAGTTCCTCTATAAAAGGAAATTTTTTCTTTCACATATCCTCTGCCCAGTCAGGCTGTTGTCAAAATAATTTGAATGATAGAAATTGGAAGTTCTCAAAAAGTTTCCCCCCTTCCACATTTTTTTAGTTCCTACTAAGTTCGCTTCCAACTCAGCATATTCTGTGAATTTACATGAACTTCTTATTTCTAAATCTGACCCTTTCTAGTCTGGCATAGAGAGAGATTCAAAGGCTTGCAGCCTTTGCATAACTAGTGATGTCTCAGCACTGAAGATACATCTACTCTTGCCATGAGAATAATAATCAAGGCTAAAATGGCAGCTCTAGTATTCATTACTGTCCAAGTGAAAAATTCTTATGTTGTTCTTTGCCAAGATGAAAACTTTTTGTAACAGCTACTGAGCTAACTGCAGCAGCAACATATGCAAGCTCCCTAGTCACTTAAAGTACAGCCAGTCAGTCCTCAAATATGAAACTCCTTCACCAGAAGGTCAGACTAATTTCAAGTACCTTTGGTAATACCTTGTTTACATTGTTATTTCTTCAAAGAGAGTAAAACAAACCCATTATTTTCAGAAAACACTCAGAGGAAAACAAATTTGAGGCGGCTACCCTCTTTATTTTTTAACTCCTAATCCCTCTAAGGTGTTATTACAAGCAGAAGGGGCTCTGTTGCACATTTACCCATTCCTGGGTTTTCTTACTTTCTTTGTCAACGTACCATAATGGATGCCAAGACTGTCTGGTTTTGGGTAGACATCTGACCATACAGCACACACCTCCACAGTTCATCATCTATTGTATCACACATTCAAAGCCATTAACCTGAAATGTGCAGAATTTACCCTATTTAGACTTTGAAATTATTAACATATTCCACTTTGAAATTATTAACATATTCCATACTATCTTTACATTATGACAATTGCAGGGAGCAACAGCAGCATTCCCTTCCCCCTTCTTCCATCAATGCTGTCACATGACTTGGAGGCTAAATTTTTATTTGAATGCTGTGAAATATAACAATGCTGCTTGACTAAAGGCTGATGAAGGATTAGTTGAATTTCTAAGTGAGAAGCAGACTACAGCTTCCAACTTTCAGGACTCTTGGGGCAGATGCTCAGCTCAAAGCCAGGCAGTTCTGAAGACACTCTCCAAGCAGACTGGGTATCCTCACAAGGCTGTGCTTCTCCTGCTGTCAGTGGACTGGGAACAGCTGCTTCCATTCCTGGTCAGAAAGTCACCCCCTGTGCAAGAATGGCAGAAATAATTATATATCTGAATAACAGACACTTTTTCCTTCAAACCTCTCCTAGTCACCAGCTGTAATTTCCCCTGTAGCTCTAAATAGCTTTAGCATATATCATAGAGCAAATGTGCTCCATCAGAGCTACCCAACAGGTCTCTGCAGCTCAAGGAAGTTGAAAAGGAGCTTAGGGTCCTTTGGATCCAATTCACTGAAGTCAGCAGTGCTACCAAAGCAGCCTGTGCACAGGTCCTTGAGCTACCTGAGGAAACTCCCCAGCATTTCCCTGGCAAGTGCAAGGGAATACATGCATGCAGTTCCAGAAGTCAGTTCTTGTACTGAAAACTGTTTTGGTTTATTGTTTCACATTATTCTATTTGAATAGCCAGCCCAAAGGCATGACCAGGCATCATTCGTGCGTGATCACCTTGCTTCAGAGATACCTTAAATTAATCAATGATGCTCCTCCGAAAAAGGCAATGGGTTTTTTCTCATTTGTTTGCTTGACTTATTTTTTGTTCTGGAAAAGCCTGAGAATATGTAGGTGGGGTAGCAGAAAACAAAATTGCCATATTGCATCTCCAGAAGCACTCCTACATTTCTCTCAAGTAGGAAGTAATGTACAAATACATGCAAAATCATTTTGGCTTTTGGTAATGAGCTGAGCTCTCCTGGAATTCTCTGGGTAAGTGCTATTAATTTCATTGTGAGAATATAAAAGACCAGTACAAATAATTATTTTGACATAATTAGAGGTGATGGAGGTTGGTATCTCCCTCATTTTCCACTCTTAATGTTTTAGTTAACTCTTACTCCCTGATTTATTTTCAATTCTTGTTCTTTAATTAATATAAATAAGGAGGGTTGTTTACTGTAAGAAAGCAAAATTTTTTATGACACGACTTTTTGAAATTCCTTAAAGTTTCTGTGCCACTTTGATTCAGAATCTCCTGAAGTTTATTGGATTCAGAATCTCCTGAAGTTATCCTTGGAAAAAAGCAAAGTCTCAATCTGCAAAATTACTGCAGACCTCCATTGAGTAACATATCCCTAGAAGCAAAAGAAATACATAAATGAGATAATTTGGGTCATTTTGTAAACCTTGGCCAGTAGAGATTATGAGATTCCAAACAAGGGTAATTAAACTAAAGTATTGACCATATTCTCCTCATCAATAAACCTAATTTTACACAGTATGTGTTGATATGTTAACAGAATTTTGAAACTGCTAAGTAAGACAATGAAAAAGAGACAATATTAGACTGTATATTACTTAGCAAAACAATTCAGAAGACATCTATTAGTATTAATTTCACCCCCACAAATTGTGCAAGCTGAAGAATGGAAGTAAGTATTCATTTTATTAGCAAAGATATCTGGTCGTCCAGGTGGAGCTTAACTGTTTTATAATAGTTTAAATCAGGTACACTGAAATCAGTCTCATGGGCTACCAAAGGGCTGAACCAAGAACAACATTTATTTCTGTAAATTTCACCTTCACTCATGGGCTAAAATGTAACTTGAAAATGTTCTTGAAAATCTTAGGCATATTTCTGCTTTAGGAAGAATAGAATCAAGTACCCTTGGGATCAAGAATTCTTGGTGTCAAATATGTCCCATATATCCATAGTTCCTTACCTGGCAGGAAGGAAAGGTAAGAACACAACCCAAAAAATGTAGGCATGAAGTTCCCTGGTACTGCTGATGAGGGCAGAACATGGGTATTCTGCTAGTCTTCTCCACTGCAACTTACAAAAAGGTAGGACAAGGCTACAAAAAAAGAAAAGGCAGAATACCTCTGCCTTAAATCACAACTGAATCTTACTGTAAATCAGCATCACGGATTTGACATCAGGGAACTGGAGAGGATGGAACACCCTCCCACACTGGAGCATGGAACTCTCACATTTTTTCTGAGATGTTGCTTGTATAGGTCCAGTATAAATAGACGATGTTTGCAGTACTTGTATCCTTATAACTTCCATTTTGTGTTTTCCAGCATTCTGAGTAAAAGTACAGCTCATTGGAAGAGCTTGATTTATTGTCTAACAACGTGCATGGGAAAAAGGTCTAGTTGCTCTAGCCAGGGAAAGATTTCTGTGATCAAAGGGTATGACTGGATTTTCATTGAAAACTCTGTCTCCCATTCATATAATTCATTAATCATAGTTTACATAAAATTATTCCATTCCATCAGAAGATCTTATTCCTATCCAGATGGCAGAACTAATTCAGATTGCACAGCTTCAAGAAAGCAGATGGGAAGAGAGGCTCTTAAACCTCTGGAATTATCCCAAAAATACTGTCACACCTCCAGAAAAAAAAAAAAAGAAAAAAAAAAAAACCAACCAAAAACCCCAACAACCCCCCAAAAAGTCAACCAAACAAACAACCAAAACACCAAAACCCCTAAAAATTTATCTGGCAATATCCACAGAGGGCCCAACAGAAGTGAATTTAGCCACAGAATGTAAAACCATCCTGTAGTGGTTTGGTCCAAAATACTCATGACTGTTTACTTTCTGTGAGATAAGAATTAGAAGAAAAACAGAGCAGGCACCAAATTTGAAAGAATATAAAGAAGTTTATTAACAGACCTAAAAGAAGGAAAAAAAATCATACCACACCTTCAGAACACTTCTCCTCCGCCCACCTTTCTCCCTTCTCCCACTGACAATGTAAAAAGACAACCCTTGAGATGTTCAGTCTGTTTACCACTTCCATAATAACCTTGTTCAGTCCATTTAGGAAGAGGAGTCTCTCTTGCCCCTGCTATGAAAACATTATCACAATGAGCCAGCCGCCCGGGTTGGTTCTCTGCTTGCATGTGAGTCCCTTCCCCCAACTTGCAGCTTTTCCCACAACTGCTTTCAAGGGTCCAATCTTGAGCTACCGGGGTGCAATTTTAAGGTTGAGCTGTTCAGAAACAAAAGTTCTCTTCACCCATCTCTGGGAGCATTTCATCTCTAAGAACAGAGGCCCTTCTCCTTCCCTGGGAGCAAAGGCTCTTCCTCATCTTCATCTCTAGGACTATCTCTGGGAGCATCTCTAGGGACTGAGGTTTTCTCCTTTCCCATTTGGAGCCAAAGTCCTCACCGCTTCCATCTCTCCCTGTTCAAACTTCTCATTAAATTACAGCCACTTCAGCATCTGCCTATCTCAGTGCAGGTGCTCTTGCTCACAAGTACAAGTTGAATGTTTCACCCCCCATGCCTTCATGAAATTACAACGGGTACCCTGATATATCATAGCTTTACAACAGAATTTCAGCTTTAAGCATCTCCTCTTTCTCTTCCCTCAGGTTTTTAGCTCTTCACAGCACTAAAAGGGTTAATCTCACCTCGGCCTTGCAGCTGGAATGTGGCTTATCGCTGTTGGTCACATGACCTCTGCCAGACAGTGGTGCAGCTTCAGCTGAATCTTGGCCGCACTGGAGAGGGGGAGCCGAGCCCCTCCGGCTGCCCACAGCCCTGCTGAGGGGGGGATTCCGCGGGTGGAACAGGGCTCATCGGCTCCAGGATGGCCGTGGCCCGGCCTGGCCCGGCCCGAGCAGGGCCTGGGCTGGGCCCGCTGGCCCCCACACGGGGCCTGCAGCCACCTGTCCCAGTGCCGGAAACGAGAGAGAGCTCTGCCTGGGGTTTGTCTATTCTTAAATGTGGATCACAGAGGCAGTCACAACTCTAAGTGGCTTAAAGAATTGTCCATATTCAAACTGGTCAGCTGATAGGTTCTGTCAGCTCACAGAGGAAGCTGTAAGCACCCCTTTACAAGAACATCACTTTCAGGACTATGTTTTGCTAACCCATGGCACATCCCAAAGTTTAAAGTAAAAAAAGTAAAAATATAAAGCCCATATTTCCCTGTGTTGAAGAAGTAGTCATGTTTTAATAAGTTTAAAATGTTCAGGAAATGAGAAAGATTGTTTAGTCACACAGTGCAAAGCACCTTACAAACATAAGCAGTTAGGTCTAGGTTTTTTTCCTGACTTTCTAAACTCCTAATTTACTAAAATGTTGGGTAAGAATATTTTGGTTATTATTAAATCTTAATAAAAGTCAGAATGCTCTGCCTGGCACTCTGCCACCCTGTTCATCTGGTCTAGAGGCCACCCATTAGGCAGGCTGCCGCAGAGACCATGCCTCCAAGCTGTTTGCCCCCCAGCACTCCAGGACCCCCAAATCCTTGGGTTTCTACCTGGCAGGCAATTAGAGATGACCCAAGAAGCCCCAGAAACCATCTCAGTATTTCACAATGAAATGTCACTCTGACCTTCTCTAAGCAAAATGTCAGAATTTTCATTACA
Organism: Corvus hawaiiensis; assembly: GCF_020740725.1. Taxonomy (NCBI): domain Eukaryota; kingdom Metazoa; phylum Chordata; class Aves; order Passeriformes; family Corvidae; genus Corvus; species Corvus hawaiiensis. The sequence continues at coordinate 57,238,212 of NC_063255.1, forward strand.
TGGAAAATTTCAAAATGTCATTTTTGTTGCAGTTCTGAATGGTACTACTTTTAATTTCCACAGGACAGGAATTATGGTGTCTGTTTAACTATTGTCAGTACACATTCGCCTTTCTACAGGAATCTAGGCTTGATAACTTTTTGTCTAATGTTTTGAAGATTTTTTTAAACAAGAAAGTGAATCAGAAATCAAGTATGCAATTCCCAGTTTTATGCTTAAAAAGTAGTTCCAGCCCTCACACTTTCTGTGCAGAATAATTTTTCAAAACTTTCATAACATTGCCTGAGATCACCATAACTTTGTTAGCACAACTGTATGAGTTCCTGAGGAAGAAAATCCTAGTAGCACTTCAAAATTATTCCAATCCAAAAGTTTCAGGATACTAAAAAAAGTAAAACATCACCCATTTCATCTACTCATGATTAGAAAATGCACTGCATCCATGTCATCATTCCAGCGTGTAACCAAAACACTCTGCTCAAACTGTGTTAAAATCTACCTGTTTAACTGAGTAAATTAACATAAAAATGGTCGTTTCTGAGATGCAAAGTTATTTAATTGGCAGATTCAAGGGGTGAAAGCGAACTGACGAGAAGGCATAGAAAGTGACTGATCTCTCTAGCCACATACATGTGATCTGCTTGATGCAGTCTTGTCTTGGGAGATACAGCATCTTAGACACTTAGACCTGATATAAAAGACAAGGGCAGCTTAGTGCCTGAAGAATATTAATTCTTGAAAAGACTGCCACATTATCATTTGTTGGCATATCTCCAGCAGAACTCAGCTATTTTAGCATTCACAGCTTCTCCAGTTAATATTCTTTGACATCTATCCTGAACAGATGTTATTACCGAGGTTATCTGTAGTTCTGTCTTCTCTGCTCATGGAATGGGATACTTTGGAAGGATGAGACGTTTTAGGCAGGAGGCACTTTTGGTTTTGTTTATTCAGGCCTTAATCTGCTTTATTTCTCGTCGTATTCTTTCCGCATTATGTTTCTAGCTGTTGCTGGCTTACATTTTTCTTTAAAAATATAAAAGGATCATTATGAACATCACTTTGCCCATTTTTTTCCATCTAAATATCCAGTCTTAAAAAATGCCATGGTGCTTTGCTGGTTTTTTCTATCCTTCTCTGTTTAAGCTACTCCCACTCATCCCATCCAGTATTATCATGGGTATAGAGAAAATAGGCAAGGGAGGGACCACACAGTGTTCAAAACAGCTCTGGATGAGGTCACGTTCATGCAACAGAAGCAATAGAAGAAGAGGAATTGACAAGGAAAGGATGTGGAAGATTGCTGGGGATAGACAAAAACCCACTAGAATGAACCTAAGAGTGCAAGGAAGTATTTTGTCACTGCTCTGATACATACCTTCTGAAGCAGAAGAGGAAAACCTGTATTTTTGAACTGTAACTAACAATAACATCAATCAATAACTTCTAAACCACAGAAGAGGGAGAGAAAAAAGACAGTTTTGCAAAAATGTAATTGTACAGTTATGAGCCAAGTTCGCACCTACCAATCATACAAAGGTATGAGTAAATAGCCAAATAACTAAAAAAGCTTCTGAATGAACATCATTTGCACATTCACCTGCAGCAGGTATTTGATCCACTGCAAATGTAATGCAAGCCTTTTTCACAGATTTGTTTTATGCTTTCCTTTAAAATAAAGACGTATGAAATGTTTACGTTTACAGAAAACTAGGTTCAGCACCAACTCTATAGCTTGAATGGACTTTCAAAGAATTAAAGCATCAATTTTTATTGTAACCTGTCAAATATATACTCCTGAGGTATATATATTTGTCTTCCTTTCTTTCTGTGCTAACAGTTCAATCAACAATGAGAAAAACTAGCAGGCTCTCTCTGCCTAATCCTCCCATTTTTATCTCCAGAGTCTCATAGGAAGCACCAGAATTTACTGTCATTTCTGGCCTTTTGGTACCACAAAAATAATGACCTTTCCCCTGTTAATTTTTGATGAGATTTGTAAGACTTGAAAATCCCCAGTAACCTTGTTTTGGCATGTATGCTTTGCAGATTTCCAGTAACTGAACACTTTCTGACTGAGATCTCCCAGCACAGAGGATGCTCATGCTGTTCAGCAAATTTCCATATTTTGTTTGTCTACCCCTAGAAGAAAAATACATTTTGACTATATAGCATGTGAGCCAGTGTCTGCTGGGTTCAGAGGGCACTGCCAGCCTTATCTCTCAGAATTTGCCTTTTCCTCACAGGATCTAGGTCAGCATTGTACATTTACTGCCAATTTTAACTTCTATCTCACATGTATTTTGCAGAAGGGGAAGGACTACATAGGTTCATATTAAAGGAAATTAATGACGCCTTTAATTTCTCATGAACAGATAATATGTGCAGCAGCGATACTTAAGTGATAAATTAATGTGGCTTCCATAAATGAACATGAAGTCAGAAAAACAAAAGATAAATAAAAATTTGTAAAATGTGTGACTGTATCTGAGCTATATTCCCATTTCCATTTCTGAAAGAGAAATACTAATTTATATGACAATCTAAAACACACCCAGTAGAAGACTTTCAGGGATCCTATTCCTTAATTTTGAGTATTCATTGCATTCCTAGCTGTCAGGATATGCATGTATACACTATACAAATGTTACACTGGGTCTCATGCATTCCAAATTAATAACTAACTAATGAGAAGTAATTTTCATTAATTATGTATTATAAAACAAACACATCTTTAAAAATGTAGGCAGAGCCAGTAAATAAAGCTGGTATTACAAAACCATAAATATGCTTGGCCTGTGATTAACCTTGTAACCGAGTGCAAAAATTGACCACTCAACCTGCATCTTAAAACTAACCAGAAAAGGAAAGAAAGAAAAATTCTGTGTTTTGGGTAACCTTTTTATCCCCCTCTGTGCTAGAAATACTACAAATACAAAGTGGATTTTTTCCTTTTGTGCTTGATCTCTAAAATGGATTTTACTTTTCTTTCTCTTTCCCATTGTCTACATAATATATTTTTTTTCCAACAAATTCTGTGAGAAAATATACAATATTTTCTTAAACTGAGAAATGACACTGTAATCCTGCCTTTTTAAATCCAGACGTTGCCTTCCATGTAATACTCTCTGCTGTGCTAGAAGCCCAGCAGACTCAGACACCAGTGCCAGAAGTTCAGTTATACTAACATTTTATTTTTTTAATCATCTACTCCTATTTTCAACTTTACTTTATGAGCTGCAGAATTATTTTTGCTACTTGCCCATATTGCACAGACAACAGCATTCAACAGCTCTTTAACACCTGCAGCTTTACCAAGCTGAATTGAGAGATACCAGGCAATGTCTGTGGTGTGTCTAGTCCATTAATACACATGCTTCTATAAACCCTAATTACTTTTGATCAGAAACAGATTATTTTTTATTGCCCACACTGACAGCAGTGCAACACTGTGGGAGGGGGTGCCTGCAGCAGCTCAGCTCCCTGCGGTGTGAGAAAGGGGAAGCTCTACCTGTCCCCGGCTTTACCCTGCATATCAAGGGTTCACAGTAAAATAGTCCTGACACTGACCTCTCAGAGACCCAGCAGCTGAAACAGCCTTAACAAGGTATTAACACAGCAACGTGCCCTGTAAACTATTACCAGCTGCAGGCTGGGGCGGGAAGCTGGAGCAAGAGTGAGAGAGGAAGGGAGAAGGAGAAAGAGAGAAAGGAAAAGAGAAGGAAAAATTGGAAAAGGGAATGATTTTCAGCTAGGGTGGTACTGGCAAATTCTTTTAACCTTTTTTCTGAATTTACCTTGTAGTTGCCCAGCAATGTGTCCTGTACTAAGGGTCAGCTTATGTCTTGCCATGCCTGAACTGGTTTCTCTGTTGAGTCCTACCAAACCATACTGTGCTGCTTTAGCAACAACAAACATGCTCAAAACAACTCCAGGGAAAGTAGAGTTTATTTGCCTTAATTACAGGTGGCTAGCAGCCTGCTGAGAAGAGAGAGCAGCAAGTGGAAATACACCACCCCCTGCACAGTCCCAAAGAATTTTATGATCTAGTACATCAAATACTATGCATCCAGAGCAATCCAAACTTACCAGTGGTCTACTTGCAATATATTCATTAAGATAGATTTACTTCACTGGTGATTTACTTCTGCCTTTGGGGGTCTTTGGGATACAACACCACGCTAATCAGAAACAGTTTTAAATATGGAATCTCAATGTCATTTTTCATTCAGCTGAGCACATGTATTATTTGCGATGCAGGAGAGCTTAACATGGGGTTGTTGCTACACTGCCCAAAAACATAGTTCAATGGTAGACTGCCTGTCAGAGCTGTATCACTGAACTTCAAGAACAACCCATCCAGAAGCTCCAGCTGCTTGAATAGTGACACAAGATGTTACCAGGATTCAGAAAGTTAATATTTCAATGGTCTAAAAGAGTTGACATTTAAATGGTTTATAAGAATATCAAGAGCTACTGTAATAAACATCAAGGGACTGAGTGCTGGATAGAGAAAAACTTGGGTTTCAGGACATGAGCTTAACACTATTTCGGCCTGAGAGGGCATTGTATTCCCTACTGCAGCTTGTACTCTGATACAGCTGATTCTAGTTTCTGGTTGGTCCGGTATCTCCACCTAACAAAGGCTCCTCTGACCCACTCTGGCAATGCCAAAAACCACTCCTCCTTTGAGATAAAAACATTTACATGAATAACAAGTAGCTGAATAGCTGAAATGCTTTTTATCAAGAGGTATGGCATCCATTAAGTCTTCAAACAGGATGGGAATGGAGCTCTATCATTATGTGTTGCAACTCACTCATTCACTCTAAGAGCACAGCTGAATTATGTGTATGCATTATCTTTCATTGTCTGATCGGTTGTCTGGGGATGGGCAAAACCCATGCCTTGTGCTACAGGCTAATCAGCAATCCCAATTAATAAGGAAAAAATAGCTAACATTAAAATTTCATTAAAAGAGCCCATAGTCATAAAATATGAACAATATTTAATATCAATAAATATATATTTTTATGTCCAAATATTATGTGAAGTTACAAATAAGTAAATATTTGTGGTATTGTAGCAATGATAGTTTAAATAGAAGATAACATAAGTTGTAGGGGAATTTGGCCAAATTATTTGGTGCAGCTAGAAACAACAGGAAATTTTTAAGGCTTAAACTGTCTCTATCAGATAGAAACAGTAAAATCCATGCTGTGCAGATGTTAGAAATAATTTTTATTAATTTAGACTATTGTTTATAACATTAGTTACTCGGCTTGAAAGAAAACTAGTTAACCCTCCCAGCATAAAAAGATGTTAGCAAGGGAAAAGTTCATTGTATATGTAATCGTCTCTAAACTCAAGCTTTTTATTTACTCACATAGTTAATTTCCATTTGAGTTTGACATTTCATGCTCCAAAGCTTAGGTCTTTTGAAGATACTTTACATGTCTTAAATGAGGGTCAGAACTGAGCAATCAGTTCTGGATGAGTAATATGAAACATTTTGAAGAAGTTTTTTTCACTTATAACTAGGTGTCTCTGCCCTTATCATCCATCTGTGTTTCATATGTTCATTCTAATGACTATTATTTTTTCCGTTTCAACCACTTAAAGTGAATGAAATATTTGTGCATATGTGATATATGTTCCTGTATAGACTCCATGGTTATAAATTAAGAATAATTAAGTTTTTGAGAGAAAAATGGAATTGACTTATAAAGCAAGCTAATAAGTGAGGGAGACTGAATTCACAGTCTGGGTTGTAAGACATTATTTTACTAGAAACCACAATTCTGCAGACAAAGTCAAATCCGACTGCAGTGGCAGAAACATTGGCCAGGAAGCAGTCTGTCATTGTTCGTCCTTTACCTGTCCCTTTTCCCTGAATTGATGAGAAAAAGAGTCAAAAAGTGCACTTTTTCACAGATAGGGAGAATTCAGCTGATCAAGACAGAAGAAGAAAGGAATAAAACCGATAAGGAAAAATAATGAGAAAAGATGACATTCAAAGGGAACACATAACAGGAACATCACAGGAAAGGAAAAGTGAAGTGGGAGGAAGAGAGAGGTGATAGTAGTTGGAAGAACCATGCAAAAAAGGTGGGCAGAGTAAAATGTTTAACATAATGGAGTGAAGAGGAACATGACAGAAAAGACAATATGGCTGAAAAAAACAAAGTATAAAGCTCGTATGTAGAAACAAAACATGGAGGAAAAAAAGTAAATTGTTAGGAAGAAAAGTAGAAAAAAGTGAAGAGTTTTTTTACAAAAACACTGCAAATGTGCATAAACAGTGAATGAAAGTGAGTTTGGATGATGGGAAGCATATAGAGGAAAGGTATGTGAAGGCATGGAAAGTGAAAGGCAGAGAATATATATAAAAATATGAATTAAATAAACAGCCTGAGATCAGCTTGTTTTACTTTCAGGAAAAAAATGTAGATTAAATTTAAAAATTAGCAAAGCCCCAAGTCTTCTATTTGACTGTATTAAACACAATAGTAAATAATCACATGAGTATCCCATAATCTGCAGTTTTGACTTTACCTGAGCAAGCTCTGTAAAAGGCTTCGAGACCTAAAAACCCAGTATCTTACAATTGTAATCGCAGAGATTCTTTCTATAGCAAGGCTGGTTTTGTTGCGTTTTCCATGTCCTGGAATTCATCATTTCCAAGAGAGAAAGATACATTGCACTTCCACGTTACTTGCATGCAGCGCCGGCATCTCAGACCCCGTTCCGGCTGCGTCTAGCTCCGGAGGCGGGGGACCCTCAGGACGATGTTCCCTGCTTGCTCCGCTCCGCCGCGTACCCGGTCCTGCAGTGACATCCAGCGTCCAGGCTCGGCACGGCTGGATCGCGAGCAGCCCCTGCTCCTCCTCGCTGCCGTCCTTATCGAACCCCATCGTCGGATACAGCCAGCGTCATTTTTCTCCTTGGACTAAGGTACAACAGGGTGCCAGCGACGTTCGGGATAAAACTTTATATAAAACTGGCTTAGATGGTGCACCAGAGGTAAAAAGCAATTTATGCAATAGCATCAGAAGAACAAAGAGAAATTCCTTTGAGTAACTAATCAAAAAAAGGGCAAAATTTATCGACTGTAAATTCATAAGCAAAAGACTTCTTCCTTTTTTTTTTTCGTTTTCTTTTAAAGCTTTGGAATAGGTGACACTGATTTTCATGAAAATTTCAGAATCTTTCTTCCTTTCTTCCTTTTTTCCTTTCTTTTTTTTTTTTTTTTTTTTTGTGATTCTACATAAAACCACAGAATCATAGACTCATACATTTGTGTTGGAAGGGACTTTAAAGAGCATCACACCATGTGCAGGGAATAAAATCATAAAATCATTGAGAAAAGGAGAATTGAAGAAATAGCCTCATGACAGTCCATTACAAAAATACATACTTTTTTTTTCATCATCTCCTTCTTTTTTCTTTTTTTAATTCAGAAATTTCTTTTTTGCAGGGGTCAGGTGGTGAATGTGCTGTATAAATCCAAAATTCTCTGGTCAGAAAAGGCAAAGTACAGGCAGATCACCAGATTGCTCAAAACCCCTTTATTCTTGCTACAGGATCACAAAGACCTCTATTACAGCCTTCCAAAAATAGGCCTGTAACAACCTAGAAGAAAGTTTATGACAAACAATCTTTTAGAATAATCAAACTGTATAGGAGAAAAAGAAAACTTGTATGAAACAAGACAGCTTTCTAGCCTCCCACTCTTCCTACAGAAAATGCTAGCCCTCTTGCTAAAAGCTACTTGCAAAAATAAAATTTCTGGAGGTGTGGTTGTCATTTTAAACTTTTATGGCTCCTATTAGAAATTTGAATATTTCTCTGGTACTGCATAGCCCAGCAGTTTTGATTATAGTGTGCTCTTAATTTTTTCCCTTTTTATGCAGTGTGTATCTGTGTGCATCTACTGGATACTGAGGAAGGAAATAAGCCTGTAAGAGACAAGCTAACTTTCAGCTAGAGTTTCCATGGATTTAGGCTGATGAGGTACCCTAAAGAAGGCCTAAATAATCTGCCACAATTCACAGATTCTTAGTTTTTTAAAGATGACGTCTACCCAGCTCTTCTGTGATTAGCAGATGCGATTTGCAAGGACTCTATTCATTCAGAACAATCTGCAACCTTTGATGTCAAAGAAGCTGTGGAGTGTCTGACTGCAAGCTGCAGAGGGTCACAGATCTCTGCTCTGCACACAGCCTTATCCATTCATCAGAAATTCATCCAGGCCATGGAAACTTTTTCATTTTCACTGCACAGGCCTCAGAAAGCCAAATGGCATGGGAAATTTAATGTAAGTCAGTCTCACATTCCCTGACCATGAATGTGAAAAAATTAATCCTCTGCAGCTAAATACCTTTGTAGTCATTTGGTATAAAAGGCAATGGTCTGTCACTTATATCCTACGCTAAACTAGTAATGAAATCTTGAAAGAGGAGGTGGGGGGGTGGAGGAGGCAGGAGTTTCACTGCAACAGTGAAGCCAAAATTAGGCCATTGCTTTACTACTCTGAAGCAATTTGGGAGTTAGCATAATTGAATGCACAGCGTTATTCCCAGTAGCACAGGATGCAAGCAGACCTTGAGAAGTCAGGTGTGATGGCAGATGTTTTCAGTGACATCTGCAGAGCTTTTGCCCTTGCCTCTTTTTATGCATTTCCACTACTGACTGGAGTTCTGCAGCAATACTTAATATTTGGGTTCTTTTCATCTGGTCTCAATCCCCAAACTTTGTCATAATAACATTAAAAGAAAGTGAAGTCTCAAGGGTCTCCATCAGACACACACAACCAACACTTGTTTAAGAAGTCTCTTCTTGCTTTACAAGCTCCTTGGGGCAGAGGGTTCAGGGATGGGAGAATTATAGAACCACAGAATGGTTTGGGTTGGAAGGGACCTTAAAGATCATCAACCTGCCTGCCAAGAGCAGGGACATCTTTCACTAGACCAGTTGCCCCATCCAACCTGGCTTTGAACACCTTCAGGGGCGGGGCATCCACAGTTTCTCTGGGCAACCTGTATCAGTACCACCCTCACAGTGAAGAACTTCTTCCTGATATCTGACCTAAACCTGCTGTCAGTCAGTTTGAAACAATCACCCTCATCCTATCACTACATGCCCTTTTCAAAATTCCCTTTCCAGCTCTCTTGAAGCACCTTTAGGTACTGGAAGGGGCTCTACGATCTCCCTGAAGCCTTCTTTTCTCCAGGCTTAACAACTCTCTCAGGCTGACTCCATAGCTAAGGTACTCCAGCCCTCTAACCATCCTCATGGCCTCCTCGAACTCCATCTGGAGAAATGAGACATGTGACAAATGCAAGTGTTACAGTGGTCTTCCAGTCACAAATATAGATGGTAAATACATTCACAATATGAGAAAAAGTTTAATCTATCAGCGGTAGGAAATAGAGCACATGAACAGTGATGAGACTCTGTGACTGCTGCTTCATAAAGCACATAAGTTATGACTGTCCTTAGCATTCATGACACAAATTATGTCCATAAATGATCATCAACATCAGAAGGAATGTGATCTTGTAAATACTATGCATTTCATAATCTAAGGAATAAATATGCTGAGAATGTACTCTATGAAAAATAGTGTATTTTCATCCTTTTAATTTAAAAAAGAGCAAAAGTTTGTTGCTGTTACAAAATATGGGTGGTTAACTTCTGATGAAAAATCTAAATATTTTTAAAAATTCACAAAGATTAGAAACATTTATCAGAAGAGTTCATGTTTCTGATAAATATTTAAGTGCACAAGGCAGAACCACTGAGAACAGTAAATACTTTATAGCTGGCACTTTGTCAAAACTATAAGTGGTTCTGCCTTTGAATTTTACATCATCACCAAATTTACAGTCATTTTATAAGTGGCACAAGACAAGAATTGCTTCTTTCTAAATCTAAACCAAGTAATAAATCTAACATCAGGATTCTTCTTATTGTCTGTTATCATCTGATGACAATGCCTTTTACCTTCATTGTCTTGACAGAAATATGATATGTAAAATCATAATGTCACATCACTCACCATGATTTAACACTAGCCAGCCCATACCATTTTAATCAATCAACATTGTCGCTTTTTAGTGTAATGATTTTCTGGTGGATTCCTTGTATTTAATATGATATATATCTCTTATCAGCAGTTGATTTACTATTTCATTTCAGAGTCTAACAGCTCAGAAGGCCATTCTTGCCTTCTTCAGACACCACTGGAATTAGAAAACAAGAATTTTTTCAGGTTCTACTTAAGAACTAATTGTGGAAATCAACTGGAAGATATGAAATTACTTTTATGACAAGCTAAATATGTTTGGGGAAAAGAAAGACAGGTAAATGCTGTGAAATAAAAGAACTAAACAGTACAACATGAGCAGGAGCAGTTTTTTGTCATCACTGTACCGAAATGGACACAAGCATCCCTAACTGGACAATGTGATTGCTCCATGGTTTGCTTTTAAAACACTCTGCAATGTGCAGAAGGTTTCTTTGAGGAAAGGAGCTCTTTCCATTATGTTTTTCTGCATATTATATAGTCTTTTTATTTATTATTCACAGAAGACTACTGCATTTATTTCTTAGACAATTTCAAGAAAAACAATTTTTTCTTGTAAAGCGCTCTCAAACACTACCAAATATATGACTGGAATAACCCACCTACATTTGAACACGTCTTTACATTAGGCTGTAGCAAAGCACAGATGTTTAGAGCTGTCAAAGAATACTAAAGCAACAAGTTTAACAGGAAAATTTTGCTTTTACATTCTATTGCAGAATATTGGGAAGACTATACACTCATGCATGGAAAAATACACATGTTCAGGCAACAAAGGAATGGGTGGAAATTGTTATATTTCAGGATAACAACCTCCTTTTAAGAGTCCTCAGTCAGTTAATGTTTGACAACGTATAAGATGTAAAATTTCAAGTGGCAAAATCACTTTAAGCTCAATAAATATAGCACTTTTCATTCTTCAGAACCAATTAGCCCTCTCTTAGTGACAGATAAAGAAACAAAGGTAAGACAAATGGTGAGACAAATAGTGTTCACGGGGAAAAATGACATTTAAGTTCCATCACAGATCATGCAGCTAACTGAGAAGACATGAAGGCTCTTTCATCAGTTTATAAATGGGTAAATTCTCCATATTCTACTGAAGATCAAAGAAATCATTTATTTTCCTGTGAAAGAGCAAAAATATTTAGGAATATTTTTGTACCGTAAAGCTCATTTTTTTCACAATAAGTGTACATTTACTTGTTTCATAAATTATTCTTTCTTCTAAACATAAAATATAAGTTACTCAGTTTAGGACATTGCACCTTTTTAGAACAATAATAAAAAATATAGTGAGATCTGCCAGTAAAGCCCCAGCTACGTCTTTCTAGGCAATGTTGAAATTTGATTTACTTTTACAGTAAATCTCTACTTTTACAGTATTCAGAGACAACTGAATTCCTTCATAATCCCTCCCTTTTTATTTTTAATTATTCTCTTTATCAGAAATCACAACCAATGGGACAAAAACAAGTTGCAAATTACCAAGATCATTTTCCCAAGTGCAGGAAAAATGTACTGAGAACATTTTAGGTCTCACTCCACCTTTCTTTTGGGAAAACGTATCTTGTCTTCCATCATGAAGAGACGTTCATCATGCATTAAATACCATCATGTTTTGCCTTTCTTATTTTACCACACTTAAAATACTACATATCAATGAAATGTCTTCCATCTGTCTAAGTTCTTTCTCTGGTCCTCAGGAATAACCATCTAGTCTTTTTTCCTTCAGTTTCCAAGTTCTCTGCAAAGCCAGTAGTGGAAAGAAACTCATCTGTGGTATCACAGTGGCCTTCTGGTACCACAGACTTAGTTCTTACACACTGGACATAAGCAACACAGAAAAAGAACTGCAAGAACCTTGATTAAACTCTCATAAATACAACTTCCCCTTTTCCTTATGCATTTTACACTCTTGCAACAAAGTCTCAAGAAGGGGAAGGAAGTCATATTCTGTTGCAGTGGGGATACTGCAACATGCATATATCAAACCAGGAGTCCCGTGGAAAGGAAATATATATGGACAGACAGATTCTTGCTAGCTGTTTCAGAGATGTTTATTTCTCCAGCCGCATGGCCGGAGCTCTGCCCAGGAACTGTTCCAGTCACGGGACCAAGGGTCCTTCTGCCCGCGCAGGGAACACAAACCAACCAATGGGAACGAGGCTGAGCAGGGGCAGGGAAACCCCGTGTCTGTGCCCTCAGGGCCCCTCTCCCAGGGCTACACGGCGGGGGAGGGACCCCAACAATATTCAGATGCAAAATGGCTTAGCTGTTGGAGCTTTGGGAGATGTGGGAGTTAATGGAATGAAAAGACATATAGGAAGACAATAATAGGAAATTCTAAGAAAATAATGGGAAATTCAGTGAATTTAACTGCAAATGTTGAGAAGTCAGATTTTGGTTTTTTCCTTCTAGTCAAGCATTCAGTCAAGCCATAATTCATAGCTGCTGCATACAGGTACGACTTGTACCTGCATGCCTCTGAGTGTAGAGTATTCCTGTGAAGAACAGCCTGACGTCCAGCACATTCTTACCCTTCCCAGTCACCAGATATTGCTATTTGATACTGATATACCTTGTCTAATCACCTACAGAAAAACAGATTAGGAAAAAAAATACAAGCTATAACATAAGCCTGTGAAGTAACTCCTTCAATAATTCTTGGTTTTTCTCGTCCTTTTCAAATGAGAGTATTTCACTGTAGGAATCACTTTACTTCATACACAGTCTATACTTTTAGCTACCCATCACACAGAAATTGATAAAGCAGAGTCAACTTAAGAGGGATATTTTCATATGATCGGGTTATTCTCTACTCTTCTGCAGTAGACTTCCTTATCTTTCTCCAAAGTCTTTAGCCCACCCATAGTCACAGTTGTGATAGAAATCTGATCTGGTACAGGAATTCCTATCATAAACAGCACGTTGCCATACCTCAGACATAATTACTAGACCTGACTTGGGAATGCAGAAGCCAGTCACTTCTCCCTTGACCCTAAGGATAAATCTACTGTCGTAACACTCACCATTCTCTCAAGAAAGAGGTCTACTGCAAAATTTTAATTAAAACATTTCAGAACTAAAGTAGCTTCTGAAAACACCTACCCCACAGCTCAATACATTGCAATTAGTCTGTAGCACTCAGATCTAAATACGCCCACTGCAATTCAGTACAATACTATCAGTCTGTAGAGGACACACTCCCACATCACAATTTCCAAAATACCTTCTGTTTAAAGAGGAGAAGACACTATATGTCATATCCAAGCTTTCACTACTTTTATGCAAGGCATGGTTTCAACTCTGAAGTTTGTTGTGATAATTTAACACTGTTCTTCCTTGTTATTATCACATTGTTATTCTCTTCATTTTTTAGGCTGTTACTCTTCGTGTACTTTCCTCTAGAAGTACTTGCTTTGGAAAAGAAGTTTGGCCTAATTTGTACACACCTTGCAGAGCCTTGTGCAGGCGTAACTCCTTGAAACAAAAAATACACGTTCGGAAAAATATAGCAGATTATTTTCTCAGCAAGTGGATTTTGTTACACTAAAGAAAAAAAAAAGGAAAGCCTTAGATTTGAATTTCATTTTAATAAGCCTTTGGCTCTTTGCTCTTATGAAGAGCTCAAATAAGCTTATTCTCTCTACCTTTTTTCTCTAATTCTTTGATCCAAGGGTTTTTCTTACACAGTACATAACAAAGGTACTTAAAAATCACTAATATAATTAAAAGTGTTAGGGCTAGACACAGCTGACAACACATTCACAAGCTCTCATACTCATGTCAGTGGAAAATAGGATTTTTAAAGAACTTGCTAGATCAATTTCTTTCACGCATAAAAAAACCAGATTGCATTCTGTGTTATCTGTGGCAGGCACAGAGTTTCCCTCTCGCTGTCTGAAGTCCATGATGCCATCTTAAGAATTAAAAGACAGAACTATAGTAACTAAACCAAAAATTCTGTCACTGTTCTTAAAATAAAATTAGGGTAGTCATATAACTCTCTTTCCAGAGTATCAGTTTGGAGGTGAAGGAGCACTGTCCCTTGGAAGATTAATATTGTAGCCCATTGTTCTTGAAAATATTTTGCTAAATAGTGTTTTGAGTTTCTGGCTTTTTTCAGATCCTCCAAATCAAGAGCAGATTTAAATTCCTGCAAATAAACAGTGAAGGTCATTTAACAGTCCAGTGATAGGGAAAAAAATAAAATACCAGAATTTTTTTCTCTGAACCCATTGCTCCAGCTGTCATACAACTTCTGCAGATCAGGTGATAGCTTCAGGATTAATCTGGAAAAATTTAGATGAGTATGCAACACTACTTTCTTTAATAACATTCTACAGGGCAGAAAAGTCGTTAAATGTCTAGGGCTCAGCAAATCTGCAAGTAAAAATTACTGCTACCAGAAAACAATTCTCCATGCAAAGCATTTCAGCTCACACAAATCAAGTGACACAGAAAGGGTTTTGTCTGCTTAGCCAAGATCAGGTTGATAACCATGACAGGCTGATATTGGTTTTCAATGCATTCTTCCCTGATAAAATTGAACTGCTAGAAACAGTTTCCCTTATAGTGGATTACATTCAGTATAGTTGCTAAGGTCATTATTTCCTTCTACCAGTTTCCTTCATAGCCACCAGAAAGTCACCTACTATGAACAAATAAAGTTTAATCTCTTTCTTTCTTTCTAGTGAAAAGGTTTCAGGCCTGAATGGAAAGACCAATTATGGGCCTGGCCCATTAGACTTGTCTTGACAGTTATAACCATACTCAGACTGAATTTAAAAAAAAAAAAAAAAAAAATCACAGTCAGTATCAGGCCAGTGTCCTTCGGACCTAAATATTCAGAAATTTCATCTTCTATGCACACATCACAGTTTCAGGTTTGGAACTTGTTTATGATAAACAGACAGTTAAAGCAACAGCCAAAATACTTTAATCAGATTATTCTAATTCAGAAGCAGTTTGAACAGGATTGTAGGTTTTACGGGCGGGTTCGGTCGGGACGGAGACGGAGAGATCTCTATAGGCAGGTCTTGGGACACATGGGGTTTATTGCAAAGGGCGTAGGTATTGGGGCACTGCTCAGAGCTGCTAGACTCAGCTCTGAGCAGGCCCAAGAGAGCAAGAGAGTGAACGGGTGAGAGAGAGAGAGAGAGAGAGTAGGAGCAAGAGTAGAAGTGGAAGAGAGGAATGAATAGAAGAGAGAATGAATAGAAGTGAGAATGAGAGAATGAGAATGAGAATGTCTGAAGTCCTGGTTACAATACAATAAATCATCTTCTGCACTGAATATTCTAATTGTCACTAACCAATCTAATACAAGATACAAATCCTATAGTATTTACATACAGCCTATAAGAGTTCTTATATTACCATAGAGTGTTACATCTTAACTTCTAAAAACTACTCTTTGGACCCCTTCTGCTGAGCTAGTAGGGTCTGCTCTGACCCTTGGACCTGCTTGCAAGCAGAGGGTATTGTTCCATCAAGAGGGGATTACCTTCAGTCGGCCATACCATTGTTTTCCAGTTGTTCAGTAACTAAGACTTGGTATTTCAAAAGTGGCTTTCATTTCGATGTTGCCTGTAGTTTTCATATTCCCAAAATCTTTTGTCAGGCAATCATATTTATAAGGCTTTCCCGTTTCATCTTCCCCAACACAGGATGAATTTTGATAGAAATAAAAATACCCCTATTCATACCCATGAAGAACACAGAAGGTGATCCCTAGAAGAATACCCTTTCAGAAATAAAAAAAAAATGAAAAAGCTGAAGTTTATAGCTCAGCTTTAAAGCACACAGAATATGCAAGTTCATAACCCATATCCAGCACATGCAACTCCCGTTTCTTTAGACAACATAACAATAATATTTCTTCAAGAGTACACAGGCTAGAAGACATTTCCAAAAGGGGATAAAGCCACAGCCTCACATGTTACATGACTTAGCTATC
This sequence comes from Corvus hawaiiensis, assembly GCF_020740725.1. Classification (NCBI taxonomy): domain Eukaryota; kingdom Metazoa; phylum Chordata; class Aves; order Passeriformes; family Corvidae; genus Corvus; species Corvus hawaiiensis. Next base: position 57,254,261 of record NC_063255.1, read on the forward strand.
CATGTCTCTAAAAAGACATGAATTCCACCAAATTAAATCATAAGTAATCTTATCAGAAGTGCAGAAACAAAACATTCTCATATGCCTTTTATTCTTAAAAAATGTGAAAACAAACTCAGAATTGACAGCTAATAAAGCATCACATAAACTCTGCAGATATCTAAAATAATAGAAGGCTGGTGGATATAGTGCAGGCAACTATAGCTGTCCCTCAGGCTATCTTTCTGTAAACAGAGTAGAGTATCTTACAGTATCTTACACTGAAAATACTTTGATTTTCTTTGCTTACGCTAAACAAAATTAAGCAGTGGACACTGGTTTGTACATATGCCACAGTACTGTTTCCATAGTATCACATCCATAATTTTCTTCTAAGTATATTGCCTTTAGCAAATTAGGAGTTTCTTATTGAATTACAGTGTAGCTGCTCTTCTGCCTGTGCTCAGCTCAAAACAGCACAGAGGCACAAATGAAACACTGAACTCACTAACAGACATCACTCCAGCAGAAAGCACCTCCTTAAGTATAAAATCAAGCTATTACTACCTAATTACTTGATTGGTTTTTTTAAACATTTGTAACTCATTCAGAATATATTTTGAAGCAAAGTGGCAAGATAGATACAGTATAAAAGTATGCAAATCACAAGTCTTTATGAAATACTTTATTTCCTTGCTACAAACCACTTCAGAAAACATCGGTCAGGCATACAGAAGTAAATACAAGACATTTCAAAAAGCTTTAAAAAGCTGGGCACCGAACAGATAGCAATTTGCTTTCAGGTTTTATTTAGGTGTCAATAGAAAGTAGGGAGGAAAAAGTGAGGCTTGGTTTGTCTGGGGCACACCATGAATACACTGCATCAGTTTGCTCAACTTATGCTTGACATAGATGCTGAAAAACCAAGACATCCTCCCATTAATTTTATCCTGTAAATAATGGAACTAGGTCCTCTTTTGAAAAAAAAAAAAAAAAAACCAAAAAAACCATTAACTCAGTTGTCAAAAATTCACAGGAAAATTTCAAAGAATTACATTGACATTTTCCATTATAATTTTGCCTGTGATTACGTGAAACCAATCTTACATATTTGCTCAAATTTGTTAAAAATGGGTACAGAAATACTCACTGCAAGAGATAAAGAATTAATTCTGGTGCAAGCCATTAGAGGTATCAAAGCTTAACTTTAGTGTGGTTATCTCCTTCTGATGGTAAGCTACGACATTCAAGCAAGAACTGTGAATTCAAGTATTTTCACATAACTTATGAATACAACATAGTCAGTATATAGTACCTTCCCTGAGCTACTCATGTTTGGCAGGAGGCACCACCAACATTAATATGAGAAGTTAGGAATTTGAAATATTGAGGTTTATCCAAAACAAAGTCATAAGTGCTTTAATTAGGTAGGGGACAATAAAGTCACATTAATTTCAATATTAGATAACCGAAAATGCATGTTTAGAGTCATCCCGTGCTAAGGTATTCTCATCAGGGCCTAAGAAACATGGTGGAAAAACATAGATATAAGGAAGTTGACCTCAATCTATACACTGTAACCACTCTAAAGTCTAAAAAGTACTTTGTGTTTGAAACAGTAAACCCAATAAATTCTTTAGCTTAACGCTCATACTATGTTGCAAACTTTTAAGGAAATTATCACATTCCCTTGATCCTTCTTGAAAAAGTATAAAGCTGCTACTACAGGAATCAGCTCCTCTTGCCACCTCTTCTACTGTAACCAACCCTGCCTTTCCCAGCTGTCTAATGCACCTCATGGGTCCCGTATCTCCAACAAGATGCCCAGACGATGGCGTGAAAGTGACAGACATATTGCATTCAGGGCAATAAGTGGGTCCTACAAGAACTCAGCACAGCTCCCAAAGTTATACACTGTGCTGACACAATATGGAAAGAAAAGTTTTAAAATAATTATCTTTTTTAACTTACTTCTTGTCAAAACCGTTCATTTTGATTACATTGTAGGGTTTGAAAAAGCATGTTTCTGTTAAAAGCATATTTGAATCTTTGTATTGAAAACAATGCCACAGTATTTTCCGTATCACCTGAGTATCTGATAAAATCTAAAGGTGCAGCCTACCTGTTGCCACAGACTATGGTCAGCCCCTTTCTCCTTTCCAGATGAGCTAGTGATGTGCCACTTGATAGAAATACACTATCAAGGAGTGCATTTGAGGACTTTTTCTGAAATGCTAGCTATAAGACACAATATTTTGCTTTTCTGACAATGTGCATGAAACATCTTGTGATATGAGAAACTCTTACCACTGACAAACCATTGAAAAGCAACAAATATTCAAAGTACATCCTCATACTCATGCATTTGGGGGGGGGGGGGGGTGTAAAACATCTATTAGTTTAATATAAAAAAGGATTGGACTCTGTTTTTTCATAGTCAAAATGTTCACACAACTAAAAATTTGGCAACATGAAAACAGAAAATAATCTAAGCTTGTATGCTGTAAGCTTCCAAGCTGTAACAGCTGTAATGCTGTCAGCCTGGACTAATAGTGAACTGTGGGCAAAATAGCCAAAGAGGCAACGGCAATTTCTGGCAGCAATCTTTAGCAGTACTCATTGCTAACTAGAAACAGTTCCTTCTAAAGTCTGTAGAAGTTTTACTAAAGATACTGGAAAAAGGGTATTTGGATAACTATTGAATACTCTGGGAAATGCTGGCCAAAAATGACACCATGTTGTGCAAGTCAGCAGTATGGGAAGTGTAAGCTGAGAAAGCTGAAGGTTCTGTAACAAAAACAGTGTGCCAAAGGATTGTTCTAATCACATATGTTACAGTCGTAACCTACCAATAATTAAAAATTGATGTTTAGCGTACAATACACTTATGCAACCAAATTTAAACCCACCGTTTTCATAAAAAGAAGAAATGTATGAAAAGGTCACAGTCTAATTTCATGACCATGTATTTACTCTTTATTCCCACAGTGAAAATGTCTAATTCAAAAGAGCAAACCAATACTTAGTTATTATAAAAGTATTTTAGTCAATACCTAATTTCGTAATATTGATTACTATTTAGACATTTGCAATGTACTCTGCAGCAACATTTGTCATACTATTCTTACCTGTGCTTGTAAGCATTTAAGATATCAACTAATAGCAGTATGTTGAAATACATTTTGCTTAGCCATCTAAAAAACAGAATTTAATTAGCAAGCAATTTAAACACTCAACATTACATATGTTGTTTAAACAATGCAGATTACCGTTACAATATACATGTAACCCTAGACTTGATTAGACTTGATTAGACATCACTGATTTCTCTTTCAGGGCTATACTACAGGAGGGGGAAATAGCCAGGGTTGGTTTGGGTGGGTTTTGGAGGTTTTGTTTATTTTTCGGGACTTAGTGGTTTTGTTGTTTGTTTGTTTTTCCCTTCAGTGGTAAGGGACATTTGTCTCTTTAATGCCAAACTTTTGAAAAATTACAAAGATTCATTCAATTAAAAGGGTCCTTTAGTGTCTCATTATAAATTACTGGCATCATGCCATATGAAACTCACCTGTAATTCATTATGCTCTGTGGTGAGTATTTAGAAATCATATAAACTCAGCTTAGTGAATAAAGGTTAACGTTCAAGCAAGTATGAAACCTTCGTGTTGCATTTTTATGTGAATATGTATCTCTGTTGTGTAAATATTGGGCTGTATACTGTGCATGAACCCTTGGCATACCAATCTAAGGAAGAAATTAAGAAAGCTATGAGAATAGCTTTTTAGTTATTAATTTTGAATACTGACCTTAAAGAGTAGGTCTTGAAACAGTAGCTTGAAATACTATCAGACTAGAAGTCTACATAGTCATGTATCTGTCCTCTTCTTTTTAACTATTCAGCCTATTTTAACTATTGAGCCTATCTTTACTATTCAAGTTGGGTCTTCTCTGTAGGCAGAAAACACAAATACTTTTTTCTTTAATAAAACAGGGACCTCTGCTCCTATAAAATTACGGAATTACAAAAAAGCCCGAAGACAAGTTTTGGCAAAAATATGGTGTGCATAGAGAAAGGAAGAGAGAAGGGAACTGATCTGATTTAAAAGCTGAAGGCAGTCTTTCAATTTACTTTACTTCAGATCTTTAATTGATGATTTGTCGGTGATTGAAGCATGGACCCAGACTGGCAGGAAATCTGAATCGTTTATTCAAAGAAATGAGCTGGTTTTATACACTTTTCCAAAGCACAGTATTTCTTTATATGGCAATTCTCACTATGTGATATATCCCATGTTGCCACATTAGCAACACACTTTCCAAATGTCCTTCTATAGGATGATCACTTGTTGTTCAGCCATCCGTCAGCTCCCGGCAGGGTCCTCTCTGTAGGGCTCTGCGGTGTGACACCTCGTTCCCCCAGAGTCTGTTGGAGACAAGCCTCTGTGGGCTGCCATGTGCTCCTTTTTGCTGCCATGTGCCTCTGCAGGCACCTCACAAGTCAATTCTATCTTATCTCTCCTTACAATTCCCTCTTTTTTGTTTTATGCAAACAAGAATAATGAAAAAAACCACTTCCAACATTAGAACATGTTTGGCCCACTGCCCAAACCAAATAAGCTCCGTTCTTCACAAAAGCAGTATCTTTCTTATGAACAGGGGGATAGATGAAAACACCCAGTAATTAGTCCTATGTATGAAGACAGTGATTAAACAGATAGAACTTTGAGAAACAATGTAAAATTGTCTAAAACTTTTACCATCACCCAGAGTCTGCAATTGCTGGAAGGTCCTGTTTCACAGTGAAGACTTGGAGATTATCTTTCTTGGGCAAGGCTTCCAAGTTTACCTCGAAAGAGGGTCTAGCTTTTAGAAGATCAAATCAGCAAGTCAAAGTGACTTGATTACACTTTTAGGGCAGAAACACCTGGGTTTGGTGGTATAATCCCCAGTCAGCCAGGGCTAGGGCTTGGACAGAGCCTCAAGCCTTGACTAAGAGAGTTTCCCTAAAATACTTACAAGATTGCCTAAAAACTTCATTAATATCAGTTAGGAACATGACTTCAGAAGACTTTGTCTTCCCCACAAGCTGATTATGGAGCTAGTGTATCCAAGGCTGGTTGGACTACTCTTCCAGTTACCCATCCTGGACTGGAATCTGTGGAAACACAAGCATATCCTCGCCCCCAGGTTATCAACGGAAAGGGGCCTTCCCATTTTCCACTTTCAAGATTCCTAACAAGTATCTTAGCTTTTTCTAAGTGAGCCTGTGATCATTCTGAATGCAATTGAAAAATTAAGAACATATAAACCTCTTTGCAGTCTTTCGTGTGGAGGTATATGCCATCCCTGCACCCCCCCCTTTTTTGCTTTAACAACATGGACTTGAGAGCACTAGGGGCCTGTTCTGCACGTTCCCTTGTATGGGTGGAAGCAAAAATATATGTGGAAAGGGTATCAATTGTAACAAGAACGTATTTACCAAATTCAGGAAAATGTGTAACATAGATAGCATGTAGTTCTCTTACTATGAACAGTAAAACAGTACATCCAATACAACAAGTGCGCACTGAGAAAAATAAGCAAGGTAGTTATCTTCAACTGCTTAAATACTTCACTATTTCACAGAATGTATACAAATTGAGGATTCGTACATTACAGTTAACATTAACTCTCTAAGTGGTTTCAAAAGGTAAAAAGCCCCAAGCCAGAAGTTGCTGCAGGATGAGAGAGTTATAGTCTTTTATTCCAGTGGTAACCTTTTCCACATCAGGGAAGTAGCAACAAGTTTCTTCAAGTAGGAAAAGAGCACTTTGAAAAAATATACCAGTTAATTTCTGCTTGAAAAGATAGCTTATAAATTATGATTATTACAGGAGCATCCCTAACAGAAAGCAATTAGAACAATGAGGGGTGTCACATGGTGGTGTGGTAAAAAAGCAATCTTTGAGATAGGGTCCAGGATTGTGGCAACATTTTAAATAATGAAAACAAAAGAGTTCTGCGGACCAGTTGCAGGAATGACATGCCCAGCCCACGGCCACCTCTGCTGGTGCAAATGCTGCAGCCCCCCTGCCCCCGAGGAAGGGGCCATTGGTTCACTCAGTCCTTTTCTCCAGCACAATATCAGCTCCCGAGGGTCTGCAAGAGACAGGAGCCCTTGCTGTAGCGGCACAGGTCGGGCGGCCGTACAGGTCCCGCTGGCCCGTCTCCTCACTTCCCACATGCAGAGAGCCACGCTCACCTCGCCAGACCTGCTGTGTTGCCAGCGCGGTGTTCGCTGCCACTTCCCAGCTCTGCCATGTGCTTGCCACCATGTGCTTGCCAGTGTGTGTTCGCTGGTGCCACACACTTGCTGGTGCCACGCCCCCAATAGCCTCACATGCTCCCTGACTGCTGCATCTGCCGCCACGGCAGCACTCTCGCAGAAGGCAAATGGAGAGGGAACATGCTACCAGGAAGAGCCCCCCGGCTCCAGCCACTCACTGCGACCCGGCTCCAGCTGATGGCACGGGGCAGCGCGAGGTTTTCTACAGTGCCGTCCGGTTCCCCTCCAGGGTCAAACGGGTTGGGAGACAAGGGACCATCTTCTAGTTCTCCTCTCACAGCCCCAACAGACTTACGGTCCCTTGCTGGTGGCACAGAAGGGCTCGGCACAGCTGCCGTAGTGGCACAAGCTCCTGTCTTTGTCTGGTCTCTGGGTGCCACGTGTGCATTGGGTGCCTTGCACGCAGTCCTCTATGGACACAAAAGCTTTGTCAGCGCTGCGTCACCTTGCACAACTTGGTCTAAAGTTGAATCACAGTTCTTTGCCCAGAATAAGAGTCTATTCAAATCTGTAGACTCAACTTTCCTTCCGTGTTTCTTTAAAATCCATTCCAACGTCTCTGCGACGTTCTGTTCCTGGGATACACCATCCCCCATCATTCTCGGCTACTACCTTCCATCCTGTGGAAAGGTAAATGGGTACCACAAGCTTCCTTTCAGCTCCCGAGCTTCCTTTCTGTTCCTGGGCTTCTTTTCAGCCCCTTTGTCCCCTGTGGCTCACCTACAACTTGCAGGGATTAATTGCTAGCCAGCTTTCCTGCTTCTTTCAGCAGCACTTCAAGTCCCATGGGGCTCACCAACGGACGTGCAGTTAGGTGTATAATAAGCTCCTCACACGGGACACCATTTGTTGGTGATTGAGGCATGGACCCAGACTGGAAGGGAATCTGAATCGTTTATTCAAAGAAATGAGCTGGTTTTATACACTTTTCCAAAGCACAGTATTTCCTTATATGGCAATTCTCACTATGTGATATATCCCATGTTGCCACATTAGCAACACACTTTCCAAATGTCCTTCTATAGGATGATCACTTGTTGTTCAGCCATCCGTCAGCTCCCGGCAGGTTCCTCTCTGTAGGGCTCTGCGGTGTGACACCTCCTCCCCCCAGGGTCTGGTGGAGACAAGCCTCTCTACGTGCCACCATGTGCTCCTTTGTGCTGGCATGTGCCTCTGCAGGCACATCTCACAGCCCACAACTCAGTTCTATCTTATCTTTCCCCACAATGGTTTTCCTAATTCTTCCTGAATTAGAGATCTAAAAATGTGCCTTTTGTGAGTGGAACAGTGTTCATCAGACAGAGTGTCAGACAGTATGGGGAAAACAGTTTTTCCATGAGGAATGGGTCAGACAGTTAAACAAAATCAGAAGAGAGCAATTCAAGTCTGTCATTGACTGTACTATTCTCAAAAAGAGTGAAAATTGGGGCCTGCTTGTCTACCACTGGGCAGGAAGAAACTCTACAGGTCAGCCTTATTCATCATTCACTGCCTCTCTAGCAAAAGAAATCAAGAATTTTCACTAGGCTCCATGGGGACCTGAAGAATGTAAAAAAAACATTGACATTAATTGCAAAGGTTAATTGAACATTTCTGCAACAGCAAAAGAGTTCAAACAAAATGCTTTTCTAGTTTTCACCGGCTATGCACAAATATGTTTTATGCTATAAAATCTTCCACACAGTCACAGACAGTCAGGGAAAATTCCACATAAATGTAGCAGGTATTTCTATTACTAGTGAATGACCATGATTATTGAATTTTGTGAAATGCCAAAACCTTACCATGAGTCCACGAAAGGACTCCATAATGACAAAGAGAACAGATCAAGAGTTTATTAGAAGTAAATAGTGGCTATCTGGTTGCAGAGCTAACCATTCTTGACTATAGGTATGATATATACATCATATATATCATAGACAGTAGGACTAGAAGATCATTTTAAGTCCCTTCCACCTGAATTGAACTGCTCTCTTCTGAGTTGGAAGGGACCTTAAAGATCACCCAGTTTCAACTCCCTTGCCATGGGCAGGGACATGGCAGGTCTTTTACTAGACTAGGTGTCTCAGACCAGGCCTTGACAGTTCCACAGATGGAGCATCCACAACTTCTCTGCACAACCTCTTCCAGTGCCTCAGCACCTTCACAGTAAAAAATTTCTTCCTAATATCCAATCTAAACCTGTCGCTTTTCAGTTTTAAGCCATTATCCCTTCTCTATCACTCCATAAGGATTCCCTTTCCAAAATTCCCTCTCCAGCTCTCTTGGAGCCCTTTTATATATTGGAAGGGGCTCTAAGGTCCCCCAGAGCTTCCTCTTCTCCAAGCTGAACAGCTCCGGGCCTCTCAGATTGTCTCCAGAGCAGTTGTGCTCTAGCCCTGTGATCATCTTTGTGGCTCTCCTCTGGAGCTGCACCAACAGGTCTACATCCTTCCCATGTTGGAGGTCCCAGAGTTCCAAGATCTCCAGGTGTGGTCTCACCAGAGTAGAGCAGTGGGGCAGAATGACCTCCCTGCACCTATTGGCCATGATGTTTTTGGTGCAGCTTGGGACACAGAAGACTTTCTGAGCACACACTACCAGCTCATGTTGACCTCCTCATTCACCAAAGCACCCAAATTCTTTTCCTCAGAGCTGCTCTCAATCCATTCTCTGCCCAGCCTATTCTTATGTTTGGGGATTGCCCTGACAAAGGACCTTGCATTTGGCCTTTTTGAACTCCATGAGGTTTTCACAAACCCACCTCTCAAGCATGTCCAGGTCCCTCTGGATGGCATCCCTTGCGTCCAGCATGTTACTGCAACATAGCTTGGTTTTGTCAGTAAACTTGCTGAGTGTGCACTCAATCCCACTGTCCAGGTCACCAACAAAGATGTTAAACAGGACTAGTCCCAATAACAACCCCTGAGGACAAACACTTGTCACTGGTCGCTACTTGGACATCAAGCTGTTGACTACAATGCTTTGAGTGTGACCATCCAGCCAATTCCTCTCCCACTGATCCATCTCTCCAATATATAGTTTTCTATTTTAGAGACAAGGATGTTGTGCGGAATAGTGTCAAATATTTTGCACAAGTCCAGGGAGATGACATCAGTCACTCTTCTCTCATCCACCACTGCTGAGATGCCATCCCAGAATTTGTCAGCAATTTTGTCAGGTACGATGTGCCCTTAGTGAAGCCATGTTGGTGGTCATCAATCACCTCCTTACTTCTATGTGCCTTAGCATACCTTCCAGGATGCACTTTCCCTACTGAAGATGTTGAAGACATGATGAGGTCTCTGCTCAGTCTCCTCTTCTCCAGTCTGAACAGATCAAGTGACCTCAGCTGCTCCTCATACACCCTCCCCTCAAGGCCCTTCACCATCCTCACGACCCTCCTTTGGACACTAATAGCTTAATTTCTTTGTTACATTGTGGAACTCAAAACTGCATACGATGTTCAAGGTGAGGCTGCCCCAGCTCAGAGCAGAGCAGGACAATCCCCTACCTTACCCAGCTGGTGATGCTGGGCCTGATGCTTCCAGGACACACTTGGCCCTCCTGCCTGCCAGGGCACTGCTGACTCGTGTTCAACTTGCCATTGACCAGGACCCCCAGGTCCCTTTTCATGGCACTGCTTTCCAGTCTCATTCTCCAGTCTAAACACACAACCAGGGTTGTGCTAGTCCCAGTTCAGTGACATTGGCAAACTTATTATTCCTTTGAGTCCTCTGTCCAAATTGCTAAAGATGCTGAAGAGCACAGGGGTGAGGATGGAGCCCTTTTGGAGCCCCATTAATGACAAGTTTCCAGTCTGATGCTGCACCATTCACTATAATCCTTTGCACCCAACCTGTAAGCCAGTTGCTTACCCGTCATTTAACATGGTTATTGAGCTGATATTTTGTCCAGGAGGAGACTATGAGAGCAGTATCAACCTTGAGATTAGCACAGCTGGTTAGAGTACAGTGCTAAGAATGCCAGGGTTGTGGGTTAGACCCACAGGCCATTCACTGTAGGACTCAATGATCTTTATGAGTCCCTCCCAACTCAGAAGATCCTGTGGTGGCAAAGTCTGTGATAGATAGTTCTTCTGCTTTTGTTTCAGTAAGTCAAATGCTTGTACACAGGGTACAAAAATGTCATCATGCGAGTACTGGGCCTTCAAAAGCCACAGTCATAAAAAATCAAGCCTTTTTATGGAAGACATTTTTTAAAAAATATACTTAATAGAAAATTTATATATCTTGTGAGAAGAAATTTAATGCACAGACAGCAAATGTGAAGTTTACTTGATACATTATAATAATAACCCAAATAATTCTAAATGCTTATTTCTGTGTATCAAGATGGAAAGTCATATTACCAGACTCATTTTAATTATCTAAATATAACTTTATGTTTTGACATGCTACCTCATTGTCTTTCTCAGATACTTCTTTACATAGGTTCATTTGATTGCATTATATGCAGAACACAGGGAAGATTCACAAATATTCAAACAGTTGTTTCATATAAAATACCACACATTTGTATTTTGTATTTGAATTTGTATTCTTTCAGCCATAGGTTTGTTTTCCAATTATTGCTCTTATGAATTTATGTGTCTCATTATAAAGTCATTCTGATAGAATCTGGGGATTTTCAACTGTAGTCATTAGTTATTTCTTCAGAGGAGAACAACTGTGACCTGAAATTCAAGCTGTAAATAACAATTTCATTTTTAATATATATTCATTGTTTTATTTACAAGCAATACTTCTACTTATCTATTAACCGATCTCCTTGGATCTGGCCATTTTCAAAATATTGACCTAATCCTGATTGTCTAAGTCTGAATAAATCATGACAGATCCTGGATACTTGGCAAATACATCAATGATTTCATATCTGGCATCCCACACCAACTACATATTGAGGGAATGAAAAAAATTTCAATTTCTTTATCTTACCTCATTAGTCATCATGTGGTGATGCATGCATTACCAAGTGCATGCAGTCTGCAGCTCCCAAGACAGCTAGAAATCCAACATTCTCACAAGATTCATTAATTACTTGTTGCAGTGATGATCATCTTGTGCAAAAGTTAATAAGATTATTATCTCTGCTGAAAAGCATATTTATAAATCACTGTCAGTGAGAATATTAACTTACACTCTGTCAGCAGAATCTGTTGAAGCAACAGTTAATGTAGGGGTAACCTTCAATTGTTACAAGCACTCTGCCAACCCTAAAATCAAGGCACAGAAGGCAGCAACAGTCATTTTGCCAGTTCTGTGTCCACAGGTGTTTTTCAATTAGCTATCAGAAAATGCTGCGTACTCAAAAGTCAGCTGGTAAATTGAGTTAGATGGATTCAATGTTTCCTTTAATGTCCTAAAACAAGCCTTTTTAGTTTAATTAGTGACCTAGGGTCTAAAGTTACTATAAAGCCAAAGGTTGCTTTTCAAGTTGCAAGTCAAAAGGGTTATAATGGATTATTATTCTCAAACTGTAAAATTTCCAACTTGTACAGCTAGTTTTTACATATACTGTGTTAGTCAGAGGATCTGTAAGCACAGTGTTCATTAAAATCAGTCAGTATCTTCGCATGCCTTCCCACAGGTTGAATTATACAATGTTAAGGGGTTGGAATGGACATTAAAGATCATCTAGTTCCAACCCCAGCTGCCGTTAACAGGGACATCTCCCACTAGACCAGGTTTTTCAGAGCCCAAACCAACCCAGCTTTGAATAACACCAGGGATGGGGCATCCACAACCTCCCTGAGCAACCCGTTCCAGCGTCTTGTCTCCCCCACAGTAAAAGATTTCTTCCTCCACAGTAAAAGATTTCTTCCTAAAATCTAACTAAATTTCCCCTCTTTCAGTTTGTACTCATTAATCCTTGTCCTATCCCTACAGTTCCTGATGATGAGTCCCTCTCCAGCTTTCCTGTAGACCCCCCTCAGTTACTGGAAAGTTGCTATGAGGTTTCCATATAACCTTTCCTTCTCCAGGCTGAACAGCCCCAGCCTTCTCAACCTGTCTTCATAGGGGAGATGCTCCCATCCTCTTATCAACTTCTGGGCCCTCCTCTGGACTTGCTCCAACAGTTCCATGTCCTCCTTCTGTTGGGACACCAGAACTGTACACAGCACTCCAGATGGGGCCCCACAAGAGCAGAGCAGAGGGGCAAAAGCACCTCCTTTGCCCTGCTGGCCACGCTCCTTTGAGTGCAGCCCAGAACACGTTTGGCTCGCTGGGCTGCAAGCGCTCGCTGGGCTGCAAGCGCACGCTGCCGGCTCACGTTGAGTTTTTCATCAACCATCACCACCAAGTCTTTCTCCTCAGGGCTGCTCTCAGTCACTTCTCTGCCCAACCTGCAGGTGTGTTTGGGATTGCCATGACCCAAGTGTACCTTGCACTTTGCTTTGTTGAACTCCATGAGGTTTGCACGGGCCCACATCTCAAGCGTGTCAAGGTCCCTGTGGATGGCATCGCTTCCCTGCAGCGTGTCAACTGCAACACACAGCTTGGTGTCACACTAGCAAACTTGCTGAGGGTGGTCTCAGTGTCACTGTCCTTGTCACCAACAAAGACGACGAACGGTATCAGTTGATACTCTAGTACCAACCCCTGAAAGACACTGCTTGTCACTGGTCTCCACATGAACAATGAGACATTGATCACGACTCTGCATGCAACATTACATTGTGTGCAGATATTGCATCACTTCCAGTGAGAAGTAAATTTTGCCAATTGCAAAAGTTAAAGGAAAGAATTTAATCAATTCAAGAAGAAGAAGAGGAAGAAGAAGAATGGTTGCAGTATCAACCAAATCCCCTCAGTTATGTTCATTATTCATATTTACTCTTTTTAATTAGTGTTCTGTAGATTAATGTCATATCAATATGTATCACGCTTTGCAAGCATTTCTGTTGAGCTTCAACTGGTTATGGAGTTGCTTCAAATTTTCCCTGTATAAACAAGCCCTTTCCCAATGGGTTATGTGCAAGGATGAGCTTGACTGATACTTGCCCTTCTGATTCTCTTTCCAATAAGTCTCACAGCATCTGCTGAGAAAGTATAAAGTGGAGTAGGGAATGTTTTAATATTTACATATTTGTTTGGAATATGAGGGGGCAGGTTTTTGTAGGAGTGTTGGGGTTTTTGTTATTTCATGGGGCTGTTAGTGTTTTTTTTTCTTTTTTGCATTAATCACTGAAGTCCAGTTACAAAGGAAGCAAACAGACAGAAAGCCAGATTCTAAGAATGGTCCCAGTGTGATGAACCTCCAGGACACTCTGATAACTTCCATCTGCTAGAGGGACAGTCCAATGTGTTTCATCTCATAATTCATGAATAAGAAAGTGCTGTCAACTGGAAGTGGGTGGGGAGGGAGGGGATGCTTTCCTGGACTCCTGGGAAATTCAGCTCATGCTGATACTCTGCAATATCAACGTTTGAGACTATTTATTTTCTCTCTTGTTTAACCCATGTGGTTTCTTCTAACTCAGCTCTGTCAGAACTTGCTTACTATTGAAACCAATAAAATACTGCTGAAGTCTCACATTTTAAGTTTCAACAAAATACATTGCAATGAAAAGACTCTCCTTTTGCTCTTCCTTTTGCTCCTTTCGCTCATCATTTTGCTCCTTTCCTGTCTGAGCAATTGGACAATCCCCAAAATATTCTATCCACAGTCACCACTTAAAAGTAACCTGTCAAACATGACATTAGGCATTTATATATACTCACTTTACAATGAAGGTTCAAAATTCATATATCTCTTATGAATATAATTAGGATGCCTTAAACAATGGAAATTTTTAAATAAATTTTTTTTTAACAGAATGAGTTGTCTGGAAGAAAACATTAAAAATGGAAGATTGATGAGGAGAAAGAAAATAAGATTTTTAGAATTGTTTTTGCTCAAAGACCAACTTTGCACCTGGGAGATACTAAAAATACTCAGTGTGGAAATTTCATGTATTTGTGTTTGCTTAGGGTTGTTTTCTGTCTGCTGAAAGAAATGGAATTCTGTAAAAGAAGATAACAGGATGTTGTTAAAGACTTAAAAGCATTTTTCCCATAGGCTTGGGTCTCCTTCTAGGGGTGGAGAGAGATAAGAAGCTTGGAGATTGTAAAACACAGCCTTATGAAGGATTGTGCCCGCACCAGGCCTTTTTGATATGTGAGGCCGGGAACTGCCTGAGTGCTTTTTGCCCCTGCTAGAATGGAATAAGCTTGGCAGTGTATGCGTCCCCATTTTGCCAGCATGGTGATTGAATAAATATACTCTTCATCCTTCAGCTGTGGATTTTGGCCGTCTTGGTTACCTGCATATGTTTCTATTCACACAAAAACTTATCTGAATCTCTATGGTATTGCGGAATTGCTGCTTTTTCTCCCTAAAATGAAATAATATATGCTCATAAATATATGTATAATCTATTATCAAGTATAGGTAACATTTTTTACCATTAACACTTATTTAATTCCTACCTAACGTTAAAAGGAAAAGACAAAAAATAAGCTTTCCTTGTGATTCTCACAACAATTTACTGAAATATCCTCTCCATCAATTTTGAGAGAGAACATTTTTATTTTAAAATTAAGGAATAGGTTACTGAATTCATTTTTTCTTCCATCTGATAGCAGTATGGGTGGTTTACAGGGCTTTTCATAAGATAACTGATTTTTATTAACACAATGTCAGATCAAAATCTATCTGTGCGTTTAGTGAAAATTTCAGGTTAAAGAAAGAAATACTCAGTATGATAAGTGGCAATAACCACTATCAATAATAAGAGAAAAGAGCGATTTATAGACCCTACATTTAATATTCTTGTGGCACTTAATTCAGTCATCAGTATTCAAATCCATTGACATCTGTAGGAGCTCAGAGTGCTCAGCAACTTGCAAAAGTACCCAATAAATTGCTAGATTGAGCCTTAATCCTACAGACAATCCTATGGGTGAGGGGAAAGTCTAATTACAGTGAGATTTTTTTTCATGTTTATTTACCATAGGAGTTCAAAACAAGATTGCACCATTGATCTCAAACTATAATACAATCAAATTCAAGAATAAACTACAAGTTGCTTTGTAGGTCTGATCTTCTGAAAGACTTTTATGAATTAAGAGTCAAGAAGAGATAACGAACACTTACACATCCCTAAGCAACTAAAAAAACATTTTGCAAAATAAACTTGCATAACTGTGACTACTGAGATCATTGTTGCATCCACTAGTTGAATGCAGGAATGGAACTGGCTGCTGATGGCTGAATTTCCACGACTCACATGTCTGACTCTGTGTCCATGCCTGGTTATACTCTGTCACACAAATTCAACGCAGGAGCTTTGTGGTGCTTTAGTAGCAAGTTTTCCATGTGATTTCACAGGTTGAGTCCCACCAAACTGAGTCAGGAGTTGTGCAAAGCTCATCTCAGCTAGAAGTTGTCTTTTGCAACAGTAAAAATAAGAGCACTTTATTGCTGAGTAAAACAGACATACAATGATGTTCCTAGTTGTGCGTGCAGAAATGAAGCCCGCTCTTAAGACTTTTAACCACTTCACTGGAAGAAAGCTTCCAGTGGAATGTGAAGCAACTTGTCTTGGCACAGCCCAATTTTCAAAGAATACAAACATCTGGTAGTTTGCCTGAGATAACAGAAGTTCACATTTACTGTAATAAATTAAGTAGACATAAACACAGATGTTAAAGTACTACTACAAGCAGCAGAGCTTAAATACGGGGTTTTTTTTCGTTTGATATGCAAACAGTAACAAATAAACTGAGGGCCTGATTTACTTACATTCCTATCCATATGAATACTCCTGTGTTAGCAAAACTTGAAGAGAAACATAGAGATAAATATGAAGAAAGTTTTTCTTTTTACTCTACTTACTTAGTAGCAGTGCAAAATTCTCTTACTGAAACTACTACCAGAAGCTTCCCTTTGAAACTTGAAAGAATGACACTTTTTGAGGAAAAAACAGTCCAAATGGATAACAGCTTTTAAAAATAGATTTTATTTTTTAAGTTCTTGCTAGCAAGTCCAAATCCTTACATGAGCTTGAAAGTTGTCAGTTGGGTTTTTAAAATTTTCTACACATGGCTATATTTTGTTTTCTTCTATAGTATTCCTAATTTTAATGGCATAAATTAAAGATGAACTAGTAATCTATGAGTAAAAATCTCCTTAGAATATAAAATAGTTTTTCTTTTCAGTCTTTGAAGAATTATGTTCATAGATTCATAGTATGGTTTGGGTTGAAAGGCACCTTAGAGATCATTTGGTTAGTTCCAACCTCCCCTGCCATAGGCAGGGACACTTTCCACTAGACCAGGTTACTCAAAACCCAATCCAATTTCCAACACTTCCAGGGACGGAGCAGCCACATCTTCTCTGGGAAAACCTCTGCCAGTTGATTGAGAACACAAATATTTAAAAACATTCATGTAAACCTGAGAAATAAAATTTAAACACAAATAGAAAATAACCAGTCAAATTCTATCACTATTTAGTATAACTCAGAGAAGAAAAGCTCTTTTAGGTCACAGTTTGGAAAACATCACATTTCTTCTAAACAAGTACTATGGGATTTAACAAATTGATCTAGCTGGTTTTTAAGTTTCTGATTTCCTATGGAACAAAAAAGGTGCACTATATGCACACTGACTAGGTTGAAGTGTGTCACATGGTGATAGTAAAAATGAACCTCCAAAAGGCATGGCCAAGGTATCAGTGCTCAGTGACATCCTTCCCACATGTGGCTATGAAAAAGCACCTGAAGAAAATGGAAACCCAAGATATTCCCAGGTCACTGGAAGCAGCTTACATTTTTTGCAGACAGGTTTTATCTACATCATTGGTGAGGATTTCAGGAATCAAAATATGAATCAAACATGAAAATATGTACTCTCAACCAGCAGGGATGGCCACCAGAGATTTTGCAACCTGTTTCTCAACCCATTTCTCCTGCTTCTAAAAAGCATGAGAGTTACTACAACGAAAGAGGCAGCAACATTTCAAAACAAATCCCTTTACAGACTTTAATCTGAGAAGAGTTTCAAAGTCTGTCACCAGTGGTAGGAGATAATCTGGTAGGGTTGCAATAAAAATTGCCTGAGCTGTAGATAAAAGACTAACTCCTGCTGTGGAACATTATACAAATGCTGAAGATGCTGCAAAGATGCCAGAGCTCCCTAGTAATGCAGGCTGGAGACGTGAGGTAGACACCACTGTCCTGCCAAACAGCAAAGGGAAACAATTGCAGGATTCAATCAAGCACAGCTACAGTAAGTGCCAGTGGGGACCTTTCATCCTTAGGACTGTCAGAAAGCATGGCTGTTTGTGGAGAGTCTTCACTACAGTGATCCCTACTTTGTTTATCAAGAGTGAGGATGACTTAGATGGGAAAGAAATACAGGGAAGAGAAGTAATAAGACGGTAACTTGCTTTTTTATAAGTCATCCACTTAAAGAGTGAATTTAGCCCATGCAAAATAACTCTGCAGTGAAAGCTCACAGACTATGCCGCCATCTGCTTAGTTCCGAGACATTTACCATAAGTGATAGAAAAATGAAGAGATGTAAAACATGACGCATTTAGAGAGCTATGCTGAATGAAGAAGCAATTTACTATTGTCTAATACAGGTAAAGGACTAGTATGTATAATAAATTTTCAGATAAGCAAACTCATAGGTAATATGAATTGATCAGAAAAAGGAAGCAAGTTGCATAAAAACTGTATTAGTAACAGTGTGCTAGCTTTTTAGATGTTCTGCCCTTTCAACCTTGTGCTAGTCAATGTGCCAGAAAAACAAAAAACATGGAAGGAAAACATGGAAGATGTACCAGCCTCTAGAAATCTCAGCAGATTCATAGCATTAAGACTTTGTTCTCCAAATGAACCAAAATAACTGTGAGTTTATTAAAAAAAAAAAAAAAAAAAAGTACTGTTGAGATAAGGTAAAGCTCAGATTTGGGGATGGGTGAGGTTGGCAGCAAACAGGTGTGCTGGTGAATATGGGGAGACGTTCACTACATTTATCTTCCCAGAAGACAAATGTGTGCTGATGTGTTTCATATATGGATGAAATAAACTCTTAAAAAAAACCCTCCAAAACCCAATCAAACCCAAAAATTACAGTGCCTGCCAACACACACTCTCCTTCAACATCATAGTGCTTAGGAAGGCCACGCACTAAAATCATGTATCTTATGTATCTTCATCTTTTTTATTACTATGCCAGTAGTAATCAACACTATCTACAGCTCCAGCAAGTGTTTCAGCTCTGTCAGAAACAGCATACAGAAGTAAAAGATATGATACTAAAATATGCATGAAATATGCATGAACATGATATGGAAAAGCTTTTATATGAATTTTTAAATCAAATTCATGTACAATACTGTAAAATCCATTTAGGCTCAAACACCTCATTGTTTCAAGCCATAGTGGGGTTGCTGTTGAAACATATTAACTCCACTTGAGCACAAACAGCCATTCTCTGGGCAGTTCATTAAAACCTACCCTTTCTTAGGCTCAAAGGGACGTCTGACTGTTTAGTTCCCATGGGAAATTAAAAAAAAGAAAAAACCTACAGAGGAAAATCATAGCATGTCACAACACTTAATAATAGCTACAAATGCAGTAATTTTAAATAGTTTGCATTCGCTTGATGGGATAAATATTCTGAGGTACTCGAGACCCTTAGGGAGAAGTGTCACAGTGATAAGTCAGAGTATGAAATTGCTATTTGAGTGCTGAATACCAATTATTTTTGATTTACTGTAATTTACTGCTAAACCCAGGAGTTTACCCAAAGCAATCAGTGTATGTTTTAAATGATACATCAAGGACTTAAGATGTGAAATACCCAGGAACAGCAAGAGAAACACCCTCAGACAATGTTCTAGTTAATTCCACCTACCATATGTAAAAAATTTATGGGGAAAATGTGAGGAAAGAGGCACTGAGAGGAGTGACATGTACCCAGACAATTCTGCATCCAGAAAACTGCAGTTCTGCAAACTAATACAACTATAAAAATTATTTTTGAGTGAGTTTACCCTTGCAAAGAGCTGAAGTGTAGGTGGAATGAGAGTCCTCAGTCATGCTCACTACATGGTTGTTGCATATAGTCAAGGAGACTAATTTTGTCTCGCTAAATGGAGCTGATTGGAAAACAGAGAATCTGGTCTGGGGAACAATCATCTATCTGCTTGGACCTCTTCATATTATTGCATCTTGGCCTTTTAATACCTTTCTCATGCTTGTGGGCCAACCTCTCCCCCTCCTCCAATGAACTTCCTGATCAAGGGACTTCAGCATACCTGTCTTGCCCAGTCTTTTGGAGAGCAGACATTACCTTGGAGTGGGACTCAAATGCACCCAGCTTCAGTCACCTGAACAATAATTATGCAGCCAAAGCTGGCTGCTATAGGCACCCAACACCATCAGTGATGAGAGAGGAGTACCAGCAGGAAGTGATGCACTGCAGCTCCTGAATATAAGCTAGAAGGAAAATATGCCTTTCTCCATAAATCGTGAAGGTAAGTCAAGAATTCTAGCTTTTAATCACCTGATATATAGTTGGTTCACTGATTTGAAGTTAATCTAAAGCACAATCACGTGCTTCCATGGTGGAGGCAAACCAACTCAACTTTCAGAAAGCAGGGTATTATTTATTTAGAATACACATACCCGTTATGTAACAGGCTGTATTTGCAAAATTTCTGCTTGAAGATGTGAGTAGTCTAAGGCTAAATCCATGCTGTACTCCAAATGGAAATTTCTACTCATGACAAGTCCAAATCTGTTCTGCTCCCATGCTGCAAGACAACAAGCCCTTGATCAGGCACAGGATTAAAGAGCATTAAGGAAATAAGCAGTGAGAAATTTTCAGAGCTCTGCTATCCAAAGCCCAGTAAAGGGATATTATTTTGACTGTCACTTCCTATCTTTTCAGTAACACCATTGAACCTTCAAGGAGCATCTAGTTGATGCTCTTAGTCATGTCATTTAGTTTTAGGTAGTCCTGCAAAGAGCAGGGAGCTGGACTCAATCCTTATGTGTCCTTCCAACTTGATATAATAACGAGATCCTGTGAATCTTACACCTGGTCCTTCATAGGATGTAGTAGCATCCTTTGCAGGTGCTGATCAAAAGCTATAATGTTGTTCATTATCCATCCTACAAGCTCTTGTTCTGGTTGCGGCCCCAAATTCTTTCTTAAGTCTGGTAAAATTGTCTCTTGCACAGCTCTGTATATTTTTTGCAACCAGTGGGCTAATAAGTACTTTTTCAGATACTGCTTGTCTGCATTGAAAAAGTAAATACTTGCAGAAGTTACCTAACACAGATTTTATGTTATGAAAAAAGCATGTTTTACCTGATCCATATTGTCAAAATACAAACAACCAGCAAAGCTATCTATAATACCTGCAATACCTATACAGAAGACCCTGGAAATCTCACAAACCTTGCTTCCATACCTCATTACTACATGTCTGCATCTTTTATTTTACAATGCCACTTTTATGACAAGTCATGTCAAAATAAATGTCCTCTGAGCTGATTTTAAATACCCAATGCTAGAAACAAGAGTGATTGTGATTAAAGAACTTCACTTTAACAAGTTCAAGGAACTCATTCTAAATTTTTTAAGTAATGGAAATTTTGAACTGCTAGCCATGAAGCAAAATTATTTAAGAAGAACTTAATGATCGAGTGAACAAGATGAACCAAGCCATCAATCTACTGTTGTAGCAAACAACACCACACATAACAGAGGTTGTCAATCATTGGAGCAGGCTGGCCAGAGCAATGGTGGAGTCACCGTCTCTGGAGGGATTTAGGAGACATGTCGATGTGGCACTTGGGAACATAGTTAAGTGGTGGGTTTGGCAGTGTTAGCTGGACTCAATTACTTTACAGGTTATCTTCCAGCCTAAAAACTTTAATGATTCTATGCGTTTCTGAGGTGGAGGGAGGATTTCATCCACTCCTATCCATTCAGATGGATGCATATGAAACATTGTGTCTTCTTTTGCACTTCCAAGTACAAGACAGAGACCCACACTTTGGAGAATTCTGGAGGAGAGGGGGCCACTAAGACAGGCGGCTGGAGTAGTGTGACCATGACTAAAGGCTAAAGGAGCTGGAATAGTTTACCTGAATGTCCTGGTTACAGGAGTACGGTGCCAGTTTAGCCCTCTGTGGGTGTAACCAAGGTGTGTATTCTACCTCAGCCACACTCTTCCCCCACCCCCCCTCCCCTCCCCCCTCCCCTCCCCCGCCACGTAATTTCTGATGACCTGTCCAATGTACACCTGACACCTCAGGCTACAAGCTGGGTGTGAGATAAGGGAAAAAGAGGCAATTGTTCGAGGCAGGGTGTGTTTCTTTTTTCTTCACACTAATGACTCCACCGTGATAACTCTCCTCTGGAAGCACCAGCACATTCACACCCAGCCTGAGGGCTCATCTCTGCTAATGGGCCATAATGGATTTAATGGCACTAGCATGATAGGCAGCTGCAATGACCTAGACCAACAAAGACTCCCAAAAATATCCCATGACTCCCAGAATTATTACATCATCAACTGTGAAACACCCTGCCCAGAGGGAGGTACTGAGCATTCCCACCTGAACCTGAGCATATACAATCTTTGGTTTGGGGACTTCAGGCACCATCACTCGACAGATCCAGGGAGGACCAGAACTGCAATAAGACTGTGACCACCACTTCCACAACACTGTGACCACTGCTTTTGCAAGACTGCGACCATTACTCTGACCAAGAGGGTGTCAGACTTTGTGGATTAGAACCAGCTTTCTCTGTATCATGGCGTTTACTGTAATATCTCATGTAAATTGTAACTCAGACCTGTAATCTCTCTTGAGGTAGTTGAGTGGGGTTCTGCTGCTGGTTTACTTTTAAACCAGCATACTGAAAAAGAGAAGGCTTGAGGAGTACGTATCTGCTATATTCCACAATCAAAACTGGAGTGACAGAGACAATGGATCCTTGCCAGAAGTGTCGCATTCCACTGTGGGGAACTGTGGAGAGTTCTTTTAAAAATGGATGGTCAGGAACGAAATTAAGCCAAACAAGGCAAACACTGTCTCTGAGAACCGTTTATTGATAACAAAAGGAGAAGGGAAAGGAGTTGCCCGAGTAAAAGACAGCTAGAGGAGACAGAAAAGAAGAAAGGAAAACAGAAAAGGACTGGGGGATAGGAGAGAGAAAAAGAGGGCATTACCAGCAGCGAGTCAGGGCAGTGCTGTCGGTGTCCAGGTGGGAGGTGTGCACGCTGCCTGCCTGCGGACGGGCTGGGTCTGACCAAGCCTGCACGGCGCCCGGAAGGGCGCGGCTCCCGCTGTGATGGCACCGGACACGCGGTGAGTGGGCGTTCGGACGAGACGACCAGGAGCCTGGAAAGGGTCACGGTGACCGGCTGGATCGGGGCGGCAGAGAAGGAAGCTGGCAGCCCAGGCAGAAACGCAGGGCGAAGTGGCAAGGCGCTGGTCAGAGGCACAGGAAGGCAGGACAGGTGTGAGGGTGAACCAGAGAGGGCAGGAGAGCCAGAAGGCAGGCTGGGGCCAGGGCAAAGGAGGGAGGGAGCGAGCAGGAGCAGCGAACAGCAGCGAGACCCCCAAAAGAAACAGCAACGCAGTTGGGTTTTATACCCGCCCCAGCCCCTCCCAAAGGCTGCCCGACAACAGGGAACCATTGGTACAGTCCAACCTTTCTTTACCATCCACTGGTGGAGACCTTTTCGCGACTAGATTGGAGAAGCCCCTCCACAGTGTCTCCTGCTGAGTGCCTCATGGGAGGTGTTGCCAGGCCAAGTCCCCCCAGAACAAGGCTTCTTCTAGCTGCCTCCTGCATGTGGCACATGTGCACCCCTCTTCCACACGCCTCTGACAACCATTGTTGAGGGCATAACAAAATTTAATTGGCTCTGCACATAGAGTAAAAGCATTTTCTCAATAAAACTGTTCCTTTAACAGGACTGGCACTGGAAAAGTCTTTCATAACAACTCCTGTTACCCAAGGACTTGTGGTTTTTTCTTCAATCTCAGGCTATAAGCACTATAAATTAAGGGGTTTACATGAACTCATATGCAAAATCTCTCCACTTAACTTCACACTATCACCCATTCCTCCAAGAACAGCAATGCTTCCTTGGGCAGCCAAATTCACTACAATTCTTTGAGTTTTTGGTACACATCCATGTTTTTTAATCCCTGAATGAATGGTGGAATCAGGAAGCTGCTTCTGGCCCTCAGAGTGAAGCAGGCCTCTGGATCTCCCCATGCTGCTCTTTTGCAATCTCTTTAGAAACCACAGCTTCTGTCATCCTTGCTTAGGTAACACTCTCTAGTGTTACACTAATTATCCTAAAGAGTGTTATTCTATCTATCTATCTACCTATCTACCTATCTATCTATCTCTCCTATATATTCTAGTGTATCTCTAGTCTCCAGGAATTAAAAACCCCCAAATCAATTTATTATTAATTCATAATAAAGTATGAATTAGTCCATATACCCATCTTTGTTCGCCTGAAACTCCTAAGAAGCTCACTTTCAAATGGCAAGCAAGGTCTTAATATATTTTGTTCAAAATGTGTCTGCTGGCATTAATGCTCCTACAAATACTCTACCAGCTGACTGATGGTGAGTGAGCCAGCTCCTCTGCTGAGCAGAAGCATGACCTCTAGGCATGAAAGGCTATAGCAGCATGAAAGTCTTGCTCTTCACCATGATGAAAGAGGGTACTGATTTAGCCCCCAGTGTGCTGGTAAAAAGCACTACCATAGACCTACAGTATCAAGCTGGAAGGTACACAACTACTCACTTATTTAGTTCCAACACATTAATTAATACTTTAACATTTAATGAATTACATATACTGCCATACCCAGTGATGGACTAATTAACTGAATATGTCACTTCCAGGATCAGTTCAATGATGTATATAACATGTCACATGAACTGTACTTTGGGCTATCTACTCTGACAATTTTTTATCTCATACTACTCTTTTTTATTCCCTCCCCTACTAGTTACTACAGCGACTCATTCCTCTCATGGGCAGGACCTGGACACAGAAATGTAAAGCCTAATTCTCTCTGACATAGCAGGTACTCAGTTCTGCTCCTGGCTTTGGTTAGGACACATTCCAGGTAAGAACTGAAATACAAGGGCATTTTGCACATTTCTGTGTTTTTAATAGAAAAAAGGACCATCCCTTGTATAAATATGAAAGGACCATAATTATCAACAACCCTGCTGCTATCCCTAAAATTAAAAACAATAGGAGCCCAGAAGTGTTTCATCAGGCAATAAAAGGAGAACTTGTATAAGGGCGAACAAGGTCCACAATGAGCTTCCCAGATAAGTCCTGAGGTGCAAATCAACCTTGCTGTCATGGTGAGGGAGGCAGGCAGAGTTGAGTGGAATCCAGCTGGGAGGAGCAGTCCTAGCAATGGTCCCACATCTTGCTGCCACCAAGTTCCCCAGCTGAGATGAGCTGGCTGCCTTGAAGCTGTTGCTCTGGAAGGTTACAAGATACTGACCCTTCTGTAAAATATGCAGGAGAGAAAGTGTGGGCTTTAAAACAGTGATTTTTCACTACATTTAGAGAAATGCAGACACCCTCTTTAACACCATCTTTATGACCAGAATGAGAGGCATAAAAGGAAATTCATAGTAGAGAAGGGGACAGCATGTTTGCTGGCAGTGCTGTGTGATAGGAAGAAATATGCTTAAAAAAACAGCAGGAAGAGGCCTGCTTCAAAATATTTCAAATGTTTCATTGTTCTGGTAATAAATTATTAGAAAACAGCAAGCTATGTATTTTTAAAGGTTTTGATTGAAAAACAGCATCAGATATAGCAGATTGCTTTTATTCCAGTATAGACTGAAAAACATGGATGACAGTCAAGAAGACAAAAACAAGGCTGTAACTAATGAGGCTCAAAGTACCAAAGAGTTCAGAGAGGAGCAGAAAAAAAGATGGAAGTTTACATGAAGGAAAACCTGGCAGACAATAACCTCAGTGTCAGAGCTGGGAGATAATAACCAAATAAAAAAGCTATCAGAAGCCAAAGCAAGAGCACAGCAAGGATGGCAGACATAGCATCAGCACTATAACTGAAGAGGAAATTACTTTCTGTTTATTTCCTGCTGTCCAAACACAGGTACATGTCATGGGGCAGGCATAGGGAATTGAAAAAAACATATAAATTTGTAAACATACACTTAGAATTGTCGCCTTGAGAAAGGTCTTCCCCTTTTATCTTCCTACTGTTAGGATCTTTACTTTTTTTGTTGAATCAAGGATCATGTTAAATTTTCATCCAAAAGTTTTTGTCAATAGAAATGGGTGCAATTTTTTTCTGAGTTTGCACTGAAATAGGCTTCTTTTTCTCTCCCTGTCTAAAATACACTTGCATAAAACCTTATCACAATGCTGATCTAAACATTTTCCTGAAGGTCTTTCTCTTACAAACACATGGAATAAATAAGATGGATTACAAAGAAGCTGTTAATGATTGCTTTTAGCAAACCATGAAAAAAATCACAAACCTTATGTAAGAGTTACTTTTTTCTGCGTATGAAGAATGAAACCGAAATCTCAAGGTGACACCTATAGTTACACTGAAACTTACATTTCTGATAAAAGTACCACCATATATAAAACTAAATGGTAAAGTGAAACACAGAAATATATAAATGAGATTAACAAATAGCATCTCTTATTAGCACTTAAGTGTAGAAGGCAGGATAGCAAACAAACATGCTGAAATAGAAATGCCGGTTGAATTTTAGGCATCATGTACCTTATAGAATCATAGATTTGTTAAGGTTGTAAAAGACCTCAAAGATCATCAAGTACAGCCATTAACCAAATCCAATATCCTCATATAAAAAAGAATTAATTCAAAGAGCACCTCAAGATCTCAATTACTTTCTTTCATTTTATGATCACTGCAAATTACTTTTGGCTCTTATGCTACAATTCTAGAGAATTGTAAATACCCAAAGATGCGCTTTGTATTTTGATGGCTATGTAGGCCAACAGGACTTTTAGGCTGCATTTGTTTATGTGTGTCCTTATCTCATAGCACCAAAATCCTATGTGTAAATAGAGGATATTTTATATATACCATATTAGATAGATAATATTAGAATATTTTTTTAAACGTACTCAATATTTTTTTTACAGCTGCTGATTTTATGCTTCCTTCTTGAATTTATATGAGTAGTAGTACACAAAATGAGAACAAATCTTCACTGTCTGAAATATACATGATAGCCACCAGATGGCAATAAACCCCAAGTAATGAGCAGAACTGTGGGTTCATGCAGTGTTCAAAGTCACTTAATTGTTGCCTTCCTTTCTTATAGCCAGTGGACATGTGAAAAAAAAATTCACTCACATAACTCAAGGGCTATTCAAAATTCATAAATACCTGAAATGAAAACTGGCAGTTTCAGCAATATTACCAGATTGCCTCAATATGAATGAGCTCGGTGAAACAGTGGTTCAATATAGCACACCATAGATTAATATGGCCTGGAAATGATAAGTGTTAGCATAGCTCCCATGAATTGCCAAAAAAGCTTTTCACAGTGTCCCCAGTTTTCACCATATCCTCATTCATGTTCTTCTTTTGTTCCCCTCTAAATATTTGCTGAAGTGTAATCAAATTAATAACATAAATCACCGTGAGCTGAGACCAATTTACATATTTCTTTTTCCACTATTTTGTAAATTCAGGTGCTACCAGTGTAAGTGCTTGCATTGTGACCTACAGGAATACTGTCATCTGTTTTAACTGGTCTCCTTTAATAACAAGAATGTCATTATTTTAATATATAGTCAAACAACATATGAACATGTTTTTTCTCTTTAAAGACAGTTGTTTTTTCTCCCTATTACTTGTGATAAAATCAAACATATTTCAGCTTGGTTACTTAATGGTTTTACTCAGGTACATAATGTAGAATCTATTCTTTGTGGATATATTGTCATGTACATAAGAATTTTCCTTCAGACTTAAAACAGGGAAAAAACCCATCTACAAAAAAATTCCAATGCTGATAGATAAAAAACTCTAGAATTTTCTCAGACTCACTCAATTAAGCCACAATTGCTAGCTATGCTTTTATTTCATATAGAACTACACACAATCATGTATAAACCAAAATTTTATACATGAACAAACAAAGCAGTTGTGGTGAATGAGAATAAATAGCTTGTAGTTGGGACATGACGTACATGACTTTTGCCAAAGACCTTGCCCTGGGACTTCTTGTTCTTCAGCAACTCTACAAAAAAAAAAATTTCTTAAGCAATTTATCACTCAGGGTTAGTTTCATAACAATCTGTTGATGGCTGGGAAGGGCATTATGCTGAAACTGTGTATTACATTAATCAAGTTTGTCCACTTTTCTAATTTTTCATTATTTTGGACTACTCCTGCTCAGCTAATGCTTCATGTACTCATGTAACTGTAGAATGCTAAGGGGCTTTACTCCTTTTCCAATTAAAAAAAAAAAGTAAAAAGAAGGGAAATACAGAAAAAATGCTAAAAGCCTCCTGTCAACTCTAACAGTTGGAGACATGAAACTGTTGGGTGATTTGGGATTTTTTTTTCCTCTGTTTCCTCAGCAGGAAACAGGAATTTCTCCCTTTCCAACTCTTCCTGAGGATCACTTCTGAGGTCACAGCATCAATTAATTTTAAAAACTACTTTACTTAAGCCACCTGAGGCTCACTGACAAACCCTGGCAAGGAGCTTTGGCTTGAAGATCTGAGAGTTGCTTGGCCCTAATGAATGAAAACATATGTCAGCAACATTCATCATGTTTTCCATAATTTAGCTGCTTAATATAACCCTTAATAAGGCCCATACTATTCCCTTACTCTATCCCTCCCTAATGTTAGTTACTGCTCTGCTGCCTTCTTTGTGTGCCTCTTTCCCAAGAGATATTAATAGCAGTTTCAAAGATAAAAACTACTGACAACTCCATATGTTATACAGTAGCAAGATCCTTCCTTGACTGATTTATTTAAGTAGAGAAGTTGCAGCAATTTCTAAGTTGTTGTTGAAGGATAAATCAACACCCTCTATCAGTGAAGCATTACATCTTTTGGAACTCCTTCTGTGAACCAGCCACAATCAATCCAAGAAATATGTCTGCATGTCTCTTTGCCAGAGTGCAAGGAATTTCTCTTGGCTAGCAAGTAACATGGGTCATTAAAATGCAACATCTCTTTTCCTCTTTTAAATTGCAATTTTTAACCCTTACCCATGTTAGGTGAAAAGGCAGTAGGTAGCACACGTGCTATTCAAATTTAGCCATGCAGGCAAGAGAAACATAGCGTAACACTAAGGTGCACATGATGGTCTTCTTTCTTCTTTTTTAGTTTTAAATGAGAGGTGTGTTAGTTTCTCTCTTCAGTGTATTTGTGATTTTAAATACCTCCAGCAGTCCAATGAAACAGCAACTAACAGTCTCAGCAGAGCACCATCTTCAAACCTGCTCAGCTACATTATATTTCTCAATACAATTTTGCCATGCTGCTGAAACAGACTCTTCACAATCTTCACAGTGTGCAAGATTAACTCATGGGAGGTACTTAAATGTTACCAATTTGCCTGTCAAATGAGGTTATTCATTTGTACAGAAACTTCAGGGAAAAAAAGCAGACTTAAGCTGCATCATATACATTGATTGGAACATACGAATGCCATTACAAGTTTTATCACCTACTATTTCACTTCTTTGTAATCTCCATGTTCTGTATTCTATTCTGTTGGTGGTTTCAGTGAGTCATTCACGACTGTATCCAGAAAGTTTAATCTCTTGGAATAAGAGAAAAGCCTGAACCTTCTATTCCTTAGCAAACATGTCACCATCACAGTCAAAAATGGAAGTGAAAGAGAATGCTGCTAATTTCAGT
This sequence comes from Corvus hawaiiensis, assembly GCF_020740725.1. Taxonomy (NCBI): domain Eukaryota; kingdom Metazoa; phylum Chordata; class Aves; order Passeriformes; family Corvidae; genus Corvus; species Corvus hawaiiensis. The sequence goes on from NC_063255.1 coordinate 57,283,529, forward strand.
GTATGAGTTCATCCACATCAGTGTTGCACAGATCATCCTGTGTCTTCCTAACAATGCCTCTGTACCAGTCATTAGCCTCACCCCCTCCCCCTTCACCATGCATAACATGCCTTGTTACAAATCTGGTCAGCCAAGGAGATACGGATGTGCACAAAGATTCTCTGGTGAAGGTCAGAAGAGGAGGACAAATGTGTTTATTCTAACTCCTTTATCAATTATAAATTCACCAAATCCCACCGAAAATATGTGATTATTCTGACTTTGGGGCAAGAGAGTCAGGGGAGAACCCTTCTGTCTGCTCGTGATGGGGTCAAGGGACTGTGTATCTTCTGTCCTGAAAGGATGCCTTTAGATGAGCTTTGAGATTCCAACTGCATTAGAGTATACCAAGGAATATTCATTTTTATACATTTATGCTGTGATTAGATCTCTGTTACTGTACTTTCTGTATAGAAAAATACCATTTGACCAATTTGGAGGTGTGCCTCCTGGAAAAGCAGAGAGAAACTCTAACTACATGTTTCTCTTAAATGCCTAGATCCATAATTGAATCCAGGCACCTCTGCTAGGTCCAAACACAGCATATATGGAGAAGTAAGCATCTGTGAATGAGACTCCTAAGCAATGTTACTCCGCATCCCCAGCTACCTGTGGTAGCCCACAAACAATCCTGAAGAGAGCGAGCAGCCTTTTCTCACTGCTGCATAATTGCTGAGTTGATGTGGCAGGGAAATGAATCTGCTTGCTTTGGATCCACAGCTTGGAAAGGGGAAAATTTTAGATGGGTTAAAAAAAAAAAGGGATTTTCTGGCATGTCAAGTTTCAAGAAAAGATGAATTGCACACACATTTTACCACACAAATGGAATAGTACAAATACTGCTGCATAAATTACACTTGTTACAATTTTACTTACCTGCCTAGACTCCCTCTTGTCATTATATGATCCTTAAATGAAAAGAATCGCATACATATGCAAAAAATACCCAAAAACCAAAACAAACAACCCTGTAAAACCCCTGAAAGCACTATAAAGGTTGGTCTCTCATTTTTTAAAAACAGAACACCTGAGAGGAACCCAGAAGTAATTATGTCAATTACAATAGCTTACAGACATACGATCTTTCAGAAACAGCATACAAAAGTCCCTTCTGGGGACCATACTGTGCATCACTGCACAGTGATGCCTGAACCCCATGAGTACCCAGCACTGCCAGGAGCTTCCTCCTGTGTGGAAAGCACTGACGAAGTGCTGTCATCTGCCAGACATTTGCTATGAATGCAGCAGAGGAGTAGCCTTGCCTTGCAAACTGTCCATAACAAATCTGACACATGTGCCCATGGACATACATGTCATATGAACAGAATGTCATCACGTCACAATTGTGATATGTTTTCAGGTTGTGCCCCATAGAGTTGGTTGGTAGCCAACAAATGCCCAACATTTGAATTCTAATTAGGTGGAATAAGGAAAAAGAGGGAGTTTTGACAATAGGCTTCAAATTGACAGATTGGATTGGATATTAAGAAGGAGTTCTTCCCTGTGAGTGTGATGAGGATCTAACACCAAAACTTCTTAAAACAAGTAGACAACCTTGCATTGTCCTTTTGTGTTTGAGCACCTTCACACCTGCTGTCACACCTGCTGTCACACCTGCTGACATTTTGGTTTTGGTCAGGGCATGAAGGCTGACTTGAAGTAGTGAGTACCCTGCATATCTCTGCATACCATGTAAACCACCCCCCGCACAGCTGCTGAGCAAAGAAAGAGCTCGGGTCCTCACTTTTTAACAGCACACTCCAGCAAAAAGGAGATAGGAATTGCTTCCACTTTGTTTAAGGGGACAGGAACAAAGCAAGAAGCATGGCTATGCCATCAGTATAACCATCACTCTTGTTGCTGAAATGCTTATCTCACTAATAAAGGCAGGTTAGATGTGCTTATTAGTTTATCTCAGAAATATGAAGTAAAAGAGCTGGCCTGAAACAGAACTGATCTTGCTTCACAGTCACTTTATTTCTGAAAATACTGCTGTAATAAAGGTTGGAAACTAAGCTAAGGAAGAGCTGGTGTACTGAATGCTAGTCTGTTCTTTGTCCAGACTACAAATTAGTCTAATGCAAGATCTCAGCTCTCCAACAATCCTTGCTTACCAAAAAGAATAACACCTTATTTCTGGACATAAAATCACAGTACCTATCTTACCATTTTGAAACATAGAGCTGACAGGTGTCCTTTGATAAACCAAAAGAAAGTATCATGAAAAAAATTCTTCATTTTCTTAGAAAACTCCATTTGAAATATTTTAAACATCTTTCTAGTGTTTTTGCTGGATCACAGAATCACAGAATAGTGTGAGTTGGAAGGGACCCAGGAGGATAATTGACTCCAACTCTTAAGCTAATGGCCCACACAAATCAAACTCACTACCTTGGCATTATTAGCACCGTGCTCTGACCAACTGAGCTAACGTCATGGTATGTTGGAAAGATCCTGTGACAAAAATACAAACTTTGCATAAAAAAGGGGGCTTGTACAGCCACATCTAACACAAGATTTCTCTGCAAACTGTAGTAAGAAGAGGAGATAAACAGGAAAAGAGGGGATGCAAAAGCAAAATTAATGAGAGCATGGTCCTTAGTACCACTGTGACCCAAGCAAAAAGCCAAGTCCTTCTTTCTCTGGCATTATATGGTCAAATCTTAACAGAAAAGCTGCGCAACATATTTTGCTCCTAGGCTCCCAGTACAGTTTGTGGCCTACTTTATTTTGTAGTTTAATGACTCCTAGGTCATTTTGATTTCATAATCCTGTATTTTCTTATAACCTTTAAAAAGGCAGTGAGCACCCCACATTTTTACACATGACTATGTGCCTGAGTCAGGAATGGAGGTCATGCCATTTCCTATGGCATGGTCCTAAATGCCACCTGGCTCCAAGATGGGCCTGCCACTGGCCAAGGTCAAGCCTAAGCCTGTCAGTGGCGATGTTGCTGCCTCTGAGATAATGGATTTAAGAAGGAGGAAAAAAGTGCAATAGCTTCTGCAGCCAGGGAGAGGAATGAGAATCTGTGACAGGAACAGCTCTGCAGAAACCAAGGTCAGTGAAGAAGTAGGAAGAGGTGGTCCAGACACTGGCACAGAGATTTCCCTCTCCTGTGATGAAGAACATGATGAGGCAGACTGTCCCCCCACAGTCCATGGAGGTACACAGCAGAGCAGGAGGGTGACCAAAGGAGGCTGTGACCCTGTGGGAAGCCTGCACTGGAGAAGGCTCCAAGCAGGACCAGTGGCCCTGTGGAGAAAGGAGCCCATGCTGCAGCAGGTTGGATGGTAGGACTTGTGACCCCACAGGGGACCTGCACTGGAGCAGCCTGTTCCTGAGGACTGTAGCCCATGGAAAGGGACCCATACTGGACAAGTTCATGAAGAACCAGAGTTCATGAGAAGGACTTACATTGGAGAAGAGTATGGAGGACTGTCTCCCATGAGAAAGACCCTTCCAGTGCAGAGGAAGAGTGCTAGGAGTCCTCACTCTGAGGAAGAAGGAGCAGCAGAGATGTTTCCTCAAGTCAAGTCTGTTTTGCCTGTGAGAGTAATTGGTGTGATTCCTCCTTGTCCTTATGTTGACATGTTAGTCTTTTGTTATATTTTGTCTCCCCGGTCCAGCTGAGGAGTGATAAAGTGTCTTTGGTCGGCACCTGCCATCTGCCCAGGGTCAACACTGCTGAATACTGAATGGCTTTGAATCAACTCAGACTGGCTTAGGCACACTCCTCATCTTAGTCACAGTGCCAGGCCTTTTTGCTTGAGATGGAGGAGTTGGCAGGAGCCTACTGATGAAGTAGCTGCAAGGCAAGAAGGGGGAAAAGCCTTAAGGGGACCAGGGAGTAACAACAGGGGCAACCAGAGTGCAGATCATGGCCACGTATCTTCTAAACTGTTTTTATCTCTGTTCCCTGTTTGACTGTCCGTCATCGTCTCTGAAGTACATGCTTAGATATTACTGATTGCAACTGTAGACTTGTCATTTGGTCATGTTGTCCAGGAGCTATTGCTTCAAGTATGTGTTTAACTGTTTGTTTTCTCAGTTTAACAGCAGAAGCAGTTATTTTTCAAATCAAACATTCAGTTTAACATGATTAATAGTTAGTGAAGTTCTGATTTTAATAGTAAATACATCTCAGAACTCACTCTAAAATATTTTAAAGTTAAAAAAAAAATCAAACTACTAAACATTTCAAACAAAAAGTTTGAGTTTTGAGACTGAATACTTTCTTTACGGGTATGCATCTTCTGAAAACAGAATCATCAAAAATACAGCACATTCTTGCTCAATAATAAACCCTGTGATCCAAGGATACAGATATTACCAGGAAAAGCTGCTCCCAGATCCTGAATCTTTCAAAATCAGGAACCAGTTTCACAAATTCCAAGTTTCTTTCCATCACTGATGATTTCTCCATTATAAAATCAAGCCCAAAGGAAGCCTATTTAGCAAAATTTTCTCTTCTGTCTTCTCTCTGTCAGCTGTACAGCTGTTCCAGTGGAGATAGTACCAAAAGGAAGGTCTGTAGACATCCATCTGAATCCAGGAGTTTTGGAAACAGCTTCTCAGTACACAGATCCACAGCATCATAAAACAATATTTTTATCTCACTATTTTACACTTTAACATGACAATATTTCACAAATGTAGCCTCACAACAGGTATGACGAGAGGAAATCGTATTTCTTTTGTTTTTACGAATGGATTTGGGATCAGACACAACAAGAATGAATAGAAATGAGTCCATTTTGAGAACATTTCACATTTTCCATTCATTCACTGCATGACATACAGAAACCATCCTTAAGCGTGGGTTTACTTTTCAGGATTCTCCCTTTGGTATGGACACATTAACCTCTGGAAAACACATAGCTTCTGCTCTGACACTCTCTCTAGCCCATTCTCTGCTGCACCATGAAACATGGAGGGTAAACACTGTCTCCGCACTAAACCAGACCAGTCTCAAACTAGGATGGTCTATAAGAAGATGGAGCAAAGTCTGGATCTTCCTACTAACACTAGTTTTTTAATGAGTCAGGAGAACATTCCAAGCTTTTCTGGCTTTGCTTTTAGAAAAAGTAATGACTGTTGTAAAGATCATTGTCCATCACACCTGTCCTTGCAGATTTATCAAGTGCACAGTGAGAAGACTGATTAGATACTAAGATGATAAAGGGACCTAATCTCTGAATTTTGAATGGTCTTCAGCATGAATGTACCATTAGGTCACATGGAGGTTGGGAGAGTTCTAGGCATGTACAAAGGTGCAAATCTAGGCATACAACAAACTTAAAAATATTTATTTTTTTAAAAACAAAAAATAATTGAAAATAATTTAAAAACTTTGAAGAAAATAAAAAAATAAAAAGAAAAAAGAAAATACAACACAAACAAGGGAGCTTGCCAGTTTCAAGAAGGGGTTTGTAAAGTAAGGTATAATCTTTATGCCTTTATAGAGGCGGGAATATTGCCATCTGCCTTGGAGCTACTGACTCCAGTAATAGACAGAGCATCGTATTAATGGGTTTTGCCAGTTAAAAGAAAAAACCCAAAGAAATAAATTCAGACTTAATTTTTTTTAACTTTATGTGGATTTTTATGTGGACTGTATCATGCACAAGGCCTGTAACATGTTAGTGAAAGCCCCTTATGTGTTTACAAAGTCTTCACTGCCTATTGTTGATCTCAGATGGTAAGATCTGATCATCTTTGCAAGCAATTTTTTAAATCCTGTGTCAGGATCTATAAAAATTATAATATTTAACTAGAAGTTTGTTCATTTGACAAACACAGAAACTTAACTCCTGAAAAATAACTAATATTTGGTTAACTAAACATGTGAAAATAACTGCTGAATACTTTTGGCTAAACTTCATAGTATGTTCTTCATTTAAATAAAAGAAAAAATAAGTCTTTTAAAATTTTGTATTTTAAAATTTTTTGATTCTAACAAAAAGGCTTCACAGAAAAATGTCAGTTACAGAAATGTGGAGGCCAGAGACTGGTGAAAGGCAACGTTGGCACTTCACCACCTTTGCCACAAGGTGGCATGAAGCGTATAACTTACGAGTACGAATACACTATGAGAAGTAGTAAAAAGAGCAGGAGAGGCTGAATCCTTATGTGTGACTTTTGGCAGGACGTGGGAAATGCATACAATACACACACATAGATACTTCTGCAGAACTGTCAATCTAAAGTTTTTTATGCATAACACCGGCGTAACTAAATCATGTCAGCCTGTTCAGTGGTCCACATTTAAATCACATATAACCATACACAAAGTGTGGTGATCTAGGTGATGGCTGATCTCTAGTGAGAAGGGAAGTAACGCAGAGCTATGAGGTCTGCAGGTTATATACAGGGGGTGATTTGCAGCAGCTTAACAAAGTATTTTGTTCTTCTTCAAGTCTACAGTGGGCAAATGTAACCAGTATACAAAGCATGTACCCCAATTACATAGGATGATCCTCTTTCTTATCTATTTAAATACAATGAAAAATTAAAAATCCGGATGAACATCCACTGGGATAACAGATTTGGGTCTTCACCTTCCTGCAAAATGCAACTGCACTTTATCATGCCTGCAGATTTGTCCTTGGTTAGGTGGAGAGTAAGAACCAGCCCAGACTTGGCAGGACAGGAGATACAACCCAAGCTCTGTGGATAAAAGCTGCTTCCCACCTGGCTGCCGGCTTTCACAAGTCCTACAGCAACTGGAGACCACAAAATTGTGGTTTTTATTACTCATGGAGGACACAATTATCTTTGAAATTATAGAAAAGAGGAAAAACTTGCAAATAAACAAATGCAAGAGACCAGCTGTGTCTGAAGGCATGAGAACAACATGAAGAGCACTGTCAGGAGAGGAATTAAATCACCTCTGCTGCTCTTGCAAGTACTCTTTTTATGGTTGGACTTGACCATCTTAAAGGTCTTTTCCAGCCTCAATGATTGTATGATTCTGAGAGCTAAGGAAGTATGAAGTCTTACCACGAGATGGTGCAAAACATACGAAGTCTTAATTTACCCGCAAGACACTTGAACACCTCGGGCCACAAAAAAAGCACAAGAATATCCACCAGGTGTCAGGCCAAAGAAAATGTGATTTTTTTTTTTTTACTTGATAAAACCCAGCAAGAATAGACAATTGCTTTCAAAACTTAATGTTGGCATGAAATTTTAGTGATGCATTTGGGTGTAGTCCCCCAAAGCGTGGTGGCTTGGGCGATGTCACAAACCACTACCATACCTCTCACTTTGTATCAGAGGGGAAGTGTGCAAGAATTAGCTAATGCAACATTAAATAACCAAACCCAAAGCATTTAAGAGAAGAATAGCACCACCAAAGTAATAACAATGAAAAAAAAAAAAAAAATCAACAGTTGGAAAGGTTTCCAGTGATTTGAGGCAATGTAATTTGTATTACTTGGGCAGTCATTGATACTGGAATAGTTAAACTCAAATGAATCAGTACTAATTTTCAAAAGTTTCCAGGGAGGATTACCAGGTAATACAATACATCCTGCAAGCCAGGACTGGTTTTTATTTCTTGTTTTTCCACCACTTCCTATCCAGCTTTGCTCTTTTCTTTCCCATCTTTACACACATACACACAAGAACAGGATAAAACCAAACCTAAGCAAACAAATGGGAAAGCCCCTAAAAGTAATAAAATCCTACCGACCAACCAAAACCAAACCAAGCAAAATAAAACGAAAAACCAATGACCAACACAACAGAGAATTTGCCAGTTTCAGAACAAGGTCTGTTAAGTGAGGTACAACTTTTATCTCTTTATAGAGGCTGGAATACTGCCATCTTCCTTGGAGCCGCTGACTCCCGTAACAAAGCATCACCGGGCGCTTCCAGCCGAGCCGAGGGGCAGCGCACACCCCCCCACCCGCGCCCCCCAACGCGGCGGGGCCGGGGCTGCCCCGGCGGGGCGGGGCGGGGCGGGCGGGGCGGCGCATGCGCAGCCAGCTTGTTTGTCACACGGCTTATAAGGCGGGGCCGGCGGCGGCGCGGCAGCGCCTTTGTGGGGAGACGCCGTGTCGGCACCAGCGCCGCCCGCGCCGGGGCCGGGGCTCCCCGCCGCCCCCATGAGCCGACTCTAGGGTCCGCGCTGCCGCACCCCTGCGCCCCAGGGGCTCGGGGTTGGTTGTCTTTGGTTCCCCCTTCCCCTTTTTTGTTTGTTTTTTTTTTTTCTTACAGTCTATTTTTGTACACTTTGCTATAAAACCATGGTGCTGGGGAAGGTGAAGAGTCTGACGATAAGCTTTGACTGTCTAAATGACAGCAATGTCCCCGTTTACTCTAGCGGGGATACAGTCTCAGGAAGGGTCAGTCTAGAAGTGACTGGGGAAATTAGAGTGAAATCCCTTAAAATCCATGCGAGGGGACACGCTAAGGTGCGTTGGACTGAATCGAGGAATGCTGGATCCAACACTGCCTATACACAGAACTACACCGAAGAAGTGGAATATTTCAACCATAAAGACATCCTGATCGGCCACGAGAGAGGTAAGGGCTGCCCTTAACTGCTGCTTTATTTTTTATGGAAAAAAAGCACGCATCTTTGTATCTCCCCCGCTTAGCCCTTTCTTTTTTAATGGGTGCATTGGAGAACAGACATGCCCAGGGTCATATCTTGGCGATGGAGTTACAGGAGATGCATTTGCAAAGTACCTGCAAGCAGGACTCCCTTGAACTACTTGCCCTTCTGCATGGCCATTTATTAATAAATTTTTTACTAGTATTTTACCTTTTTTTTTCTCTGTTAACATTCAGTAGGATTTGCCGTTCCGTGGGGAGAACAGCTGTAGAATCACAGTCAGATAGGCACTGGACTTCACTGGCAGAATCCTAATAGCAAATCTTGAAACACAGTGAAAGCATAAAAACTACTTTCTGACACACGCGAGGTTCTCTTGATACTACTGGGGTGATAACACAATGAATTTTTCAGGATGGCTTGTTATTGGTAGATAAAAGAGTCTCCGTGACTTATTTTGACATATCACCACCCTGCGTGTAATTTCTTTCTCATTTCAGTATTACCTCCTCCTGGTAAAAACCTTTCATTACCTTGGGCCGCCCCTTACACTCCGCTCGGCGGTGGGGGTCACCCCGATGTAAAGATGTGTCCGAAAAGCCCTTGATGGGGAGCAAAAGGAGGGGGAGGAGAGAGAGGGGGGAAGTGGTGTTGCGTAATGGGAGCGAGCATCCCTCCCAAAACTGGGGAGATGAGGATGAGGACCTCCTGCTCCCCACTTCCCACCCGTGGTGTCCCCACGAAATGAAGACCCCTTCCCCGGCGGGGTAGAAGCGCCGCGGCCCGGGGGTTCTGTGTGGTTGGTTTTTGTTGGTTTTTTTTTTTCTTTTTCTTTTTTTTTTCCCCCCCCCCCCGAACTTCGCAGCCTTTGTTCGAAGCGGTTCAATCCTGTTTGGGACCGGCTCGGAGGAGGGGGGTGCGCCGCCCGCTTCGCGCAGATTGGCCGCACGCGTCAGGTGGTGGCGATGACTTAATTCCCCAGCGCAAGAAAATAATGTTAAAAACCGGTTATGTAATTTTTTGTGCTGCTTGCCCCGGTTTTTTTCTAAATGTGCATCATATAGCCTGCAGCGATGTGATAGTTCTCCTTCTTTCCGGAAAAAATAAAAAAATGCAATTTTTGATCAGCTCCGGGCCACTCAGCCACTATTCCCGAGCTTAACGCTGTTGCAGAACTCGGGTTTTTTTTTTTTTTTTTTTTTTTTCCTTTTTTTCTTCTTCATGCCTCGCGCACACCGCGCTAACGAGGTGACTTACTTGCGGCTCCCACCCGCCTCCTGCCACCGCCTGAGAAATCACTCGCCCGAGCTTAAGTTCCCGCACCGCTGGACCGCGGGTTCCAAGAGCGTGGCGACAGCAGTGTGCAGACACACAGGAGCCGCCCGTGGCGGGGGGAGCACGCGTGGGAGCGGGCGGGACAAGGGCCCCGCCGAGCCGCTGCCGGCGCCCGGGGCCGTGTTTCAATGACCGCCCCGAGCGCGGAGCCGCGGCCCGGCCGCGCCCCCCGCCGCCCCCTGATTGGCCCGCTGCGGTTTGTTGCCCTGTTGCTAAGGCGATGCCCGCCGCTGATTGGCGGGGCGCTGGCGGCGGGGGTGAGGGCGCAGGTTTCGCTGCCTGCCCCCGGCGGACAGGGGCCGCTCCCCGAGGCGTTTGGCGCGGCACGAAGCCCCTCCGAGAGGGAGGGTGGGGGGACGCGCTGCCCTCAGTCAGGTCCCTGCCGCGTCCCGTCGCCGGTCCCGTCCCCTGAGGGGTCTCGGCGCGGAGCCGGCGGATGCACCGCACGCCGCGTGTGAGAGCGCCGGGGCTGGCGGCGCTCCGCGCGCGCCGGTTCAAGCCGGTCGGCTCCTGCTCCAGCCCGCGCTGATTGACAGCTCAGCACTTGTTTACCGCGGCGTGGCGGGACTGCTGAGCTGGCAGGAAGGGGGGGGAGCCGGGTGGAGAGCAGCCCAGCCACCACCGAAAGCAGCGCTCCCCCCGCTCTCGGGACAAATCAAACGAAAATGAATAAATCGTATTTATTAAAAACACCCCAAACACAAAACAACAGTATAAAAACCCACTCTCACGCCGACACATTGTCTTGCTCTTTCAGCACGTTTTCGTGACCTACACTGGGTAATGTTGCGTGCTGAAGGTGCATTTATTTCCACATCTTACTGCTGCATTTTTTTCTAAATTTTTTTTAAAATTTTGTTTATTTTAAAATTTTTTGGTATTTGCACTGTAGCAAGTAGAGAATCCACGCTTCTGTAGGACAGTAGTAACTTAGAACCCTCCTGCCTGCCTCCGTTAGTGCTTCGGACAGTCACACATAAGCTGTTCCCTTTCATTTTGTCTCACTATATCCCGTTTTATAATTCCAGCCCTTTTTGTGTGCAAGGTGCTCAGTGATTTTTCACTCAACTTCCTATTTTTACCAAGTCAGCGTTTTTTTGGTTCCATGTCAGAATAAACTGCAGTTTTCTTGTGGCATTTCAAGGTGGGCAAGTAATCATGACCATAAACAGGAGTCAGCATTCCTGGCATAAAACCAGCAAGTATCTGAGTCTTGCTGTGTGAGCAAGATCAAGTTAACCTATTAAAAAAAGAAAATTTTAGCTCTAAATAGCATTAATTGGGCAGCTTGCCATTTCTTAAGTCCCTGAATCTCTCTGGTACTTTCTGGGTGGTGGTTGTACAGTCTGACTCGTTTCTCACACGTTTTTTTGTGTGTATGTGTGATTAATGTCTGGACGCTGTTGCCATGCAGGAGCTACAAAGAAGGTGAATTACTAAATTTAATCTTAAGCAGCAGACTTGGTACTGTTAATGCTGGTAAAGAGCCAGCTCTAGTTCTTTCTGACTAGCAGTCAGAGTGGAGAGCAGCATGGTTTCCTTTACAAACCTTGCATGGAGGCCTTGAAATGGCCGCAGTTGAAACTGTGTCAGTATTCAGAGGCAGGATTATAAATTGAAACAAATTAGTCTCTGTTTCTCTGTAAGGCGAAGCTGGCAATCTTGCCTGTCAGCCAGAGTTGTCCCGGCATTCCAGCAGTTAATAACTAACTCACCAGAGACCCTTGTTTCTGGGACATCACATTCTTTGAGTGTTGTAAAGTGTGAGCAAAATTATTTTTTTCTGGAGGAGAAGCCCATGCAATGTATGACATGTGTGCAGGTGGAATAGTGTTTTGGTTTATTTCTCTTTTAGATGATGACAATTCAGAAGAAGGCCTTCACACCATCCATTCAGGAAGGCATGAATATGCATTCAGCTTCGAGCTTCCACAGACGTAAGTATCCACTCATAGTCCTCCACACAGGGGCCTGCTGCCCACCGCCTGACCAAAACTCCTGCTGTGGGTGGAGGGGAAACCTTTTCAATGGTAGTAGGAATTGTGCTCCAACATGCTGTAGAGAACATGATCTTATTAAACTGAAGAGGTTGCTTTTATACTGATGTACACATACTTTATTTTTTTTTTTTAATTTCCACAAAAAAGGAGCTCACTGCTGCCCAGTTGCTCACTTTCTTTTGACCAAGTCCTGTTGACTTACTAGATATTCCAATCTATTACCCCTTCCCAAGAGGAGGGAGAGGAATTTCAGCTGTCACTGGAGTCCTGCAGAGTGGCTGAGATACCTTCTAACTCAGCCATTTACTGGAGCTATGCAGACAAGCAGAACTAGAGATAAGATCCCAGTGGGATTGTTTGGGCTCAGGTCTGGAACAGATGTGGCAAGTTTACTTAGACTTCAACAAAAGAGGAGGTTGTTCTTATTCAGGTAGGATGTATGTACCCAGCCTGGCCATTTATGCAGAAAGTCCCGATGGAAAAAGTTAAGAATGGGTGGATGAAGTAAGAATTCTCCTACCTAATCCCATTGGCTTTAGAAAACAAATGAGTAAGTGCAGAAAAGAACGAGCAGAAGTTTGTTCCAGTAAGATAAAATTGTTGCCCCCTGCTGTCTGAAATACGTGATGTAGACACTGTGGACGTAAGGTTTGTACATAGTAGAGTTACCAATATGGAAATGAGCTAAAGATACAAGTTCCAGTAACATTAAATACACAGGAAAAGAGGGAGTATGAATATGGATGAAAAAAGAGCCTTTGCTGTAAAAGGCAAGTAGCAATCCTTAAAAAAATGATTTGAAAGTCCTTTGAAAGTGACTGAAAAATTGGCAGTTTTATGTGAGTAAGCTCACTGTCTAATATTAAAGTTGTTTATTACAGGTGCTGGTTTTAGCAGAACCTGCAGATGACAAACAGTTTAAGTGAACAGCACAGGGCTTCTACACTGTTTCAGTAGGATTTTCTGTGAAGACCTGTGAACATGGAGATTTTAAAGACAATTTAGCATTCTATGAAAATCTCAATGACAAGAAGTAGTAAGGCCAATACAGATTTTCCCTGTTTCCCTGTTTTTGAGTTGAAAGGCGCATTTAAAAAACCACAAAAAAACCACAAACACAAAATACTAGACACATCAACAAAAATGTTTAGCTTGAAGTGAAACAGCCAGATAGCAAAATATCACAAGCGTTCGTCTTGTTAAACCAGTTTTTAATAATACTGGAAAAACAAAGAGTGATACTAAAAGCCTGAATTTTGATGCTGCCTTCGTACTTGTTATTTTATGTCCATAGAATACTTCCAAAATTGATGTAAGCTTCAGAGCAACAGTGGAAAGATGTGCATCATCCTTACTGATTTTTTCTCTTCTGAATATGGGATGGAAGAAAACACTGAAGTTGGATTAGAAAATTCCTTTAATTGCATTATTAGGGAAAAAACCTAAACATTTCATATATGCAAATAGAGAAGTCAAACCTGTAACTGAAAGAATAATTATAGTAAAGCGCTAGCATGGATAGTATTACTTTCTATGGAAAGTATGGAAATCGTGTTGATTTATTTTAATGTATATATAACAGTGTATTCAGAACATAGTAAAATAGAAAAAAAAACTTAAAGAGAAACTAAGTTACAGAAGACTACTGTTAATTGCAAAGAATTGAACTATAAAGATACTTTACCTTTCATTTTATGCTATTAAAAGTGAAAAAGTCAATGCTCACAGGTCTGGAAAAACTTCTTGCATCATCTTTCCTCCAGCTTCTAAAATAGACTTCCTTGATTTAACAAATTTCAGAATAGTCTTGATGATTTTATGTGTGTTGGTATATAAACATATATGCTTATATATGTACATTCTTAGGTATCAAAAATGTTCTAAGCTGTCTCCTCAGGGTAGAGGAAGATTAGAAGGTGCTCAAAATAGCCTCTCTTCAGAACTCCCAAGTTAGACTATTTACTCTGCTTAAGGTGAACCTAACTACCTAAGTGCTGAGTTACAGCTAAAATAAACCTGATGTTGAGCTACTGACCAAGTAAATAATAGACAATGGTTTACAAAATGCAGTATCCAAAACTATAATTGGTTGATACTAATGGTAATTTTAAATTGGTATTCAAAAGGGCATGCTTTACTCTAGATGTGAAAGTGGCCTCTTAAGCTTAAAGGACATGTGTGCTCTCCTGGCATTTTCTAGTACAATTCTTTAATCGATTCTATAAATCTATGCAAAACTATAGTAGGGTAAATTGGAGATGATTTTTTCTCCCATTTTTAATCTTGAATTTTTCTGAGATGTGGAAATTTTGCAAATAAATTACGCTTCATTAAGTACTACAGTGCATTAAAAATGCAGTTCTGTATACTAATTGCTGACCTGATCAATTGTATCATTAGACAGAAAGACTTTACTCAATTTTGACCTTTGTGTCCTGCACAGACCACTTGCTACCTCATTCGAAGGCAGACATGGCAGTGTGCGCTATTGGGTGAAAGCCGAATTGCATAGGCCTTGGTTTCTACCAGTAAAATTAAAGAAGGAATTTACAGTCTTTGAACATATAGATATCAACACTCCTTCATTACTGGTAAGAATTGACAGAATTACTCATTTTTTGTTTCTGGCATAAAAAATAATAAAGTTTAATAACTGAAACAACATCCATATCTAATTTTACCTAGTACTTATTTGATAATTAGTTAAAAGCCAATTTTCTAAATATTGTTAGTTCAGCAACTTTTTAAGTACTGGTATTTTGAAAGCTATGTTTTCCTGTACTTGGAGTTGCTTCACTTTTAAGATACGTTAAAATGGTTTTGTCAATTTAAATTGATAATACTAAATTGTTAAGTGTGAGTTAGAAGGAAAATTTTGGGAACTGTTCCTCTTTGATTTTGAACGAAGAAGGAACTGTGAAACCTAAAAGAATTAGTGTGACATTGCAAATGTAAAAAATGCAAACTAAATAATGTATTGGTGTGCATAACTGATAATTTTCATATGGACAGTTTTTTACCAATGGGGAGAAATTATCACAATTCTTTATCATGTTTTTCTGAAATGTCATTTCATTAAAATAATTTCAGTATCACAACTGCTTTCAATGAGGATTTAAGTCAGGCCTAGAATTCCATTCCCCCCCCCTCTCTTCTTCAAATTCATCCCCCATGGAGAGGGGAAAAAACCTCAGAATCCATTGAAATAGGTTTCTTGTGTGTATGGGTGAAGAATCAGACCTGCAAAGGGACATTGGCCTAGCACATATTCCATTAAAATCAAAAGACTCTTGATTTGACTTTAATGGGCTTTGGATCAAGTCCTAAATCCTGGTGTCATGTAAAATAACAAAGTCTGTTTGATACAGATGAAACAGGATCATTTTGAAAGAGGAAATAGCAGGAGTCAAGGTTACAGTACTTCAGGTTGGTTATTGTTTCTGAAATAGTGTACTGGAATGACATTCTAGTTTACTGGTAAATTAAAAGCTCTTCAACAATATGGTGGGATATGTAGGCTTATAAAGTGTATCCTTAGCCTATGCTGAATTTATTTATGTATAAAAAACTGTTTTAAATGTAACTAGTATGAAGTGTAGCAAAAAAGCAGTGTTAATGAATATGGAATTAGAATAAAGCTTACAGTTTACATAGTGCAATTTGCTTGAGGTTTCTCTCTAAATGAAACTAGATATGCTTATAAAAATGCACAGAAAGTATATAATCAAAATATTTTTTTGGTGTTCATTAGAACAGATTAAGAGATTCATGGAGCACTCTATTAAATGGAAAATACTGTTCTTTTCTTACAGTCACCCCAAGCAGGCACAAAAGAAAAAACTCTCTGTTGTTGGTTTTGTACCTCAGGCCCAATATCCTTAAGTGCCAAAATTGAAAGGAAGGGCTACACCCCAGGTACGTAACAGAAGTAATTATAGGAAATGTTTTTCCTTCCCTTTTAAAATGACAGTTTGTACTTAGCTTCTGTTATATAAAAGAAATACTTAAACTATTCTTACCATTTTTGTCTGCATTCATCTGTCTTGCTATTTTAAGCTACTAATTTTGTTAGCTTGCTGTGTCTCCAGATTGTTAAAGGACATTTGCTTTTATTGGGCCTGTGCAGTTTTCTGTTAGATTTACCTTATGGTGACCTTACTCCTGCTAGCATCAGTGGATGTTGTTAAAAGTGTAGATCATTGCTAGCAGCGTCCAGAGCCACATAACAATACACAGTATGTGGCAATTTGCTTCAGTTGCCTTGCAAATATATAGAAAAAAAAAGAAATTTTGCTTTGTTTCAGGTGAATCAATTCAGATCTTTGCTGAGATTGAGAACTGCTCTTCCCGTGTGGTGGTGCCAAAGGCAGCCATTTACCAAACACAGGCATTTTATGCCAAAGGGAAAATGAAGGAAGTCAAACAGCTTGTTGCCAACCTGCGTGGGGAATCCTTGTCATCTGGCAAAACAGAAACCTGGAATGGCAAACAGTTGAAAATTCCACCTGTTTCTCCTTCAATCCTTGACTGTAGTATAATCCGTGTGGAGTATTCACTGATGGTATGTTGGGTTGTTTCATTCGAGTATGAGTAGTTTCCATGATTCCTTGCAAATTGTTAACAAAGCT
Organism: Corvus hawaiiensis; assembly: GCF_020740725.1. Classification (NCBI taxonomy): domain Eukaryota; kingdom Metazoa; phylum Chordata; class Aves; order Passeriformes; family Corvidae; genus Corvus; species Corvus hawaiiensis. The sequence continues at coordinate 57,300,094 of NC_063255.1, forward strand.
TTGTGAACTGCTAACTAGTTACAAAAGAAATACATAGCTTAGCATTAGGTCTCCTGACAAGAATTTTCTTAAGTAAATTCAGTTTAAATCTTGCGTGTTCTAAATATATGTGTTACGAGTAGGTGACATTTCCATGTGAGGACTTCTGTTAAGAATATAGAGCTGCCTTTGACTTGGAGGGCTTTTTGTATCCATAGGGACATTGGCTCTGAAACAAACAAAAAGAAATTTCAGCCTTGTGAAAAATTCCATGGGTGGAGATTTTAGTCTAATAATTATGAAGTGCTCATACAAAACTGTTTTTAATCTATACTTCATGTTGTTTTAGGTATATGTGGATATTCCTGGTGCCATGGATTTATTCCTTAACTTACCGCTGGTCATTGGCACCATTCCTCTACACCCGTTTGGTAGCAGAACATCAAGTGTAAGCAGCCAGTGTAGCATGAACATGAATTGGCTTGGTCTGACACTGCCTGAAAGACCAGAAGGTAACCTGACAAAACAAGTCTGTTTTGATTTTTGTGTGCTTCATTCATTGCTGTCACGCAAGCAGGCACAAATTACCTCCTTCATAATAAAGCCCACAGAAAATCCCTTGAGGATGTTTCCTTGCTATCTGCTTGCTCTCTGTAGAAGAACAGAGTTGGCCTCCTTGCCTTCCTCTCTAAGGTACGAGCAGGGCAACCCAGCTGCTTGGAAGCTGGTGCAAGTGAAAGCACAGAATGCCATTGTACCTGGGCAGAATTAATTCTGCCTCCAGTATCCCAACTGTGTCCTCGGTTGTAAGGCATTGTAACCTACCAAACTAGCAGTTAAGGTGACTTTTAGCAACCTTAGTAGCCAAGACTTTGTGAAATGGTAATATAATTCATCTCAGTGGGAATCTCTTGTCAAAGGAGAAACTCTGTAGCTTCTTTACTCTTTTTGCATATAAACATCTGGGGGTTTTAATGTACAAATCCCAGACTCTGATGGTGGAATCCAGAAGAATGCAATGTTTTTTCATTACTGCCTGTAAGAGAAATTCAGTATTGTGAGTGTGCTTTAAATTTGAAGGTGATAGTTAGGCCACAATACACAATGGTCAGTCTGCTCTTGGATTGGAGCATAGTCTTAAAATAAGCTATAATAGTCTACCATTTCTTTCGTGTTCAATAACTGTGGAAAAACGACTGAAGTAATTTATCTAGCTGCTGGTGCATTTTACGATATAAAAGTTTAATATTCATCATGTTACATGTTTTGACGTACATAAGAACTTGTTGTTCGAACTGCGTGTGCCTTTTCCCTGCAGCACCTCCCAGCTATGCAGAAGTGGTTACGGAGGAACAACGGCAGTCAAGCCTTGCACCCTTAGGTGCTTGTGATGACTTTGAGAGAGCGCTTCCAGGGCCACTGTTTGCATACATCCAGGAGTTTCGTTTTCTGCCTCCACCCCTCTATTCAGAAGTAGGTACCTCAGAATTTAATGAAGAATTCACTGTTTCTCTGAATTCTGTCATGTGTAATAAATGTAGGAAACTGTTTCTACTTTATGAAAACCAGGACAAATAATCAAAAATATGAAAAGGGGAAAAGGTAACTTAGTTTTAGCAAAGTGCAGGAAAATCAATCAAAAAGTTTCCAGGATTCTTCACTATTCTAATGCTTTGTAGAAATTCCAAAACTATTTTGCATCCTCTGGGCAACTTTACTAAAGTTATATTGCATTATACATGTAATACATCACATTGGTGAATACCAACATTTTTCACCTCTACTTTCTAAAAGTACTGTGTATTTTTTGTTCTTTGTATGTATTACTTTCAGAATTCCCATGTAGAGAAGTTACAAAGCTACTTTTTCTGGCTTAGGTTTCTGTAAATGCACAGTTCAAACATTTCTGCCTGCAAGTTTAGTTCTGTGGAAGTCACTCAATAACTGGGACACAAGTTTAGGCTTCAGAAGCTTCAAAAGCCATACTCATATTTTTCAGGGAAAAGCAGTAGTATAGGACAAAATAGAATAGTGTCTTTTGGCTAAATCTTGCCTGGATACACTCCCTCTTGATTTTTTCTTTTCCTCTTGAAACACTTAAGCTGCTAGTGAGTGAGTGGGTTTTTGTGTCTTGTTTGTGGACTCTTCTGTAACGTAAACCAAGAGTACAACTCAGGCCCTTTCAATTTAGGTAGGTACTCTAAAGATTTAGAAATAAGCTTTTCCTTTGTTCTAAAAATGGCTTTATAAAATTAACTGACCAAACTCTGTAGTGTTCACTTAAATTATACTTCTATCCAGTTTTGGAGACCTAAGTTAGCATGTTCTTCACCTCCTTCCTTTTGGTGAAAGGAAGAAGATGTAATGTGTTGAACACATGAATTTTTAAGACATTTCATGGGGTTATTCAGGAGTCATTACTTACAAATTAAGTAGAAGAACTTTTTACTAACAATTCTGTGCCTTTTTAAGTAAAATGTCTTCTGACATAGATTTAGTAGTTTAAGTTACATGTTCAGTGATGAGTAAGGTTGTCTTCTTAGTATACAATAAATAATTTAAAAAATTTGTGCTGCTATAGCAGGTTTGTTTCAATTTTTTTATTACATCTTCGTCTTATCCTTAAGCTACCATCAACTTGTAGTTTGAAATATTTCACTACACTTAGTAATTTTCAATTCAAAGTTTTATCTAATTTCTGGAGATATTTCAGTTACTTGAATAACATTTGGATTGGGAATACCATTTATCTCTGTCTTGGACGTAAAAATTTTGGTATTTGGATTGGTTTATTTTCTAGCAATCAGTTCTAAGAATACCTTGGGTTGTTGTGTTTTTACCTCTTTTGTTTAGATTGATCCAAACCCAGATCAGCCCGCAGATGACAGACCGTCTTGCCCCTCTCGTTGAAGGAATCCATAAGAAGCTGACTCGACTTGGGTTTTGAATCATACCTGCCATGTTGAAGGTCAAGGCATCATAGTGGAGACACACTTTCAAAGAAAGTGGGTTTGCTCTTGCCTGTGTGGTGAAAAAATGAAAACAACCTGTGATCATGCTTTGAAGCCTACAGTAACACTGTAGGACTGCTCCACATGCTTGAAGAACTGAGCTTTCCCCCCTCCCTCTTAAATACTGGCACATACTAGGAGCAGCCTTACTAACCTACAGTCATGTGTGTCCAGCCACTCAAACCACATTAAGAGAGGTTTGGCTTCCTCTTACAGTTTGGAAATTTGCACATGCTTATTGCTTACATTGTGCGGTTCAGTGTCACTACAGCTTTTTCTCATTTATGCCAGACATTTGTTATCCCCTTCTTATTTTTTGTGGTCCGCACAATAAGGAGCAAAAGAAAGCTTTGACAAAAAAGAAACAAAAAAAACCCCAACAGCAACAGACTTTGACAAATGCACTGACTTCTCTTTTTTTTTTTTTTTAATTTAATGTAGCCTGGACTTTACCTGCGTATGCACATGCTCAGAATTGTCCTAGTAGGCTGATCGTGTATCACCTCTTCAGCTTGGATCCTATTGTGGATTTATTTACAAACATCAAATGCCTTCAAGCCAATCCTTCTTGCTGTATGTTTTGCAGCCTACTGTAGTAGATCAGCAACAGATATGGGGATAGGGTGGGAGGGTAAAGAATTAATAGAAAGAAACTAATAGACTTCATCAAGATTGTATACTTTCTTGATTTCTTTTAAGAATTTGTTGCCTTTCTACTATTATCGCAAAGCAGCATTTTGTTACAGACTGCCTAAAAATCACTTAATCTCAGGTGAACTCATCACTTGCCAAACTGTTGGGATGCTATTTGTTTTTTTATGTTGCACTGTTGAGTTAGTTCTTTTTTTGTTTTGTGTTTGTGTTTTGTTTTTATTCTTTACTTGAGAGGGAGATTTGGAATAGGGACATACACAAAAGTTACAAAACCCACCTCATTCCCATTTCTCTTTCTACGTTACAAAAAGAGATGTGCAAGTTGTGAAGCTCTAAAAAAAAAAAAAAGGCGCAAATGAAAGCAGCACCAGCAGACACCAGCTGTCCTTCAAAAGAATTTTAAAAGGAAGTAGTCATACACTGTCGAGATGCACAGACAGATCAATATCTCAAGTAGCAGGGATAGGAAGGGAAAGTAAATTTATTTTTATATATAGCTACTTAATCACCAAAAATTTATATGTAATGAGTCTAGTAGAAAGTATATTTCAAACCGCAGGAAAAGCTCATACTATGCTAAGAGCTCAGTTTGTGCACTTTGTATTACCTTCAGGGTTTATGATACCGTACAAGATAAATATAATTAAAGTGGGGAAGATCAGTGTTACCATCCGTGCTTAAATATGAGTTAGCTGGAATTGCTTCAATGACTGCATCTCCTGTGGCACTCTAAAGGGCTTTAAAACAAAACAGTGAATTTTACCATGTATTCATACAGAATGCAAGAAACTATATGGAAAGAGCACTTGTCCTTGAGTATGCCCCAGGAAAAAGAGTGCAATGGAGCCATTACCTGTGCTAACAAATACCAGCACTTATATGTTAGAGATGTACAATGGAAGTCAACTTTGTTTTTCAGAAACCATGTAACACAGATCACTGACAAAGGGACACTCTTCTGGTCTTGACGACTTAAACAAATCAAGATTTAATCCATCAAACACCTGTCTCCTTGTGCAATAAAAAAGCTCAGAAGAGAGTGGGAGAGGGGAGGCTGGTGTTTCTGCATGGTGCTGATTATTAAAAACTTCTGCCTTGTTTTTAAGGCTTCATAAATGCAACAAAATAGGCTTTTCCATAAGTGGCCTTTATGAGAACATGAAAGATCATTCATGTTTAAAAAATGACAACAGGGTGATAAAATATAAATGAGTCGCGTTTTAAGTGATTCAGTTAAAAGGCTGGGGCTTTGAGCGGGAATATTGGCAAGAAGGAAATTGGATTATATTACTAGGCCAATTTTGTGGATGTCCCTTCCCTCTACCCTCTTCAACCAAACAATTTTTAAAGCTGATGGGATCGTTGGTATAAAAGGGCATTTGGTGGTTTTACTTTTTTTTTCCTTTTTTGTTATTTTAACAGACTAGGGAACAATTGCTGATACACATAGCATAGCATTAAAGTACTTACCACAATAGAATGGAAAATTGCATATGAGGCAAGATTGACCAATATCGTAGTAATTGACTTGGCATCACAGCCTTTGTGATTAGAACGAAAAATTGTATTAGCTTATTACAGCTGGTGGTGGGGTCCGTGGCTGTGACCCAGGAAGAGATGACCGGTCCAGGGAGATGGTCCCGAAAGGAATCGCCTGCCCGAAGTCCGGTGTCTTCCTCTCAGCTGCTGGCAGAGGAGCCCTTGCAGAAGCTGTCAGCTCTTTAGTGATATCAGCTCGTGATTTCAGCTCAGCTCTGCAGGGCAGCCTCTAGGCCAAACCAGACCGGAGAGAGAGACGAGAGACCCGTATGGCTGGTTCCGCACGAAGGTAGCTTTATTGTGGGTCCCCTCCGGCGAAGGGAAGGCCAGGGACGAGCTCACTCCTCTACAGAGGCGAACTGGTCTTTTATAGGGATACAGGGGATCAGCAAGGGGACCAATGGATTACAGAGGGTCTGGGATAGACCAGTGGGTTACAGAATGATCTCCATAGGGTCTCCCAAAGGATTGTGGGTCTACTTTTCCTCACCATGACTCCAAAGTCCTTTCCAGGGAGTCCTGCTGGGCGATTGCGAAATCTCTTATCTCAGCAGACATCCCTCCCGGGCAGTGGCTGGGCATATCCCACATTAGCTTATCAAATAAAGACTTCCAGTTTAAATCACATTGTTACTCAGAGGCATTACTCTTCCACAAGTATTGGTCAATTCTCAGCATTATAAAACTTGACGTTCACAGTTTTAGCCCAGTATTTGATAGAGAATTCTGAACTGAATTAGGAAAAAGTAAGTAAAATCCAAACATTAGAGAAACAAAGTGCAATATTAAATGTTTGCTTTATAGATTATATTCTATGGCTGTTTGTACTTTTTTTTTGTTTTTAGTTTTGGTGCTGAATATGTCCTTGTAGACTCTTGTTTTAAGAAAACTATGTGGAAGACAGTTTAATTTTTCCTATTGCTCTTCCTTGTGGAAAATAAACTTTTTTTAAAAAATTTAAATGTTTTATCTATGCATGAAAGAAAAACCACAAGTATCACATAGTACAGGAACTTACTGCAGGAAAACATGTATTGCTTATCTTAAACAGTAGAGAAGAGCTATTTCTAGAACTATACCACAGAGTACCACAGGAGTCTAGTTTTGGGATCCTCAGTCTCTTACATCAGTGAGCTCATGGGGCCAGGTCCCAGATGGGAAATGCCTTTTTAGGACTCTGTATCATGTTACAGCTGTAGTGACCCTATTCTGAGGTGTCTGGTCCTTTCCCTGAGAACATGACACAAATTTTGGGGGGATAGGAGGAAATTAGGGAGTGACTTCGAAGGTCTGTTTTGCAGATGGGACTTCAACATGAGGTTTATTGACTTGGGTTGTAGAAGGTCCTTTGCTCTTCCCTTGACAGTAAGCAGATGTCAGAATGTCATCCTGTGCCCTGTGCAGTGTTGCTGAGTCTCCCTAGTGTGCCAGCAGCGTGGCAGTGCCACTGCATGTCCTTTAGGCTGTGCACAGGCAAAATGGATTGTCACCATCCTTCAGGATCAGCATGCCATTTGACCTGTGAGGGGCTGGCCTGCGCTGTTCCTCTCCATTGGTGTTTGGGGTACTGGGCCACTGTGTTTCCACAGTACTGTATCTTCACTTCAGTGATGCAGCTGCTAATGTGGGCAACACAGACACTGATCCAACACCCTACATTATACAAACAATAGGACCTCCCTCTCTGAAACAGAGCATTTCAGCCAGCTTAATTTTGAGTTTGTTTTTCGTGAAGAATGCAGACATTCTTCAGACAGACTTTCCCTCCCTATTAATAACACTGTTAGTTTTTGCCTAAGTTCTGGTTGAAACCAGTAAGAAACATGAAGGTTGGTTGTCATTTTGCTAATCTGCTTGGAGATCTGTTAGTGTTTAATCTCTACTAGCGAAGAAGGGCCATGCAGCTGTTCACTAACCTCCCCACCAGTGGGTTGGGAAAGAGACTCTTCCAGAGGAGTCAAGTGAGAAGGTTGAGATAAAGACAGTTCAATAAAGCAAAAGCCACAGACACAAAGCAAACCAAGGAATTCATTCCCCATTTCCAGTGGACAGTCTTGTGTTCAGCCATCCCCAGGAAAGCAGCACTCCGTCATGCCTTAGTGGTGACTTGGGAAGACAAACTCCATTACTCTAAATGCTCTACCACTTCCTTCTTCCCCCAGCTCTATATGCTGACCATGGCACCATATGTCCTAGAATATCCCTGTGGTCAACGAGGGATCAGCTGTACCATCTGTGTCCCCTCCCAGCTCCTTGTGTAGCCCACTCACTGGTGGGGTGATTGAAGGAGCAGGAAACACCTTGATGCTTTGTGAGCTCTGCCCAGCAGTAACTAGAACTCTTAATCTGTCATGTCAATGCTGCTTTCTGTGCAAATCTGAAGCACATCCCTGTCATAGCTAACTGTGACAGAAATACCCCAGTCAAAACTGGAACAAACTCCTTCCTACCTGAGTGACTTTTTTTTTTTTTTTTTTAGTACCTGCACAACCCTTCTTAGGGGTTTCTAATGCTATGTGGCAGGGTTAGAATTTAAATTAGCACCATTAAAGGGACACTCTTCTAGCAGTTCTGTTCAACATTTTGAAATCCTGCCATTTTAGACCAGCACTAACAAATTTAGCTGTATTGTCAGTGTTATTATAAATTTGGAAGTTATCAAAGTTTTGAGATCTGATTTTTTAAATGGAGCTGTTTCTTATTTCTTTATATAAATACCTGAGTGTACGTACATAAGTCTGCTACACCAGGATGTAAAACTAATGGCTCTTCCACTCTTCCATTAAAGTGTACAGAGCAGCAGCAGGTTACAATTTCTTAAGCACTCGAGCTTTGAGAGGCAATGCTGCAATATGGATCTGTGGATACAGATATGCAGCTAGCGAGAATTTCTCTTGCTTCTTTCCAGTCCCGTAGATATTTTTCTCTCTCATGGAAGATACTAGTAGAGTTCTAAAAGCTGTGAACACCTGCGACCTTGCAAAGCTTTGTTTATGGTACAGTTGAAAAATATTTTGACAGTGGATGTTTTAGGATTTTAGCCAATCAATTAGCAGATCCTTTGACCAATTAGACTATGAAGAAAAAAGTCTATAAAAGAGTTGTAAAATAATTAAATAAAGGAATCTTGCTGCACAATTCCTGCCTGCTGGATCTCTCTTCTCCTCCCTACCACTGCAGGATACCGTGATATGGATCAATATATTTTCTGGGAATTAGCTAGTTGAAACAGGTACCTAGTACTTTTTAACCCCTTTCTAGATTTGAGCCTTCCTGTGTTATACAGAAATGGACCACTACCTCACCATGATCTTCATCCACCTTACCTTTCCAAAGCACAGCTACAAAGCATGAAGTCCAGCTACAGCAGTGAAGAAGGGTCTCCAGAAGTAGCCTGTGAAGCTGGGCAGCAACCCAGCAATGTTTTTCTGCAGGAAAACATCTGCAGATGCTGCTCATCGGAACCAATTCCTGTGACTAGGTGCACGGCTATAGGCAACTCTTGCAGAGAGACAAATGTCCAGCGGAGATTTTCCTGCATGAGGACAGCTGCTCCTGGGGCCATAGAGGCCAGACATCTCACATGTTTTGGATTTTGTGTGGAGTCCGCATTCAGAGATCCACAGACATGTTAGGAGTTACCAGAATTTCTACTGTATGACCATTACTGTGGATTTCAGATCCTGGATTTTGATGTTATTAGTGAAAGTCACTTGCAAAGGCACATTGTCAGGCACATTCCACCTTGCACTCCAGATCATATCCTAGAAACAGGAGGAAAGTAACCTGTATCTTCTCCCAGAAATCATTCACTCCTGGAACTCCACCTGGATACAGCGTGCTATTTTTAGAGCTGGATCTCCCTATCTCCCAACCTAGTGGATGTTACAACAGAGGAGTAGCTTCTGAGTAAAGTCCAAGTGCTGCCATGAAATCCAAGTTGAACAGTGTACCTTTCACCTAGTACAATCTTCTAACGCAAGATTCGGAGTTCAGAAGGACACTGCCTGTTGAGTTTGCTTTAGGCATCTTGCCTGAAATGTTTGTCATATTTGGATGACAGACAACTACCTGGATCAGAGGAGAGTGCTAAATATAACATAAAAATTGAATTATTTAGATGTGTTTTAAGGGGGAGAGGAATGTACAATTAAAAAATTAAAAAACACATTCAGAAAGCGTCACCGTGACCGCTGCTGACCACTGCCCAGGCTAGCTCCAGCGGTGTGCGGCAGGAGTGGGGAGCAGCTGGACGCATGGAGCTTTAAGGCTGCTCCTCTGAAGCCTCTGCTCCAGGCACTGCTAAGGCTCCAGCCTGCTAAGGCTCCAGACACTGCGGCAGTCAACAGCCCTCGAGGAAGGGAAAGATAAAAAGTAGCGTGGAGGCTTGCCACGGGAGGTAATGCAAGTTTATTGGAGGGTATCCACAGAGAACAAGCCCAGATCAGCTCTTGGTAACAATTTATAAAGGAAGGCGTTACAACGGGGATGGCTTGACAGGGGACCAATAGGGGTCTTTAGGGGAGGGATGTGGACAGGGATAGACATTCATATGGGCCAATAGTCTCAAGGGGTGGAGGGAAAGGGGTCACATGCCCCAATGGGGAGTCAAGATTTAGGGAATTTCCAAGAGGGGAGGTATCCAAGGGGGCAGGGTCTCGGGAGATTGACAAGGACCATATAAGGATAAACCGGGAGGGCTGTGATGGACACCGAACTTTCCGGAACAACGGGAGGGGTTTGGGTGATTGATAGGGAAAGAGCCAGAACATAGGGGAGGGGATAACCACATTGGGAGCACCAGAGGAGCGGCTTGGATCTGGGGCAAACCAACTGGGAGTAGGAGTGGGGAAGGTAGAGACGAACCATCGGGGTACAGAGAACATATGAAAATACAATAAAAACACCACATCACCACAAGAAAGTTAGCCTGGCACTATGTGATAATTCTCTGCTACTCCTGTAGTCCAATCTGACGTCTTATACAGGAAAATCTCAGCGCTCTCTCTAAGACAGTGCATTCCATCTACCATGAGCAGCTCTCTGCATGATCTTCTGTTGGGGCACTGAGGGTAACAACCAAGTACACAATGTTTCCTCTTGCTCCCATATGTCACTACCAAGAGTCTATCGTCTTCCATCATAAAGATTTAGCCTCTCCAGGCTAAAGCATGCCTTTGACTCACCAACTCTGCACAAGATGCTTTGTCATGGAGAGGCCACAACCTGTTACTTGTGTATTGGTGTAGTAAATGTAATTTCTAAAATGAGCTGATGAATGTGATGCCATTCTTTCTCAAAGGAGACATGATACTTTTGTTTTCAGCTGAAGAGTAGGTTGGAGCATAGGAGGAGGGGAAAAATTATTGCAAAACCTAGTTATTATTTACCTGAAAAGTAATTTCCCAGGCTAAAAAAGGCCTTGCTGTGATGGGACAGCCTTAAATTAAAATGAAACTCCCCACTGGAGATGGTCAATACTCAAGGCAAAGCTGTCATTGTTGCCCATCAGCTAAGAAACAGAATTTAAGAATACTTTCTTAAGGTAAAAGGTGTCGAGTATTCACTAGGTAATGACTTCTGATTAATAAATTGCTTTTTTATCATTTACGCTCTTGCTTGGGGTGTCTACCCGAAGTCAGCTGAAGTCTGTTTACACCAGTCCATTTCTTCTATAATTAGCCCATTTTTCCTAGTTAAGAATTCCAAGAGAATAGATCATGGTAACATCTTCAGGTCTGTTTAAAAAGTTTATTTCAGTGTTAAATATGCAATATAAACAAAGAGAAACCTGCAACAGTGTTTTACAGCTATATAATTATCTCCTATAAATTAAACTAAATTGTCCCCTTCCCCATCATTTAACAGGATAAGTCAGGAAAGACAGTTTTTCTGCTGCCCATTATTTTTTAGTGCATCAACGCTGTTTATGGTGACATAGTTGCACATCACTGAAGTAACAAAGCTATTCTTCAGTTGCACAATGTAATACTGACCTCCCAAACAAAACAAAGGAAGAAAACAATACCTGGCCTATGCAGAAGTAGATAAATGTAATTTAAGTAAACTTTAAAGCCACAAAACTTTCACTTTTTTTCTGATTTTCCCTTTTTCCCCTTATAATTCAAAGTAATTCAAAGGAAGTAATGATCTTCTCTTAATCCCTTTGCTGTCTTCTTCTTCCTATATTATATTCAAACTTTTTAATGATTCAAAATATCCTACTTCTTTTTTGTGCATATAACTTATGCTACCATAAAGCCTCATATAAATCTGTATTTCCTCAAAGAAAACCCATTTCATCCACCTTTTTGACCCAAAATGCCTTCTCAGAATGAGCTTGAAAATACACTATAGACTTTCTCCCCCTGATCATCTTTTATGGAAAAAAAATCCCTAGGAGTACTGACTAGATAAACTTTTGAATTCCTTGTATAAAAGTCACATTTTATTCATGGTATGAACTAGTAAATAGATGTTTGCAATATAGGAACTATTTTAAGGTATTTCAGCATTATTATCATGAATTATCTCACAATGAATGCAAATTGACTTACCTTGAAGGTGATTTTATCACAGGTTAAAAGCATTCAGAGGAACCACTAATATTAGAGCTCACTGCAGTGAACCTGTACCTTTTTACCTGGGAGATAACACATCCTACCTCTGTCTCATGATTATCCCTCCACCCCCCAAAAAACCCCAAAAAACCAAAGCACTACAAACCACAAACAAATGAAGCTTTAAAAAGGTTTATAAGCAGCATTTTCATGTAGCTAACATAGGGAAACACTGTTCTAATGAAGGCTATACTACCCAACATTTGGGCTTATAGTTTTTTGCTTCCCATATGCAATTAGAAAGTAATTTTAAATTACATTAATTTATTTGGGATATATTTGGTATTCTTCTATGACTTTGCATAACCAAATACTAACTAGGTTTCTGGCACAACCAGAAGAAACAAGAAATATTACGCTTGAGAACTTGGTTAGGGTTGAAACAGAGTACAAGCAGCATGTTTTATTTGCTACTGCAAAAGGCAAGCTCCACTGTGCTAAACCTCATTCTCTTGGCAACTAGTTGATAAATACAAAATACTCCAACAAGTCATTCTTTTACCCTTGGCTCAAAGTGAGCAGATCTGAAAGTAAAGAAAAGTTGCTATTATCACAATTAAAGAGCAGTGCAGGGGGAAGGAAGAAACCCAAATTTTGCAACTGGCCTTTCCACCCAGAATGTCCAAGCAGCCACCAAGAGAGAAGCCAGACATCTCACCTCTGACGAGTGCACAGATATTTTTAGCTCAGTAGTGCAATCTGCAGTTTTTAAGTGCATTGCAACAGGAAAGTCCCTTGCTGAAAGCAGTGAGAGGCCCTTCAGGAACCTCTGACAGAGCAAATTCCCCATCAACATGCATCTACCTCTATCACCTGCGTCACTCTGCAGGGATAATGTGGAGAGCCCCAAACACAGGCAGGCATGGACAAAAGGGACTGCGGGTAAGGAACAGCTTTGATTTATGTGATCCAGAGATCTGTTGACTGATTACACGAAACAGAGATCTGTCCAGTTCAGACAAGGACAGTTTAGACTTGGACGTGCCGTTTTGTTTTCCAGCTTTATAAGAAGATGTTCTTTTTCTGCAGCCCACAGATCTTTCTAAACATGGTGACAGTTTTAAAAAGGGGTTTCAAAATGCTGTTACTGGATTATTCTACAGAGCTGTGAATTGTACCCAGGAACTGAACCAAACACTTTTCTCCAGCCCTCCTGCAAGGCAAGCTGTTGACAGGAGGAGCAAGCACTCTTGTGACCTTTAAAAAGTTTTACATTCACAAAGGCAACCCAGACCCCCAAGAAGCCTTAAGGCTAGCGTTGTTACAAGAAGACAAAGAGTGGAAAAAACCTAAGAGCAGTAGAGCCTGCTGAAAACCAAAAGCTACTGGGATTTATCACTGGAAGCAGTGTGTGCTATGGACACAGCCAGAATGACATAGCAAGAAACCTTGTCATGGTGCCTCTACTTAATTTCCTCAGAGGCAATGGGTGTCATCTGCTTGCTTAAGTTTAGTCCTACGTCACTCAGCAACGTTTGAATGTCGTGGGTGAGCACAGAACACACCACACTGAGCAACGTAAACACAGGCAACCACCTTAATAGGGGTGCTATGGGAACACTGGGTCTTGTCAGCAGGATCCAGTCACTGTCCCCTCTGAGCAGGGATAGTGAAAGTGCAGCCTCATCCTCAGCAAGGATGTCTGACTCTCAGGAGCAGCTGCAGGGAAAATCGGTCTCTTGGCTCCTGGTCTGAAAGTCCCTTGGCTCCTGTCTCTAAAAGGTGCTGCTGACACCAGACTGTCTGGGGCGGGGAAAAGAGACTGTGTCACCATGTTCCCCATGAGGGTCAGATCTGTCCACACATGCACGGGTTTTATATTCTTGGCTGCTCCTCCAGAATTCACAGCTGACACTAGTTATTTCTAGGAGTTGTTTCTCTCCAAAAGGAAAAAGCAAGGGTGGGGGAAGAAGATGGTTGCAATTATTTAAATAAATAGCATATAAGCAATTGGTCTTATTAAAGAAATAGAAATAATAAGCTCAGCCTTTTCACATCTTGTGTGCTTATATGGATTATGACAAGTCCAGTTCTGTACAATTAATTTCATGGATGTATGATTTGCTTCTACATGATAGTACATATACCTAACTGCTTTTTTTTCTTTTCTTTATTTTTTGAGGAGGTCATGTTACATAAACACAGTACATAGAAAAGGCAAAAATTATCATCAAAAGTAGGATTTGTGGCTCACTGATTAAGTTTACTGAGTTAAAAGGCTGAAATTTTTTCCATTCTGTTGATTTCCTTGTAGTTCACAGATTTTTAATTAGGTTTGGCTCTTTAACTCAGTTTCATCTAGCTCTGATTCATGACTGCTGCATCACTAAACCTGCAGTAAAAGAAATTTTCACCTTCCCCAGTCACCTTCCTTTCATGAACAAATAGAGGAGTACTTCTCTCAATCCAGTCAAGGTCAGCACAAACAAAAGACAATCAGAAAAAGGCAATTCTGGGGGAATGACTGGACACAGATCTGGGAAGAACATTGTGTGTTCCCCTGCACCAACATCTGAACAGTCACTGGCAACACACCTAGATATTTTGGATGTTACATGTCTGTCGAATAAGTCAAAGATCCAGATGTAGAATCTAGCAATGATTACATTCTTCTGGTGTCTTTCAACCCGTCAGCTTGTGATTAGGCTACAGAGAAGTATAAATATAATGGTTTTTAATCAGGTATGTTTTTTAGGATGCTGTTTTATTTATTGGAAAATGGACATATATTTATTTCAGTTCATCAAAACAGTATTTTAAAAAACTTCTTCTAATTATTTTTAGAGGAAAGGTTCTAAGAGGAAATTTCTCTCGTAAATCATGGAGGACAGGCATTCAATTGTGGCATCAGCCTTCCCAGTATCACGTCCATGGAACAATGAGGAGGAAATTGCTAAAAGGTTTGTATGAATGCAGATTATGAAATTTAAACTCTTACTTCTGAACTGAAAGGAATGAAGCATCCTATAGGGTAGGTTCACTGTAAAATTAAGGGACACAGTTTAGCTCATGCAACTTACTAAAGATAAATTATCTGCGTGCATTCTTGCATTTTGCTTCATGGTTTCTTTAACCCAAACCTTAGAATTCTGCAACCAAAACTGCAGAATGCTCCATCAGGCTTGCATCTTCACAGATCCAGCATGGTACAACCAGTGTACTCACAGCTGCTCTGCATGTCTAACAGATGGCAGGCTGACAGCACATTGGTTATGTCATTGAGCCCACAGGTTCATTTTGCACAGACTCTGACAGGTTCAGAGGAACTTCTTTAATTCATTTGTAAGACAGTTTGTTTTTTTATAGTAAAATACACCTTACAATTACTGAAAAATATGCTATATACAGTTTTGTCCTGTGTGTTCCAGAAAGCTGAAAGTCCTGCCAGCCAGCCTGTGCTCAGTTTTCTGACACCCACGTTGTCTCCTTAATAGACACTGCTCTAATTTCCATTGCTCTCTAAAGCAACTGATGCTCTCATCAATGAGCTATTTGTCCTGTCACTCTGGAAGGGCAGCAGTGGTGTCCACTACCCCCATGCTTGCAGAGAGAAAAGTAGGTCCTTTAATACAGCTAAGGCATAGGCAACACCAAGGATTGCTGCTTTGAAGATGTGTTATCTGAACCCCCATTTTCCTGCAATCCTCCAACATTGCTGTGCCCAGAAACACTCTTCCTATGTTTAGTTAAGTGGAGGCTGCTGAAGTAAGGAAAGTCTCCTGTAAGCCCTGTGTTCATGTAACCTTTTTTCTCAAAGTGCTGCAATTTCCTGTTGAGTTACGTAAAACAGTGGTCACAGAACAGATGACAACTAAATCTTACAATTTGCAATGACATTGTTATGTTTCTAATATAATGGTTTGCTGACTTTCTCTTTAGAGCCATGAGTGGAGTCTGTACTGCCCATGTATGAAAGAGAGAGAGAGAGATATTCCAGAGCTCCATCATAATACCTCTTAATGCCTGCATGAGGAAAGTTTAACTATGGTTAACTTTTACAAAAAATATGACTTCACCTTTTTAACCTAACATAAACTGTAGTGTAGTCTTCCATTTAATAGGATCTTATTGCTGCCCATCTTCTTCTTTGATTCATTCTTGGGGTAAAGGAGAACTCTAAGAACTAAGCAATATTTATGCTATCCACTGGAAACCTACTTTTCAACAGAAAAATTTTCCTATGAAATTATCTCTTACTGAGAATATTCTGTGTGCATTAGAGTTCATAAATATACATAAATAAGGACAAGCTAGAACTCAAAATATATAATTTTCTCTCTGAATTTACTCCAGGTGACCGGTGTCTTTGAAGAGTGCAGTCCTTGTAGCAACACTAAGACATAAGCAACACTTGTAGCCAGATACGGTTTAAATGCCATTATCCAATCTAACTGCTGAAGCCATAAGCTACATCAAACAGCTACCAAAAATTTCACCCTGATCATTTCTACTAAGCATACATTTTTGCTTGTGAATCCAGAGTAATTTTTCTGCCATTAAAGTCTTAGCATGCAGGAGACTTAGTATTTGAAAACCATCTTCGTCATCTCATTTTTCTGTTTATAATAATATATTAAGAATTTTGAAGAACACTTTCTCATCTTCACCTTCCCTACTTTTTTCACTATGATCTCAGTAGTCTTCAGGCTTCCGAAGCTGTGCAAGCTTTATATAGCAATATATACCACATACTTTCCATGTCCCACATCTTATAGCATGACCATAAAGTATTAAGTAAAGCCTCAGATAATTCTGGATTTGAATGAGGTTTCATGTGAATGAGTCATAAAACACACAAGGAGCACTTTCTGTAAAGATAAGGGAAGGGATTCTTTGCTAGGGAGAGCTACCCAAATTATTGCCTTCAATATGGTTTTTCAAGTCCATGTGCTTCTTTTTAAATAAGGGAAGACCAGGAAATTTCTATAATCAGCAACACATTCCAGCTATTCTAGTCTAAAGCACTACATCAAGTAACTTGAAAGGAAAAAAAATTAAGATTTCATTTTAAGATTGCAAAACAAGATGTTTTTCAAGCAAACAAATTAAAAAGGACAGCAGCAATTTATTTTCCATATTTAAAATGCTTTGCTTCTTCGTCCTTTTATGAATATTATAAACAATCCTCTGAAGGCTTAAAAATAAAACTTGTTTCCTTACAAAAGAAATTTGTTCTACACTTTACTTTATGTAGAGCTTTATTTTTAAAATGTCCATTGAAGCTAACCTGGTAGAACACAGGATACAGAGGTCAGACTAAAAGAGTGCATGTGAAATTTCCTAGTTTCCTGGGTTTATATTTGTGCATGTCACTTGGATAAACACTGAAAACAATCAATGGAGTCATCTATTATTGCAGAGTTTCTTATAGCTATTAAACATTTCAAGTTCTTTGGTATATGTAAAGGAAATTTTGGAGGTAAACTTGACATATTCCCATTTTATTTTATTATGTGCTCTCTAATGGTATGGCCAATATGTGGTAATTTTTGCTTAATAAATTACAAAGCAAACCTGCACATCTATTTTCTCACTTCTGTTTTCTTTACACATGTTCAATCTATATGTTTGAAAAATTTCTAAAAGCTACATTATTAAATGAATAGTTTTTATGAGTTTAATTTAGAAATAGGGAAATATATTGGAAAACAAAAAGGTGCGTTAGAAATAGTAGGCCTTGTAAATGGCACAAGGCTATTTTTGTTTTATGAAGTGTTCTGTCTGGGAAAACACTTTGACTGTAGCAGCAGGAACACAGCTGGTGTGTGCATACCAGAACATACAACTGCTGCTGGAGTGAAACTATTGTGTTTATTGTTAAAAGACCAGGACAATGCCGGGGCATCCCTGGATCTAAATCCTGCAAAACTTGCTCTGGCAGGGAGCTCCCCTGCAGTGTGGGTCCAGCGCTCCAGCTATTCTGACAAGTCTTGTTCCTAGCTTGCTGTAAACAGGAAATTGGAGTGGAGAAGCCAGGAAAGAAGTACGAAAACCCCTGCTAAACATGTTGTGTAATGAGCTGACAAGACGTGCTTGAACAGAGGGCTTACCGAAAAGAAGCTGAGTCATGTTTCTGTAACCAATGCCAGATTTCCCTTCCCCAGCACCCTCCCCCACCTTATTATTATTGTTGTTGCTGGTTTTTGTTATTAATTTTTATTATTATTTAATATTTTCTTGTTTTCCTGAGTCAGCCCTGACAAGTTCCTTCACTGCCTGGGTGATTGAGAGCAGCTGTTTATAGCAATCATCTTGATATCACACAAGACTGAACATCCCACAACTTCTCAGAAACACTAGCACAGAGCAACAATATTTAAAAAACTTGACAATGTCATTTCCATTATCAGGAGTTCCTCTTTCATGGACTGTACTATTTTTTTAAGGAAAAGCAGCAGGACAAACTAAATGTGATTGCAAGGGCACTGCACAAGCATAGGGAGAAGCATTCATTATCATACCCTCTTCAGCCTTCAAAGACGGTAAGACTGGTCTTATTCTTACCTGGCAGTTGGTGAGGAAGCAATGCACCACAAACTCATTCCACTGCCTGGAGGAGAAATCAGAAATAGTTAGTTGCTGTAACTCTTAGCATTCTGCCAGGCAAACAGGGCAGTGACTGGGCTGCTGATGGGAGCAGGGTGGCATGAGTTGCAGGCTGAACTTTGCTGCTTAAACAAAGATAGCAGAAGAGACAACTTCTCAGCTGGAAGAAAGGTGTGGGGATTTTTTGTCTTAGATATAATCATGTAAAACAGATACATCTTATGTAGTCCATCCTTTACTAAAAAAAAAGTTTAAAATTCATGAAAACAAAACAAAAAAAAATCTAAATTAAACAAAAAGTCCAAAACCAACCAACCAGACAAAAGAACCCAAACGTGAAAAACAAAATAAATAAAGTTCTAATTTCAATTACGATGTTGTTATCAGAGCACAGCACACTATTCTGAGGTTTGATTTTTGATTGCATTCATATCTGAACATTAAAGACCTCTTTCCTCAAGTCAATTGATAACAAGAGAATCTTCATCAAAATAAAAATAAGTAAATGGCTAATACATTGATGAGGAAGGTTTGAAAACATAACTGGAATGAAATGTCACAAGCCTGATATTCACACTAATAGACACATGCATACACATCACCTTCAAACTTATTCCTTTTGAGAAAATTCTCTCCTACTAATTTTTTTTTGAATGGCTAGGGTTGATGATACTGATTTTTTTAAATGAGAAAATAAAAGAAGCTGGGCTAGCCTTATCTTGTCTTCTTAGATTTATTTTGTCACCTTTTACTGTTATCTTCATTTCCATATAAAATAAAAAAGGAAATATATTCCTCACCAGTGTTGATTTCCTCGGAAAACAGTGGCAAGTGGCAAATAATTCATATTTGCTTGTTTTGCCCTTCCTATCTTATGACAACCTAAGCCAGTTTTCTCTTTCAACTGCCCCTAAACCTGGCCCTGCTCATTTTATGCAGAAAATAGCAGAGGTGGTCTGTGCTAGCAGCTCCAGTTTGAGTCCTTAGCAATACCAACTGAGTTTTAATTAGTATAAAAAAATTTGTCAACCTTCATTCCAAATTGCCTTAATGGTTGTTAGCATCCTTCACTGAGACTATATACAAACACCTGAGGACAATACCACTATAGCTGCCCAGAGCTGGGTCATCCACCAACTGTCTCTTTCTGATGTGGCCCAAATTATTCCTAAGATAAATCTTCCTACCTGTGAAAAACTCAAATATCAGTAAGATTTTTGTCCTGCCTAGCACTCCTACTAATTTTTGTCTGACTGTGCAACAAGCTCCCCATGCCTTCCAATGCTGCTCTAACACTTGTGTTGCACCACTGCATAATGAAAAAAACAACAGAGCACATCACTCAATGTTTGATGATGAAAGGTGTGAAGGAGACTAAAGGGATAAAGAGGACCAATAGAATGGACCAGACAAGTCTTCAACTCTGTCATGGTGGAGGCAGCTGTGTGTTAACCCTGCCCCAGGGTCACCCGCTGGGAGGTTATTCCTCTTTCTCTATCAAGTAGTGCCCAAGGGTGTGATTTCATCTTGTGCTTTCTAGTACTTCCAGAAAAGCTCCAGTCCCTGGAGTGAGGCAACGTAATTCCCACAGTATCTTTGGAGTTTTGTCTGCAGTAACTTTCCAACCACCTTGTTTTGTGAGAAAAGCTTGAAACCTAGAAACTAAAAAAACTCAAGTTCCAAAGAAAGGATGAAAAAAAAATCATCAGCGACACCCTGAATCGTGCTTGGAATCTTACCAAAATTGTGCATAGCTCATTGCTTTCCAAGAAACTTGTGTCCTATGCAGTGTCAGCAAGTACATTCTGATCTTTCTTTTTTGACCTACGTGTTACTGACTCTGCCCTGTCCCAGTCCAGCAAGACCGCAAATTCAGGGGACGGAACTGGGAGAAAAAAATTCAGTGATTTATCCCATCATGAGTTCATCATTAAGGCTGTGCAACATGCCTAGAATATTGAATTAATACTGTTAGTTGTCATTAATTTTCCTCGATGATGGACAAAGAGAGTGTAGCACATGCTGGTCTTACCTTCATACATTAATGAACCTCTAACTCCACTTCTAGAAACGAAAATGGGGAAAATAATCCACTTGGCACTTCCTAAACATTTCATGAGCATTTTCTCTTGGGTATTCACAACAAATGCTATCTTTCCTTTCATCCTTCGTTTGTCTTTGCTTATGTCATAAATAACCTTGCAGGCAATAAAATTCCTTATCTCTTAGGTAAATAAACTTAGCCTATTTTATAAACTTTGCAGTAGGATTTTTCTTTTAGAGGTGACACAAATGCAAAACTGGACATTCATTTGTGTAAAAGTATCTGTAGATTCATAACTTCATACCCTGTCTTTTTGTGAAGCAAACTAAAAAAGTAAGGATGTTCATTGTCAGCAGCTCCAGCATGGCTTCTCATGTTGTGCATGTTGGTGTTCCTTTCTCCCATCATATTCTGAACCATATGGAGAAGGGGAAATCTATTTGCAACACAAGATCAATGTGTGGCCAATGAATAAAGAAAAGGTGTGCGGAAAACATGACAGTTAATTTATTTTGGATCCGCTCTCATGGTAAGTGAAGACATGATGAGGAGTTCAGGGAGCTGAGCATGAAACACTGCGGGTGAGGAGATGCAGAGAAGAAGGCAGAAATTATGGGACAGGGATAGAAATGAGTCGTCCAACTCTGTTCCTTCATCTTCATATGTATTACCTTGTGAGCGGACAACCTCTTTTCACTTTTCATGTCCCTCTGTTCATGAAAGCTGTCATGCAGATATTGAGTAATTGTAAGACAGAATAAAACCTGAGCTATTGCATCAGGATTTGACCCTAGCTCTTAAGCTGGCAATTTAGAAGAACACACCATTTCCACCCAAAGAATGTCAGTACCATCCTGGTATTGGGATTACAAACTACACAATTAATTATCCCAGTACACAAATGAGGATATAAAATAATCATAAACCAGTTCATTTCTGTGTTACTCAGCAAATGGGAAAGAATTGATAATTAAAGAAAAAATACAGGAAAAGTGGAGGGGAAAGTTTTATTTAGCTTGGAGGAAAGTAGGTAAATCAGCTATGTGCAGCTATTTACTGTGTAAAAATCTTCAGATAGTAAGTTTTAAAAACATGGGGTGTACAATCTATAAACATAGAGAGGCTTGGGAAAAAAAAATCAAACAAAATAAGGGTCTTCATTTTATCTTTAAAAACAGCCACTCTATGGCTAACAAACAGCTCTTATGAGAGAAAAAGGTTTCAAAATGTGTGATATGTAAAACCTACACGCTAATAGCAATTTTACATAACATGGACTCATACATGCTGTGGAATGCACTTTAGTTAGTTCCCAAAGATGCTGAGCTGGTGAAGAATATTGAAAGGGCCTTAAAAAACAATGACTGTGCTATTCATCCTGAAAAGACACATATAAACAGAAATGGAGAAATCCTAAAATAAGCCAGGAAATTTGAATTTTATTATTTACTGATCTGTATGCTGCAGCTAATAAAAAATCTGTAGCAGCATTTCACTTCATCTTAGCTAGCACATCCTTATGTTACAAAAATCCAACTATCGCCATCACAAATCTTCAATCAGCAAGTTTCTCAGCAGAAGAATAATTCCTGTATTAGCATAAAATAAGTAATACTTCATTATCTCTCACTTTCATTACTATCCCAGACCCTCACGGATTAAGAAAAGTACAAAATGTAAACAAGGGAAATTACCTTTAACTCCAAAACTTCCCAAAACTTTCAAAAAAACCTTTACATATCCAATGTCTTAAATAAGGCATAAGAAATGCCATAATGTGGTACAGTTCTCTCTTGAATAGCGTATCAGGGTTAGGTAGAGCAATGAAAGACATGGAGGAAAAGTTGCACAAGAAATTCCTGATTATCGCTGGGTCAGGCTCATAGGGTGACAATTCTCTGTCAGAAAATAGCTCTGGATTTTAGGAATTTTGACATACATCTGCAAACCTTGAGAGGTCATTTCATTTCACTTAAAATAAACTTTATCATAAATCAATGATTTCCCTTCTATAATAGCTGACATGAGTGATAAAACAGACCAATTCTACCTGCAGAACTATTAATACTGTTTGAGGACATGACACATCTTAGAATGGGAGAATAGGAAGTCAGGATACAAGGACAGCACTAAACACAGCCACACAGTTTTATGACAAGCAGTCTTTTCCACTCATGGCTTCTGCTATGATTCAGTCATTACTCAGAAGGGAGAGAGCATCTAGTGAATGAATCATCAGGCTCTATCCTGTAGCAATTTTGTTTTCTCTAGTGGTCTTCCAAAGTCGAATGACAAGTCTCAACCTTTGCAAGTCAGAGGGATCCAGCCAGGAGCCACACTGCCAGAAGCAAATGAGTAAATGGATAAAAAGGACAAGGCCGTACATGACACCATTTACATTTCCCAGCCTTGACTATATGTAATCAGACATCTTCACACAACCTATGTAAGTAGTCACACAGCAGTAAATGAGGTTATTAATGGAGATAAAGTGACTTTTGTTTAGTTGAAAACAGAATCCTTGGTAAAAGGCATCTTTAAAAATAGAGAAATGTTTTGGCTACACAAGTTACTCATGTAGAAGGTTCCTGTTTTCTTTCAGTTACCAGTTCACTTTTCTCTCAATGTAGAGAATTAAAGCATAGCTGAATGCATTTGTATGAAATATAAAAATAACACAACTTTAGTCCAATCATAATAATTTTAATTGCACTGTCAGTCTAAACACAGCATTTTAAAAGAGCTATCATGATCAGATCCTTTCACCTCATTAATGGAAAATTATTTCTAAAAGCCAGACAAAAATGACATGCCCAAGATTGTCAAATGACAACACATTTGCTGAAGGTTTGAGGTGTGCAGGCATGCCTTATTTTCTGTTAAATGTTTAAGAGTGGAAGTCCCAGAAAGGAGGAAAGTTTTGGTTTCCTCATCCCAAATAAAATTTCTATTGGTAAAAGAAAAAACAGAAAAAAAATAAACACATGAAAAGCTGCATGTACACATAAAAGTGTGGTAGGTTCTAAGTCAGTCACATTAAAACTTTATGAATTTTTTTCCCCTTGAATTCTTGTTACAGATAAAATGAAGCAATGTTTTTGCAGCATGCAACCTCAGTTAGACAGCCTTTTCAAGACATAGCACAGTCTCATGAGAAGATCTGCTAGTTCCTGGGTTCAGTCAGGTCTGCTTTGAAGTTAGTTGACAAACTGTGTTCATTTTCTAAAGAAAACAGAAGATAAAATATTGGCAAAAAGATGCCACCTCTCTGCCAAACATCGCACAAACTAAAGTAAACAACTTCACATTAATGTATACTTCTGGTAGTCCAGAAGTATACCTTTTCACAGCCAAATTAAACAACACTGTCTTTATTTTTATATGGTATCAGCATGAGCAGATAATTTTTTAGATGTATAGACTTCATAATAAAGTTATTACAACTCTTTCTTTTATAGCGCAGCATAGCAGAAACCTCTCAAGAAAATTCAAATACTTTTCTTTAAAACAGTTATGCTTGCACATATATATATATATAGACATATATACAAAAATAATATATACATAAAAATATAATAAGAAATACATACTACACATACATATATACATGTCTCTGCATTAAAAAAAAAAGGTAGAAATTGTGTTTTATGTGATATTCAGTTTTATATCAGAAACAGTGGCAAATGTTGTTTACACCTAGGGAATAAAGTATTTTTTCATGATAAGAAGGAGTTATCAGCAAGATCGCTGTTGTTCAAGATACTCATAAGCAATTTAGATAAAAGTATTGATGGTGGTATGACAGTAACCTCTGATGATACAAAACTACTTGGAAGAGTCAGAATAAAGCCAATTACAAAGTCCTACAGTAGAGTCTCTTGGTATTACACTTGCTGAATAACAAAATGCCACATGGAATTCAGTATCATAAATGCACCTCTGATACGCAGGTAGAAAATTATCCCTATTTCACACATTAAGTCATCTGTATATGTCTTCCTTTTTATGCTTGTGGGTAGCTTGCCAAAGACACCAGGTAAGACCCCAGGCAGTGGAATCTCCAGAAGTCTTGAAATGTGGGAGCATTTGGGGACCCCTCAACATGGGAAGCATATGGGGAGCCTAAAGAGGATGTCTTTTTACCAGACATAAGAGACATTACAAGACTTACATATTTCAACTCATTAATGATCATTACTTTCTTAAGCATCCTTGATCATTTCTGCACTCCCTTCATATATCTGATATTTAATGGTTAATAATTTTTTCCATTCTTAAACTCGTTATAAAATGTCAGCTTTCTCACACACATGATGATATCTTCAGATGTCATGAAACCTCCTGAGGCTGAGAGAAAAGCCAGTGATGCAACCTTCCTCTGCCAAATGAGATTTCACAATTTGTTCTTCAATGTTTGCTTTGACTTCAAAAAATATATACTATATATTTCTATATCTGTATTAAGTGGAACTGAACTCTCACTACTAAGAACTTAGTTACAAAGCCTAAGGAAATAGTCTCTGAAGGGTGGAGAATTTTGTGGAGCCTCTGCCAGCTGCTCTCCATTTTCTTTCATCCTGTGTTTATCCTCGGTAGAGATATTAACTCAACCACCCAAACAACCAGTACCGTAATTTCTAGCCCACAGAGGAGTAACAGCCCACTGATTCTAAACTCATTCCTCTGCTGCCTTGGTGAGGGCAATAAACCCAAGACACACGAGGGCAAGAGTGCAGAAGGTGGCACTTACAAACAAAGAAGCAGCTATTATCTTTCTCCAGCTTTCAATCTGTGCACGTACACAAATAAAGATGGATTGTTAACCCATCTTAAGCTAGGCATTAAACACTACATAGTACCACTTTAACCATATTTCATCCTATTGTCTCAATAGGTTTCTCCTGTTTGTCATCCTTTTCTAATTCATTTGGAAGCCAAAATACCTGGAGAGCACAATGGATCTATGACTAAGTAGTAGCTAATATACAGCACTCAGAGTTGAAGGAAAATTCCCTCCTGGCCCCCAAAAGAGGATGGCTGTATTCCAAGGACACGACATACATCGTGGTTGCAGTATCTACCCCCAGCTCCATTGTTGGCTCCTAAGGGGAATTACCACAGTTAGGAACACCCAAACAAGAAACCCTGAGCTTTCACAAAATAAAACAAGCTATAGCCACATGTGCCACTTCCTAGGCCAAAATTTTGCAATGGTGTCATGAAGTTGTGACATAAAATTATTTAAAATTTATTAAAGTTGTACTTTGCAGAAGAGGGTGGTTCTTCAAGGATGAAGCATGTATGAATATTAATGCTGATTAATTAACACTTGAATGGTCATTGAATGTTCTGTTTTAAAGATGCCCCTCCTAAAATTAAGTATTTTGCCAGCTATTTTATCTAAGACCTGCTGTCTTTATTGGTCTCTATAGAATTTTCAGACTCTCAAAAGCATGAGTTTTTTCACATAGTGGTATAAAGACATTAGGAAATTTTTCAGCCCAAGATAACTTATATGTGTAGCTAACAGTTCAACCAAGGAACCAAAGAGAAATCTGTTGGGGAGGCATTTTTTCTACTGCATTCATTATTCCCTGGTCCTAAAGCTATGATATTTCATAAAATTAAAAAGATATCAAGACTAAGATTACTCAGTTTAAAGAGGGTCACTGATACAATAGGTAGTTCAAAACAGAAGGTCTCTGGTAATGAAATATAAATATCCGTAGAAACACTGAATAATACAGATTGGAAAGGGCCTCTGTAGGTCCCAAGTCAAATTCTGTTCTCCATCAGTCAATATTGTAGAGGTACATGGGTGCTTTTCCCTGTTTATACAGCCTTTCATAATTGCTCCTTTGGACTATAGCCACTCCTTAGTATTGCCAGTAACAAAAATCCCATTAACTTCTCCTAAAGCAAGACTGGGTTATAAAAACAAGCCCTTGATATATCTGTATCTGATTTACCTATTGATGTAACATCCAAGCCAAAGGCTGTAACATTAAATTTTTACTCAAAGATTCATATTATGGTGTTTTATTTCCTCAATAGAAGCCACAAATATGGCAAGAAATGTCTTTGTTTTATAATATAGAGATTTCAATGATAAAAAAGCTATTGTGTGAAAACAAAGGACATGTACATATCACAACACACACTGGGAATCTAATTTGTTAGGCAATCCAATTACTGAGTTTGGTCTCCTACAGTGAATTTACACTTGACCTCCCTAGAGTAAGGACGTTAACATCTGTTCCAGCTCTTTTATTTGTTTAGTAATTTCTTTCTTATAAATTTAGAAATGTTACGGTTGAAGTACATTTTGCATTAGATATAGATTAAAAGAAATAGGTTTTGCACAGTAAAAGACTTGCGGACATGTGGGTGCTTATTCAAAGTTTCTGTATAATAAGCAAATATCACTGTATAGAAGGCCCTATATCTCAACTCACTATTCTCCAGACTGAAGGTAACATTTTTCCTTACTTCTGTAAAATTTGGTTCCCTAATTTCTAATTCCATACAAGTCAAGGCTCTTTGGCATCTCCACTAACCTCACAGAAGGCACCAGAGGACTTTGAATGACGTTCATACTAGATGTTACTTTTTTCCTGATAACTCATTTAATGCAGCCCACCCAAAACCCAGATGGTAACAGATTTCAATTACTCTTGACATAAACTGGATATGAAACAGATGTGGAAAGCCTAATGTAAATGTGAGGACTGGGTTGCCTGAAATAGAGTTCAATATTTACTGTAGGATGTATTCTTTAGTAGCAAAGTTTTCCTCTTACACTCCCAAAATTATTACAAATTCTTACTCATGGAATATATAGGAATCATCTCTATATTAGTTTTTACATAAGATACTATGTTACTAGTTTCTGCCTGATCCTGTTCAGCTAGCCCAGCACTTCAATTACAATTAATTTTGAGTTTTTCCTTTATGTTTAATCAGGGTTTCTCCTGTTGTTTCTGAGATCGCTTGCCACTTCTTTGTCAGCAGGATTTTGTGATATTTCTTCCTCCCTTAGTCCTGTCAGTTATTACTCCAGCCTTTGCATTTACTACCTGCTGTCAAGGAAATCGCATGGGGCTGTAAGGTTAAACTTTTATCTCGCTGTGTGTCTATTTTCAGCACTGGTGCACATTGTTTTAGCTCTCTGCTTCCACAGAAGGTCCTAAATGTTTTCAGATTTATCCTAGGTGACAACACGGAGTTGCGCGTACCAGGTACAATAAGGTTATATCTACAACTTCAGCACACAAATTCATTCACTGTATATCAAAAAAAAATTAACTTCATTGTGTTTCCATTCTAAGCTTCTCTGCCAAACGTATTTCCAAAATAATTGCAGCCATTATAATTTTCCAGCTGAAATAACTGCACAATAGCAAAGTATTGCATGAAAATTCATGTAGTTTGCCAACAAATCCATTTTTTTAGTTACCTTTCACTTCCTCGGTTTGCATTCACTTAGACACAGTCATGACTTAAAAAAAACAAACAAATACAACTGTTCAGAAACAATCTGATTTGCAGCATTTCAGAGTTTGAGGGTATTTTTGGGTTCTTGCTTGTTCAAAGCTCTGTGTCTATAGACAGCTTTTTGTCTCCATGGACTCTTTCTCCTGTCTCACTCAGGCCCCTGACCCTTAAGGATGAAGATGCTTTCAGGTCTTCAGGATCTTCTCCCAGCTGAGAAATTTTCTTCTCCAGGTCAGCTTCTTGGTGTTGATGACTGAGCTTGCAAGGTCTTGTTCTCAGCCTTAAGATATTGCTCCTTGTGATTGTTACACAATGGCTTATGCATATCACATGTACTCAATCAGTTCTGAAGTTTCAAGGAAAATAGAAAAGCAAAACTCTACTGCTACTATTGGGGAAGAGAGAAACACAGCAGGGTGGAGATGTGATTTTACTGGAATGTGATCATCAAAACTTCAAACTTTAGCAGCCTTTGACTTTTTTCCAATGAAATTATTCCTTTTCAGCTCCGTCAAATTTTTAATGCACTTCTGGAATCATTCACATCCTAAGAGAGGGAAAGGACAAAGAGAAATGAGTGAGAGTAGTAGGGGGTGGAGGCATAAGGGTGAAAGGGAAAACAGCAAAAACAGAGAAATATATAAAAATCCTGGAGTGGTGGAAAGACATAGAGAAATACTTGCCACTGAACAAGTGAAAAACATGGATTAAAATTTTGCAAGAAATGTGAGATTTGCTGTTAGAATTCAGGATAAGTAGCAAGTGGCACACAAGGAGGCTGGGAGGGAAAAAGGAGAGGAATGCAAGAAGCAATTCTTGTTATGCAGGATGAGTTTATGCCATAGAAATAGTAGCAAGTAACCCTCCAGTGCACAAGTTATACTTTATTGCACAGGTTTCTGAAAAAATTACAGGGTACACTTTGAGAAAAAATTACTTTTTTTGCATTTGGTATACATCTTGGTAAATTTTAATACATATTTAGCAGAAGAAATCTTTCTACTCCCCACTGATAATGCTGGAGACAGCTGGTGTCTATTTTCACTGAAAAAACTCAATGTCAACCAATGACTCTAATATCTAAAGTCTAGCACATGCTCCAAAATCTTGACAACATGAATTCTGCCTGCAGAGTGGGACAGCAGACCAGTGTGAGAGGCATTTATTATGGATGATGGACAGCTTTACTCTGATGATTCAAGACCTGCTCCATCAGGCTCTGCCAGCAGCTCACAGAAATGGAGGAGAAGGAAGCTCATCATTGCTCTTCACCAGCAGTGGAGAGTGGGAGGAACCAGTGTCAGGACATGTCCCCACCTCCTCTCTCTGCCTACACAGGCTAGGTGGTAGCAAGGGTGACAGCACATCCTTAAGAAAGGGGCAGTGCCAATCTGAGTCTTCAAGAAACAGAAAGACAAGAAACAAAGCCCTTGTATGGGATCCTGGCCTTCCAGCCAGACTAAATCTCTTCGAACCACAAGAGCAAGATAAGTTTAGGGAGATAAGGAGACAAACACATTCTCTCCTTCACAGTTTATGGTTTATTTACCAAACCCTTAGGATCAGTAGTATATGGTAATGTTGCAATACCTTTTGGTGTCAACTCCATGAATGATGTAACACAAAGAGCAGGGATGCTCTCTTGGCTGCAGAACAATGCAGGAATTTTTTTGCAGACCATGCCCCAGCTGGAGATCTGAAGGAGGGTGTGTGTAAGGTAAATCAATCCTCCACATTGGGCAACTGCAGGTGGGACTTTGGACCTCAGTGTGTTCTTTGTGTTTCCTGACTATCACCCAGGCCTCTTATATGACTGCAGGCATGAAATGTCCATGGAAGTGAACTCATGGTGTGCAGCTGGCCTGTAGTTGCACAGAGGACCAAGGGCAGAATATTTATGAATTGGGCTAAAGACATTGTCAACTTTTTGTGAATTAAAATATTTAAAAATACAACCTTTGGAATAAAGTTGCAACTGAATACGGAATACATTTTATACTTGATCATCTGGTTAACAACATTTTGAAAGGCTGATAAAACATAATAAATACTTAAAACAGTGTTCTGAATTTAAATTGTAAAGTATTTGCATTAGTGAGGTCTTTACCTCCCTTATAAATCTGATCTATCTGAATTTCCACAGAAACAAAGAGGGTTTGAAGGACCTTCCTGCCTCACTAGAATGGCAGTGAATTTTATGAGACTGGGGGTTGTATTAGGTTGATCTTGCACACTGACTTTTTTAAACACAAGTAAATACATTAAGAAGGACATTAAGCCACCATGACATAACACATAGAGTAAACATGAAAAAATGTACCAGTTCTGCAAAGAGTAAGTCAGAAATAAGGCAGTATTATCAAGTTAAATGAGTCCTAATAAAATGTCTTCCCTGCTACCCGATGTCTAACCACTATCATATTTTCTGGAAGAGCCTCTTTTTAGCAGCCAAAAGGGCTGCTGGAAACAGCTGCCTTCCCCTCTGTTTCTATGCTACAAAAACTAGCGAACACCATTCACAGTTGGTTTGGAGAGCACTAAGTGATTGCTATGTTTATGAAATAGTATTCCTGTTAGTCGAGGAAATGAGTTTGACTCACCAGCTTGTTTATGAGTTTTGCTTTATGAAAGCTACTGCTGACCTCAGACTGGTGTTCCACCGGCACTCTCAAAACTCCTCCTCTGGGAGGATTTGTAGAAGATAAGTTCCCATTTCTGCAAAGACCTCCTGTTTATTCAGAATTTGTGTTTTTTACAGTATTCTCAAAGTATTATGGTGGAAGTGTCTCATATAATACACATAATCACAGAAATGCAGAACAGCATCTCTAATATTCTTAGTTAATTTACCCTGTGAGAGGATGATTTACTCTCTCTGATCACTGACTTCCCATGCCAGCAAATATGCAACAGCAAATTGCTGCGTCTAAATTCAAGAGTCACACCACAGGCTTTGAATTTATTCAATGCCTTAACAAATATAAAAATTAGCCTTTTGTATCCAAGTCAGAGAAACTAAAAGGTGAACCCTCAAGGATTTTGAAGTAACTAGGTTTGAAACAGACTGGGGTCTCAGCATTGCCATAGTAAGAAAGTTAGCTTACTGGAGAAAAGGGGAAAAAAATAGTTGAATCACTTGCAGAAATCTTAGTTTGAATGTTTCTTTTGTCTACTTGATACACACTGAAAAACTTTAATAAGACTTGTCCCCCTCTCCTTTCCAAGGGTTCATTCTCCTTTCACATGACTTCATTCACTTGAGGCTATTGTTCTTCCTTCCTTTGTTTTTGCCTAGCATATCTTGGAAACTGAGGCTGGAAGTTAAAACCATCATAACCCATACAAAATGAGTTTCAGCATGAATCAGAGATTTATTTTTTTTTCCAGCTGAAGGGAAGTCAGAACAGAAGATAAACTACCTCTATCTTCTGTACCTAAAGTTCACCAATGAAGATATGATAAGAAATTTGCACATAGGAATGTACAGCTATACAGCTTGTTTACAGATGCAAGCTTGTACGTTGGAATTTTATTTGAATTTGAGATTATTTTCCAATGCTTCCAGGATTTTAGCTTCTTAGGTAAGCATAATGGTACCCCTCACTATTGGAATTATTGAAAGAAGGGAGCAAAGAGAAATGAATCAGCAATTGTCAGCTCTTTTTTTTTTTCTTCTCCTTTGCAGAAATCTGAAATCTTAATTTCCTTTTTAAAGAATAAAAAGTTTCAACCTAATTATATCCTTTCTTTCTTCATCGAAGGGGTATTCTGTGTTCTGCCAAAAGACATTTAAATATATATTTCTCTTACCCTCTATGTACCAGGTTTCTCTTGTTCTTTTTGTGCCCCTTGTTATTTCTAGGAGGATAGCAAGACAGTGATGAGCCTTGCACTGTTTTGCACTAAAGCATCTGACTCATTTTCTCTCCTGCTGGTACTGCGCTGGCCTTACAGTAAGGCAGCTCAGGGATTTAAACTAGCAAAAAAACGCAGTACAAAGAAATAGTTTTGAAAGTCAAGAACCACAACATCATGGCTAATATTCAGTAGGTCAATGCAAGGAGCATCACCTGCCAGTACCCTAAGCCCAGTTACGTCAGATCGAATTTGTTGTGTAACATTCATTTTCTGGGGCTTACGAGCTGGCTTTGAGCATGCTAGAAATGCTTCAAGCACAGCACTGTTCCTGGTGGCTGCCAGCGGCAGTAAATGTAGAATGAAGCCAGCCTGTTCACAGTTCATATTGAGGTACTGTGTCAACAGCCTGTGATTTGAGGAATGCTTTTTGGACTGCAATCAAGTTCCTGAAGGACAGTGCAAAAACCAGGTCACAAGTGCGCCGTGCTCTCCCATTTCCAGCTGCTGAATCAAAGGGAAGGAAAGAGACAGGACTCAGTCTATCTACTCCTCCAGATGGACTGTGCCCGCTGATGTAGGTGCTGCATGAATATTTTGTAGCTGCAAGCTGGAGTTGCCAAGGTCCATGTAGTTCCACCTTGAAATGACCTTTTCTCAATATCTCCCCAGTTCTGAGTTTGGACAGGCTTTAAATATGCTAAGAAACTGAAAGGACAAAACAAAATAAACCAAGAGCTCCCTCACATTCTTGTGTAGGAAACTCACTCTTACCTGAGTTTATGGCAACTCAATGTCATTCTGTCCACAAAGCCCTTCTCCCTCTTCGTTTAGGCCTGTATGGCTGTCTACTGTCACTCTACTTCCACTTCTACCTGCATTCTTCTCTCCCAGCCATAATCAGATTAGATAGGTTTCTATTGTCCTCCTTGCTGGCCTTTCAAATAGTCTTTCTTTCCCTCCTTCTTCTCCCCTTAAAACCAATCTTGTGTCAAACCTATATGGTAAATTCACCAGCATTTCTGCTGAGAAACTCTTGACCCATCTCTCATGTGTTCAGATCCAGTGTGGTACCCACAGTCTCAAAAGATGCATTTGGAGAGTGAAGTCTGTGGAGACTGGTTACAGCTGGAAGGACAAAGACATGTGGGGTCATCTTGCCCTATGAAAATAATCAGACCATTAAGGGAGGTTTCATTCCTAGTTGCAGATAAGGGAAAACCTGGGCTGAAAAAAAGTGCCAAACAAATTAAAAGAAGGAGCTGGGAGTCACTGACTTTGAATATCAAAGAATGTCTGATTCATTGCAGAGGCAAGTTAACACACTGGAAAAAACTCACTGAAGAAATACGGGTTCAATGAAATGCATCTGCAATGCTTTTTTGAAAACACAGAAAGATTTTAATACAAAAAAATCAAAATGGTCAAATGGTCATTTCCAACACACTTTAAGAAACACTAAAACCAGACTACTTTCTCAAATATTGGAGAGAAATCAAGTACTCTGACTTTACTTTTTTTTTTTCACCATCAGTCTAAAGCAACTAACATTTTTTCAGCTGAACAAATGTCATACAAGGTAAATGAAAAGTGAAACTTTCCCTGTAATTGTCTTAACAGCCACAAAATCCATCCCCAGAAAAAAAAGTTTGAATTTATTTATTTTAAAGGAACCTCACTTCTGGTATTGACCTCTGCTTTCATAAATCAGTTGCTTCAGTCCAAATACTTCAAAATTTAAGAATTTAAACCTACCTTTTAATTTTAGAAACTCTTTCTGCTAAAAAAATAATCCCACCTCAGACTGTTTAGATAAAAACTATAAAGTAGGCAGGTGCCACTTCATTTCACATCTTGTCATATATATTAACAGGAAAGGCAATCAGATAGGTTTAAATACATCCCTCTTGGTGATGCAATCTGTTAGGAGAATTAGAGATAAGCTGAAGATCTGGCCTTACCCATGAAAGATTGGAAATACACCCATTAACAAGCTTTTATCCAAGATTTCCTGCAATTCATGGAGCTGAAGATCACAAAGTCTCTCCAGACTGAGCAGTTGCACTCCTACAAATTTGGGTAAATGTTCTCACCTCCAGACACACAAGTGAGTTTCCCCCAACATCAAACAAGCCCAAACCTCTGATAGTGCTAATTCAGTGACAATGAACTGCATCTGGTTTTAAAATGAGAAAGGGAATTTTGAGACCTGGAAACACAATTCTACACAAAACTGATAGTAAAGCTAGGAACTTTTGCAAATTTCTCCAAGATCTTTGAGTTATTTAGCTAATACTGCAAACAAGTATGTTTTACCTGTCAGGGTATGCTTCATCCATAATCAGAAATCCTGCATATAATTTGGAGGCTTGTGTGAAGGGGGGTCAAAGAACAGGGATTGCCTTGATGGTTTCTGTAATCCATACAAAAGAAAAGGTAAGAATTCAACAGATCTTTCCTTTAAATCAAAAATTATCACCAGTGACACTATACTTTAAATCTGTGTTGCTTACTAAGTACTTGTTTTTGGTTTGAATTAAATTATTCCAGAAATCTGTTTAAAACCAAAAGGGATAAAAACAGCTGTACAAATTTTTCTTGTGTCTGGGAAAAGAGATTAGGATGTTTGTTTTGTTTCTGTTTAGGGTTTTTTTTGTTTGTTTTGGGGTGTTCTGGTTTTGTTTTTTGGATTTTTTTTTGTTTGGTTTGGTATTTTTTTTCATTTTTTTACCTGTTTCTTTGCTTTTGACGCAGTGTTGGGAGCAGAGGAAAAAGATTGCTTGCAAATATCCTCCACCCCTCCAGCCATCAGAAAACCAGTGTTCCAGCTCCAGAGCACTGGCGCATCTTCCTACCATCGGGACTCCAGGCAGTCACAGACCCATTTCCACACAAGTAATACAGTTTATGATGTCATTACATTATTATTTCTTATTTTATTACTTTGTTATTGTAGTATTTCATTAATTCATGGTTTTATTATTTCAATATTTTCCTATTTTATTATTCCATTTTAATATTTTATTTTTATTATTGTTATTGCTGGTGTTTCACACCATAACTTCCCTAAAACAAGAAGTAGTGAGAGTCCAGAGGAGGCCATGATGATGATTAGAGGGCTGAAGAAAATCTGCTATGAAGACAGGCTGAGTGTTGGAGCTGTCCAGCCTGGAGAAGGGAAGGGTCTGGTGAGACTTTAGAGACTCTGTCAATGCCTAAAGGGGCTACAGGAGAGCTAGAGATGGACTTCTGACAAGAACATGGACGGACAGGACAAGAAGGAATGGCTTTGAACTAAAAGAAAGGAGGTTTACATTAAATATTTAGAAGAAATACTTCTGTTTCCGTTGCCCAGAAAAGTTGTGAATGCCCCATGCCTGAAAGAATCAAGGACAGGTTGGATGGAGTTGCGAACAACTTATAGTGACAGGTGTCCCTGTCCATGATAGGGGGGCTGGAGCTGGATGGTGTTCAAGTTCCCTTCCAACCCAAACCACTCTATGATGTGTGATTCCATGAGTATTATTGTTGCTGCTATTGTATTACTCTTGTTGTTATTCCTTCTGAAGATTTATTAAAAGAGTTGAAATGAATGCACATTGTGCCAGTCAAAAGGTAACAGGCAAGCAGTCCCCCTGACCAACAGCATTTCCATAAATCTATATTGCAGGGAAGAAAAACCACAAAAACCTCACATCTAGTTTACTTCCTCCTTGCCTCCCTGTAAGCCCAAGAGTTACAAAGTTATCATTGCCATACGTCGCAAAATTAGCATAAGGACAAAATCACCATAGTGGTGATGCAAATAAGTCTGCACTTGGCACAGGCTGTTGGCACTCAGTGACAGAATAAAGCAACAAAGGACATTTTTAGTCAATAAATGAGTTGCATCTATTCACTTCAAATTGCTATCTAAGTAGATAATATTTCTGCTGTTCTCATTTCTGAAATACCTCTCGTGTCTCCCTGAACATAATAAGGGAACACTGACCACACAAGTTACTTTTAGATTTCTAAAAAACTTGCACAGAATTTAACAAGCTATTTGTTAGTAGTTCAGTTTATTAATCTGGGAAGATACTGCCCCAAGAGTGGCTAAAAGTACATAACTGTAGGTGCTTCTTTGGGAATGCTGAAGTCTGAAGAATACTGGCCTGAATTTCTGGCGCAGATAAAGCTGCCCACAGTTCCTGGCTCTGTATGTCTACTTTAAAAGTTAAAAGTTACTTGATTTTTCATTTAATGATTTTTCCATCTCTGAAATGGGGCTAACACTGCAGTGTCTTTCAACATGCCTTGAGAAGTGCTGTACAAAACATTGACTGACAATATCTTCCTGGGATGACTGGAAGGACAACTCAGCCGAAGGTCACATCAGTGGGTTATTAAAATATAAACACAACACTGGTTTGAGTACATTCTTTTGGGGTCATTGTTGTGGTGCCGGAAGGAAAGTTGTCTGCTCTTACTCCACCTGCTTTGCCAGCAAGAGGTATGATTTGAAGGACTCATGAAGGAGGAGGAGGGGACAGAAGAGGTGAGCAGGCAAAGAAGAATCATCAGTGCTCCCAAGGATTTTCAAGGATGTTCAAGAAGTACCCTAGCCAGCACCTGATTTTCCACAGCAATCACTCCCACAGCAGCCGATCATAACATCATAGAATCATTTAGGTTGAAAAAGACCCTTAAGACCTTCGAGTCCAATCATTAAGCCAGCACTGCCAAGTCCATCACTAAACCACGCTCCTAATTGTCACATCTACACATCTTTTAAATGCCACCTGGGGTGGTGACTCTACTACTTCCCTGCACAATCTGTTCCAGGACTTGGCAACCCTATTAGTGAACAAATATTTCTTAATATTCAATCTAAACCTACCCTGGAGCAACTTGAGACTGTTTTCTCTCCTCCTATTGCTTGTTACCAGGGAGAAGAGACTGACACTCAAGATGAAGCAGCTGTTGGTAGCTGGAATACACCTTTAGTTCTCTCAGCCTCATGGAAATCTAGATAGATGAAGTGCAGAGAGAGTTTCCCCCACTGGGGAGACATACTTGTTAGGGTATATGTTTGCAGGAGGAAGGTGAAGGGACAACACACCTACACAGCAAAGAAATGAGGGATATGCTCCACAGAGCTGCACATGTGAAGCAGCCTGCTTCCCAGCACAGGGCCACATAAGAGGGACAGATGCTCAGGCAAACCTGAGGTTTGAGGTATTTCAGTTAGGAAGAGACCATGACCCTGCTGAAAATGCAAGCACCTGTCTTTTTCCACATGGCAGGAGAACTGGCGGACAGCTGGGACATCTGCAGGCTCAGGAAAAACAGAACTGCTACAGGTGTAAGGGGCTTCCCCCAGCAGGTGACTTGCACTGACTTGGACAGTGGGTAAACAGCACTCTAAATTTCTTTCTTGATAAAAATCCCATTCCTCTTCTTTCCCAAGCCACCATAAAAAGTACTGATAAACCTCTTTAGGAGAAAACAAAGCACTGAAGTAAGGTCATTTCCTTGAGGGAAGCACGTACCATAGCTATGTTGGTTTCTGCTGGGATGGAGTTAATTTTCTTCACAGAGGCTTGTATGGGCTATGTTTTGGATTTGTGCTGAACAGGGAGTTGATAATATAGAGATATTTCTGTTATTGCTGAACAGCGCTTACACACAGCCAAAGCCTTTTCTGCTGTTAATACACTTGCCATGCTGGTGAGGAAGTTCGAGTTGCTTGGAAGGATGGGAGGTGACACAGCTGGGACAGGTGACCCCGACTGACCAAAGGGATATTCCAGACCGTGTGACCTCAGGCTCAGTATATGAAGTCGGGGAAGAAGGAGGAAGAGGGTGACATTTTGAGTGATGGCGTTTGTCTTCCCAAGTGTCTGTTCATGTGATCGGGACCTGCTTTCCTGGAGATGGCTGAACACCTGACTGCCCATGGGTAATTGTTTTGCCTTGTTTGTGTGTGCAGCTTTTGATTTCCCTAATTAATTGGTTTTATCTCAACCCATGAGTTTTCTAGCTTTTATCCCTCAATTTGCTCTGTGATCTCACTTGAGGAGAAGAGAGCAAGTGTCTGCGTGGGTGGGGCTTGGCTGCTGGCTGGGTGAAAGCACAATACCTCTAAAATCTTTCAGCTAAAGAACACTGGACCATTTTATCAGTTTCACAAGGGATCTCCATTCTTCCTAACACATATCCCCATGTGAAAGAAATCCAAGCCTAGAAAAACACCTCATTCAAGCTCATAAAAACCAGATTAGATGGGTGAGATAGTGTTTACTTTCTGAGACTCAGAGACTGAGTCACTTTCTCTTCCTGTGCTGCCTTTGTTTTAGATTAGGACATATGAAGCTCACTGCCAGAAGTCATCACTACTGGGAAACGACAAACCGGGAAACTGCATGTTTTATTGTTGGGGACTTTTTTGTACTCACATGACCCTTGTTATATAATAATTACACAGGGGGAAAGAAAAAAAGAAAAGCCACAGATGAGTCTGGTAACTGATAGAAAATTTAGAAACAAGGCAGCAGTTGAAAAAGCTCCTAGTGTTGCCTCAAGGTGCTCTGACAAAAAGTTGTTCTCTTGCTCTCTCCTCCTTACAGGACAGTTGTGACAGCCCACCTGCCATGCACTGGCACAGGAGAGCTTTTTGCTCTAAGAAAAAGCAGTAGAGAAAGGGATGCAGCCACTGCTTTGTCAGCTCTCCCCACTCCGTCCATCATGAATCCCAGAGTGGCACTGCTCAGAAGCTGGGGCAGTGCAAAGGAGATTTGCCATCCTAAAGCTGTGGCAAAGAGTCTATTTCCACTTGCTGGGCAAACTCCAAGTGTCTTCATGGTGTAACCCAGGATGCTTTTGCAGAAGAGGGGTGCTCATCACTGTGAGCTGCACTGAAGCATCTAAAGGAGAAAAAAAAGGACCAAAAATAGTTAAAATCAAGCTCTGCTCTGCTGATAGAGTCCATGCATCTCAGTACTGAATCAAAATTCCAAAATTTTGTGTTAGAGTTTGAACTTCGCTATTATTTTCCAAAAGTTTTGAATTAAATGGAATAGTTTGGGTTGAAAGGGACATTTAAAGCCCATCTAGTCCAACCTCCCTGCAATAAGCAGGGACATCTTCAAGTAGATGAGGCTGTTCAGAGTCCCATTCAACCTGACCTTGAATGTTTCCAGGGATGGGACATCTACCACCTCTCTGGGCCACATGTTCAAGTGTTTCATCACCCTCAATGTAAAAAAAGAAACTTCTTTCATATATCAAATCTAAATTTGACCTTTGGATTTAAACTATTACTCCTTGTACTACTGCAACAGTCTGGTAGTTGATGCACTCAGAAGATGTCCTTAAAAATTTCATATTTTCTAGCCTTGTCTTGTTAGGTGCTTGTTGATTCTCTCTCATTGGCCCAGATGTAGAGTGGAACAATAGATTCTGGATTTAAGTGCCAAGCATTTGAGCCCTACCCAATGTGTCTTACACTTGTCTGCCATTTGAGCTGGAAATTTGAAGGCATTGAAGTTATAGCTTTATGGAAATATTGTACTTGGTAAGAATCCAGCTCTCTTTCTCAGAGGTGGTGGCTTGCCCAAATAATGACATTCACTGTTAGAGACAGGAATGGTTCTCTCTAGATGCTCATGTATTCCTGAGTTAGCAGCACTGAGAGTCCTTGTAACACATTTTACACAAAAAAATGGTTAACACTAATGTATTTTCAACCTAGTAAGTAAACATGATCAAGTGTTCCAACCCTTTCAGTGCTGCTTAATGAATCTACCACCTACACAGATACTGTAATTCTTTGTTTGGGTGCCCAGGTCCTTAACCTGGAGCAGTGTTTTGACTTTCCCAGAGTGCTTCATGGGGTCCCCTGCACTCCCTGTCCCTTGCACCAAGCTGATTGCCAGCTGAGTTATACAATAGAGAGTTCATTAGCTAAAAGAGGGAAAAGCTCCAATTACCTAAATAGCTGAAGATCTAAAAATAGTTTCTCAGCACCAGCTGACACAGCCACAGCCAGGATTCTGGCTCTGGTTTACTAAGTGCATACTATGCGTGTATGAATCCACAGAAAGAGTCCACTTTAAGTCAATAAAGTACCCAAAACATCTGTTAATTAGTTTCTCTACATTACATAAGGCAACTACAAGCGTTAAATTATTATTATTATTATTATTATTATTATTATTATTATAGCTATTAGTGGACTGGATGTGCAACAGAAAAAGTGTCTTTGAAGCAGTAGCACTGCAAGTTACTTCAGTCTTTCCCACAAAGTCTGCTGTGTTTAGCTTCTCAAATAAGGAAAGGTTAAAATATAACTAGCAGAAAGACAAGAATTCTTATCTCCAGGAAAAAAAGCAGCCCAGAGTAAATCTATCAATCCCTCGATGATGCAAATCTAACACAGCAGCTGTTTGTCTGGGAACAGTCTCTCAACACATTCTGATTTCCCAGCACTGAACTAATCTTTTCTGGAGAGTGCATGGAAACAGCAGCTCTCCTTGCACATGAGGTGGAGAGTTCCTCTCTTCTGATACAACTCTGGGTGCTGTAGCACTAACACATTATTTAGGACTGTGCTGTAGACAGTGGGATGGGAGAGGGAAAGGATGTCCACAGCTCTGGGAATCTTCAAAGAGAAGCAAAAAATCATGCATATTGACTAATGAAAAGCAAATTTTAAGCTAGTAACAGAACACTTGCTCGCTAAAAGTATAATTAACCTTTAAAGCTCAAATGCCACTGGATTTAAAAACTGAGTCAGGGGCAAGAAGGATTATGTATTTATAATGCAGACATCTATAGATACATTAGGGAAAGAAAGACAGCTTCCCTCACACTGCATATTTATATATATAAAATGTTTTGTGCCAACAAGATTAAGTCAGCAGAAAAACAGACATGATTAAATCAGTGAAAATCCTAGGTTGCTGCACTATGAACAGGTACCATTTTGGTATAGTACTCAATTGTGATCACAGTTTCATTGTGCTTTAAGTAGAAAAATCTTCCAGTCCTGAAATAAAGTGATATGACATAATAAACTTAAAAACTTTGTTATTAGTGCTTCTTTAGGGATGATGACAAGCATAGATGTTAAAGCTTGCATGTGAAGAAGCAAAATAGAAAGCAAACATAATATACCACACTTTCTCTAAATGACAGTGGCTTTGCACACACGATATCATTTCTTAAAGCAGTATTTTTTTAATACAATGATGGTACTAAATCCAACTGGTGTGTAGGACTGAGGAAAATGACTTCATCACACCATTTCCCTATATCACACAAGTCAGGGAGTATGTGCCAGTGTACTTTCAGGCTTTTAGTTGTAAAACTAAAAAACTTTCTTCACAGATATTTTCAGCATTTTCTGATGAAGGAAGGCAGAACAAAAATAGCAATTCTGAAATTTCAAAATAATACAATTTGGCAAATTTAGATGGGTTTCACTTTTTTCTCAGAATAGAGTACATCAATTTCAAGTGGTCACTGTAGGTGCCACAGATTTGTAGAAGAATGTGGAAGGAAATTTAAGCTTTTTACTAACAATCTCAATTATATTTTATATATTGTAACTACATGAAAATATATTAATATTGCAGTATTAGAATGTAATAACAGAGTGCTCATAAACCCAATGCAATTTGTCAGCTGTCTTGATACCATGGCATTAAAACCTGAAAGACACATGTGCAACTCTTCAATAGAAGTGCTACACAGCAAAATAAATATTTCAAAATAGTCCATATTTTATGAAGATAAAAGTTAATTTCTTGTGGAAGGCAAGATTTTATCCGTAGGCAACTCTGGAAATCAGCCTCATAAGATGTACCTTTACTAGTGGTTTTCTTAATTGTTTAGATCTTTGGTAGTTTAGGTCAACTCACATAAGTGGGTTTTAGTTCTTATTGTTCTGAGCACATAGACACACAAAGGACTGTTTTGTCTTTTTTTTACCTGGCTTCTCTACTAGTGAGTTTTTATCTGCCAAGATTTTTGCATTAAGTGCATTTCAGAAAATAACAGCTGTTTTCAGCCATGACCCTTAATTCGTTAGGAAAGCAAGTGCAGACCACTTCTTCTGCCAGTAAGAAGCATGAATGTCAAATTCCCATGGTTTTTTTGTGCAGTGAGGATAACACTGATGGGAAGCAGCATCCTTGAAGTGTCAGCTTTTGCACTGATATTGCTTGCATTCTCTATGGTAGATTTTTAAAAATTTCTGTATCATTTTTGCCTTCATACATGCATCTCTCTATATGAAGAAAAATCTGATCAGCTGCATTTTAGTCTGCTGTGAAAGGATTACCTTGAGAAAAAATGTATTCTGACATAAAGAACAAAGTCCTGTTTCTTTCTATTGAAAGAAGTGCACATTTATCTATTCATCTCAGACACAGCAAACACTCAGAATTATTAGGGAGCTAAATAAAGAAGAGAAAATAGCAATGTTCATAATTACAGCTTGAGCAATTTTCCATTTCCATTGTTTGTGTTATGAAAGACAAAGAGATACAATTTGAAAATTGAAAAAAGCCTTGCTACCAAGATACTGAAACAGTTGAATCAATAGTTGAATCATCTGCATATGGATGACTGATCTAAAGTAAACAATTCTGTGACAAATTAAGGACTATTTGTTTTTCACTTACTGCTAAATGAAAGCATGTTATTTTTAAAAGGGAGAACTATTACACAAAAGGGCTGCCCTTGCCAATCTGCTGATGTTTAATACAACAGTTGTGTGTACTTTAGTATCCAAGATCACAATATTTCTTTCTGCTGTGCACTTTAATTCAAAATGTCCGGCTGAGTTTGACTACCAGCTACACACCTCTCCTGGGGTACCTGTGGTCAGCCTGAAAATCACAGAAAGAGATAAAATGCCTATTTTACATGTGAGAAGAACAGAAAAGGTTTAAAATAATATATTTTTACCTAAAATCTAGGCTCATTTTACAGGCGTCTCCCAGCTGCTCCACCCCTAGTCTGCATTGAGCTGCACTGAGGCTTGCAAGTTAGTTTGGACATTTGGTTAAAGTCTTCCTGATAACTGAACTGGTCAATGCTACAGAGTAGAAGATGAGAAGAAACCTCATGAGGGCCATCTTCCATCCTTTGGAGTAAGGCAGCATCAATCAAACCAGTCATTCCTGAAGAATGTTTGCCTAACCTGTTCTTCACAACTACAACATGACATCAGTGCTCCACAACTTTTCTGCATAGTACCTCCTTATCCCTAAGGAAATACCTTAGCTAGTAATTAAAGCTCCCTTTTTGCAAGGTAAACTCAATGCTTTCTGATGTATTTCTTGTCTGTGTGGGAGAACAGACTGACTGGCTTTTGCAAATTTTTTTGTGCATTAAAAGGCTTATTTTCCCTGTTAGACAAACCTCTAAATAATTTTTGTCTTCCTCTTGGGGACCTTTGATCCTATATCTTTGACCATTTCTTTCATTAATATTGTCTAAAATACAGCACTGCCATGTTAATCTTGTAGCACTGAATGATGAAGAAAGGTTATTTCACCTTACTCACACAGCTCATCTTCTAATTTCACTCCTATAGAAGTGCTTACTTTCTCACATGATCAGCACTAGTATCTCATACAACCCATGGACCACAATCATTCCTAGGTCCCTTTTTCTCAAAATGTTGTTGACTTAGTTGTTTTTCATTCTATCCTTTAGAATTATATTATTCAGTAGTCTGAATTCTTCTTGAAGTTTGCTCTTCATTTGAAAAGATTATGTTTCCCACTGAGGTGCAATGCTCTGCACTTGTCTTTGTTGACTCATATTCACCAGCTTGTCAAAGCCAATTTTAAAGTTAAGCCTGCTCATACACTCTTAGTCTTTTTCAGCCTGATGTTAGCTCTGAATTTAATGACTGTGCTCTTATTTCATCATCCCATAACTAACGCAAACTGTTGATGAGTGCCACACAGAGGTCATACTCCCTGACTTTAAGTTGCTGAATTCTGGGAACAGTTTTCCAGCTAGTATTGCATTGAGTCTTCAGCACATACAGCTCAACATGCTTCCTCACCAGAAAAGTGTCAGGTGAAACAACACAACAACTTTATGCTAAAAGCAGAATGCATAACGTCTGCTGTTTCTATCTGTTAAGATATTGTTCCGTATTTTCAAAGGTAGAAATTAAATTGGTTTAGACAGGATTTGTTCCTGACAAATCTTTATTGACCATTTCTCAGTTCTTTGTTTTCCTCGAGATACTTGTAAACTGCTGAAATTGCCAAGCATTTCTTCAGAACTTTCTATTAAGCTCAGAGACAATTTGCCATCTTGCCCTTTTCTCCCTCTTTAAAATATGATAGACAGCAGGTTTTTCTTCTTATTTCTTCCTACCAGTATTTTGCTCATCCTCCATATGTTTTCAAAAGTAGCTGCAAATAA
The DNA here is from genome assembly GCF_020740725.1 of Corvus hawaiiensis. Lineage (NCBI taxonomy): Eukaryota > Metazoa > Chordata > Aves > Passeriformes > Corvidae > Corvus > Corvus hawaiiensis. The sequence goes on from NC_063255.1 coordinate 57,344,268, forward strand.
CAGACATATCAAGATCTCCCCTCTGGAGTTTGCAAGGAATGCTGTTATGGTCCTTCAACTTCACTTGGACCACCCTGAATATGGCCAGTTTTCTCATTTCAGGTTGGACTCTTTCCTCCAACACCTAGCTGCTGCTGAGCACCTTGCACATGTGGTGGAGCTTGCTATGCAGGTGCAGTCATGATCAAATGACTAACAGGTGGTATGAAAAATCAGTACAAGACTTGTGGCTATACAGTACCTCTAAATGGATGAATGTCATAAGACTAACACAACCCATTCTACAATCTGCTCTTTTTAGAATCTCTGGGAGATAAAAAAAAGATAATAAACCAACTCCTCAGACTTTCCCAAGAGGCAAGTTCTATTAGGAAATTATACAAGTCTTCCTGCTGCTTGTACTCTATGTGGTGTTACTCATGGGACAAAACAGGAATGAAATAAAAATAGGATGATCACTTCTTACAGGAGAGAAATCTCTGGTAACCAGTACTCCTTGATAACACTTAAGGCCAGAGATAATAGTTGCTCCCATCCTCTACCCAGTATCATCACATTCCAAATTCCTCCTTAAGCAAGGTCTGCAAGGAGTTAATCAAGAATTCAGTGGAAAAGCACAGGACTTTCATTTCATATGTGAATATACCAAATTTCACCTTCACTCACAGACCTGGGAAATTCCTTTAAGGCAAAATTAATGTCACTGAAACCAGTTAGAAGTGAACATATAGTCTTTTGAATGAGGGAGGACTTGGTTCCTCCAGAATGTGGTGAGACAACCAAAGGAAATAAATCTACAATTCTTCAAGTAATTTTTTCCTCTGTTCACTATGTCTCCACTATAATAACTGTTTTCCAGCACTGTTCTCACATCACATTTGAGTTTTCCAGCACTGCCTACTCAGACTTTCCACATCAATAAGGAAGCAAATTTTTGCAAGACTGGGAAAAATGTTTTGGCTGAGAAATAAAGCATCTCTCCATGTAATAACAGTGAATAGTAATCAGGAATTCACTGTTCTCAAATGATGCTGAATGGCCAAATCTGATCCAACTGTAGTAGTATTAAGCCAGGTGCTTGCAGGAGTGTCTTAGGAGGAAGAGGAGATAAAGGAAGAAGGAGGCACACACATCACAGCACAGTAAATATACAGGGGTCTTCTTGAAGGAGAGACCAGGGCATCTCCAAACTGATGTGACAGACCTTGCAAACCTTGGTAGAAGCTGAGGAAAAAGCTAATGTGAGGGCAGAAACCAGCTGCACTCTTAAATGATCTGGTTATCATACAATCTTTAAAAGAAGTGAAAGAACAAAAAATCACCACCTTTGAGACACAGAACGTAATTTCATCATATATCTTGCTTTTATTTATGTTTGACAGGCTGTTGCATAAACACCTATTTTCAGGATGTCAGCAAAATTGCTTGGAGTCATTGAACTATGCAAGCTGTTTGGCAGATAATTGGCACACCCTACTGCTGAAGATGGGTGATTAACTCTGTTCTGTATTTCAGATGTCATATGAAGACATTGGCCAATATCTTTTTATGGTAATTGTGTTGAGTCCATGGCTAGTGTAAAAAACAAACAAACAACAAAGCCAACTACCAAAACAATAAAAAATTTTCACCCGGTTGTTCTTTTTTGCCAAAAATATCAACAACATCATAATATGTTGTCTCCATTTGGTACATTAAAATATCTATTCCCTGAATATGCTTGAGAGAATTTCAGAATTTAGAGAAAGCCAGTTTCATTTGGCCTTGGTCTTTGTAAAATATTAGACAATCATCATCTACTTTTGAATGGAAGAGTTTGATGGTGAAAAACTGACATAATTAGCTATTCCTGCCCTCACCCCTCCAAGGGAGGGACACAGTTCTGCTCAGAGATTTGTCAGCCAAGACTCCTAGGCTCACCCAACCAGGCATGGTGCTGGCTTGCTCTGGATCTCACAACCTCACAAGATTCTTTCCAGGATGCCAGGTAAAGAAGTGAGAGCTTTGGTGGATTGATGGCGCATTTGTCCCTACTGGGTCCCTTGTGGACCGCTTAGGCGGCACTCTCCTAGCACCTATGCGTGCACACAATCTCACCTTTGCAGGTAGTCACGAACAGCTTCTCACACACACAGTCTGTGCACGAACCAGAGACAAAGAGGCGAGAGGGGTTCTCTGCATGCAATTCTGAGGTGTTTAATGGCCGCACATCTGAAGGATGGCAGAGGCAAGAAAAACTCAGCATGGAAAGCCCACGCCAGTTTTATCCTGAAAACTCCCAAAGGTGGGCAGAGCATCCAAAATCAATAGTCTGAGGGCTAGGGGGCAGAGGCAAGGCTAAATGACATAACAGAGGCCAATGGGAAAAGGGATGGGAGGGGGAGAAGGCCAGTGACCAGCAGGATCTAGACAAAGAGAGAACTTTCTAGCACAGTGTTGTAAGGAAAGACCACTTTTAAGGCAACTTGAAGGGTGTAAAGTGGACTTAGCTACCACGACATCCAGGTGTTCTTTTTCAAATTCAAATGAAGGCAGAACAAGCTGACAGAAAATTGGACCCTTTGATATTTTTTTTTTTTTTGGTGATAGAAGCTCATAATTTCTTCCTCGGGTACATTCATCACTTTTGATAAAAGCAAGCCACCTGTGCACCAAAATGGTTAGTTTTGCATTATTCCTTGGGGAGGGATGTCTGCCAAGGTAACTACCCCAAAACCAAATTCCTGGCTGTGCATGGCAGGAACAGGACTCAGGTGATTTATAAAGAACTTAATAAGAGGCTTGTCAACCTAGGAGGTGATATGAGCTGGCTGTTTGCTGTGGGAGTTCGACTGATTAGAAGTTTTCTCTTCATCACCTCTGCGTATGGAGAAGAGAGACCACTTCACCCAAAAATCACCAGCACATTGCTCTCAGAGGAGATTCCTCCTTGGAGTTGGAAGAGATTCCTCCTTGGAGTTGGAGGAGAGCAGCCACTGCTAAACTCCAGGCATTGAAAGATTTCTTTCCTCTCATTTATGGACAGTGTCTAGCTCCTGTCCGTGGCATGGCCTTAGGCGCAGCAAACTCCAACAGTCTTAGTTACCCATATTGATAAGGTTCCACAAGATTGGACTGTTCTTTATCCTGATCCCTTAAGTTCAAACCAAACATATTTGGCCTCTTAATGAAACATAAATCTCCTATCTGAGCTATTATCTGTCCAGCTGCAGAGCCAACAAGAAAAGAGCGTAAACCAGGACATCCTGCATCTGGCAAAGCACCCATTTTAATATGTTCTATCCATCATTTTCTCAAGAATAGTACTAACCTGACCCTACATGAGGTGTGGATAGGGCCTTTACTGTAACAATAGAGGTAATAAGTAACAAAACCCTAATCAAGAAAAGTGGTGGCACATTGTTATAGGTAGAAGAAGTTCTGATGAATCAGGGCTTAACAGCTCTTTGAAAACTAGAGTAGTTTAATCTTGAGTCACCATCGGTCACCATTACTGCAGAGCATAGGGACAGAACAAGCTACAACCACATTTTCTAGCCAGCACTTTATTCCTCCCATGCAATTCTATACAATCCATTTGTAGGCATAAAAAAGTGACTGTAACCTGACAAAATTCTGAAGAAACTCCTTAAAAAAAAAAAATTCAAACAAACAAAAATATTGTTGCAATTCAAAATACACTGGCCTTTGAGTCCTGCTTGCATAAGGTACACACTGACACAAGTTTCCTGAACGCTGGCAGCATAACCACAAGTGCAGAAAGGCAGAAGCAGCTATTTTGACTCACAGTTCGGGAAGCATCAAATCATTAATCTGAGCACAAGAAAGAAAGAAAGGCTTGTGTGCTGCAGCAACAGGGAGATGTTCAGTGCCTTTCTATTTTTTAAATAGACATCTGAAGCAGGTATGAGCTCATCATTAACCTTCAGTGCTGTATAAACTCACCAAAAGTGCTGAAACTTGAAAAGGAAGGGTATGATCTACTTTTGGTAAAGCTGTATGATTTCAGTTTTATAGCTTTTAAGTACTTGAATGATGACTGATCTTAAATAAACAGAAGAAATGTCAAAGTACTTTTGTAATGAGATATTTGTTTTAACTAAGGAGCCTCACACTGCACTTGGTTTCTTGGTTAAATAAGCTGAATATCCCATCCCACTAATTGACAATCACATCAGATTTTCCACTCTAAGTGACTAATGGAAATTTGAATACCACGCATGCTTGTTTGCCTGAAGTTTTCCTAACACTGCATGATGCCAAAGCATTTGTAGGTTTAGTCTTTAAAGTATTGATTTTTCTTGTTAGGCTAATCAAAGTCAGTGAAGTCTTCTTAAAAAATAGTAATGCTTGATCATCTTAAATGTTACAGAGACCTCACAACACTGATTAGCTTTGTGGTGAGCTATGGATTTTTTAATCTTCTAAGGGGAGGAACATCAAGAAAGAAATCATTTGCCAAATTCCAGCTACCAAGGTTTTGGCAACAAAATATGTCAGAAATTTTACAGAGAAAATAATTTTGGTACCAGCAAAAAATTTACTATTTATCAAAAAATTTTTAGAAATTAGGCTGTTAAACATATGTGAAGGTTAGCTTTTCAAAGGTTCCAGGAATTTGGTTGTATCTTGATAAGTTCTTGACAATACCTTTCAAGCCTGAAAATAAAATACAGATGCTTGCTGGATAATTCAGTTTCTGGACAAATAATTTTCTGTATGTTCTGTGAGAACTAACAGGAAAGACAATCTCTTATTTGGAAAAAGATCCTTTGCCATGGTACATCGAAAACGTGGCAGTAAAATTGATTCTGTTCCCACCTACATTTAGTAGCAGTGGTCCTAATTCATTAGTGGAATTTAGGTGACTAAATTTTCAAGCCTCATGGCAGACAAATACACCTTTACATCCCAGTGACTTCATCTCTGGATGGGGTTGACTGTCTCTAAACAAGTAGTAAAACTTGCAGTAGAAATTCCAGAATATCCTTTACTCTACTATCTTCCTTAAAAAATTAACAAAATGAAATGGGTTTAGAATATATTTGGAAAAGGTGTGAAAATAAAATTGTCATATACTGGTGGTAAACATATTCAGACTTCTGCTCTAAATTCTGCGTAATATCTAGGATTAGCATAGCATTCAAGTTTATATTCCTTAGTTTTGGTGAAAGAAAAAAAATTTCTTCTTTAGCTTTCTGGATCATCCTTGGCATTTCTAAAGTACCACAACTGCATAATATGGAGAGTGAATCAGGGACAGAAAATATTATGGCCAACAATATAAATTAACAAAATACATTTCATGTGGAGCAACACCACATGGTAAGCTTGTTATTTCACTTACATCAAAATAATTTGGGCAGTCCGATTAAGAAAAGTGCTAAAATTAACTTCTGTACCAAGTGGGTGACAACTGCTCCCTGTGAAGTTTTCCAGAGCTTTATCCATTAGTCATTTGGGGGAGCACAGTCTAACTCTGTACATGCTGAGCAGGATGCCACCCTGAGGGTTAAGCTAAATGGTTAATTATCTTCCTGGCTCACTGAGGTTGGGGAGAGGTTAGACAGTGACTGTTCCATGCTCAGCAGAAGCAGGAGGGGAGAAGGCTCTTACAGCAGGCAGTTTGAAAAATAGATTCCTATTACAAGCTCCAAATAAAACGCACTGGCCAAGATGAGAGGTTGGCAGACACCTAAAAGAATGTTTTATTGTTGATTAAGTGGAGGGTTGCTGTCTATTGAAACTGTTTAAATAAAGGCTAAAGAGGTTTGGTCAGCACATATTTTCTATGGGACGCTCTAGATTAATCCATTCTTTTCTTCTCCTATCTCCTTCCCTCGCCTCTAAAAAAATACAAAAGAAACCCCCAAACCAAAAAAAAAAACCTCACCAAGAACCTGCCTCCATCTCACTCTCTTCCCCAACCCAAAAAAAAAGAAAAAAAAAAAGCCACACAAAAATACCAAACCCAAACTCACACTGACAGTTTTAGCAGTTTTGAAGAAAAAGGCATATTCTAAACTACTGGGGACAGATTTTACTCTGCAAGCTGGGAAAATTGCAACACAACTTCAGCTGTTGTTTCAGCCGAACACCTTAAAAACAGAGAAGAAAATTTAACTCCTACTGTTCTGTGATGCTGAAGAAAAATTGTAGTCTTTTTTTTATTCTTAAAAAGTTAAAAGGGAGTTGAGGCTTGTTTCAAAAATTGGCTACAGGAAAGAAAATTTGAAAACTGTATTGTCATATGCCATTTCTGTTAAAGTGTGACACTTAATAGCAAAACCTATCCCTAAACTAAAGCATACATGTGTTTATCAGAGCTCCATCTTGATATAATCTAATCTCAATTAATTAATCCGAAGATCTGATAGCAGTTTATGATTCTGTGGCACCATCCCATTTCGGGTGAAAAATAGTAGAATATGAGTCCACAACTTCTTCTGCTAATTTAAAACCCACACTTAGGACTAAACCCTGTAAGCCTTGGTCAGTCCTGATCTCCATAATGGTAGTATCTGTCCACATCACTGAAGGCTGTTTTGGGGTATAAATTGTGCAAAACTAACCCTCCCTCACTGTTTGGGAAAAAAAAAATGTAGAGGAAATAGGAAGAGGCAGAAGGAAAGAAGATCCTGCCCTTGCATGGAAAACAAGTTTTGTTTTGCCATTGATACCCAATAAAAGGAATATGGAGGAAGGACTGGCTGTTTTCTTTAGTCAAGCACCAGGCTGATATGCAGCAATAACACAGTATGTGACTCAGCATTGCTCTCTGCTGAGGGATGGGACTGAATGTTTCTCTAAACACAAATAAAAAGCCTCAAAAGATTTGTGAACAAGACCTCTGTGTGTTGCAGTGGGGATACTGCAACACGCATATATCAAACCAGGAGTCCCGTGGAAAGGAAATATATATGGACAGACAGATTCTTGCTAGCTGTTTCAGAGAGATGTTTATTTCTCCAGCCGCATGGCCGGAGCTCTGCCGAGGAACTGTCCCAGTCACGGGACCAAGGGTCCTTCTGCCCGCGCAGGGAACACAAACCAACCAATGGGAACGAGGCTGAGCAGGGACAGGGAAACCCCGTGTCTGTGCCCTCAGGGCCCCTCTCCCAGGGCTCCATGGCAGGGGAGGGACCCCAACATCTGTGTGCTCAACTCTCTCCTGCCTACAGCAGAGTAGAAACCTTCATCCCAGTATATATTTAGATACAGAAATCTGTTCTGAAGTTGTGTGAAGCCTCCATATAAGTTATCTATATCACAGTAGGAACCAATTAGGTGTAAGCTACTGATGCAAAGCAAGAGAGCAACTGTGCCATTGGGAGCTCACTGGGAAGTGACGATGCATTAACTGTTTCAAAAAATTCACTCTTCAGCAAAACTCACAGAGCACTTAAAACCAGTCATTTTCTCAGGCTTTAAGAGCAGCAACAACAACAAAAAAGGATAGGTGCATATTTTCTAAAGAGTTTCCCCATCTCTTCACCTCATTGCTCAGGAAAGATGTTAAATCTGCATGTAAAATTGTACCCCAGTCTCAAAGAGTTGCCTGTGCAAACCATCAGCTTCTGCAACTCCAGGGAAGTGCAATTCCAAATGCAATAGATACCACCACACTAGTCAACTCACTTCTGAATTTTGCACATAGATGACATAGTTTTGCCTCAGAGGATGACACTTTGTGTTGTTCTTCTCTGATTCCCACAGTGCAAACAGCTGTGCTTGGCACAACACTCTCAGCCACAGCTTTTTGCAGAACATAATGTCACCATGAAGCTTAGACCAACCTTTTCACAGATTGCTGTTCTGATTCACCTAATCCTGCACAGACTGAAACTCTGCCATAGTGAGTGGCTGGCAGGACTCTGAATCTGTCAGGAATTGTTCTGTCAGCTTCTCCCTGAAACAAGCACAGACAAGGGGTTGCCTCAGAGAGTGAATGCCTCACTGACATCCTCTCTGCAGTGGGATCGGCCCATGGATATGATGCCTTTGGTGGAAGCCTGGTCACAGGAGGCAGGAAGAGGCTGTCTCAGACCACTGAATGGGCTACAGATTTCTGGAGAAGGAGGGGATTGGGAGTATGAATAAATGAAAATAATAATAATAATAATAATAATAAATAAATAAATGGCAATCCTTTTGTATAAAAAGATGAGTGAGAGCAACTTTTTATGTGGGCGGTTGGTGATGGGACAAGAGGGAATAGTTTTAAACTAAAAGAGGAAAGATTTAGATTATATGTTCGAAAGAAAGTCTTGACTGTGAGGGTGTTTGGCACTGAAACAGAGAAGCTGTGAATGCTCCATCCATGGTGGAAGCACTCAAGGCCAGGCTGGATGGCTTTGAGCAACCTGGTCCAGTGGAAGGTGTCCTTGCCCATGGTAAGGGATTAGAACTAGATGATCTTTAAGGTCCCTTCCTGTGGGGATTGAAGAAGCATGGACTCTTCTGGATGTAGCAAGCAAAGGCAGTTTACTGTACAAGTTACCAGTGTTCTATAGTTTATTACTCCCGGGTAGATCCATAGGCTCAAACCCCCCTGCCCCATTCCCATAGCAACACTATCAAGTCCTTGCAGATTCCCTCTTGCGACAGCGGTGTCCTGCCTAATCATCCTTTTGCCCCAGAGGCTCAGGTAATGGCGTCCTGTTCATCCTGTATTTGCCTCTTGTTCTTCCCTTGGGCTTTGTTTCGTCTCTGCTTCTTGTTCTTGCCTTGAGTTTTTATCTGTCCCATGCTTTTCACGGCACTAAGGCTAGAAGGTCTGCACAGCTATCAGCTTTCGTCGCTCTCTGGCTCCTGTCACCTTCCAACCCAAACCATTCTGGGATTCTATGACTATGATGTTTTTGTGTCTGGCCCAGAGACAGAGCACTCTTCAGTCAGATTATTTCAGTTTCCTCTTTAAGGCTGCAGCTGACAAATATCTTCCTTCATCAGGATGGCAAATGGAAAGACTGAGAGACCAAAACCACCAAAATACTGTGCTATCACTGATCTACTGGTGGAGCCCAAGAAGGACATGGTCAACAGGAGGAGTTCATGTTCAGCCAAGATGAGCTCTCAACAAGCAGAAGCTAAACCTACTGAGACTCATGTTTCCTTGCTGAAAGCAACAAAAAGCCACAATAAAAGTGCAAGGGCTCATGTTCTGGCTAAGGGCACCACCACCAGATCTTAAAAGATCTTGAAACACAGCCATTGGTTTAGCAAGGAATATTAGAATGCTTGAGGCAGTCTTGAGTGACATTTTGAGTGTGTTGACACAGATGCCAAAAGATATCCACATATCAAATGCTACTGAGAGTCTACGGATCACTGAGCACTCTGGAAAGTCCTTTCAGATTGTACTGAAATGTCACAGTTTGGCTGTCTCCATGTTAATACCAGAGATGTTCTCTCACACAGTATCCCTCACGGATTTATTCCAAGGTGATAAGGATTGCTAATGTACAAGTATGTGGTGAACACATGATGTATTTCACATGGAATGGTTATGAAAGAAAAAAATTATAGATGAATTGCCAACTGCTTCACCTGTAAACACATATTATGTTCAAAATTGTAATGCATGGTATCTGTTTCTAAAACGTACCTCACACAGACACCCTGTGCAAGGTGTTTTCTTTTTGAATACTCTGCAATACATGTCTAAAACTCTTTTTCTACCCTCTCCCATGAATCCTATCAGAATTTTTTCCCATGGAAAAACAAAAGGTTTGCCTAAGGAAAGGTTTTCTGCTGTTCTTCTCTTCCACAATAGACCAAAGAGCTACAGCAGTCTCTCAGCCCTTGAACAGTACAAATACTGAATGTCCTGGGACACTGGATCCCAAAATACTTCACAGCTTATGTATCTGCTTATGGTATAAACTGAAACTGCTTCTGAACAAGTTCAGCTAACAACTAATTGAAGTTGACAAAACTGAGCAAGAGTTTGAAGACAGAAAATAAAACACTGCCTTTGTTCACACCATATTCAGTAAGAATCTTTTAAATGTAGAGGCTTAGTTATTAGGTAGTAAATTTTTGTTCTAGAATAACTAGCTTCTCTGGTATATGAAAAAATTGTTGTAGTACTCCTAGGCCTAACAGCCTGTGTGAGCAGAGGCCCCTTCATAAGAGGTTGCTCCATCTATCTCCATAAGTGTGTGTTATTCATAAGTACTCACTAGACACAAACATTTTAATCTGGGGATTCTTCATCAACACCTGGCTGTGGCTTGTTATTTGTGGGAGTTCAACTACCAAATAAAAAATTCAATAATTTTTAATTTATAAACACACTAATACTGGCATAGAATTTGTTATGTTTTATCAAATACAATAAATATTTTTGTTTGAGAAAACAATAATGTTTAGTAGCCTAAGTATCACAAATGTGTTTCATGCATGTATTAACAAAAAGAATGTCCCTTTCCGCCATTTGAAGAATGTCATGTTAGCAATCACTTGACCAGCTGTAATGTGAAATTTATCTGTAATTCTGTTATAACTGCCTTCAAGTAAGACTAAGTCTTTATCGAAACTGTTCTGTTGGCTGAGATCAGTCCCTTAAGTCTTGCACAGTTCTTTACTTAGCCACAGTAAGTGATGTCCTGCTGCTTCAGGATCTACTACTACAGATACATGATTGAACATGTATGTGCAGTTAACCTTAAAAATTAAGCTATTCAATGCAACTAAGAGTAATACATCTCATTTGCCAAAAAGAAAAAAAAAAAAAGAAGAAAGAGAGACTCTGCCTCATGAGCAACTTATTAATTTGCCTTTTAGTGGCCTTGTGCTTGACTGAGTGATTATTTCAGGGCTGTGAGCTAACTTCCTGTAGTAATAAAAATACTTCTTGAAGATTTCTTAATAGCTATTAAACTTTTTTTTAATGTTAAAAAAAAAGTTCAAAACACCTGTGCACTGTGATTTCATCTAGAATAAAAATTATATTCCTAGTGCTTAAGTTATTTTTTAAATGTAATACAATAATTTAAAACCACACACACATAGAGTGAGCACTAAGTGCCCAGCAGATCTGTCAAAGCTGGGAACCAATGTCACTACATAGTTATGTAAATATATGTATCTCTCTATGCATATGCATATGTATATGTGTATGTGTATGCATATGTATACATAGACACACTGGATTAAACATATAAATGTAAAAAAAGTAAAAAACACTATTAAAAATTTCAATTCATTTGTTCTAAAGATGAATAGATGGGTAGAATTGTAAACTATTACAATTAGAGCAGAACAGTTCCTACACAGCTACCAGAGATTAAGAGTGGTTTTGCTGTAGTAAGAGCTCACCATAAGCATTGTACCACAGCCTAAGGCTAAGAAGAACAATGTCATTGTGTCCTCATTTAGTATCCATTTATGGAACAAAAAGTATGGGACAGTGCAGGGGGGAAAGCCACACAAAGAATCCTCAAATGAAAAATTTTAAGTAGCTGAATTTTCTTTCTTTCCTTTTTTAAAGCAAGAATCAAATATATCAAAACAAACAAAGGCAGAATCACAGAATCCTAGGCTGGTAAGGGTTGGAAGGGACCTTTAAAAGTCATCTTGTCCAACCCCCCTGCAATGAGCAGGGACATCTTCAATGGTTGAATTCCTCTGCTGTCCTTCTTTGGGATCAAATTTACTATGTGGCTAAATATAAAAATTTTCTACATCATACATATAGCAGGAGGTTAAATTGTAAGAAGCAACAGTTTACTTTAGTTGAATTTACAACTTTCTTAGGACTTACTTTTAATTTATTCATTAACCCTAGCTGAATTCTTCAGGTATCTTCCTCCAGTACAGAAATTGTCTGAAGATTCCAAACAATAGCAACATTCCTATTTCTAGCTCTAAATAATTTAAATTTTATTACTCTCATGGCACCTTCTGCTGGAGGGAGATGTTCTTTCCTACAATGTCCAACTAATGAAGTCATCAGATATATATAGCAATTGATACTTTCCTTCTAAAGGAAAGATAAATAAGCCATGTACCTGAAGAAACAAACAATCTGAAGCTGGGCCTTTTCTTTCTTTTCTTTTTTTTCCTGGATTTTTTATATTGCATCCGATGCTGGAAAAATACATATTCCTTTAGAAGAAGAAAAAAACTGATTCACTGCAGGCTCTGCCCAGCATGATGGAAAGATGGTACACATACTTTTTTATCTTTTTTTTTTTCTGTGAGTATTGCGCTCCAAACTCACAGATTACTACTTTCTATTTTGCAAAAACACTTCTTCAGGCCATATATCTCCAGCAGCTAACTTTTTATATAAATTCCCTGACATGTCTTATTTACTGCAAATTCCCAAAGCAAAATGCTGCTGAATTTCAAATGCAACCAGAAAAAAATGCACAAGGATAGAGCTGTGTACGGTATCTTCTAATGCTCTCCAGAGGCAGGGAGCCATCTTCTTCTCACTCACTTTAAATTTCAATGGAAACAATTTAAATCATCCACTAATTTTAATAAATGTGGATTAGCATCGAACATTTTTGAAATGGACACACACACACACACACACACACACAGATGCACATTTTGATTCTTTGTTAAGCTGCCTTAACATCCCAGACCCCCAAAACTTTATTCTCTGCCTGTGTGAGGGGTCTGGATCAGAGCTGTTAAGAAGTTTTGAAGAATCCTGTGGCCACACTGATGGATCATTTGACATGTGTAGGTTTCACTGACCAGCATGGACATTAACTGTGGCTTTTCAGCAGCCCAGGCATGCAAGGACAAGGCTAACCTAGTAGATTTCCCAAGATGGACTCTCTTTTTTGGGCACACAGGTACTTGGGCTACCTGGGGCAGCAGTTGCAGGTGCAGGGAGGCTACTGGACTTGTGCTAGATTGAGATGAAGAGCAGTTCCCATTTACCCCTTGACTTTAGAGGTGTTTGCCTAACAGGTAGTTTGCACAAGTTCATCTGAACTCCCTAGGTAAACTGCACTTTTTCTTTCTCCCATGTGTGTGTGGTCTGAGAGCTTTATTGCCCGGTGTGTATTTGTTGGAGCTCCTGATCAGTCTTCTGCAGTTTGAAATACAATGATGAACTTGTAATTGCAATGGCACCTCTCTTTTCATGGCATCGGCTGACTGCACTTCTAGCCCAGATATGAAAAATAGATGGAAACAGTGCTCACAGGCACCTTCTCCAGCACCAAAGGCAGGTAAGGTCTAACTAAAGGTTTATAGATAGGCATTGTTTCTAGATGTTGTGGAATTTTGGTAAGATTAAAATAGTTGACTGAACACTTGCTAATATGAAATGGAAAGCTCCTCCTCAGTTGGACTTGATGATCCCTGTGGGTCCCTTCCAACCCAGCATATTCTGTGATTCTGTGATACTTGTTCTTTCATCAGTGCAGATTTAGTCATTATTTTTTCTATATGAATGCTGCACATCATGTTGATAATTAGAACAGCAAGGAAGCACTAAATAAACAATGCACTGAAAGAACTCTTTCCAGAAATATTGCTGTTATTATTCCCTGTGTTTTGTATTTGATTTGTTTTCTTTCCTTGAAATGCCTAAACAATGTAAGCATTCCTGGGAAGTATTTATATTTTTCTTTTACGCACTTCCTCCTTTTAAGTGTTTCATTCTTCACTAGGAGTTTCCCAGGGCTGGAATACCAGCCTTCATGTGGCACCAGCCAAGATGTTTACACAAACAGAATCCAGACACATCTCGGCCACTGCATCAGTCTTTTTGCTGCAGTCAATAAATTTTGATTCTAGTCCACGTGTGCCCAAGGCTGAGACTGCCCTGTTCATTTCTCCGAAAGGTCACTCTTAGTGATGTGGTCTTCCTCAAGAATGACTTCTCAAGGGTGGGAGACACTTAATCTGTTTAGCAGACACGGATAATCTGATTCTTTTCCATTCTAGGTTTATTTCTAATGCTAACTAAGGTACTTAGCACTGTAAAATGATAGACCTTTTGCACTCAGCAGTGGTGAGGCCAGACCTCAATTCCTGGGCTCAGTTTTAGCCCCTCATTACAAGAGAGACATCGAGGGGCTGGATTATATCCCAAGAAGGGTAGCAAAGCTGGAGAAGTGTGTGGAGCACAAGTGTGACAAGCAAAAGCTGAGGGAACTGGGGTGGTTTAGCCTCGAGAAAGGATTAGAAGAGACATTTCTTTCTTTCTACAATTACCTGAAAAGAGGGTGCAACCAAGTGGCAGTTGGTCTCTGCTCCCACATAACAAGCGATAGGACTCGAGGAAGTTGTCCACTTCTGCCAGAGGTCATTTAGATTAAATATTACAAAAAAGGTCTTTATTGAAAGTGTCAAGCTCTGGAACAGGCTGCCCATGGGGGTAGTGGACTCACTGTTCCTGTAAGGATTTTGAACATGTGTGGCATTTGGGGACATGGTTTAGTAGAGGACTTGGCAGTGCTGGGTTAAGGGTTGGATTCAGTGATTTTAGAGATCTTTGACCATCTAAATTATTCTATGAACCCATGACTCTCTGATTGGAAGTTGTTTTTATTTTTTGGTGTAACACACACATATCAAGCTCCTGAACTATCCCAGGGAGCACTTTATGACACTTAAAAAAAAAGAAGGGGCACCTAAGCCATTCCAGGAGAGGCAGAGGAAACCCAAAGGGTTCAGCCAGTGTTTTGAGGATCACATAAAAATTCCTTAAAAATGCCTTAAAAATCCCAGCCCTTTCTAAATCCTTTCTAATCTGACCAGTGCCATTATTTCATAGAATGTGCCCTTTCCTGTTGTGAACATCCATAGCTATAGGAGTTCAGAGCTGGTGATTTTCCACCACTGAATATTAATAAAATGAGAATAAAGCTGGGAAGAAGCATTAATTAAGCATTCTGCTTAATTAGCAGAAAACAGCTAATTAAGAGCAAAGAAAAGAGACGAAAGTTCTAACCCATGTCTGCACCTTCAAAAAGATGAGTTTGGGAATAATAATGAAAATATCAGTTATTAATGGATAAAAATATAGGACTTCTGGTTAGTCCCAGTTTATGACACATGTAGCATTGGTGGAATGGTTGAAATTGATTATTACTTTCAACAATTTATGTTGAAACATTTACAGAAACACTTGAAGAGAATATTGTCTTTTACAGTCTTGAAGGCAGCATTTTTCTACTGAAATCAAGTGCATTTAAATGCTTTCAAGATTATGAATGATTTACTAACTAATAGGCCTCTTGAGTTACAATTTACAAATTGTTTTAAATTACTTAACCCATGTCTGGCTTCTTGCTTTATGTTTTATGTGTATCACAGTGTGGTAGAACAGAAGTGAAGGTACACAGTACAGTTATGATTTATTGATTTATAGTGTGGAAGGGTAACAGCCTTCTTGGCAACACTTTACTTTCTTAGTGGCTTGCAAAATGTTATTAGGCGATGACTAATATTATCGTAGCTCTAATTTAACATGATTAAATAGTTGTATTTTAATTGGCAGTTGCTGGTACAGTTTGGGACACAAGAAATATCTTAATTTCTAGAGTGATGGATATCTTGGAAAGCCTAATTGAGGCAGGTAGAAAGTTTCAATAGTTTTGTTTCAGTGTGGATCTAGTGGATGTTGGATAGTTTCCTTCAATGTGAAAATTCATTGTGTGGCATTATTAATATTTTAGCTGGAAAAAAATAGGTTAAAATAATTTTGATTCACACATCTTAAAAGAACATGAATATAAACACTTAATCATAGATCTACTACCATGCATGACATACTTTACACCAATTTATCCCTAACATTACTGATATTGCAAAGAATTGGTAACAGTTCAAATTCCTGGAAAGATCAGCATGACCTAATTCAGCATCAGTTTGGTTGCTTTTATGGGCTTTACTTGATCAAAACAAGTTGGTCATCTCCACGTCCAGCAGGCATATGCTCTCAAAGAAATCCTTAAGGAGGAGCATTGGAGCAGAGAAGAGCCGGAGAGCAGAGCAGCATCCTGCTGAAATCCTGGAAGAGTCATGCTGTGTCTTGCTCCCCCCTATCACCATCACACTCCTATAGTACTGTGAATCTTCCCTGCCCAGTGGATGCCTGTTCAAAGTGAAAAATCTGCAACCGGATGGAAACTGCAACCAAGTGTCATATGGAGTGCCTTTATATGCAGTTAATTCTGGCTACATTTCATTAGATGTGTGTGGAAGGAACAGACCAATTTCTTTTGAGTTGTTGGTTCTGCAAATTAGTGATTGAATATTCAGTCTGTTTTCCATGAGAAAAAGCATTTCCCTTCAGTCAAATGTGTTTGCATAGATAAACTCTTCCTTCTCATTCAATCACAAAGTCTAAACAAATACTACTATATTACCTCCAAGCATAAATATAACCTTGATCTTCAGATGATGTTAAAGACACTGTGTTTGTGTCGGATGACACTCAGCAACATTCAGTGCTTACTTCAGAATAACTTAGATATGGAAGAATCAAAATGAGGTACAACCACAAAAAAACCTCAGCATTATCTATGACATTTCCTTTTCTCCTCCTTTAACATTTTTTGGTTTAACCAAGGTTGGGAGTTACAGAATATACTCATCTTATGTGAAGACAGGGCACTAGAGCGAGAGACACTTAAGCAGAGTGTGTATCTTTGGGGTATCTTTCCAACTCCTTGACACATAGAAAATTCCCCAAATTTTTATTGCTTTATAAACAACAGCTAATTTGGTATTGCTGGTATTAAAATTGTAATATGCATTACATGTTTAATTACATATTGTAATACAAACCCATGTGTTTGTATTATTGATAATTTTCACCGTTTTTATTGGCAACACCGATACTCTGGAAATCTTGCCTGAATAAGGCAAAAGCTTAAGAAAAGTAGGGTCTCCGGACAATTGTCCACACACTGATTGTCCAGCATGTATCATAGAGCCCACATACCTTCTTCATAGCCAAAGGTCCTGTCAGCTCAACGAAAAGCAGGTGAACACTAAAAATTGCTCTAACAGGGTGCCCTAACAGGTGCTAGTGACACTAGCAGCATGTTCTGTGGAAAACCAAAGTGAAGCAGGGAACACATGGTCACAGACTTTCTGCCCCAAACTGCAAAGTCTGAAACACAAGTAGCAGCAAGGCTCTCTCCAGCCCTTGTGTGTTCTTGGAAACTAGTTAAAGATCAATTCAGAAACAAAAACAAGCCTGAAACAACCTCTCAGAGTCAAACAGAGCTATTTTTACAGCCTCAGAGACAAATTGACTAAGCAGACATGGGTGTACCTTGTATCAGCAGACATAAAGCCACCATTACTTGACACACAATCAAAGATTGTGAAGGTAGCTTCACACCCACATACTCTTCAGGGTGCTTACAAGGAAGACAAGACAGATGTTGTTGGTCTTGGGCTGTGGATTTTGCTCCTGTGGGCACAGGCGTTCCATACTGTGCAATTCACTGAGGGCTCCAGGTAGCCTTGCCATGGGCTAAAGCTGAGACCTGGAAAGATCCTCAGACACCAACAAGGTAGTTTGCTCTCCCTAGTTTCACTCTGCATTGAGGAATGCTGTATTCCAGGTTACTGTGGGAAATCCAGAGATACAGTTTTTCCACCTGCAAGCCAAAAATAACTCTTATATTCACAACATAACTCAGTTAAGACCAGAGTTTCATTCCTGCAAGTACAAATTATAAATTCCTATCAGTGAAATCTGATGTTTAGAGCTATTGTCTGGGAAGCTTCTGATCAGGATCTGACCTTAAGAAGCAGTAGAGCAGTCACTGCTGACTGTACTCTTCTAGAACAAACGAAAACAGTCACCGCAGGCGTAATCTTACAGCTGTTAATAGTCAAGCTAAGACAATGACTCCCACTGTCATGAATTTGTTTTCCATGTATCCAGTTTTGGCCTAGAATGGATCTTAACAGGAAGGCACGTTTCTTTGTCTTTTTCACACTTAATGGAAATAAATATCCCTCATTCTTTCCTGCTTTCTGGATTCTGTCTATAGAAAATTAGACATGCAAATATCGCAATTTCAAGTCACCCCTCCAAAATCCAAGAAGCATTATTTCTTTAGAGGCTTATTTATTTATTTAAAACATAAAATACTGAGCAGCTCAAAATGAGAAGTTGTCTCTGTCCAGTACAAGGAAGTAATCATGCCTTTATTTCCCTCTTCCTCAGGAAAACTAGACATAATGAACTTAATTTTGAGCAAAACACATATTGGCATTGCTAATATAAAAGTCATAAGAAAAAAGAAAAATATAATACTTGTATAAGACAAAAAGGAAAAGAAGGGCTTTAATTCATTTCAACACAAGAATTTTCCTTTCATAGAGATCAGATTAAAATAAAAAGCAGTTATCTTAGAGCTAATGAATTCTTGCCACTTATGAGTCTTATGATCTAAGTGTTAATTTACTTCATATGATGTGTAAACCACTACCTTTTGTCAGCTAGTACTTCTGCAAAAAATATTAATTCTAACAGTATTTCTGAGGATATAAACATATATAAAAATGGACATTTTCTTTCTTTGCTAATCCACACAGTTTCAGAAAGCTATGACATTTTTAAATCATGCTAACCTCAATTTTATGAGGAGAAAACCTTAACTTCTGTTTCCTTTGCAATAAAATATTGTTTTCGTGAACATTCAGGGCTCTTTTTCTGTGTTAGAAAAGCAAGTTTTTCCATTTACTTTCTCCTCTAGAGCATGCTGCTTTCAAAAACAAGGTCTGTATCCCTGGGGTCGGATGGCATAACTGTGTATACAAGCTCCAAGGATTTAGCTGTCCATCTCCTGAGGCTACGTGGGATTCTTTTACATGCTCTGAGGATTATCTTTAATATTAATCACCCAGTGTTTGTTATGGGCTATTCCATTACAAGTCAAAAGGCTTGTTAGTAACTGCCTGGCATTTGCCTGGCTCATTCTTGCTCTGCACTCTGCAGCAGAGCATGATTTTTAAGGTAGGCAGGCTGTTTCCTTGCTGGTGACACAGCAGTGGTCCATGCCACTGTCATAGGTCAGATCTTATCCTAATCCTTAGCACACTAAAAACCAGGATTTGAGGTATTCTAATCCTAATCCTTCGTCCTTTAATGACCAACGATTAGAGGTCTTCTAATGGGCAGCAGTGGTCTTCTGCCAACACTGAATTTAAGGAATAGATATACTCTTAACTTTAAAAAGCACCTTAGTCCTGAAAAGTAAAATCATTAAGTCTGGCTCTCAGTATGGAAGAATGATCCCCAGAGAAGGACCTCAGCATTTGTTTTGGGTACTCTGGGTCGTCACACACTGCTGCATGAGAAGGCAGAGCATCACATTGTGGAAACTGTAGGAAGAGAGTGGGTGATAAAAAACAAAAGAAAAGGAAGACAAAGAAGCACTCAGAAGTTTATCCTTTTTGCTTATGTTCCTCAGGTGCAATCATTACTGCTCCACAAGTGAGCAGGTATGTTACAAAACTTACAGGAAGTCCCAGTTAAAATGGGATATATTAAATGTACAATAGACAACAGTTGGACACAGGATCCATGTGGGTGGAGACACATCAACCAGGGAGCCGGGTATTTTTGCCACCTGAATAGCCAAAATAGGCACATGTTCAACTATGAGGATGCTTTCAAGTGGAATTTGCTGGAGTAGGACATGACTCCTTAGGACCTTACCGAGCAGAAGGTACAAAACATGGTAATTGCAGAACAATAAAAAATTAGAAGGAAACCTGTTACTTTTTACAAGACAGAAAACCAGAAGATTCTTAATTGTCATTATGTCCTTACAACGGTCTGGAACAAATAAGCGAATAATGAGTCTCTTTGGGAAGTAATGTGGGTGACTGAGGTGCTGGGCATGCAGGAGCTCAGGGAGGAAGGTCACTTCTTTAGCAAAGGAAAGTTAGTTGGTGGGGTATTTTTAGATTTCTGCTAAAAGGAGCAAACAGTATCTGTGACATGGAGAACACTCAAACAGGGCTCACTTTGAGTCTGAAACAGTAGAGACCAAGTCCTGTTTGAGTAGCTAGTACAGATGCTACTTGTGTGCCACAGAAGAGGAGGGGAGCTAGTGGTGTCATCCTCCCGCACACACTCAAGGAGAAACAACTCACTATCTCCCTTTGTCAGGATCCATCAAGGATTTGGAGTGAGGTCAGTGTTTGGCCATTCTTTTCCTCTCACACTGTCCCAATCTCCAGGACATGCTGTTCTCTCAAACCAAAAGAATTACGGTCCTGTGTGCACAGCAAGCAGGAATCCATTCACCCATCTGGTCCTTGCCAGATGGTAAATCTTTGTTTCTCTGCTTCCCTGCCATAGGGAACAGACAGACCCAAGGCACAAACAGGCTGTAGGTTGTGCAGCACATCAATCACATAGCTTGTGGGCTTTGTGAGGCTAAGAGCAAAGGGAGATTTTGGGCATCCCTTTTCCTTGCTGCTCTTTTAACAACTCTATATCCTATACCTGACTCTTTCCAGTTAGGAAACTAGGAAATCACAGGCTTAACTTTGGTTCAGGAATTGTAAAGCAGGAGCCAAGAAGTTTCCAGGGAAACCTGTTTCATGACCACAGTGTTTTAGCTCCCAGGCTGAAACAGAATTTATTCTTACTATACATCTATCCATCTACATCTACATCTACATCTATCAATACTTATCTATCTACCTATATCGATACCTGTAACCACATCCATATCTATATATCTATATACCCATTTATCTATATATCCATATATCCATATATCTATATATCTATATATCATCTATATATCTATATATATATTTTTTATATATCTGCATTATTGTATCCCATAATAATTTTCTGTCTGTCTGCACATGGTGACATGTACTTGTTTATGAAGAGTAAAGGCACCCTGAAGAGGACAGGTTTTGGAAGTTAGAGTTTTGCTGGATAAAGTCACTGTGTGCTCAGATCAATGGTGCTATAGCACAGGCTTTACCACACTGTCTTTGAAGCCTACCTGCTGAGTTGGGGAAAAACAGCTCCAGTAAAAACCCTTCTGTTTTTACCCCAGGCATTGTTATGAGACATAAGAATATATATTTTCCTCCAAATCTTGTATTTTTGTAATAATGCTGTCAGTATCATGAATACAACTTTAACTTGGTTAAAACCAAGAAAAAGCATTCTTAGGGGTTTTGGCCTACCACTTAGGCTAGTTTAGACAAACCATCTTCTACATTTCAGCATATTATTACTCCCAGGTATTTAGTTCAACAATGTTTGAGAATTACATTGCAAATATTTCTATTTATTTATTGTGTGCCAGAGTGTTACACTGTAATTATTCCAATGTATTTATTGCAGAGAAGATAATTTTGAATAATGAAATTCAAAGTGGAAATTCTTCTCGAGTGTTTTTCTATGAAAATTAACAGAATAACATATTGAACAGATAAGTTGCATGTGCTACTTTCACACATGTTACTATCAGTAGAAGTAACACAGGAGCAAATTCTGCTGCCAGCAAATTTGAAATACATTCTGGTTTCTTAGTGATTTATACTAGTGCTGGTGAAACAGAATCTACAATAGTAGCCCAAGGGCCAGACCATAAACCAAGCTATAGTGAAATGCATCTGACAGCAGGATATGCCTGAACTTAAGCACTTTTCTAGTCTAGCCATGATCCTGACATGATCAGTCAATTTAACACAATTTTATGCTGAGCACATAGGCACTTTATTGCTGTAAAGCTCTCAATACAATCTGATCCTTTGCAGATCAAAGCTCTAACTGTGAAGTCCTCAGCAGGATGATGAGTTTGGATGTAGAGTATTGGAGAGCTAAGCATTTGCATGGTAGAGACAGAATATGAATATATTGGGGTCCTCAGCTGGCTTCTAAAAAAATTAGTAATCGAAATAGTTCTGTTCAAGTCACTGACATGGAGTTTTGTTTTTGCTATACAGCAAGGAAGGTGGCTTTCTCTAAAACATCACCTTAGAGATGTTTGTTGAACCTAACATTTTTCATCACTTATGCATTTGAATGTGAAATACCTTCAGCCATCCTTCAAAAGAGGTGAATTATATTGGCATGTGAGCAGCAACAAACTCCTGAAACGTGTCTATTCATCCATCTGATCTACATCTATATGTAAGTAGTTTTAAGTAAAATTTGTCTGGAAAAGGGACCTCCTTCACACAGTGAACTGTAAAATGTTATATTAAGTATTATTATATAATATTAAATTAAAATATAATGCATAAGAAATATAATAAATGATAAACAATTATAACATTATAGTATTGCATAGAGCATATGTTATTATATTATTAAATAATAATTGAAATATAGATACGTTCTCTTAAATATTGTAGTTAATACTATTATTTAATATTATATTAAGTATTAATATTAAATATAGTAAATACTAACTAAAGCTCCTTCTACCCTTCAAAACACATAAAATGGCTTCTTGGGGAGAAATTATCTTCTTTTATAGCGAAAACAGAAAAGGCAGCAAGTGTTTTTCCCTACAGAGGAGCAAAGAAAAGCCTTGTATGAGTCAGTCAGCATGGCAGGCTGTGTGGTAATGCTTGGTTTGAAAGACATCTAGCTGCAGATTATTTCACCTCATAGAAACAAAGAAATGTTTATACTCTCAATCAAATTTTAAATAATTCCTGAGATCAAGGAGCTGCAGGAGGCACTCAATCTGGTTGGGTTAAGTTACACCAAGGGTAAAGATACTGGTCCTGCCCAGGTGGGGCTGCTGGGCACACCTGAGTCAGAGCACACAGCTGCCCTCCTCCTGTCTCTATCTTTGCCTGTCCAAGGAACAGCAAAAAAACAGGCTGAGTGACTTGTTTTATTAAACCACTGAATCTCCGACAGACAGAACATTTTCTGCTAAAAAAGGATTGGTTTTTGAACAATAACAAAATTCATCTTATGACTTTAAACCGTGTGACTACCACCTAGAGATTTAAAACTCAGAAAATGCTGGCAGCAGATGTCATCCTACTGATCTCCTCTGAAAATGCTGATGCATTTACAGCAAATCCCTAACCAGGCCAGTTGTGCAACAAGTTGAAGTGACATAAAGTATTAACATTTATGGTGATGAGTCAAATCAAACAAACGTCCTCTTTTATAAGCTTTCTCACGGCATGTAGTAGCATGTACTGCGAGTAATGAAACATCTGTTACAGCCCTGACTTGCTCACAACCAAGCAAGTGTTGCAATAGGTCTGTGGGGCCAGGTTTCACATAAAGCCTTTAGTGGGTAGATGAGAAGGATCAGCACTAACAAGGTTTACTTCATCTCAGTTTATTCAGGAAGAATGAGCCAGGTTTCCTGTGAGGAAAATAAAAAAAAGTACCATATTTCAAAATATTCAAAACTAATTTTAACTCCAGACTGACTTATTTCAACGATACTTGCAGTTCACTCAAGTGCTCAGAAAGTCCCTTTTTAACAGGTGTATTATGGGAAAAAAAGTGAATTATGAAATTTGCTTAGATGGCTCACTTTTGCATAAAGTTGCCCACTTTATACATCTGTATGCATCTATATACACATTCTGATGCACTGCACCCAATTTTAATGGCTGCCCCTTCTGCTCAGGGCCTTCCTAACTGCCCTGTGTATTGTCCACAGTGAAGAAAGACTCAGTTACTATCCCCCACTCTCACCTTCAACCCCACATTAACTTTTGACATTTATCAAAAAGACTTGGCTTTGTTCCCTCTCTACCATGACCAGTATAAAGAGCCAACAACATTCCTGTGAATCAGAAATTTAAGACTCAATACAGCAGATCATATACTATATACAGACATACTCTTATTTCCCAATTCAAATGTATACTTAAAAAGCACTTGTTTAGGGGCTTTCCTTACTAGAAATATTTTCCCATGTCTGTGGAGCCTTTTGCAGCATTAGACCTTAAAGTTGGTGTCTGCCTTGGATATGGGTGATGACTATAAGCTGTGATGTCCTATTAGCTGTTACAGAACTGCGACACAGAAGTAGGATTTATTTGTTTTGTTGTTTTTGGCTTTTTAAAGCTCAACAGTTAATTAGATACAGCAAAATTTGCATATAATTCTAGAAAAATTCATGGAAAGATTTCCATAAGAAAAGTTCTCTTTTAAAGAGAGAAGTTGTTGCTCAGACCTTACCCAGTGCAAAGCCCTTAGGCAAGTTCCTGAGGAAGGTATAAAAGACTTGCATTCTCATTTACTGTACATCTATACTACACTGAGAAGTGTTCAGAGGAAAATTCCCTTGCTCTCCTGCTTTAATGTGTTTTTCTTCCAGACCGTATGTGCACAAGCAGAGTTAATGATTCCTATAATCCCTGCTCAGTTCTGAAATACTTCCTCTGTTTTTATTTTTTTTCTTCCATGGGAGGATCTTTTCTTGCTCATTTATGGCCCCAGATTACTGATCTAACTTTGTAATGCAATACTTGAACCCTTCAATCAGAACAGGAATATCTACATGGAGATCAACAGAAAATTCAACGCCTTGGAATTCCCCGTTTTTGATTGTGAAAAGAGTAAGAGAGCTTAATATTATGAAACCACCAAGGTAAAGAAGTTAAAAGCACACAGCTGGCAGCGGTTTCAGTCTTGTCCTTTATCTCCCCTTCCCTCTTTGTGTTTCAGATCATTGCATATTTATCATGTCACAATTTAAATTTCAAGTTCTTTGGCACAAGGCTTGTGTCTGTATTTGAATTTGCTCACAGACTTGGGTACTCAAAAAACAGTGAGAAGAGTACAGCTTAGGAAACTTAGAAAAACTGTGCCACTAGAACACTTTCCTGTCCAACGGGGTGTCTGCATCACCTTTCATCTTCATAAACAGTAAGGAGAAATAACAGACTGGTTTGTATCAAACAGACTCTATTGCTTTATTAGTCAGTGTTAATGTACAAGTTAATTTTAAAAAGCTACAGTTCGTGAAATGTGTCATCTACTTACGAGATACAAATCTAGGCCAATCGCTATGGTATTTATTGATGCTCACCCACTGTAACAAATTTACAGGTTTTTTTCTGATATACAAAACCTCAAGCAAACATACCTTGTTAAATGCTCAGTAAAGCTAACAGCATTCTACTACAGTTTCATATAGTGTTTTAGTGCAAAAGGAAGTACAAATATAAAAATACTGAGGCTTGAATAAAAAAAAAAAAAAACAACAACAACAAAAACCCAAGCAAGCTGTGGAGTTAGAGGTGTGTGTCAGCTATGGGTATTCTTCTAAGCTCTACAATCTGGGAGTTAGCCATGCTGCCACCATCCTGGCTGCCATGACAAGACTCGTTATCACTGACACTGAGACCTGCACCTGAAATAGAGAAAAAACCAACAAAAATACGAATCAGTGAGAATGAAATCCTAGCACAGAAATGGGGATGCTCTATCCCACTCTGCTTTATTCTTGAATTGAATTCTTGATTATTGAAATGTTTCCCCACCCCACAACTATGTGGCAAGTTTCCTCTTACTAGTTTACCATTCTGAATCCACAGATTATAACATTATCTGATATAGTTTTGTACCAGATACACTTTTTCATAATTCCACTGTCATTTGCTTTATTTGGCCCAGTAAGTGGTACAATAGCTATTTAGAGGTTGCCTTGAAATCAGAAAAGCATAAATCAAGGCCTGGCTTAGACTGGGTTCATGGTCTGGCTGTTAGAATCTGTTATTTCCAAGGACTTCCTCATAAGGAATTGATTTTTAATGATACAATTTCCATGTTAAACCATAATTCCAGCTGTCTTAATAGGACTGTAATCTCAACATGAGAAAAGATGCTGAGCAAATATTCTTTTAACCCACATTTAGCGCAAAACGGTGCATTATGTTTTCCTTCTACTGGAAGACAACACTAGACTTTGGTCCAAGGGAACTCCCAAAACATGTCTAGAAGAGAGGCTACCTTCTCCATCCTTTTGTCGTAGGACTTCTGCTAGCTTTCTGCTTCCTATTTGTTGATGGGGGTTTTATTTGGGCTTTTTTTGTGGGGAAGGTTTGAGTTGATTAGTGTGAAGATGCATAATCCTGCATTAGTTTTTATGAAATGCATATTTTTGTGAGACCATTTCTTCACAAAATATCTATTGGAACTATAAACTTCAGTGCTTTTTCAGCTCCTCTCCTTGAGCTGTAGAACAAATTCTACACAATACATGGGTTTTGAGGGCTTAGGGTGTCTAGGCTTTAAATTTGTTGAGAACTGCATATCAGTATAATGAGGCATGAGGATTTCAAGACAAATTACTTTCAGGTATGATCTTGCAGCGACGTCAATTACAAATGATGAGGGAAGTTATTTGTTTTGGGCAGAAGCAGATCTGTAACTACATGCAGTTCAAGGGAGTTACAAAGGAATCATGTCTGTCTCAAAAGAGCCCTGAACAGGGTATGCTGGGAGTTTGCATTTCATACTGAAAAACACTTTCTAGAATTTCTATCAGGTGTACAGTGCATCTCTTATTTCCACCTCAGCTGACATTTCAGTTTTTGTAATTTAATTTTTTCACCTTTGTTCATCTTTTTCTATGCTCTCTGTTGTTCCACCTTTACAAAGTTTTCTCTTAGCACCCTTCCTCCCACCACCCCTCAAGCAGAAAAGAAATACTGTAAGGTGGGCAGCAGTGAGATGCTGCTTTGCTGTCAGAAGTCAAGCTGCAATCTTGAATATGGAGTTTGGTCCAGAGAACCTGTGCAGGAGGCCCTCTAGGACTAGCCAGGTTTTCCTGCAGAGGTCTGGATGAAGTCCTGGTAGGGGCCAAACTTGGGTCCATGTCCTATGACACACGGGAAAAGCGGATATGCTGGACCATGATCCTTCTTACGCATGGTTTTGGTGTTTGGTTCATGGAGAGAACACATGTTCAGTGACACTGATGAGTCCTTAGGGCTGCATGACCTAAGCTCTTGAGAAACCAACAGCTACTGCCAGAGTATGACAGGAGTAAAAATCCATCAACATACAGAGATACAATAACAAAGTCAAGAGTAGGAGCTGAATCATTAAAGTATTGTTTATAAATTTATTGAAGTTGATTTAAATTTGTATGCACATTTAACCTTTTCATTGAGCCAGATCCTAATATCCAAAAGGTGCTTCAAGGTCCTGGGAAAAACAGCAATTGTTTAAACAAGTTATTTTGATTGTTTGATATTTGATTGTTTTAGAAAGGAAGTGTGACTGTAATAGAGAAGATGAATCAGACTGTTGTATTTACTACATGGGGATGGAAGAACAAGTAAAAACCATGAAGTACATAAAATACTTTGAATGAAGAAAGAACACATTATATAGCATCAATAACAGTGGAATTCATTCAAGACATTTAGTCAACCTGAAAAGCGTAAAGATTTCAAAAACTGCAAAACCCCCATTGTTTAAAACCATTTGAAATCATAAATATGATCACCCTGGGCTCAGATTTCAAGGTGAACACAGATTGTTGGGGTTTGAAAGATATTTGTCTTACTAGTGGCTATACTGGTGAAGTGGCAACTATTTAGCATGGGGTTTCTTAAAGAGTCTTTTGCTGGTCTCTATAAAAAGATCAGGTATTGGTCTAAATGTATTACACTATGTATATTCTTAAATGTCATCTACGTGTAAGCTTTGTTTGTGCTCTGTGCAAAGTAAGAGAAAATATTTTTTGTTACAGAGGTTCTCTATCTTGGTAAGTCAGAGACTGAAACTGGGTGCTTCAGGTTTACAAGGGCCTTGTTCTGCTGATGGTGCAAAGACAAACTACGTTAGAGCTGATCCTTTTTAGGAATAAGAACTGAAATGTAACCAGGACACCAGCTTACCAAACAGTCACCAGGCTGGAAAGGGTATGACTGTTTACATGATGGAGTTTCACAGAGTTCATTGGTCCATTGGGTTCTCAGATTAGAGTGGAATTTAAACTCAATCAGATCCCAAAAAGCATGCACTCATTTGGAGATGCTGCTGCAGTTAGGTGGCAGGTATGTAGCAGGGAGTATTACTTTTCCCCAGTTTGTGAAAGAACTACTTTAAGAAAAATACGCAGGAAAATGAAGCCTTTCATCCTTTTCTTTTTGTATGCAAGGACTAGCTAGAAACTGAAAAGTCACAGCTCAGGCTTTAAACCCACAGAGGTCCCTCCACTGACACCTACTGGTGAAGAGCTACACCAGTGCATCTCTAGGTGCCCCGGAACACCAGCTGTTACCTGCTTGCTCAGAGACAGCTCAGACTTTCACTAAAACATTTTAAGGGAGACAGAGTTTGTTTTGTAATTACTGTACTCATATCTCTGGGGAAACTTTTTATCTTTCAAGCACTTATATCTTGCTTAATCAATCATGATTTTATTATATGTGTGGGATGCATATGAATAAGCTACATAAACCAAATTTAATTATTCTTTCAGGGTTTTGATTTCACAGAAATAACGCCAACAGACATCCAGACTTCTATAAATAAAGTTCAGATTCAACTAAAAATGCTTCCTGGACATTAGGCAGTCATGTTCAACAGCCATCAGGCTGAACATATGTGTGACAACCACAGATAAGAAACTGAATGAATATGCAAACTAGCTACCTTTCCTTCCTTTTTTTTTTTTTTTTTTTTTTTTTTTTTTTTTTTTTTTTTTTTTTTTGTGAAGTGAGCCCTTCAAAACAGAAATTACATAGGCTGATAAGGCAGGGATTTGCCACCTACAATCTATCTGCCCTGTAATAGACAGTCTCCAGGATGCTGCACTGAACACCCTTCAGAACTGGAATTTCAAATGTTTCCTCTGGTTCAGGATGGCCACATGAGATGCTTTATTCTTAAACCAGGCACCTACAGTGGTGTCACCAAGGTTTATAAAATGCTGACTTTGGAGCCCTAGCTGTAGTAGATTGAAAATCATGAATCGTTTTATATAGCATTGCTATTGTAATAGCTGTATTTGTGTGGGGTTTTTAACTTGCTCAGTAGATTTTTCCAGGTATTTTCCATGTCAGAGAATTATTAGAATATTTGCATAGTATTAGAGAAATACTGGAATATTTATATAATATTTATCACGATCTTCTCTATTAAGAGTAAAAATACACTAAATTATGAATGTAGCAGTATTCTGCTTAATATATATCTGGAGACTATCATGGTGGGTCACCCATCACCCCTGGAGGAATATGGGCCTCCCTCAAAGCCTTTGCTGTTTTTTGATTTCCCATCTCATCCAAAGGAATAAATTGTTTTGGTTTTGTGCATCACAGAAAGGGAGAAGACAGGATGTAAGATATAGATGGAAGCTCAGAAATCAGTAAAGCTATCATGCTTTAGAGCAATGCTGATGGGTAGCTTGCTGCTTTGGGACAGGTTGCATCTACTTTTATTCTTGTTGGCTCCTTTTTTAACTTCCCAGCCCTAATCAGAGTAGAAGTCCTCAGGGAATTCTGGTAAATTGGGCTTTATCCTCAATGACAATAACATATGACTCTGTCGCAATCTGGAAGGCAAAGGTCTCATTAAATTGCCTATCAATATAAACCTTGCACAAGAAATCAGAGGGAAAATTAAATCTAGTCCAAAATTTCAGACTTTTAAAGTTAATTAGTGAAATCAACAAAAACTAATTCATAAATAACTAACTTTCTCAATAGAAGCTGTTTGAATCATTATAAGAGCCATAAATGAAACAAAATAAAATAAATAAACACAAATTCATAAACATTTTTTAAAAAAAAATTTAGCACATACCAATGAGCAGGACATGTCCCTAGATTATTTTTCCTACACTAATTGTTCTATTGTTTCCTTCATATAAGCCACCTTGTAGCAGGCCTCACTTACAAAAGACTTCCAAAATAAAAGAATTGAAGTGATGTAGTGAGCAGAGTGAATCTTAACTATGTATTTCTGTATGGACATGAGCATATTTGATGGAAAGAAGGAATTGATTGATAACACATTCAAATACAATATGGTATAAGCAGCCCACTGGATTTCTCACACAAAACAGAAATACCCTATCACTGTGTGAGGCTTGCACAAAGCTAGCATAACAGCTGCCTAAAAAACAGTACACTGCTGTCCACCTGATTTGCTAGAACTGCAGTTGTATGCCTCCATCTGACCCAGCCTGTACTTCAGGTTAATCTGTAATTAGGCCCAGAATTAATGACTGTGGAACCAAGGGCTAAGTGCACAGTTCTATGACACATTCCTTTAGCAACAAGGGTGAGTGTGCCAGCACAACTATTTATGGGGCTGCACTGCACACTGCAAATTACTAAACACTGACAAGTTAAAACCAAAGTTTTTCTGTGGAGGATAGGTTGAATTTTTTTAACCTGTCTTCATTTCTACAGCTGAGAGTTGCTAGCTGCAGAGGCAGGAGTGAAATGTTAGCTTTGCTGTGGTTATACCCTCATTCCCATTAATCGTGGCTGCCAGATTAAACCTTGTGGCTACAAAATTATGCCCTGTGAGCATAAGTTAAAGTCATCCTCAGAGAGCTCAGAACTACATAAGCAGAAAGGACAGATGAAGCACAAAGGGGCATAAAACCATTTTTACCTATTCCTCTGCTAGTCAGTGCTGATCCTCAATCAGCCCTCAGAGTGGGAGCTAATATTTTAGCAACACTATAGTTAAGTTTGGCTATAGATTGGCAGTTTTAGGGAACACAGATAATGGAAGGTTCTGTTTCAGTTTACCAAAGGTAAAATTTAAACAATAGCAGATCAGGTATTTCTAATCCTCCTCGAAAAGCAACACCCCCCAGTTCAGGAGTGACAAATTAGCTAATGTGGGGGGAAAAGCACCTTCTCCCTGCTCTTCCAGAATGAGGAATTCCCAGCCTATTGAAATAAAGTCTATGCTAAAAGGGTTTGAGAAGTACCTCGCACAGCAAATGACAGGCAAGAGCATCTCAGCAAAAAGGCATCTTAGGTGCCTATACACTTTAGCCTATTTAGAGAAGAGGTCCTTGTCTTCCAATTGCCAATGACCACTTCTTCCTTGGAGCCAGGACTGGTGCTTGAAGGGCATCAGACTAACTGATGTAGCGTGGGAGGGAGAGGGGAGAGAAAGAAGGAGAAGAAAATGAGAAATCTAACCTGAATTGTGGTTTCATGTGAGCACAAGCAACTACGCACAATAGGAAGAAATGTGGTACTGAAAGACTAGGACATGAGCTCATTTCAGCACCTGCTAGCTTAACTAGCATCATAAAACTCCTGTTAGACCACAGCTTAGTGAATACTTTAGCAGCAGGAGTCCATATTGCCTAACAGAGAAAAAAAATCTCACTTTCCACCACCTCATCTCTCTTCTTATAACTTCCATGTGGCTCCCTGCCTCCCTCTCCTTGGCCATGTACTGAACTGAACTGGAGAACAGGTCACGATCAAAACAATAAAACAGATTTTTAGTTACAGAAAAGCTTGCCTTTTTTTTTTTTTTTCAAGTATATGTTGAGCTAGAGGTTGCGTCTGAGACAACAGCTGATAAACATTTACTTTGCTGGTGAAAGAAGCTCCAACCTTCCACATCACCTCTTTAGCTCATCTTGTTCAAATGTGGGGCTGAAACCAGATGGGACAACTGGTTTGGTTTAGAAATCATGGGGTTTTTTACTCTTGTAACTTTGCTGGGGACACAGTGTTGGCACAGGAATAAGCATTGGTGTAGAACTGTCAGGCACTACTTGAATCAGTAATGCAAACAAAACATTTTTCTCCAACAATGGCCTGAGGTCACTGCTTCAAATCACATTAATATAAAAGGCTCATAAAAACAAATTATAATAAAATATTAATAAAGAAGACAATAATAGAATTCAGGCAAGAAAATCAAAAGTTTATTTTAGACCTACTAAAAGAACTGAAAACAAATTAACTAGGGATGGAGCTTGAAGACTTAGGTAGAAGTAATTAAGTGCTGAATAGGTGTTGAATTGTATTATATTTCAGCTATATTTCAATCTAGGCTGTCGCCTAGATTGTTCTTCATGACTTAAGACTCAGTCTCCTACAGTTTACTGGTGCCAACTGATTTACTTAAGCAGTAAACTTTGTGTAATAGTGGGCATGTTAGATGTAGATGGTTTCATGTCTTATTAACTACCTATGAATTATCTAATTTCCTTCACAGTGTTCAAGAAGTTAGAAAGTAAAAGCTACCTTCTTGCATACCTAAAAAAAGGTTTGCAACTGTAACTTCTGCCCCTAGCTTTGAAAGTCTTTCAAAAAAAACCTCAAAAACTGCTAACAAAGCAGAACTAGTCTGCAAAACGTCTAGAAAAATTATTAAATACAAAACAGATTCTCACAGAACACAGAATGGTTAGGGTTGGAAGGGACCTTAAAGAACATCTATTTCCAACCCCCTGCCATGGGCAGGAACACCTTCCATGAGATCAGGTTGCTTGGAGCCCCATTAAACCAGGCCTTGAACACTTCCACATGGGGCAGCCACAGCTTCTCTGGGTAACCTGTGCCATAGACTCCCCACCTCATAGGGAAGAATTTCTTCCTAATACCTAATCTAAACCTGCCCTCTTTTAGTTCAAAGCCATTCCTCTTTGTCCTGTCACACTATGCCCTTGTCAAAAGTCCCTCTCCCACTCTCTTGTAGCCCCTTTAGGCATTGGAAGGGACTCAAAGCTCTCCCAGAGCCTCCCCTTCTCCAGGCTGACAACTGCAACTCTCTCAGCAGAGGTGCCCTGGCCCTCTGAGCACCTACATGGCCTCCTCTGGCATCAGTCCATGTCCTTCACATGTTGAGGGCCCCATAATTAGAGGTGTTTTCTGCAATGTAAATTGGCTTCGGATATATAGCATTATGAACTTACTGAATAAAAATACCTCTTTATTATCAGCATTCCCAGTCTTCCATCCAGTTTGACTTTCTTTGGTATCACTGAAGGGAACAAACTTCTGAAATTATGTGTGCCAGATCACTCAACTTGCCGCTCTCACGAATACCTTGCTGTTGTCTCTTGCAGGGCTCAAGATACTTAGTGGTAACCCTAAAGATCATTTAGGTGACCTCCTGCTACCAAGCAAGTCCATTTGTACTTTACCTGGTATCTGCATATCTTATCAGGTAGGACTCCTTTGCCTCTTTGGTTGTCTTATCAGACATTCCCATGTTGACTGATCTTTAAGATTTTCATTGGAAATCAGATTATATTAAGAGACCTCATTAACTGTATCTCGTGGAATCATCGTACCATTAGGGTGAATAACACCATAGCAATACAGCAAACTTTGAGGGGAAAGGGAAATAGTCACTCACCAGTCTTTAAAGCAAATATTAGGTCATCGAACTCTTGTGATTCCTCATCAGTAACCAATGAGCTGGTACTGAATCCTCCAGAAGGGTGGAAGACATTACCATTTTGTGGACTCTGCTTAAAGGCAGCACTAGTTTGACTACCAGGCTGCAAGGATGCCCTCTCCCAGTCCGCAGGCACCTGCAGGGTTTAAAAAGATGCAGAAATGCAGTAATCATCAAAACTATTATATATAAACTGGGAACGATGACCAGAGCTGAACTGAAGACCAAGAGATCTTGGAACCAGCTATTATGCCACTTCTATAATGAACCAGTGAGCCTTTTTACCTTATTAATAAATTTTTTATATATATATATACATACTTACATATATACACACACATACAAACATACATACATATCTATAGCTACCTATCTATCTATTTACATGTATCTATCTCCCTTTCCCTTTTTCTTGCCTTCCTTTCTCAGTTGGGTTTCCATGGCCAACTTTTGGTAGTGGGGGGTTGCAGGGGAGTCTACTTCTCACAGAGTGGCTTCTGTGAGAAGCTGTTGCCTGGTAGAGCAATCCCTGGCAGCCCCAAAGATGGATCCACTACCAAATCTGGGCCAATTAGAAATGGCGGTAATGACTCGTTGATAACATATTTAAGAAATAAAAAACAACAGTTACTCCGCAGATGCAACTGTGGCCAGAGAAGAGCAGGGTGAGAATTTGTGAGAGGAACAACTCTGCAGACACCAAGGTCAGTGGAGAAGGAGGGGGAGGAGGTGCTCCAGGTGCCAGAGCTGAGGTTTCTCTGCAGCCCATGGTGCAGTCCATGGTGAAGCAGCTGTGCTCCTGCAGTCCATGGAGGTCCATGGGAATGCAGAGATCCACCCACAGCCCATGGAGGAGCTCCCTGCAAGAGAAGGGGGATGCCTGAGAGGAGGCTGTGACCCCGTGAGAGGTGTGTAGAGGGAAGAGACCACACAGGAATAGCCTGTCCATGCAGGACTGCACCCCTTGGAAGAGAGACCCATTCTACAGCAGTCTGGGGAGGACTGCTGCCTGTGGGATGGACTCCCACTGGGGAAGTTTATGGAGAACCATCTTCTGGAGGAGGGAGCCCATGTTCAAGTAGGGTAAGGACTCCTCTCCCTGAAGAGATGGAGAAGCTATGGGTGGTGAACTGACCACAACCCCCATTCTTTGTCTCCCTGTGCTGCTGGCGGAGGAGTTAAACCTCGGAAAAAGGGGGCCGGTAAGGGGGGGAGGGGATTTTAAGGTCTTATTTTATTTCTCATTATCCTGCTCTGAGTTTGTTAGAAATAAATTAAATTAATATCTCTAATTTGAGCCTGTTTTGCCCATGACCATGTTTAGTGAATGATGTGTCCCAGTCCTTAACTCATGAATCTTTTGTTATATTTTCTCTCCCCTGTCCAGTTGCAGAGGAGAGTGAGAGAGACACTTTAGTGGGTGCCTAGCATCCAGTCAGGGTAAACACACTACACCTTCCCTTCCCTTTTCCCTTTTCCCTTCTCCTTTTTCCATTTCTTTCCCTTTTCCATTCCCTTCCTCTCCCTTCTCCATTCTGTTCTATTCCATTCCAATTTTATTCTAACTTTTGAACATCATAGCTTTGAGAAATTAATTACTTGAAACTCATCTAAGACCCATAGTAAGCTGAAAGAATTAACCTGATATTTTGATTTCTCATTACCTACTTTTGACACTTTAACCAACCTCTATAATAAACTGAAGACTCAAGTATGAAAGGGGAAATTCTCTAGGTGGGATGTTATCAAGGCACAGTAAGTTCCAAGAATACCATGGGGTGTATAAAGACAATGATCTTTGTCATTGAAAAAAAATGAAAAAAAAGCTCCCCCTCCCCACAGCCAACCTATAGTATTTAGCATTTCATTCCTGTGTATTTCACTTCAGAACTAACAGTGAAATCTCCAGGTACATTTCAATATACACATGACTACAGAGCACTACAGAGCACTCTTACCTCTTCCATAGCACTGATGAGGTTCTGTGTGGACTTGCTGATCTCTCCTCCCACAGCTGGCAGACCGCTGCCATGTGTGAAAAACGCTGATCCTGGAGTTGTATGCCCATTCATGTCTACAGCGTAACTTGCTTTCACAGGACAGCAAAGTTGGTTGTGCAGGATAAAATATACCACAAAGACATAAAGACCCTTAAACAGAGATTGAAAGAGAGCATCAGCCTGTGAAGCGCAGGGAGCTTGGATCAGAGCTTTCTGTGGAAAAAAATGGATGACATCACTGTCCCTCAGAGATCTAAGAGTAATAAGTAAGTTCATATCCTGAGTTCTCCAGCTAAAAAACACACCAACACGCACACAAAAGTATTTGTAAATTATTATTTGGTTGAACCTACAGAGTTGCAAAGGAAAGCCATGACCCCAAAACCAACAAAACTGACTTGACTTTCACAGTTGTCATAACAGTGAAAATGAGGTTAAAGACCTCCTTTATAATAATATTTTGCTGCTGTTCCTTAGCCACAATTCTTTGTTCGCTTACTGACCTGCTGGCCTTTTGCAATCCTACCTCATGCAAACTGCACTGCTGCTGTCACAGATACTGTAACTATAAATTAGATACTCTGTGATATCCACTAATTCAGCACTGGGTTTCATTTCTGATTACAACAAAGGCTCTGCTGTATGCTTCTGCAGTTCTTCTTTAAAACTTGCTCATTTTGACCTTTAGACTTGGCCAAGAAAAGTATTACCACCATGTTTTTGTTTGTAAAGAAATCCAGTAATTGAACTTCTCCATATGAAATCTGACTTACATTAATTTTTGAGTTGCACTAATACTGAGGGAAAATAATCAACTCCAACTGAGAAATCAACCTGTTCAATAATAACTAAATAGTACAGAAAGAAGACTTCTGAATTCTTGGCAAATGCTGCAATACAGCTACACTTACAATTTTTTTTTTGTAATTCACATTGTTCTCTAGACCCCTGAAGCCAATTGTACTAAACAGAACAATTCATTTCAAAGGTATCCACTGGCATGGAAGTACTAACTGGGATTACAAATAGTAAGGAATTTCATCTAATTATATTTGTGAATTCCTAATGAAAGGAATTTTGAAAATACTTGAGAAAGGAGGAGACTACAAATACCCAACAGCTCTTTATGATACACAGATTGATAATTTCTATTGCCAAAATGATATGACAAAACCATCTGGTCCCAAGTGATACACAACAGAAGCTAAGGGGATTCAACAGCATTTCAATCTCAGCTGGTTGAACACTGGAAATACCCTCACACAGCTGCTATAAAACCATACATCTCTGCATGTAAGTTTTTTTAACAGTAGACTACCAAGCAAAAGTGTTGAAAACAACCATTCTGAGAAAACATTTTCCTGCTTTTCCAGGTTATTGTTTATTTGTCATGCCAACTCAGAACAGTTCCTGAGAGGAAATTTCTTTTTGATACGTGTAAAATAGATGCAAACACATGTCTGAGACATGAAGACGGAACCAAAATATCCTTTCATTCTATAAACAAATTCAAGGACTCAGATATAGGTCAAACAAATAGCAAATTGATTTATTTTAATTTGAATTGTTTAATGGATGTGAAAAGGATAAAAACCCCAAGAAGAACAGATTATAGTGACAATACAAAATTCAGCATAGCCTCTGGCAGTTCAGTCTCTGAGGGCCTAGCCACAAAAGTTGCACACACATTTCAAGTGGTTTTGTACTTTTCAAGAAAACCCATCAGCTGAAAATGCTGCACAGCCCTGTCTTTTGAAATTGCAGGGGCATAACGCATTGGCATACAAGGTCCATGAGAAGTCACTCTCCTGTGCAGCCTCAAGTGTGGACACTCACTTTTCTAAAACAAATAAACATGGAATAAAGTGTCACAATTATCTCCTTAACTTGGCCTTATGTTCTGCTGTAACTCTCTACAGATGGATGATGAGACAACTCCTCTGGTGCTCTCATAATAATCACATGGACTCAGGGAGGTTATTTTAATACCTAAGGACAGGAGAAGTCAAAGGCTGAGACAGATAGCAGAACCAAAAATTGTGGTTTATTTCTTCTGTCTTGTAAATTGTTACAGCAATGCCTTACAAACAGAAACTTATACCTAATGAAACCAAACACTTCTAAGTAGGCAGTACATGTGCACAGGAATTCTTGCTGGACAGAGAATTCCTTGCTTGGCTGGAAAAAGGATGGAACTTTATTTCATCTATAACCCTCTCCAAATCTAGAATCTCAAGAAGATAATGCTCTGTAGATGTGAGTTTCTTGTACTGTCACTGCTGTTTTGTTTGAAGCATCAAAAGGGTTTTGTGGTCTTACTCTGACAATCCTGTGTCCCTATTAGAAATCACCAGGAAGGTGGTCAGGAAGCCAAAACAAGTCAAATAGTGCTGCCCAAATAGCACTGAGTTCCAAAGACCGTACACATGAAGATGTCATGCAGTAAATCATACTGACTTTTGTTTCTTTTCATGCCAGGAGCTACCACAGTTTTTCCTCTGAAAGACCACGGGCAGCATGCAGATATTCAGGTTGTGTCAGTACAACCACAGCTTTCACATTCTCAGTGGGTTTTTTCAAAAGCACCAGTCTCAGAACTGAACCAATTTTCTTCATGCTTTTGACTCTCTCATGTTCCTTTTCACTTCAACCTTTAACACTGTAAAAATAGTCATAAACTGCTGTGAAAATAAGGCTATTGGCATTGTAATATATGTTCCTCTATGTTTATATTATAAAGAACTATAGCTGAGTTGGAACTACTATACTTTTTCAGAGACACACAGACCTTGTCCTTGATGGTTGGACTAGGCAGGAAATGCAGAGAATAGTCAATTTCTGCTGATGGGCCTGCTGGAAACCTACTCCCCCCAAAAGGATTGAAAAGAATTTGGTCAGGGTGTGGATATTAGTAACACAGGCAATGACATCTCTGTTAAAATTGTGGGAAACATCATATTTTTATTCTTAGAAGCTTGCATCAAAAAAACCTAACCTAAACTCAAAAACTCAAACCCCAAAATCTCAGTCTAGTGCCAGTAACTTCTGCTGTTGCATATGAAATTGAGAGCCATGCTCCTCAACTCATAAGCATGTGCTGGGGTGCCATGAGAATGCCATGAGTGCAATGATTGACTGATAATCTGACAGCTTGACCTGGGTTCTTGGAAGCAGACTGAACAACTAAGCTAAAGAACTAGGACTCTGGAGGATTTAATGGTAATACTACATAAATTCCGTGCATTGGGCCCACAAGACTACTTACAAAACATTTAACCCTATTTCATTTATGGTTACATTATGATAGTAGTGTTAGTACAATGCGACAGTAAAAGATGAGAGAAAAAAGTGGTGGTAATGTATTTCTCATCAAAGAAGGTGAGAACTACTTCAAGCAGACAATTAGGTTGTCCCAAAGGAGGGAGCACAAACACACAACTTACAGTTCTTCTCAGATGTGGTGCCTATTTCAAAAAAGCCTGCAAGAGATTATCTGCAAAGGTTTTTACTGATATTTGCTGATGGAAGACAATTAAGCTCTTACTATTTCATCTCAGCGAGCTGGTCTGGCTGGTCAGCTCTTTGGTACTGTTATGTACAGGGAAAACAATATCCATATAAACACAGGTAGAAGTGTCTGAAAGAAAGCTCACATGGAAAAGTTTGGTGGGGTATTTTTGTTCAGTGAGGTGGAAGCAGCCTCAGAGCTGCTCTAGGTTATGCCAGGTAGTTCACTTTACAAGAGGCAGTTATGGAAAAGGCAGTGGGACATGACAGAATGAGTGGTCCTAAGTAGAAATGGGGAAGGTTCCAACTGGATATGAGGAAAACATGTTTAATGTGGGGGTAATTAAGCACTGGAACAACCTGCCCAAAGATACTGTGGAAATTTCTCTATAGAAGAGGAAGAGAGGTTTTTTTCTGATAAATACATACAAAATGTAATTGGTGAGAGGGTTTGTTCATGATGTGTGTGTGGGGGATTCTCCTATGCAAAAGATTTATTTATTTATTTATTTATTCTGAGGGGCAGATGCAGGAAGCTAGTAAATTAAGGACAGACTTCCACAGCTGTCAGTAAAAGGACAGAATACATTAACATGTTTTACACCTCAGGAGACCCCACGCAGAACTGGAGGATTGATCCACAGAAAATCTTCACTGCACACCGAACACTCAGAGTCTCTCTGTCTCTTTGTCCTCTAACTCTATGTCTTCCAACTTACTGTGCTGACACTTCAATATGTCTAAATTTGAAAACTGAGCTAATTCTGTTACTGTAATGAGAAAGGATAAAACAGACTGTAGGCAATCAACAAATCTTTTCGTCATCTCCTTTTTACATATAGAGAGAAAAACAAGATGCCTACTGCATCACATGATTTTATTATTGTCCTGATAAACAAAAACACACCAAGGCATTAGACTTATTTTTTTTAAGCTAATATACATCATATTTCTCCCACATGTATTTTTAACCATGTCTGAGATACCCTACCCTGAAATTGTAGAACCTACTTTTCAGATACCATTATCTGTTTTAGAGGAATGGTATTTCTATATAAAAAACTAAAATATCCTAAGAGGAAT
Source organism: Corvus hawaiiensis (assembly GCF_020740725.1). NCBI lineage: Eukaryota > Metazoa > Chordata > Aves > Passeriformes > Corvidae > Corvus > Corvus hawaiiensis. The sequence continues at coordinate 57,384,174 of NC_063255.1, forward strand.
TTTGTGACAGAAAAGTAATTTCATCACTCCATTTTAGCAGTTCCTCAACCTGCTTCTGGGTATGTATCACCACTAACAAAAACTGCAGGCACTCTACAGAGACACTCTTCGAGTTCCAAATTTAATTTGGAAAATTTTGTTTGTTAACTGTCATCACATGACTATATCACTAAATATTGTTTTTCCAAAGGAGAATATTTAAAGCAAAATCAAGGCTTCTGAAGAAAGCTGACCTCTTGGTCAGACCACAAAAAGACTTCAGTTACCAGAAATAGTTCGTTCTGATTCTTAGAACTAAAAAACCACTATTATTTTTACAGTTACACCTTTATTCATGCTGGTTGGTAAAAACACCCCAATAAAGCACACAAATGCATCTTTGACAATAGAAGGGTTGTCCATACTTGGATCAGCTTTTGACACTCTGTCATTACGGTAATTTCTGTATGATGGTTACACTTTGATTAGTCTTACTTCAGATTTTTAGTTTTATCAGGGTGAGATTTAATCTCATTCTCTGTCTGGACTGTGCTAATTTACTCTTGGCAACAAGTTCTAGGAAGTCCTTTCCTTGTTAATTTACTGGTCACACTGTTCTTCCTGGGTGGCTGTCAATGATCAGGGGTACTACCGCCACTTCTGGTGGTGTGCTACTCAATGCCTTGGCTGATTTCTTGTGAACTTCCTTAGGGTCTTCTTTAATTTACAGGAAGTTCTTATGTTGTTTTCCATCACTGGCTGGTCAAAGACTGCTGTGGATTAACCCTGATTTATATAGCAAGTGCCTACTTCTTTTGGGAAAATTACCAGTCTGATTAATATAAATAAATTGCATGTTTCACTGAGTTGAAAAGCTAGTCTCTGCACAGCAAAAAATTATTCACAAAATTAAAGGAATCTCATTCAAGAAATCATAATCAGTGCCACTGTACAATGCATGACATAAATTTTATACCATCTTTCCTAATAACTTTTGGATTAGTTATGGAACTGAATATTCACATATGCAGAAGTATTAATAATGTGAGCCAAGTGGCAAACACATAATTGTCTATTTCTTTCCATAAGGAAAGCTTTCCTTCCTTTCCTGCTTCCCTTCCTTCCTTGTTTTCAGAGATAATTATGACAAATTGCAGGCATGGTGTTTTCATATGCAATCTTTAATGTATATTTTATTTTGCCATTATCTTCAACCTTCATATTTTATTTTGAGGGCAGCTTGAAGTTCTTTTATTATTGTTATCATGACAGAAATATCATCCTAGTCATATGATACATCTTAAGCCATCACTTAATGTCTTCCACTCATGGCTCTTCAGAAATAATAACCTTTGAAATATAAATCAGACCCTTTGTTTAAATGTGATTCTTTTTCTCAGCAGTCAAAGTGACTGTTGTAAAACCCTGTCTGTAGCAGTGCAACCCCATCAGCTGATGATTACACTTACTAAGTCGACTTTGGACCTGCTGTGTATCAAGTGTTTGACTGTTTATTTGCCATTAAGCACCAGTTGTGATGAAACCATTGTAACGCTTATCAATCGTGCAATTTATCTTATCATGGTTTCTATTGGGAACGTTTACTTCTTATCTACGCTTTGCTTCCTGAGGCTTTTACACCCCATTTTGCTCTGTAGGACAAGATTTATGTCAGTTACAGATGAAGATCTAAAAATTCACATCAAAAGCAAAAAAAACAATAATAGATGTAACCAAGGATAACTAAATGTAATTCAGGACTGCAAAACTCATACCACTTTGGCAGGCAACACTTGTTGAACCAGCCAACTGCCACCACACACACACACACAAAGTACAGAAGTCACCTTAAAAAATGGACTGAAGAAAAATAATAATTCATATATCTATCATTAAACTGAAAATGCATTTACGGGTCTGCCCTGAGATATACTTATTTTGAGTGCTTTCATTTTTTGGTAAAGTTTTACTTCCACAGATAAACAGGTTACAGGTATATTCTGTAATAACAACAACAAAAAAAAAAAACCACAAAACAAAAAAACCCCAAACTGTGATTTCAGCATTTTGAACAAGTTTTCCTAATAATTTGAAATTTTAGTCTAAACTGCCAAGCTTCTCTTTATGCAGAGCCACCTATGCCAACATCATGCTGAATCTTGCAACTTCTACTCAAAACCAAAGCCATAAATTCCTTTCTGGCAAACTGCACTCAGCTCAGATTTAGTCTAAACTTGGCTAAGGCTTACCTGACAGGTTCACACACTTTGGCACATCTTTAAAAGGCAGATTTGCTTGGATACTCAGGATTCACTATAAATATTTTGCATAGCTTTCAGCATACTTGTAACTACTCCCACACAACTGCCACTTTTACCTCTTTCAGCACTGTAAGTGGTGGAAAAGGTTTGGGAGGTTTTTATTTTGGTTTTTTGTGGCTTTTTTTGGTCTGTTGTTTTTTGTTTTAAGGGCACAGATTCAACATTAAAAGAGAGGTGTTAAGCTTGAAAATGCACTGAAAATATAGATGGTTACTTGCCAAATGTGCAGATTAAACTAGAATAAGATTCTGTCACTTCCTTCCAGTGCAGTCATCCCAGAAATATGAAGAAAGCCATATTTTTGTATTTCAGCTTAGCTGAGAAAGAGAGAAATACTGAGTCAAACACCAAAGGTATGAACTTGGAAGAGGTGGAAGGCAAACATGGGAGAGCTAGCATGCAGAAGCAGCTTCCAATTCCCCCTGCAGCTCTGGCTGGTTACAGAGTTCTATGAGAGTCAGCATATCTCAGCAACCACAAATGGTGGCAGGAGGTTAAGAACAAACAAGAGCAGACAAAGCAGACTGGCACCCATTGTTCCTCATCTCTGCTAAAAAAAAAAGTGGTTTTTTTCCCCTCTGCCTTTCTGTCATTTCTCTTTCCTGCACAGGCAACAGAAACTGGAGACAGCATCCTTTGACGTCCTCTTTGCATTAAGTTCTTTTTGTGCTTTATCCTATGAAGAGGGCCACTCTGGTAGCTGAAAGCAGCCAGATCACATACCAGTGAAAAATAGACTATGTGTCCACTGATGAACCTTACACTAAAAAAGGAAAAACAGAAAGACCAAACACAATAAGGTTATCCTTATACATTTTTCAGCTCCTAGAAGTATCATATGTCATGAGTTTTCACATATGCTTAATAAAATGTTTTTAACATTTTCTCTCATACTTGCTTTCCATGATAAACATTTATAACCAAGCCTACATTATAGATCACACCTTACAATCTAAGCCTACTACTGCTTTTATTTCTTTCTCAGAGAAGAACAGGTGCGTGAAAAAGTCTTTGTAACCTCAGCTCCTAGTTCAAGAGACTCCCTAACAGTCTCAGAACAGTTAATTCTCTAGTTATATCTGAAAGCAAGTTGAAAACTCGAAAGAGAAGCTAGCAATTGAAAAAAACCTACATTCAAAGATCATACAAACTAGCATCACTGTGCACAGCCTAAAAAAGAGCTATTCCTGCAGCACATTGTTATTTTTAGTTAAAGCAGTAATTTCTATTTATGTGTATTATTGGCTAATACACAGACATAAAAGAAGCAGAGAATTGAAAATAGGCAGTTACTGACCAGAAGAGTAAAAAGACAGAAGCTAACTTTGTGTTTATTGCTGAACTGTTACATGGCATTACAGAAAATCTCAAAGAGTTAAGCTAGAAGTTATTGTTATAACAACATTTTTCCCCTTTAAGGAATCCTTTCAGTGGCATAATCTCTCTTATGCCTACTGTTGTCTCTTTGAGTCTTGTTACTCTGACTGACAAATTGGATAAACTGTTTAATTCGGAGCATTTTACTGCAGTGCCATAAAAAGTTCTAACAAGAATTCTGCAACTTCAGAAGCCAAAAATGCAAGAAACCTTCTAAAAACAGTCTTAGATGAAACCAAAGGGTTGTAGATAACTGGCATAATTATTTTTCATATCTTCTGCTTGAGTGTTTTAGGGCAAGACTGATGGGAATAGGGTGTTTGTGTACTCCAGCACTCTCTGACTATTTGGAAAACCTTGTGGGGATGCCGCAGCCAGTTAAGAGAGCTACAGACATGCAAGGCTGTAAGGAACCAAACAAGGTCTCACCATCTTCAACCATCCCTTAGTTAAAACTGATCCCAGCAAATAGCTTACAATGCTTTTGTTATGCTTTCTAAATCTAGAATAACAGATGTGTAAGTACAAAAAGTGTAAAAAAGCAATTTTGTCATACAACTGACTTTCTCAGAACTAGAGGGCTTGTACAGCAGGCTTTGCTAAGTGATATTCATGGGAACTGTCAGAAGTTTATAGTCCCTACTTCCCTTGATTGTAATGAAAAATCCTATAGATACTTACTGCCTTTCAACAGATTCAGGGATGCAGAAGACAAGTCTTACAAAGCAGGAAGATAAAACTGTTTTGGTTAGGGATGCTCTTCAAGAAAAGGGAAATGTGGGCAAAAATGAGGACAAAGACTAGATGTCCTTCCTTATCTGGCAAGAAGGTGAACAGGAGTAGGTGGAGGTATAATTTGGCCCTGTCATTGAAATCACTCACTTCCTGGCTTGAGATAATAAACCCCCAGTCTGTGCAAGGAGAGAATAAAATGTACCTCAAGAGAGTACTTGAGATCTCTTTTCACAGGGTGTGCTACTCAGAGTAAAATAAAAACCAGACTTATACTACATATGGATTTGATCACAGAATCATACAATGTTAAGGGTTTGGAATACATCTTAAAGATCATCTAGTCCCGACCCCAGCTGCTATGGACAGGGATACCTCTCATTAGATCAGATTGCTCAAGGACTTATCCAACCTGGCCTTGAATAGCACCAGGGTTGGGGCATCTGCAACTGCCCTAGGCAACCTGTTCCAGTACTTCACCATCCTCACAGTGAAAAATTTCTTCCTAATGTGTAACCTAAATTTCCCCTCTTTCAGTTTGTACCCATTATTCCTTGTCCTATCACTACAGTTCCTGATAAAGAGTCCTTCTCCAGCTTTCCAGTAGGGTGCTGTACTAGTTTGAAAACAAACAAGTGGGAGATGGCAAGACAGAATTATAATTTAATAGGAAAATTAAAATAAATGCAATAGTACAAGAACACTGACAGAGTCAGGATACAACCTGACACCCTGTTAGTCAGGGTGGTGGTAGTAGTCCAGATGAAGAAGTGATCCTGTAGAAAAGGGTCTGGTCTTCACCTGAAGGTCCAGTGATAGCCCTTGTCCTCTGGGGTCTCATAGGTAAAGGCTGCTTGTGCTGCTCCAAACCCCAGATTATATCCAGGTGGGAATGCTTGGCTCCTCCCTCTGGGCAGAGCATCTCACAATGGGTTGATGTAATTCTGTGAGTCATGTGGTGGGTCCTTGATTGCCCATCAAACAGAGATAGACCCGGAGGGAGTTATCAGAGATGAGTCATGGTAGGAGATAACAAACATTGCCCTACCAGCTTTAACAGCTTGTGAAGATGATAATAGAATACGTGCCTTTGGTTACATCTTACATTGTAACCTAGGACAGCTCCCTTCAACTGGCAGGTTGCTAGGAGGTTTCCATATAACCTTTCCTTCTCCAGGCTGAACAGCCCCAGCCTTCTCAACCTGTCTTCATAGGGGAGATGCTCCCGTCCTCTTATCAACTTCTGGGCCCTCCTCTGGACTTGCTCCAACAGTTCCATGTCCTCCTTCTGTTGGGACACCAGAACTGTACACAGCACTCCAGATGGGGCCCCACAAGAGCAGAGCAGAGGGGCAAAAGCACCTCCTTTGCCCTGCTGGCCACGCTCCTTTGAGTGCAGCCCAGAACACGTTTGGCTCGCTGGGCTGCAAGCGCTCGCTGGGCTGCAAGCGCACGCTGCCGGCTCACGTTGAGTTTTTCATCAACCATCACTACCAAGTCTTTCTCCTCAGGGCTGCTCTCAGTCACTTCTCTGCCCAACCTGCAGGTGTGTTCGGGATTGCCATGACCCAAGTGTAGGACCTTGCACTTTGCTTTGTTGAACTCCATGAGGTTTGCACGGGCCCATGTCTCAAGCGTGTCAAGGTCCCTCTGGATGGCATCGCTTCCCTGCAGCGTGTCAACTGCAACACACAGCTTGGTGTCACACCAGCAAACTTGCTGAGGGTGCACTCAATTCCACCATTGTTATTCTTCTTCTAGAAACTCCTGTCTTGAGGCTTTTTTAGAAAGCTTTCTAGAATTTGCATTTGTGTGTTACTTTTTTTTAACAGAAAAGATCATTGCCACAAAAAATTTCTATCAGGACTTTCTAAATAGATTCAGACAGAAATACCAACTATGTTGCAAACAAAAAAATAAAAAAAGTAAGGAAAATTTACGGAAAACGGAGAGCAAATTAAATTAATATTGAAGCCATTCCAATGGCTGTCTCTAAACAGGGATCCCTCTGCATTTTTGAGACATAAACAATGCTTGGGAGAGTAATGGCCTATACAACCTAACTAAATATATACAGTATAATTAAATATTATTTTATATTTTCTATATTATTTAGTTATTAGTTTTTACTTATTTACTCTACTAATAAACCCATAAATTGCATGTCAATATGTACCAATGTAATATCAAAGGATATATATACATACATACATACATATATATGTATTTCAAAACTAAGCAGTTGGAACATCTGATTTCCATGTGTTGGTATATTTATTGAATTTTGCCATAAAGTTGCTCTACCCATAATCAGCAAAACATAGTCTAAGTCATGAGACATGTATCAAAATTGTTGGTTCTCCTTGCCCTTGGAAAACAAGAAGATGCTTTCCTTCATTGAAATTCTCTGCAATGGATTAATGCCAGAAATTGTGTAAGACATGTTTGCAGCACTTAACAGAAGAATTTGGATATGACCTGCTCTGTGACCAATTCCTGCTATCTGTGGAGCATTTCTTCAGAGGAAAATATTATAGGAACTGTTGAAGGATGGCCTTTCACACATTTTTAAGAACAATAAATTTCTCATCTGTTTTTTGTTGGTTTGGTTTGGATTGGTTTGTTGGGTTTTTTGTTTGTTTGTTTGGGGTTTGGTTTGGTTTTTTTTGGGTTTCTTTGGGTTTTTTTATTTTAGCTTGTATTTTCCTATTGCTTAGCAGAGAATATACGTCCTCCTGAGGTCTCTTGCTTTGTGTGAGGGCTGCAGATTACTGTCTATTCTTTTCCAGCACTTTTTTATGGCAATAACTGCTGGCTCTGCAGGATCATGTTTTCTCACTGTAAAATTCTCTGAAGTGTTTTTCAGAGCTGTCTGGGCCGCATGGCAAGTCCAGTGCAGAGCACAGACAGCTGACAGCTGCAGAGCTGCAGGGTGCATCAAGAGGAGAGTGCATGGCTCTAACAAGGGCTTTTTTTTTTTGAATTTTTTTTACTTTAGTACTTTTTGATTTTGTCTTCCTTTGCACTTTTTTGTTGCCAGTGGCAGTGAGGCAGCTACCAGTTCTGCCATTATCCCTCCACCACTCAGAGCTGGGAGAAAACTCCAGCCTCATCCTCCCCGCACATACCAGGCAGTACTGGCTCTGCCTGCTGAGCAGGGCCAACACAGAGAGGTGCGCTTCACAAGCCTGGAGGTGCTTAGAGGTCAGACCTGATGGGGAACACTGACCTAATTGGACTTCCACCTCCAGAATGTGCATGTTCAGAGTTTGCAGAAGCATTTTGGCTCCTTGGCAAAGTCAGCAGAGGAGATGGGCTGAAAAGTAAGTAATGAAAAGCCTGGTGAGAGGCAAAACCAATCTCCTGAGGGAATTTGTAAGAAATTCTGAAATGAGACAGGAAAACTTTGCCAGGCAGGTGGATTTTGAAGCATTTTATGTTAAGCAGATTAAGCAGAAATCTGTATAAAACCCAGTGACACAGGGAAGTACAGGAATTCTCATAACTGGTGTGGCAGTGTCATTTAATGTATTTAATAATTACAATAATTCATATAATTTAATGAATGCAGAAATTTGTAGGGTGATGTTCAACATCCCATTCCAGTGAGGACAATGGGAATGGAAAAGACCTGAGCATGCTTCTGCTTTTGCTGCTCTCATAATGGGCACAATGTCTCCACCATCAACACTGGGATGGTGGTCCTTGATGCAGGCTCCCTTGGAGGACTTCAGTGTAATGTAACATACACTCCTAAACGCAGCCAAGCCCGTTTCTCCAAGACCTCTTTGTGTAAAACCATAGCCTCTCCCTCCACATACCCACCTATTACCTCACAGTCAGTCCATGTTTCTCCTTAGGAGTCTTTCAAAGCTACAACAGCTTGTGAGAGTTTTTAAGGTGGTGTCTGTGCTGACTAAGACATAACAAATATTTTCAAATATTTATATATTAAATTTTATTTACCTGTAATTATCTATAACTATATATACAAAACTGTATAACTAGGTTTCTGTAAAGATAATTTAATATCAATAGACTAGGGACAAGGCACAATTCTCCTCTGAACACTCAGCAAAAATGCACATTGTAACATTCAGATGAACCCTAGATGTTGGGTAACTGCTCCACACAGACCTTCCTCTGAATTCAGACACAGAGTTCCTCAAGGATATGCATTCAGTTACTTGCAATGGCACTCACTTTATTACGCAGTAATTCTTGTGCAATGAATTACTAGATGCAAACCTAAAGGTAAAATTAGACACAAAATTACATTACCAGAAGTAAAATTTGTGCCAAAGACAATAACACTGGTCTCTTTCCTCAAATTTTATCTATTACAAATAACTTTTTACAAACTAAGCCAAACCATGTCAGCAAAGTGGCTAACAGTGTGTGCTAATGCTCTTTGTCAATGAAAATGAGGGTGGCAATCTAAAAAGAGACATTTCCAGGAAGAGGGTCTTTATTTAGATTGTCCTGAAGATCATTCATCTGACAGCTCCTTCTACCTTCTACTCTTACAGGTATTTAATGTACTAGTAGAACTAAATTTGGGTTCCATTTAGAAAATACAATCCATTCCAAAAATAAAGTACTTGAGGCAACACAGACTGAGAGATCAGTGGTAATGTGGTTTAATAAATTAAGAGCAAACCTGAAATGTATGAGCCATTAAGTTTGCTTCATATATTAGCAAGTATGTTTGCCCCAGAAAACTTACTTATTTTCCCAAGGTTTTTATTCCTGCCATCTTTAATGAGATGATAATATCCATCTCTAAAGACTGACAGGCTGGTCAGACAGATATTGCTACCTACAGGTGAACTACAAAAAGAAGATAGTAAATAAAAAATTATTTAGTCTCTGTTTTTTATGTATCATTGTTTCCTACTGTGATGATTTGCACAAATGATTATTTGTGTGTTCTTTGAGGTTTCTTTACTGCATATAAACTTAAAATTTATATTACATTAGTGAAAATACTTAATTTCCAAGTTTTTATTTTCCTTATTTTCAAATTTCTGTAAGTTTGTCTAAATACAGCAAATACTTATATAGTTTTCTACAAACATATTTTCTGAGAGGCAAAATTATCGAATTTTTCATTAATTTAAGTATTTCTAAAGTTCCATAACCGGCTTAAAGAAACTTTTTCAGTGGATTTTCATGTGTCCTCAAGGAAAGTAGGACGCTTACATTGTTTTTCAAAGGACTGGTATAATAACTTCTGAAAAAATTTAGCACACGCAACTAGATCTTGGTTCAAATACTTTTTAGACTATTTATTAGAATTTAGACTATGTCTTTAGACAGTGATTCTTAAAAAAACCTTAAGTGGTCCAAAAATCTTATCATGATTCCATGGCCTCACTTGTAGCTTTGTGAAGGACTTCTACACTGTACTTATCTGCAAAGCAGTGAGAAATGTGGATAGAAATAATTTGTTTTGCCTTTTGAGACTACCTATTTCTTAGAAAAAAATGAAAAAGGATTCTGAAATAGCCAAAAAAATATTGGGATGGGTGATTTCTGATTTTCTGTTTTCAGTGTATGCAATGTCTAGATTTTATTTTTTTTAAATCCAGGCAGAAGGGGGCAAATATGCTTAACGACAGTGTTGTCTTTGGGATGAAATCTCAGAGCCTAAATATTGAAATGCTATATTAAGTGAAAGCAGGAACCTCACACATTTCTGGTGAAGCATGCTCACATTTCCTTCCTTACTGACCACGTAAAAAGCCTTTGGAAATCAGTGTGATAAATTAGCCCAGTGGTAGGGAGTGTGACTATAACCCTTTTATGTTCACTGAAGAAAATGAAACTAGAGAATTGAAAACAGATCTGTAAATACATATTCCTTTTATGAAGTAAAAATTTCTGTCACATACATTGGCCTACTTGGCAAATAATGGGAGGAACAGAAAAGCTAGTGTGAAAACAACAAAGCTTTAAAGGAAAGCGGAAGTCTTCATGGTGAGAATCACTGTTTTCCTGTTACCTTTCAGAAGTCAGGAATGAGAAAAAGGTTGTGCAAGAGATGCTGGCTCTTCTTCACTTGATGCCTTAGGTTTTAACTTTTATATTTTTCAAATTCTGTACTGCTTAGTGTGTAACTCTGAAGTTTCTTGTAGCCTGTTAATTTCTGCTCACTTGTGGTAGGTAGACATAACAAAGCCTCTCCGGGCCTGTTCTCCAAGGACACCCAGACCATCCTAGGCCCAAAAAGTATAATCCAAAAGCCTCTAAAGGAAGGCAAGTGGAGGGGAATTACATCATTAAACTGAAGCTTTAATTGGAGAATTAACCCTGATATGCAAATGAACCAAACCTATAAAAGTGTGAAGAACTTGTGACGTGGGGTCCATCTTGGGGTCCATCTTGGCAGTAGCCTCTGGCTTCCCAGGGTGCACCCTTGAAGGACTTTCAAATAAATACCTACCTTTATTCCTTTACTCCTGTCTAGTCTCTGTTTCTAGGAGGCCTCTTAAGGCATCACACTCAGAATGGAATCACTCTGTGTATTAAAATGCCAATTTTCTCTTTTCTGGGATTGGAAAAAGATTAATCCCAGGGGGTTCTGGGGCATAAGAAATACTGAAATTTCAAAATCTACCACCAGTTATGCAGAGTATTTGAGCCTATTTAAGGATGAGTCAAAATTTTCAGCTTGCTTTACTGTTTCACATTTTTTGAAGCACAATCACAACGTTAGCAAGTCTCCAGTAGATTATGTGCTTTATTTACACACAATCATAGGCACCCACACAGAGGAAATAAAAGATAGCCCTCTCAAAACTAAATCTTCTAATCACTCTCCATTAAGAAGGTATAGAAAGAAAAAAGAAAAAATATCATTGTGTTTCCTAGTTTTGTAATTGAGGATATTTGTCACTAAAACTTTTCATGGCTCTGTTGTAACAGCAAAACAACATATCTGAAGATTTAAACAAAAAACCAGCTGTCAGTACATGTTGATTTGATGCTTTTTTAAGTCAAAGTGACCTTTGTAAAGGCAAAAAGAAAAGAGAAATACTTGACATTTTGCTGAAAATAAAGAAAACATAATTTAGCAATTTTCATCCAGCTGTGGTTAGCTCCAGCTTCACAGTTGCTCAACTCCTTCCAGACCCAAAAGATTTGCAGTTCTCACATGCATCAGAAAACTTCCTGACAGAGCTGCTTCTGAGCAGTTATACTTAGATCTCACATCTAATTGTTGACAGGCTCCCTTTTGGAGAATAAAATCCATCACCAAAATTCGATACAGAAAGGAAACCCTGACAACATTACATTCACATATTTTCAAACAAACTGAACTGTAAATGAATTTACAACAGTGCAGTTAACACATTCCTTAAATTCATGGACTTTTTGTAAATGGATGGAAACACTGAAAATCTTGAAGAACTTAGTGGTATGAGGTCACACCACACTCAGTGTTTCTGAGCAGGTTAGATGTTTAAGTGTTTGCCCCACAGCTGTCAGAGCACTGTGCTAGTACATGCAGGCAAAGTGAATGTAATGCTGGATGTAAGATGCTCAACACTTTGTCTGTGCCCTCACACCACACTGCCTTCTGAACAGAATCGAGGTGCTGGAACTTAAAAAGTTGTTCTTAATTAGAGTCAGTTCTGAAAACAGACCGAAGTCACTAAAAATTTAGGATACACTATTTTGCGTGCAAGATGACACCAGTGTGATTATATAGCTGCTGGATCAAGGCCAATATGCACACAGATAATAGATGATTGATAACATGTGAAATACTTTCAGGCTTCTGAAATAAGATTTTCAAAAGCCTGCTTACCACTTAAGCTTTCTTTTCCTACTACTATCATATACAGAATTCATCTCTTGGACCAACGGGCTTAGAAATGTCCACAGGATCCCAAATAATGCATCACCAATCCCTTTTACAATAGCATTTAAATTGCTCTTGTTTACAAAGTTAGCATCATATTTGCTTTTTTCAGACCTGTATTATACTGCTGATTTGCATTTGTCCTGAGATAAGTAATACACTCATCCCAGTTTCTACTTGTTATGTATATCTATCTATATCTATATCTATATCTATATCTATCTATATCATCTATATCTATATCTATATCTTTTCAATTTATAGCAGAAATTCTTTCACTACTCATATCTTACTGCATAATTCAGCACTTAGTGTGGTTGGATCTCAGACTAAAGCTGATCTATTTCATTACTTGGGACCCATAGGTCCTCTGAATAAACAATAACACCTAAATTTGTGTAATAAAACAGATATAATAGCATTTCTTCTGCCATGCTCACAAGGAAAATTCAAGTAAAGATTAGTATCAAGAGCCAGTATTACTATTTTTTATACTTTTCTCATTTTATTTTGACCATATTTTTTCCTTAAATCTTTCTCCTTCAATTTTGCTGAGAAACTGTATTTAAATACCTGCCTATGAGTTGAACAGATTAGCTGCTTTTATTTTGTCCAGGTTAGCAGATAACGGTTTGGATTAGTATGATAACTTCAATATATCCAAACCAGATATTATTTATAAGTATCTGATCTTTAATTGTAAAACTGCTATCTAACTAACAGGCTTCTAGTTGTCAAAATCAAAACACAGTTAGAATATAAGATGCAACTGTACCATTGTTGTAGATGTATAAAAGTCTCCCAGCCTTATTTCATGGATTCTTCCTTCATTCTATTCCAAACCACTTTTGAGTTAAAGACAATCTATTTTCATATCATGCCACTCTTTCAAAGAATCACTGTTTCCTTTGGCCAACTACCTTCTCTTTAGTCCACACCGACACCTGGACAAGAGGATGCAGTCTTAAGTGGTGTCAGAGGAGTTTTGGGCTGGACATTAGAAGCTCTTCAGAGAAAGAGTGATGGGACATTGCAATGGGCTGCCAAGGGAGGTGGTGGAGTCGCCATCCCTGGAGGTGTTTAAGAAAAGAGTCAGTGCCATGGTCTAGTTGACAAGGTGGTGTTGAGTCATAGGTTGGAGTTGATGATCTCAAAGGTCTTTTCCAACCTAAATAGTTCTGTGATTCTTTAGAGGAAAGCACTTCTAAAAAGAATCCATTGAAAAGTTTCTTTTAGGCTAATTTTGTCCTGTTCTGGACACCTTCTAATTCTGTATTTCCTGGGCTAGCAAAGTCATTATCAACTGTACTTAGGGAATTGCTCCGTCCTCACTGTAAAATAAACATTTGCAGTGCATGTGCATACAGATTAATACCAGAAATGCTTTTTTTAAACTGCTATTAGGATAAGCTGCCAAAGACTGGTCTCACAAATGGCTTCTAGATGATTTTAACTGTGTCTAGGGGAGCAAACTTGTTGAGCAGCCTATATTTTTTTGGAGTTTGGAACTCCTTCTGAACTCACACTGATGGCTGTATGCAATAACTTTTTACATACATGACAGGAGTTCTTTCCTGTATTATTCTATAAGGACCATGTGATTTGATTCTATAAGGACCAAACTGATTGGATTTTATTTTTCCCAATCTGTACACATTTTTCACACCCCTTCCTGTGCTCTTCTCTTGCCCATTCAAAAGTCATCTACAAATCATGGCTGTGTGGTGGTCCCTTAACTCATATTCCTTCCACACTTATCAGATGGATGACATTACAAAAAATTAAACAATTTCCAAAAGTGACACCTCTTTAAAATGTATTCTAAGTCAAGGATACAATAAAATATTTAGAGGTCTTTATGTTGCATACACTTCAGAGGGGGAAAAAAGTTAATTAAGTCAATCTTTACTGTGTTACTTCATGAAACACTTAATGAAATCTTAGGTTATCATGGTTTCTGCTAAAATTGCATGTCATTAATATGCTGAGTAATAATGAAACTAAGAGAGAGAAAATCAGTAGAGCATTCATTTTTCTGCAGTAGTTGCTTGAAGGCCACTGAAGCTGCACATAAAATAAGGAAAATATTACATTTTTTTTTACATGAATTTTACAATCTCCCAAACAAGGCTTCATCTGTTTTTATTATGAAGAAAAGGAGAAAACATCCTTCTCATACTGGTGAAACATCAGGCTTGTACAATATAGAGGGTTCTTGTGCAGGAAATGTGTGGGTGGAAGAAAAGGGAATGTTTTTTTCCTAGAGGCTATTAAAACTTCACATGCATTTATTTAATAGAAAAATTCAGATCAGCCTCCATAAGGCAACAATGTTCAGCAGGAAGATATGTATGCATAGAGAACACTCTGCAGTGCGGAAACTTAAGAAACTGAACCTACTGCTTCGAAGTCATTCCTAAAGATAGCTAAAGTCTTATTTAAACTTTCTTATCTATATAATTCCCAGATTTTTGGGGTTTATCATTAGTTCTGTAATATTTGGTGCCTTCCTAAAAATGGGCTCAGTCCATGTAACTGGTGTTCATTTATCACAATGAATGGGTTGTGAATAAGGTTTACCACATGTCAAATCATAGAACCACAGAAAAACTGGCTGGATGGGATGTCTGAAGGTCATTCAGTAGACTCAGAGGGTCAGTCCATTAATCAGGTATCCTTGTCTAGGTGAATTTTAAAACCTTACAACAGTGGAGATTCCAAACTGTTTCTTTGGGAAGCAGTTCCAGTTCCCTACTTCCATCTCATGAATTATTTTTCCTGATATCCAGTCTGAACCTCCCATACCAAAGTTCTGTGGCCATACCCTTGCTGCTGTTACCTGGAGCTATGAAGAGAGTAGAGAGGAAGAGTATGACAATGTAATTTTTTAACCACCTTCCAAATATTTGCATGCTGGTATTACATTGTCCAGTGGCGTCTTCCTCAACTGACTAAATAAACCTAGCTTCAAACACTGTTCAAAGGACATGTGCTCCATCCAAAGGACATGGGCTCTGACCACTCTTCCCCTGGACACCAATAGTTTCTCCACCTCTCATGGAATGGAGATTCAAAAACTGGATGGAGTTTTCAATGTGTGGCATCACTCTGAGTGGACAGGCGTGATAACTCAATCTGCTGGATAAATTCTTTCTGGTGAAGCCTGGTATGTGCTTTACCAAATTTCTAAGAGGAATTTCATTTTCCCTAGTACGGTCAGTCCCCAATTTCCTGAAGTTATGCTTTGCCTTCCTAAAATTTGAGAGCAATGTTATCTTTTTCCTTGCTATCATGCTTATCCTCAGTCACCAAAGCATTTTTGGATCAAGCCCTTTCAGCCGTATCAATTAATGGTCTTAAAACAGCAGTAAAGAATATAGTAGCTTGAATTTAAAGGCAAAAGAAGAAATTGATTCTACATTATAATTATACCAAGATACTTCTTTTACCTGAGTTATTGGGGGGAAAAAAAAAAAGAAAATGAAGGAAAAAAAGCTATTTATCGTGACAGAAAGAGATTGGTAGCAATGCAAAACAGAAGATGAGTGATTTCTTACAGATACCAAACTAACTTGATTGTTATTTTATTCTTCACAGTAAGAAAAGTCAACTCATATTAACAGAGGTGGAAAATGAAAAGAACACACCTGATCCCAAGTCCTTTTAAGTGGATATAGTTCCACTGATTGCAGCAGTACATGTTATAGCTGCATTTCTTACTTGTTATGTACCACATAGTTCTGGCCATTACTAACACCTCCCAAGGAGAATGGTTAAAACTACTTTTTCACCTTCTATTGCAAAAAATTGATGATAAGAGATCTTTCCTGAAATATATTAATAATGTAAAATTCTTAGACCTTCATACACGCTGAAAGATTTAAAATGTTTAATTACTGTATTTGTTTTTTAAAAAATATATTATAGTCACATTTTTCTATTTTAAGTGTCTCACTGAAAAGTCTAAATGCTTTTTCAGTGATCAGTTTTGAAAATCCAGTAAATCAAAGCCCACTTCAATGCACTCTTTCACTGTGTATTATTTAAACACATTATAGACACAACTCTAAACACAAACTACCCTTCTGACATCAACTTCTCATGTGTATTTGAGAGATATTCAGTTCTATCCTAACAATGCTTCCTATGTTTACCTGACACTGCCCACTTTTTTCTTTGTTTTGTCTTCAGCTATAGACTGATTTTGGGTCCGTTATGTATGGACTTGAATAGCTAAATGGAATCTTTTACCTTAATTTCATAAGTAATTACAGGAAAAATGTGTTAGAGTATGTTTCAGGTGGTAACTAGGAACAGAGAGGACTCTTCTTTAAGAAAGAAGTAGTAAACATAGAGAAAGGAATATAAAATTGTTGCATTCTCTTGATTCACTGGATAATCAAGTCTCTTGGACAGCTTTGTATGTTTGCACAGCTACTATAATGCACACCAATGCTACTGTCCAATCAAGATTACAACCCAGAAGTTTAGCTGATGTCAAAAAGTGCAAAGTCTCAAAAGTTACAAGCTTTCTTTATTTGCTTTATTGTAGCTATTTTTACTTTTAAAAAAAATGCACATACTGAAAAAACTTTCAAGGTTAAGTGAATGGCTCTACGTATACTATTGTCTTTCCTTCCAGGTAAGAATCCAAGCCTCCGGAAACAGCTTTATTGAACAGATGTCAAAATGCAGATGTCAGTTGCTTTGGATGTGTATTTTATTTCATGTCTGGGGTAGTATTTGAATTGTTTGGCCTGTGTTTAATTGTGTTTGGTTTATGCACTCAGCTGACAGAAGATTTGGTTGGACTGTATCTACTTGAACAAGCATATGTCCTTTTCTTGATACCCTTGATATAAGTTGTAGTGTTCACCTCATCTTTGAGATGAGGCATTACTATGAGGCCTTCATTGCCGTTTGCTGGGCTTATTTGCAGTGAAGAATCACTTTCTGCAAAATCTGTAGGCAGCCTTTTACAGCCTGCCACATTTACTCGCGTCTCATGTCTGTCTAGTACTGGATTTTGTTTAGTTTTGTGTGGCTTTGATAATCTGAACCACTGCTTGGGATCTCCTAGTCTACCTCTGACTCATCAGAGCAGACACTTTCAGAAGACGTCATGAGACAGAGGAAGTGAGCCTATTTATAGCAGTGGTCCTCTCTGTGTTCCCTGGTTACATCCCAGAGTTGAATAGTATGTTCTAGGAAAAAATACATATTTCATTTGAGACTGGTACTGGCATGAGCTTTATAAACTGTGTACTTTTGTTTATACTCTTTGCTGCATAATATAATGCAGCTACTTATAAAACATTGTATCTTTACTCACTTTTTACTATCACAATATGTGGTCTTTTTGTAACTTTATTTTTCCTTCTAAAACTGTGTCATCTTGATTCCTCCTACTATTTTTTTCTATTGTTTCTTAAATAGGGTATTTCTCATTATAATATTTGGAGGGGTTTTTTGCTCACATACCTACTAGTTTTCTTTGATATCTTGTCTCCTTTTCTACTCAAGCTAGCCTTTCCTCCCATTCTGCCTTCTCCCAGCTATTTTAATTATTTTAATTAATTATTTTAATTAATGAAATTTGGTGAACCTCATCTTCTCCAGTCAATGTCGGGTTTGTATGTGCACCTGTTCACTTGTTTTCTGTATGCCCATATTTCTTGTTAAAGGCTTTTCAGGTATTTGTATCTGAACTTCTGAATCTTCCCCTATTGCAATCTACTACAAATAAGTTGACTTTCAGAACTTTTTTTGAAATTTGTCTCTAAACTGAGACATTGCGTTAGGCAAGTCAGCCCATTTGCCCAGTTTGGAAAACCACCAATCAAGTCTTATTTCCAGATTTTTCCTGTGTTTCTTGGGAAGAAGTATTTTGCATGTAACACTGAAGCTAATTACACGGGCATGAGTTGTCTGGTATACTCAAATACAGAACAGGCAGACTTTTAACCTTTACCTGCATAATCCAAAACAAACACATAAGGATTTTTTGAATACTGTCATTAATCATGACATAGATACCTACTAGCTGCCATTTATATTTTCTCCTGATATAAAATTCCTGAAAAATTGAGTTTTTATACTGTTGATGGGTAATATCACAGTATTTCATAAGATTCATGTTTCAATTCAAAATTACGTATTGAAAAATTTAATTAATTTATTGCTGAGAGAGGAGAATGGTGGGGCTTATCACAAAGAAACTGTGACTGGGGTATATCTATGGCATACCTAATACCTTGTAGTTTACAGTGTAGATACACCCTAAGTTAAAAAGATAGAGGATGGAAGTGTGTCGTGCAGTTTGCTGTAAATATAGCCAAAGAAATATCTAGATTATACATAGAAAGTTGGCTGCAGGTAATAGCCTAGGAATGGGTCTAAAGCCTCACTTAAATCCCTTTGCAAACAATGGAGAGATCCACCCACTGCCCTGAATTTGGATCCATAGAATGCAAATATGCTGCTGTTGACATCAGCCACACAAATCAGAAACACTCCCCTCACTGCATGAAAAACATGTTGATCATTTAGATGGGTATAGTGCAGGCAAAAGAGCTTGTGAAATCCCAAACATTGGAGAGAAGTACTCAAGATAGCAGCTTATTCTTTCACTCCTGACCCCAGAAAACATATCTTGTGAATAAATCCACACTGACAATCATAAGCTAAGAAAAGAGGTAAATGTTTTTTCTGTTCCACAAGGGAAAAGATGAGGAGCTGAGGCTTTTCACGTAAGAGCAACAGGTTACGTTTGTGCATCACAGATGCTGTCTGGGTAGGACAATTAGGTGCATACTGCTAAGGAATTCAACATACCAGATATCCTAAAGACCCTTTTTATTCTTTTTCTTTCATGGTTTTCCAAATGTGCTTTTTGTTTTATAAATCAGCTACTGCCCTTCCATACAGCTATTTGCATGTTTATTCCTGAAGTTACAAGGAAAGGGTTGCTTTTCCCCACCATGCACTAGAATAGCTCATACTATAAACTTGTCTCCGATGGGAACTATTTCCTGCAGGAAGTGCTTGGAAACAATTTGTACTGAGTGGATGACTTTTCAAGTGCATTTCCTGGGAAATGCATGTCATAAGGCTAAACAAACACAATGGATAACATTCAGCGTCCTTTCAATCTCCTGTGTTGAATCCATTTGGACATATAACACATTTTAATGGGTCATGTTATGCTTTGTTACCTGGTTCATAGCTCCTGAGCAGCAGGGAACCAGGCCTCTGCTTCTTGTAAACTATTTCATGTCCTCTTTTCTATAATGAAAAAGCTCTTAATGAACAATTAATTACTTTCCAGCTGAAACAGGGCTTGCTGTATAGTAGAAATGCTCACCAATAAATGGTAAACCCACCTTTTATTGCAGAAAAATGACCTTGTTTTAACAATCACCAATTCTGAGAGCTGACAAAGACATGAGGATAAGATGCCGACAGAATGCACTACAAAGATAACTAGTTTCTACTGTTATCATTATGAAAATGCATTATCTGCTATCAAGTCCCATTTCCTTTCCCAGTCACAAACAGATGGGCTGAGATTAAATCTTCAAAGGACACTGGACATGACATGCCCATGGACTGGATGATCCTGGCCTGTAGCCTGGCCTGTAGATCAGAATTACTCTCAGCAGGAAGTGTGTACTCCCCAAGACCACCCCCTCATCAGTGGGAACATGGTCTAAAAAGCTTTCTGAAGCTATACCTGCCTAGAGCAAAACCTTAATTTCCTTTCAGTATTTGTAACACATAATTTTGTTCTACACAAAGAGTTTGCATACTGATGTCTTCTCTAAGTTAGTTGTATCTGGTTATTTGAGGAAACACATAGATTAAAGAAATCTACAGCCTTTTCACCTTGTTCCTTCCCCGTTTTTCATTTCATGCCACATGTCTGGTCACCTGAATCACATACCAGTTTTTCCATTTCTTCACTGGATAAATCCTAACTCTAAAAGAGGAGAACATTCTGTATAGGATGGTTATTTAACATGTAGGGGCATTTCAGGAAATACTTTTCAAACTTATTTTATTATAGAGAGTTACAAAGCACTGAACACAATCATCTACTAAAACAAATTTAAAAACTCTAGTACTGTGAAAGAGCTACTCTATTTTTTAAACTTCTCTCAGGGTACACAACATCAGAAAGCTCTTTCCCTTTTCAATATATGGTAGCTTTATACTTTAAAAAGCACTTAGTAAATAGTTTTAAAATGTAGTGCATACTGTTCTATTACGTTTTAGGTCACAAAAATCCAGCAAAGGATAAAAATTGCTTTTAAAGCATGGAGTATAAGTTATTGATCTCCTCATAGCTGAAAAGAAAGGTTTTTTTACTACTGTTTGAGTTGGAGCTCCAGACACATCTGTTTTAATTTAAAATAATAAACAGGAAGAGACTATGCATTTGAAATGTTTTCACCTCCTTTGAATAAAGAAAAAAATTATTTTATATTTCAGGTTTTACTGATTCTCTAGGGCTAGAAATAACAAAAATAACAGGTTTCTTTTCCTAATGTGGAAGACCAATATTGACGTCATTTGAATAGAGATGCTGCATTATTTTCTGCAGGGCTGTTGTCATATACAATTGTTTCCCAGATATGAGGAACTAGCAGTAAGGCAAGAAGCCAAAAAAGACCACATCTATTGGTGAAGTAGAGCCAATATATGTCAATATATGCCAATATATACAGAACAGTTAAATGACAATATACACAGAAAAATCAAATATATTACAGGGAGAATAAGGTGCATTTTTTTCCTCAACTAAAAAAAAAAAAATATTTCTGAGATGTAATTTTGAAAATATTCCAATACTACATAAGAAAACTCCCACCTTTTGAATTTATAATAAATCTATTTTGTGAAAATATGCCTTTTTAATTAATTATTTTTGTTTGATGGGCTATAAAGATTTTTAATATTGGGAAATAAAAGGTATCACAGAGATTTATATTATAAAAAGAGTAAGAAGAGCACATTTGAATGCAGAAGAACTTGCCCTCCAAAGATCATAATATATAATTTTACATTTTCTGCTAATTTCACTGTTTTCAGATATCAGAGAGATTTTCCCATCTGTGATACAATAACCTCTATTCTATACATAATTCTGCAGTGTGCAATATGGCATTAAATGCAGTTCAATGCACTAGAGAGCCCAGTGGAAACACTTACATGTGTAAAATTTTGGAAAGGGTTATTTACATTTTTTATGACTAATGATGAACATTTAGTCTTTATTTGGCCTTTTTTTCAATAAAAGTTATTTGCTTTACCAATATATATGTTATATGAGTTAATCCTCAAGGTTCACCTCTTACAATGGAAAAAAATTCAGTCTTAGGGCTATATAATATAAAATATTTGGATTATTATTATTATTATTATTATTGTTAACATCTACAGAAAATTTAAATACGCAGTGATTTTGCAAAGGCTGTAGATACTTCAGTTTTACTGGTATAATTATCTCAGTAACACTTTACATACAGAAGCAAGCAATTTTCTTTCTGAGTGCATTAGCTATGAAATTAAATCTCTGCAGTTATAGTGCTATTGTTTAAACACAATGGATCCCTTGCTTTAATATACGTTCCATATGTCAGTTTGAGAAATAAAAAGAATACACAATTAACACTTCCACATTGTCACAGTGAGTTATTCGATGTTGTTCACCTGGTGAGGCCATGACAAACACGTGAGTGGAGAAGACACCCCCAGGCCTGTGAGAAGACCAAAGGACCAGGTGCTGGCTCTTACCTGCAGGCTGTTGAAGATGATGAAGAAGACTAACATCCAGAGGTGCCGGTAAGCCATGTGCAGTCCTCCCCACAGCCAGGTGACAGAAATCAGAGCAAAGAGGTACAAGACCAAGGGGATCTCTGCAAACCACAAACACAGGATTTCAGCTGGTGTGCCCTCTGAAAAACACTTTTTAAAGCATTACTGACACAGGACACGGTTTTGCTGTGTCTGGCCCACCTTGGAGCTTGTTCTCCTGCCCTAGTTGGGTGGTCCCAGTGCTTTTAGGACCCCATCCTGGAATCAGAAAACCAGCAGGAGGACACTGTCAGGGGACAGAGAGGTGTGAGGGGCAGAGGGGGCACAGCTCAGCAAACCAAGTGGTGGGAAGAGCACACATGGCATCAGAAAATATGCTGAACTTTGGAGAAGAATGGAAGAACTCTTGGCAAGCTCTGGAAATTTTGAGAGAAAATGGATTTCTAAGAATTGAGAGGAAAGGGAGAAAAGGAAATGTATTATGGATACATAACCAGCCCCAGCTCTGGCCACTTATAAGGTTGTAGGATATTCTAAGAATAACTTATTCTTTGATTTTTTGTTATTTTCTCCTTCAAGTCATATATAAGACATCTGACCTCAGAAGTAAGAGTGACAACCTCCTCTCAGCCCAGGAGACTCCCAAGATAGACTTTGAACCAGTTAATTTCATTCGCCTTTAAAATTATGTGCAGAATCTGTCTTTAACCATGCACACATACATCCCCATTTTATGTTCCTCACTTTATTTATAGGATAAAAGATTTAGGGAATGCTTGCAGGAAGATGTCTGCAGGGGCAAAGTTTGCAATAAGGAAAGCAAAAGTTAGTTTTCACCCCCACATGTTTCTCCTACTGACAAGAGCCAGCCCCTGTGTTGACCATGTTTGTAGCAGAATTCAAAGTCCATGTTTGCCAGGTCTGCACACATTGGGGCAGAGGTGCTTGGCTAGGCATTGCTCTTCCCCACTTTAGTTAGGCAGCATCAGCAAAGACTGGGGATGTGTTTTTGACAGGCATTATTCCAGAAGCAGCAGTTTGAGAGCCCTTTAGCCGTTTTGTTTAATACTGTACAAACAGTAAGGGCCTTAGAATGTAGACAATACCCTAAGTCATACAAACACAATATTTTAACAAGAAAAAGTATAAAGATGCCTGCTTTTTGCCACATGCTGAATATTGTTACAGTTTATGCTTCTGGTTTTTTTCTTAATTGGTAACAATTGCCTTGTTACCAGTATTGTAAAGAGCTAATACAGAGTTGAAACTTTGGCAGCTTTTAAAGCCTTGATGTTTGAGTTCTCTATACCCATTTGTTGAATTTTGATCAAACAGAAGCTTAATAATTAGAGTGAACATATCAGAAAATAAGCAACAAATTATTTTAAGTTTGTAAAATCAGCATTGCACAAAGGAAAAGGATGCCAATAAATAGGCTTGATATGAACCAAGATAGTCTAATTATTTGTAGTTTTCTTCTTATGAAAATAAAAGCAACAACCCCCTCCCAAAAAAGCCCCAAAGGGTGATTCTGAGTAGATGAACCTTCACTGACATAACTTTTACTCTAAGTCCGAGTGCAAGCAGGTGCCTCTACACTACTTGGATAAGACTGATGTGGAGAAGGCAGCTCAACATCACTGTGATGTAACTGAGACACTGACAAGCAGTTCTGTTGGGTATTATATAACCCAACCATGCTGGGTTTTGTGCAGTTATCACACCGCTTTTTAATACTAGGAGTGATGGAAGATTTTATTTAAGCAACTGGTAGTCCACACACTCCTTAAATACATATAAATGTATGTGTGCATGTATATGTCATTGTCCTGACTGTTCGTGTCTTTCCCAGAAATATCTCGCCTTTTCCTTACCATAAGCCTAAGAAACACTGACAGAGTTGACAAAGTCAATACAGATAAATACAGCTTATGCAGCTCTAGTTGCAGTCTTTTAGAGTTTGAAAACTTACCATAGTCCAGCTTGATATTTGACTACATGAAATTATGTACATTCAATTTACCAAACAACTAGATGCATCCACTGTTTGTCATTCCTTCCTCATTGTTGAGAAAAGATAATTTCCTTATTAACTTATTCATAAAATTAATTTTTCTGCAATGCTTTCTGTTCTGAGGGCTGCAGTACATTGTAGTAAGTTATTAAGGGTAGTAAAATTGTAGTTTACTACAGCAGGGGAGTTCTTAGAGTGAACACAAAATTTTGTAAGTGATTCACACAAAAACAATGATGGTGAGAATTTGAAAAGACAGGCTGCAATATTTTCATGACAGGTTTGGACTAGATTACAAAAAGCATGAACCAGGAAAAATATAAGGATGATGTAAAAAATTAATTACCTCAAGAACCTAACCAAGAACCTAAGAGGAACTGTACTCAGTATATAAAAAGTTTGCCTGGCCTTGCCTTCACGAAGGGCCAAAAAAGTTGGCCAGATATGATACGTCTCCCAGCAGTCCTCCTATTTACAACTCAGGAACTTCCTTAACCAGACCCAAGGTTTTTTTTTTTCTATTTAGTAATCTTCAGGGGACTTTTCTTTCACAAAATCATGTTGAACCAGTTATAGTCAACTTTGATGGTTCAAAGGAATTATCAGTGCAAGGAACTCTACAGTAACATCATAAGACTCAAGTAATAAAATGCCAGATTGCCCAGCTGAAAAAGCCATCAGCCTTATGTTTGCTGTTTAGTTTCCTTATAGTAGAAGCAAGAACAAGAAACAGCAGGAAACAAAACATGGAATGTTTCCAAAGAGTTATGATTTCACCAACAGTGTTTTTAAATTTGTAACAAACTAAACCCTCACAATTCTATATTTCTGAAATAAATAGAAAATAAATTCTGAAATTAAAAAAAAAGACAAAAAAAAGTCTTTACTGGTGACAGTTTAAAGTTTCATCCTCTGTTGCATTTTAAGTCATCTGAAGATGTCCCTGCTCATTGCAGGGAGGTTGGACTAGATAACCTTTAAAAGACCCTTCCAACCCGAGCCATTCTATGATTCCATGGTTTTTAATGACCTACTGAGAAAAATAATTTCATGATGAGGCTCCTATGTCTACACCTACACCTACTGCAACCTAAGAAGGCTGGTTACTGAGGTGCACAAAGAATTTTAACTCCACAGGACTGTGGTTCAAGTCAGTCTCTTCATGAATTCTTCAGAAATGAGAACTGCAACACTTGTCACATTCATGTGCCTGAAAGGATTGGAAAAGTGGTGATAGACACTAAATTTTAGAACACAGGATGAAACTGCCTAAAATTTATTCATAGCTGGGGTCTAGATTTTGCCAGTTGAATAGTGCTGCTTCAGACACTGCAGTGAAAAAAAAAAAATTCCAGTACCAAATGCATCCTGTCCATTGACTGCCTTTGTATGCACAATACAAATCTTTTGGAAATCATGGGAAGGGGATACCTGCCAGCTTCTGCGTATGAGAGCGCTAAGAGCCATGTGGCCTCCTGGTAGACCAAGGCTGGGAAGATGAGCAGCATTGAAGAAGAAAGTAGTGGAAGCAACTGTGAAGAGGAACAAGAAGATGAGGAGGAGCCTTGCACCATGATGCACTGTCATACTTTCAATAGCTCACCTAACAGCAAGTTGAAGATTGAGGTACATTCATACATGGCATTGTAACTTCACTAATGAAGGGACAGTTGCTATGGTTAGCCTCTCATCCTTGTGTAGTGCCAATTGACTATGAATGAATAGTTTGATGGTACCTTATACAACCTGTTTTACCAGGCAGGGAAGAAGTGATGAAAACCTCCCGGACAATTTCAGTCAACAACTGCTCATGGTGCATAGTGAAAAGTTTTTGAAAAATGCCTTCCTGTTTTGTGGTTTTTTTACATTAAAGTTAGGAAAAGCAATGAACAAGCACTTAGAGAGGAAAACTACTATCTTAATTAACCAACAACTCACTTAAACAAAGGCATCAAAGCAGAAGTATAAGCCCTACGAAACCTGAACGCCTTCCTTCCTTCCTTCCTTCCTGCCTTCCTTTCCTTCCTTCCTGCCTTCCTTTCCTTCCTTTCCTTCCTTTCCTTTCCTTCCTTCCTTCCTTCCCTTCCTTCCTTCCTTCCCTTCCTTCCTTCCCTTCCTTCCTTCCCTTCCTTCCTTCCTTCCCTTCCTTCCTTCCTTCCCTTCCTTCCTTCCTTCCGAATTCCTTCCTTCCTTCCTTCCTTCCAAATTCCTTCCGAATTCCTTCCGAATTCCTTCCTTCCTTCCTTCCTTCCGAATTCCTTCCTTCCTTCCTTCCTTCCTTCCTTCCTTCCTTCCTTCCTTCCGAATTCCTTCCGAATTCCTTCCGAATTCCTTCCGAATTCCTTCCTTCCTTCCTTCCTTTCCTTCCTTCCTTTCCTCCCTTCCTTTCCTTCCCTTCCTTCCTTCCCTTCCTTCCTTCCCTTCCTTCCTTCCCTTCCTTCCTTTCCTTCCTTCCTTTCCTTCCTTCCTTCCTGCCTTCCTTCCCTGATATTAGTGAAAAAATTCTCCAGAACAACAAGTCTGAGCAACGAAAAATGATAAATCAAATGAAATTCAGAAAACTGAAAATTATTGAATAATATTAGTGCTCTGAAGTGTAATGCAGAATGTGTCTTTGCAGAAAACATCTATATGATTTAATTGTGGAAAAAAAAGAATGAACTGTGCTTCCATAATATATGAAATGTCTGTATTCTCACCACAGTGCTGGTCCATATTATGTCTTTTTCTTTCTTTTTTTCCTTTTGTTTTTTCTTTTTTTTAATAAATAAGAAATTCAATAAATGAAGCAATTGAATAATACAGCTTTAATTATCTTCTGAGTTTACCTGTAAATATGTACTATGTGTCTTCTCTTTAGGCTGTTAAACTGCAACTGATAATGGAACGTTAATTGCTTTTAACAGTTCTTGGCTAAACATGAAGGCTTACAGCAAAACCTGAAAGACCTTTACAGACAATTTTTCCCAGATAACTGGGGAGAGTGTGTTGCTTCACAGAATTTCCACAATTTGTGGGAGACCTAAATTAGTAAAATATTTACAGGCTATTGCTTAAGAAGTCATCAGTTAAACTTAGCAATGTAAATATAAAAATGCCACAGAAACATTTTTTTTAAAAATAAGCTTGAATAACAGTGCTCCAAATCCTGCTGGCTGTTTTCAGTTGTTTTTGACAGCTGCAGTAAAAAAAAAAGGAGTTTGGTAACAGGATTTGTGGTCAAAATTAAAAAACAAACAAACAAACAAAACAGATTTCTCTCATGAAGTTCAGAGAACAAAATAACACCACCAAGAACATGCAATCAATAAATCATAACAAAACCACTGATTTCTGACTGGGAATGTGCAGAATTCAACAGTATCAGATACTGAAAACCAGAAAGATGGTATCTCCATGCCCATTAAATCCAACTGGAAAAAAATGTTCATTGATAGTTTGTAGAAATAGGAAGTAAAAAAACATGTTAAAATATTATTTTTTGTTAATTTATATTTTTTGATCTGCTCCTCCTCGTGGCAAGGAAAACTTTGAGATTAAAGGATACTTTCTAAAAGAAAAGCCCATCTCCTATTAAGCATAAGAAATACATCACTGCTTCAAAATCATAGAAGACTAGCCTCTCTAGCACTAAATCTCAGGGTTTTGGCAAACTTTCACATACATCTTTAAGACGTTATAATAAAATGAAAAAGGGGCATTTTATCATAGCTTATGCTATTATTGTTATGCAAGAAACATGGCAAATCCCAGAAAAGTAGCAAATCAAAAGAATAAAGAAAAATTTGAGCCTATGTATCTCCACATAACAAAATTATTTAGATCCATTATTAAAAATATTAAATGAGTGCTAAATTTGCAACTACGCAGTCACAACTCATGTACCTGACCTTGCTTCTGCAGATTTCTTTGAAGGAAAACAGCTAATTTGGACACGTGAAGCACAGTGGAAGCAATCTAAATTACATGAGTGAAGATGTAGTATTTATGTTATTGTCTTATTCAGATCTTAGCTATTTATTTCAGCTTCTAATTATGCTTGTGCATTTTGTCCTAACAGTATTTGTAAAAAATCTTGAAGGCAAAGATTTGTTTTTCTCCTAATTACAAAAAAGAAAAGCTCCTGGAGCACTATGAAGACTAAAATATTATATCCAGTGTGTGTGATGAATACCGTGAATACTGTCCATAACTCTTAGTTCAGAAGTAGCCAATATCTGGTTCTTGATTTCTAGATGCATATTGCCATTTCAAGATGAAAGCATTCCTGCAATTCACTGTTCATTTGATTCTCTTGGGTACATAATATTTATCTTATGAATTGAGATAAAGATTTTAGCATCTATCTTACAGGATAGGGAAGACACAAAACTACATGTTTAGACATACATTCTCACTTGCAATCAAAAGTCCTGTCCTCAACATAATTTTCTGAGCACAGAAGCATATTTGGAACGTCCTGCACTCACATTTTGTGGGTTTACTTGTTTCTTGAGAACATCAGATAGTAGTAGGTATAAGCAGATTAATTACCATGTTCTGTTGTGACTAGGAATTGCATACTGCTAACACAACAAATATATTTGGAGATTGGAACTAGATGATCTTCAAACCCTAACCATTCTATGATTTTACATTAAAGAAATTTATATGAAGGAACATGCAAGTAGGTAGTTAAAATTTTACAACTAAGTATCTAAGGCATTCTTCATGGAGTTCTATTTTGGCAACATGAAATTTTAATCTTTACATTAATTCTTTTACAATTATGATATCTGATGCAGGTAAGTTCTATTTCATATTTAATAAGTAGGGCATGAAAATTAAGTTAGTTCAAGATTCATTCAATAAATGAAACTCATCTATTTACAATTATCAGAAAAAAATCAAGTTGTTATGTTACATTTTTAAATATTTTTGTGAAATTGTAAAAGGTTATTATAAAAGGTATATATCATGTATATTGGATTGCTGTCTTGTTACTATTCATTTTCTGTATTTGCATAGTAGGACCTGTCACTAGTGGCATTTCACAGGGCTCCATCCTCAGCCCCATGCTCTTCAACATCTTCATAAATGACTTAGACACAGGACTGGAAGGGATACTAAGCAAGTTCACAGATGATACAAAACTGGGAAGAGCTTTTGACTCCCTTGAAGGCAGGGAGGCCCTGAAGAGAGACCCCAACAAATCAGAGCACTTGGCAATCATCAACCATATGAAGTTCAACAAGGGAAAGTGCTGGATTCTGCACCTGGGATGGGACAACCCTGGATGTATGCACAGACTGGGAATGAGATACTGGAAAGCAGTGCCATGGCAAGGGACCTGCGGGTCCTGATCAGTGGCAAGTTGAATATGAGTCAGCAGTGCCCTGGCAGCCAGGAGGGCCAAGCATGTCCTGGGGCGCAAACTCAAATATTAGTTAACGCAAAGGCTGTTTATCCAATGAATGCTTCTGATTTGTCTCCTGTCAAGGCTAACTTTTGAGAAGGTGTTTTCTATATACAGCAGGACAGTCAGCCAACAGAACATGTTTACTGAAAGGCTGGCAAACAGAACCAGTACAAAGTAAACACACTTTTTGAGCAAACACAATTCCTATCTCTGAATGAGTACACTAGACGTAGAGTTAGCATTCCTTGAAAATCAGCTTTCACAGTTTTTTCTACCTTTCGCACTTTTCTTTCCAACATTCACTTTTGAGAAGGAAGAGCTGACTGCTCTAAGAGATAACAAATTCTTGACTCTCCCACTGCCCTTTCTTGAGCTCTCTACTGTTGAGAAAAATTCCCTGAGCTAGGTAAACTATATCAATCACCATGTTAACCAACATGACCAGTAACAGAGCAATTCTGGAACAGTAAAAAAGAGCATGAGAGGGCAACCTCACATATTTAGTGTTCCAGACAGGGTAATGAGAAGTGGGCATATTGCTCAAATTAAGATTTGATATATTTACAAACCCTATTTACTTGTGTTTATTCTACACTACAACCTTGTTTTAATCATATTCTTTTACACTGATGGCCTACTCACAAGTAAAGAGTATTAACACCCTCTTCGAAGATCACAGACCACTGCCAAAGGAATTGACAGCAATTACTGAAAGCAGATTTTTGCTGGGCTAGCTGTCTTTGGGCCATGGTGTTTTCTTGAAACTACCAGCATAGGGTATGAGATGAGAATTTAATTAAGGGTACCCAGGACAAATCCAGAGGACTAGGAAGAATATATGCATGACAGAAAAGGAGGTACAATTAAAAATGGGCTTCTGTGCATAAATATAAGTAAATAACCTCTCCAATTATATCTCATAGTTTTGCAAGAAAATATTTATCTGTCTACAAACAGATCCTCTTTGCAGCTACCAAACGTTTTCTTTTACGCATATATGGTGAAACCCAGCATTGTTATTCTGCTCTTGGGAAATTAAAAATACACAAGAATATCCTTTAGTGTGGGTAGCAATAAACTCTCTGCTCCTAGGACAGAAATAAATAGCAAAAAACTGTGCTGCTGACTAAGTTCAGCAAGATGTTTTACAGAATTTACAGAATTAACTCTAATAGCTGCAGAAGAAAAATGTGGTGGCCTTCTATAATGGAGTGACTGTATTGGTAGAAAAGGGAAGAGCAACTGATGTCATCTGTCTTGAATTTTCTGAGTCCTTTGACATAGATAAACTGTTGCTTGGTGGCTCCACCTTTCCCCTGGTTTTGGATGAAACAGAGAGAAACCCTGGCTTATTCATTGCCATAAGAAAACAGAATAATCATGGATCTATGTGCAACTTAAGGAGGCAACATTGCCAAAAGACCTTCCCAACACACAGTGTCTTGTAAGCCAGAACTTGATGCAGGCATAAGCCAAGGCTCCCTCTATGTTTCAAAAGTAAGATATCATCATGAAGCTGATTGCAGACAACTTTGCTGGTGTGAAAAATGTTTCCCACAGCAGCCATTTACGTGGCTACAATAACACGAGCAGGAGCAGCTCCCAGTGATTTTGTAAGAAGATAGAATCAGCTGAGTCAACATCAAGATTCAAGAGTTATAAGTGGATACTGGGCCTTACCACTGCAAACTGCCTTTGAATATGTTTTATAAAGTACTATATACCCATAAGACATTAAAAAGACTGTAAATATACTACCACAACCTTTAATTTCAGAAGAGGAATATTCAGTCAAAAAAGTCAGAGGCCTTTAGTTAACAGTTATTCTGTTACGTAATTATAGGCAATGTTACAAAGTACAGAAATCACCATGTTTTCTCTCTAGAAGCCTACCCCATAAACACAGCTACACAGAGACTGCTTATACAATCTTGGGCACCATAAATTGCAGGAGACAGCTTCTTTTCCTCTTTAAAATCTGCTCCCACTGTCACTGTATGGAGTATTTCATTTGTGCTTACAAAACCTCTTTGGTAGCAAAACAGCAGTTTGCCTTGCAGGTGGACAAGTAGTAAAAGTTACAACTGACTTAAAAAAAAAAAAAAATCTTACTGAACTTTTCTGTTCCCATTTTTTTTTCTTTTCTTCTGAGATTTGGCATTTTCTAGATTCTGTTGAAGAAAGGAAATGCCCAGAATCCTATGCTAAGTCAAAGATTTGTTCCAACCCTACTATTTCATGTGTTTAAGTCCTGCAGTTATAATTTCTTTTAGTACTTTCTGCCATTTTGCAAGACAATTTTATTTATCACATTGTTTCAATATTCAGTTTGCTATTTTCCTTTAGTTTAACTGCTCTGAGACAAGCCTTAACCCTCAACATATTAATAAGGAATATCCCTAGAGATACCCAAACAAGGTAAATTATAAATAAATTAACTGAATGACTGACAAGAGGAGCCACCTCTGTGCATTTATATCCGAGAGAAATGAAAGAGTGCCACTAAGGTCTTGAATATCATCAGACCTTATCCAAATGCATACAGGTCTTAGTCAAGCAAACACTGTGTCATTAAAAAGGACCCCAAATACAAAAAAATGATTTGCACTAGGTTATAAAACTCATATTCTTTTTAAAAAATACAATGAAGACAAAAGAAATATTCCAAGCTTCCCACAGAGTGTCCTATTATTATTAGAGTATTGGTCTAAACTGACGCAATTTTATTTTGGGAACATTGTTGTACTTGAAATTGTTCTGACGGAGGAGGCCAACTGAAACTTCCTGTTTTGCACAAGACAGATCTTTCCTTTCAAGCATGTTTCAGTTGCAAATAGCATAGGAAGTATCAAAACAGAAGCATTAACTCCAAACAGTCCAGTGTACAGCACATCCTGTGCATGGCTTTGCAGCTACCAAATACACTGCAAAACACAGGGACTGAAGCTGTGCCCATCACTTGGTTGAGCATCCATAGGTTATCATGCTCTGCAAGTGGGCAGTCATTTCACCTGAGCACCCCCAGACTTCCTTGGGACAGGATGTTCAGTATCCCCAGCCAAAACCTGGCATGGGGACACAGTGCTCCAAGCAGGGCAGTGCTTTGTTTTATTTCTGTTCTCTTTAGCTACACTAAACTTAGTCACAAAGCCAGTGATACTAATTTCTTGTTCTAGGTTTTACACATTTTTATTCCCCTCAGACCGTTAAGCATCTGCACAACTTTTATCATCAAAGTACTTTCACAGACTTCAAAGGGACACTAGCAGGCCTAATCTTAAACTAAGTGCGTAGGTATCTACCGAACTATGGTTTCAGGTGGGGTTCTCTGAACTGGTGAGAACAGTCCGTACTGCTTGAAAGTACAACTTGTTTGCACAGGGGTAGCCAACAAATCATACCTGCTGCATTTGTTCTTCCTCTGAAGATATCGTCATATGCCTTCCATTGAGGAGTCACCTGGTAGGCGTGGATGAACACCACAAAAACCACCACCAAGCACATTAATGGCACCAGAGCAGAGGTGAAGAGAGCAGCATAGGCATTTGGAATGAAACACCTGATGGAAAAAAAATGGAAAAAAATGCTGTTGATAAACATAAGAGACACCTTGAAAGGCCATAAATAGAATTTCAGAAACAAATATTTTTGAAAAATGATGTGCTTTACGAACCACAAATTCTTTAACTCTGTTCCCAGAGTAACTTTGATAGGTCCCTTTGTGTTCTGTTGGTTCTTATCATCACATCTTAAGGAGTATAGCTTTTGCTCTTACAGTATGCATGTTATATTTAGCCTAACCAATGTTGGAAAAATTTAAACTTGTAATTATATTTTAACAAACTCCATGCTGCTATATTCATTTAAAGTGATCATTCTTAGTCATCAGTTTCTAAAAGGACATTATGCAATTGTCTATACTTAGCTCCTGAAACCACAAATTAAATTTTGAAAAATATATTTTTAAAATAAATGAACAAGTCCTAAAGGCAACATAACTATTCCTTCTCAAGTTCTTGGAAATTACATGTCATTTGCTCAGAGAAGCCAAATCCTTACACCCTCTTCCTTTTTTCCCCCAATTGTTTGGTCTCTCCTTGCCTTTTTCATTTATTTAAGGTATAATTATTTTTAAAGATGTGTGACGAACACGAATTATCTGTGAAAGAGTCAAATTATGCATATATGATGATGACTTGAGGAAAATGGAGATGATAGTTAAGGAGAGGTCTCAAGGGTATGAGAGATCAGGGTTTTCTGTTCTCTCCCTGGAGACCAGTATGTGCTTTACAGCCACTGACCTACTCTAGAGATGACGCACAAAAGAGCAGCCCAAGGGACGGTGCAGGAGTCAGTATGTCTAGAGATTATGTGGTCACTGCTATCCCTATTAAGAGGGTGTAACTTACCCAACCCTTCTGTTTCTCAGGTCAGCTTGTCTAAGTAAGCTCAGAGTTGATGCTGATATAATATATGTCTAGAGAGAGGCCTAGGTACATGTTTCACTGGTATACCTGGTATAACTTCTGGGTTTGCTTGTGCATACTTTCATACACTGCCAGAAAGTCAAGATTGCATCCCTTGCTGTCTCTTTCAGAACATCAGTCATGCATACTCAGTGAATCCCAAAAATAATTTCCAGCACAATCTAGAAACCTTCCACAGCTCTCTGCAGAATGTAGAGGCTTGGTCAGACACCAAGCTTAGATACAATCTGATAACGTAACTGAGCAAGTAAGCATCAAGGAAAGTAGGAACACAGAACTGCAATTAAAAGTGTTTGTACTTTCCTCACAGAAGAGATACTTCAGTCTTTTACTCATCTTGGTGGCCTTCACTGGACTTTGCCTGTCCATGACTCTTTTGTACTGAGAAGGCCAGAACTGAACCCAGCACTCCAGATGTGACTTCATAAGTGCTGGGAAGAGGGCAGGGATCACCTCCCTTGACCTGCTGTCAATATGGTTGATATCAGACACAACATCCCATCCATTTCATCTTTCAAACTTTTACTATTTCTTAGGTATGAAAGTTATTTTTGTTCCCCAAATTCATTATTGAGTTGGCACAATTAGCACTAAGAAATGAAATCATATTACCATAACCTATGCTGCTTTAATAATTATACCGAAGGCAAGAATATTAGCACAAGAACAGTCTCCTTTAAAGTATTTGTTTATTTATAAGTATATTTATAAGTATTAAAGTTCTGAAATCTGTATTTTTTTTCATCTTGATACATTTTTGTATTTCAAAGACAATATATATTCTCAAAACCTACCTGAGTGTCTTGAAACTTTATTGGGAACACTCCATTATATTCAGTTAACAAAAGCTGTATAAAAATGAAAACCCACAGAGATGGATCATTTTTACTAATACCCCCAGGTACTTGCTCTAAAAAATACACTGGTAAGTTATGTAAAGAAATACACAAAGCTGTATTAATCTTCAAAGCTTACTTTGGATTTTTTCCTTGAAGCAATGGTGAGCAATTCAATGACAACCACATCATCCTGTAAGATTTATTCATATATAGTAATGTGATGATATATGTTGACAGATACATTTTAAGATGGAAATCATATAGGATATCATTATAGGGACCAGCTGCAATTATTTATTATGCTTAACACTAGGGGCACAGCTATTATTCCATTACCATGACATGTTTGTCACACAGAATTACTGTGTGTTGTATATTACTAGTACTGGATAGGAATACAAAAAAAAAATACCCCAAAATATCAGCTAAGTTGATGCTTCAGAACACAACTACTCTACTTAAAAAGGCCTATATAGACTGATGTGGAAACTTAAAAAACTACATCATTTCAAACTTTATTTGTCTGAAGATGAGCATTATTTCCTGCAGTATATTCTTTCCAGTAAGTTCCTTTTTTCTTTTTTATTTTTTTAAGGCCCTAGATTTCTTTTTTAAGTTTTTTGTTTTGTTTGTTTTGAATTTGAGTAATAGCAAAAAAAAAACCAACCAACCAATCAAGCAAAGCCATACACTAGAATACTGCCTTCTGCAAGAGAGACAAAAAAACCCCAAACTGTTAGCTTCTTCAGAGATTGTAATTTTATTCCAAGGATTCTCTGACTTCCTAGGAACACTTCCTCTTATCAAAATGTATGTTTTTTCCCTGTTTTGAGAATTTTTGTTCCCAGCTTAGGTCTCTTCTAGATTTGAAAAGAAGGCTATTTAGCTTTTGTGCCAAGCTGCCACAAGTCTTGCCCTTCTTGACTATTGTTATCTGACTGGAGGGTCCATCTTTGGTTCTGTGTTGACCACTCTGTTCTGACCACTGACTTTGTTGTGATGTCTAATTTTGTTTTGATTGCTATAAATTTTTGTGTTAACTTTGCGTGAGGACTTAAAGAATGCAATTCCATGTCTCAAAACATTGTGCCCATAGAAAAAGCCATCACAACAGGAACTTGAGATAAACAATTTTTTATAGAAAGCTGATAACAAACTGATGGAATTTTTAACCAGCCCCCATAAATTCTTGTATTTTCAGTTCATCAATTTTTGTGATTTTTTTGTGTTTTCATTGAGGGGAACTTGTTGGGACACCACATATTGGTAGGATCATATAAGACAAACCACTTCACATACTGTTAGTTTCATTTTTGCTGAGTTCATTTCATCTTTTTACTGAAAATAAAATGGTGTGCAAAAAGCTTTTATCTTATGGATGTATTATTTTATTTCAACCCATTGAGAATTAGAAAATTCAACCTAATTTAGCATGGTAGTTGGTACAAGAATTTATGCAAACTGGGATCATGCAAACATGTATTAATCTTCCTAGTTCTGCCCCAGAAGGCTTTTTTTATCATGACTTGGCAAAATTTTTCAGAAATATCAGAAATATTAATAAGTAACTTAAATGATCTTAACAAAACAAAAGAAAATATTACATGGAAAATGACTGAATACCCCTTCCAAACCAGAATGAGGGGGAGCCATGGACTGCAAATGGGTCATGGATAAAATACAAAAAAGCCTTTTACTAGCTCTCAAGACTTGTTATCATTTTTGGAAATACTTGTATTTTCACATGAATATGTCAGATGTACTGTTAGGTTTCCTAGCATGTGTCCTAAGGGAATATTTTAACCTCATCTCATTTCCTTTATCTATTCTAATCAACATGGTAACTATAGTACACTGTGAGCCACACATGCTTCCAACTTGTAGGTGCGATTCACTGTAAGAGTAATTGCAAAGGAATGTAATGAGAGCAATTTGCCCACTGAAAAAAATAAACAAAATGAAAAAAGTTAAAAAAAAAGGAAAAAAGAGAAAAAGGCAACAACTAAATTTAAAAGGGAATTAATTTCACTTATCACCCTATCAACAATTGCCACAGCTTTTATTCTGTGTAAAAATTAAATCACAATGGAACTTGACTCTATTCTCTAGAACTGAGTATATGCTTGATGTAAAGATGTGTTTGTCTGAAAACGTTTTTATATGAGAGCCCTTTTCATATGAGAACTTTTTTGTATTGCTGCCCCCGTGGGACAAGAATGTGGGTCCCTTCCAAATCAGAATATTCTGTAATTCTGTGATTATCTACAAAATTCCTCCAACTATATGTTGACATGGTTGAGAAAGAACCCTGCTTTAAAGCCTTGAAAGTACATGAACACACATCCTCAACAAACTCATTTGCACTTGTTCCAGTGTGCAAAGGTAATCAATTGTACTACGAGACCTGGTCATACCCCTGAGTCTTGGCTGACTGAGAAAATGCACGTTTTAGTATGTGACGTGTATGTGCTTGGGATACCCCGATATGGAATTCAAAAATCAACACTTGCTGTGTAATTCTATGGCTAATTTCAAGCCCCAAATGTACTTGATAGACACCTGAACTTGCAAGACAAGCAAGTTTGGGGTGTCCTGATGTTTGAAGATGTTCTGATGAAAAGTGACTGAGCCTAACTCTGCATGCTGGACTAAGGTGCAGGATAGTGTTCCCATCTATTTGCCCAAATTGTGTCTTTCACTATTCATCAGCAGAAAGGATATGACAGGAACTTAGTTCTCCTGAGCAAAACTGAAAATGGATCAGTAATATATGTGCCCCAGATATGGTGGGGCAAAAGATAGGTTTTAGGTTTAAGATGAGTTTTACACAGAACCAGTGGGTCTTAGGAAATATTACATGGCAGGTACGTGCCTTCAGTAGTGCACCAGATATGAGTCAGAGATCTTAACTTGCAATTCCAACAAGTGTCAAAAACGTCTTTACAAAGTCGGTTGGCATTAGATATGTTACTGTTAAAGAAATAAGGGGTATACGAAATGTTAAATCTTACTGAAAATGAAGGCGCTATTACCATTCACAATGCAATGTCATCAATTGAAAAAACCTGAGCCAAAGTGAAAGAAATGGCTAATCAGACATCAGAACTTTTCCAATCACTCCAACCCTAAGGTTAGCTTCAGGAAATTAACCCCAGTGTCTGGCTAAAGTCCATATCCTAATCTTTGGGACGCACAAATTGGGAGCTGTGGCTACTGAGAATTGGGTTGATGATTGCAATTGGATTTGTATATTTAATTATTGGAACAGCTGTTGTACACTGTATGATTACTGGTATTGTTGCTTCTGTTGTTTCTGTCTTTCCTCCCTTGTCTTTTCTATGTATTCATCACCCTCATGGATAACCCATGAACTGAGGAAAAGTCTCTGGAAGACAGTATTTGAGCCATGGGGTGGTGTGAGGGCTTAAAGAATGCAGGCACCTATCTCAAGTCACTGTCCCCATAATATAAGCCACCACCAATGGAATTTGAGATAAGCAGAGATGGCAAAACAGGAAGACATTAACTCCAGGCCTAAGGAAGGTGAAGATTTGGAATTAGTACACCAGCCAAATTCCACTGTTCAGACCGTGGGAACTTAGGACTTATCTGGACAAAAAATATGCACAGTGAAAACTGTGAAAAAGGATGCACATGTCAGCCAAAGTTGTGGAAACGGCATCTATGCCCCATGGATACCCTGGACTCAGACTGTATGGAAGAGATACCTCCCAGTGAGCAACAGGGAGACCCCCACCACTGAAGACCACGGTGTAGAACGACCAGCAGGATGCTGCAGGAATCCACACAGTGGTGATATCTTTTTGTCTTCTGCTTAGTCTCTCACACTCTTTCTCTCCTCCTTATTCCTATCCCCGCCCCCCCCCCCCCCCCCCCCCATTTCTTTCTGTCTCTCTATCTCACATTTACTGTTAAATTAAATTTACAGTACTACTGACTTCAGTGTATGGTCTCATTTACACCTTAATTTGGGCAGAAGCATCTTTTATAATCAGATCATAATACCTTGATGGTAAGATATCCCCATTGGTTGTTTCTCTTCCACTACTCTTATCTAAACTCATTGAAATTCATCATCTTCAAGACTTCCCCTTTTATCTTCCCAGTCTCCTATTTCACGCATGATGTCACTTTTCCCATAAACACTACTTTACTTCCATCTCAAATGTTTCTAACATAACAGAACAGAACATAAAGCACATTTTCAAAAGCACTGTGTATGTCTGTACCTATGAAAGGTCTGTCATATGAAAGAGGCTAGAAAAAAAATTAGAAATAATTGTCTTTAGTATGCTTTTCCTCCAAGGTATAATTCCATACTAGTATGTAATGATTTGTTAATCATTTTACAACTGGAAAAAACATAATATTGAAACTAATCAGCAATTTTTCCTTCAATACAAATCAATAAGATATTTAATTTACATATCTTTTTTCCCAGGCCTAGAATGATGAAAAATAGCTTTAATATATAAAACAGTTTTCTCATTGATGACTACTGCAGATGTTCATTTAATTTAAATTGATACTTTCAAATACAACAAGCATGGAAAGGCTAGGGGAAATTAAGAGACATCTTTGCCTGAAAAGATGTAATTTTAGAAAGTCATACATTTAAATCTATACATTGATAAAAATTACTTCATTTATCAGCCAGCCAGAATCAGTGCTTTATCCTGACTTTCCTTTTTTCCCCACTGAATCTATAAAAGCAGATGCTAGACTTGCTTTCTTCTCAAAGGGGTGAAGCACATATATCTGACACTTTAATTGTTCTTGTAAAGCCTTCTATGATCTCTTAAAACATCAAACTTCTTAAAATCTAGAGAGGTATTTCAGCTACGTATGATATGGAAGGTCTTCTTTTTTTTTTCTTTTCTCTAATACTTTTAAATCAAACACAAGAAACAACTGACAAGATGTATACTGGAACTACTGTTAGTGCAATTACATAATTAATATTAAAAAAGGAAAACAAAAATAAATAACAAGCAACATTGTTAAGGAAATATCAATTGTAAAAAACTGGAAGGACTGACATACTTTGTTCCCTTCTGAGCAACAAAGATTTAAAATAGCTTGATGTGGTAAAAACAGTTTCATGTAATTATTGCATTGTCTTGAATTCCAAGGACAATCTCTTTCAACTGCATCTTGAAACTATAAAAGCTTAAATTTGACAAAAACTTTCAAGTGGCCTTATCTATCAAATACGTGGTGTTCTGAGACACTGAGCTCTACAGCAAAACACTTTACCGCAAAACAAGAATAATATGCATTTACTTTAAAATGGCACTCAGGAAAACAATGGGTTTAACAACTGTTTGAGACCAAGTCAGTGGTGGACAAAACCTTCAAGGAGATAAACATACTGGCTTTTGCAGTGTCAAAGCCTCCTCAGCCTGATGAATCAATGTGATCAGATTATGGAGCTCCACTCTCCTTTCTTTTATGTTGTAACAGTTATCCTTTTCCATAAATACATTAAACAACAATAATACAGTAGATTCACAAAATCCTAGAATGGTTTGCATTGGAAAGGATCTTAAAGTTCATCTTGTTCCAACTGCATTGCCATGGGCACGGACACCTTCCATGAGATCTGCTTGCTCCAAGTCCCATCCAACCTGAGACCTTGAACATTTCCAGGGATGGAGCATCCACAACTTCTCTAGGCAATATGTTCCAGTCCCTTACCATCTTCACACAAAATAATTTCTTCCTAGTAACTATTCTAATTCTATCTTTTATTTTTACACTTTGTGACAGGGAAAGAAACATGTGGACATTTTTGTTGCATGTGTCTCTTTTTTGTGGATCTTGGATTTGCTTTTTTTTTTTTAAAAAAAAAGAAAAGCTTATGCTTCTATGAAGTGATGTGGAGAAAACCATATGGAAAGGGTATGCTAAGCTTATCATGGGTAACATTTGAGATGGTAGTCATTAGCTCTTGAGGAAATTCAAGCCACATTCACATTAGAGAAATTTCTGTCTACAGTAGGCAAGATTCTAGATATTTCTACAAGATCATAAAAAATTCACACTGACAAAGGTACACAGGTTTAGACTTGATGTCTTCAGTCAACTTCACACAGTCTTCTATACACAATAACAGTTTGCACAATACCCTGGAAACAGACTTCACACTTTTTCAAACTGAGTAAGACTGAATTAAAGAGTGTGTCCCAATTTGATATGCTTCATGGCTACCTTGGAAGGTGATCTAGCATTTATTTGGAGGTTTTTATGAGCTTTACAACACAGATAGGAACTGCATGCGTAGAAATGCCACCTTGTTACCTTTCATTGCAGTAAGAATTGGCCTGTGATACAGATATGGGATAGTTTAAAACAAGTGAGAATTTGAAAATATTTTTGAAGTGCCACCAGAAATGATTTGCTGTCCTTGTGAGCCTTTTACTAAAGGAAACTCTGCTGTGGCTGGGAACTAGAAAGCTTAGCTTTCTATAAAAAAACTTCTCTCCCTATTATACTCTACATCACTAGAGCCTAATCTCTGTCTAGTGATAAAGAACCAATATTCCCTCCAATAAATGTGTTTCAATGCTTCACAGAACTTACTGAGACTATTGCCCAATGTTAAACTCAGCTCTTTATTTGGGCAGTATACACAGGTTATGTCTATCAGAGTCAACATGGCTGTGGGAAACTGATCTTTTCCTTGTTTGCTACATTTCTTTACATACTTGTAAATTGCTACTATTTTCCTATATGGTATTCGTTTAAATGAACAGTCCTAGATCTTTCGGTCTTTCTGGAAATATTTTATAATTAAAACTTTTGCCACTATCCTTGATCACACCACTGAACTGATGTATTTATTAAGTTATGGATTACAGCATCTTTGACAGCATTTAATCTCAGTACATAGTTAGAGCAGAAGCGGTTTATGTGTTCTTTAGACTAAATTGCTTAATATATAGGTCCAAACCAAGTCTGCCTTTATTACCATAGCACAAAATTGTTGACTCATTCTCAGTTTATCATCCACAATACACATGAGATCTTTCCATGGAGAATTGGTAAAGAGCCAGTTATTCCTCATCTCCTTGCAAAGCTAATTACTCTTGGCAAGATACAATTTTTTCCACATGTTCTCACTAAATACTGTACTACTTCTTTCGAAGAGATCTCAGATGCCAATAACATAATGAATTTTATCTGTTTTGTAATGCACTTTCCCCCCAGCTTTGTGCTATCGCAAATTTGAATGGAAACTCCTTTATTACAGGCTTGGATTATAAGAGATAATAAAAATAATATACCCCAGTACATTCGTAGCCAAGGCAGATGCTGAAAAATATTTGAAGGGCACTTTAAAGTAATAATTCCCTAAAACATTTCATCTAAGAATTCTGAAAACCTGAGAACTTAGTCTGTTGAGAGTCTTTTTCAATATGTCTTTAAATATATTAGGGAATTTGAGATGTCT
The DNA here is from genome assembly GCF_020740725.1 of Corvus hawaiiensis. Taxonomy (NCBI): domain Eukaryota; kingdom Metazoa; phylum Chordata; class Aves; order Passeriformes; family Corvidae; genus Corvus; species Corvus hawaiiensis. The sequence goes on from NC_063255.1 coordinate 57,426,478, forward strand.
AGATACTAATATTGCACCAGAGTTAGAAAACAAAAAAAAAAAAGAAAAAAAAAGAGCTATGCTAAAACATTCAGCTCATGAAGAACTAAACAAATACCAAGATTTTTTTGGACAACAGACTACATGGGGCAAATTTGATTTCAATATTTCATGAGTTTACAGGTTTGGTTTGTAAATGTACTTAAGACCTCTGATACTATTTAAGTTACACAGCAGGATGAAATACAAGAAAAGCAATGTAAAATATACTGCACTCATTGGCTAGTTTTATTTCTGCAGAATAAAATCTGGAAATTACTATGGACCACATGAAGAAGAACAGGAGTTGTAATTTTCCACTGTTTCAAAGAAGTAAAGGTCATACTTGGATGTATAAAGAATTGTCTATTCTGCTATACATATGAGGTAAACATTCTGCTCTAATCAGCATTACAAATATCTCACAGTGGCATGCTGTGCCTGTGTTGTGGTTTAATCCTAGATAGCAGATAAGTACCAGTTGCTCATTCCCCCCACCTGCCCTCTCACTGGAGAGAATTGGAAAGAAAAGGTAAATCTTGTGGCTTAAGAACTATTTAATAATGGAAATAAAATATTATAGTAATACTGAATATGATGATGATGACAATGATGATGATAATAAAGATAATAACAGCAATAATAATAATAATAATGAGAGACAGTAACAGAACTTTGAAGAAACAAGCAATACACTATACAACTGCACATCACCCACTGACCGATGCCCAGCCCATTCCTGAATATCTGCCCCCTTCCAGGTGACTCCCCCCAGTTTGTATACTGGATATGATGTTCTAGAGTGTGGAATATCCCTTTGGTCAGTTCGTGTCACCTGTCCTGGCCATGCTCTCTCTCAGCTTTTTGTGCAGCTCCTCACTGGCATTGAATGAGACACTGAAAAGTCCTGGACTTAGGGTGAGGACTGTGTAGCAACAGCCAAATCATCAGTGTGTTAGCAACATTATTTTCACCCTGAATACAAAACACACAGTGCTGTGTAACACCTACTGTGAAGAAAATTGCATCTGCACCAGTCAAAACCAGGACAGTCTGGTTTTGGCACATTTCAAAACCACATTGAATGAAAAAAGTTCACACTAGAGCTATGAGGGCCACCAGAGGTCTTATACATCTGTTCTGCTCTGAACACACAGGAAAAAAAAATTTCTGGTATGTTTTGGTTTGTTTGGTTTGTGGGTTTTTTCTTTAATGGGAAGGGACAATTACTGGAAAAATGTAAGTAGGCAAGGAACTGGCAATCCACAAGTAGGCAAAAAGCAGAATTAGAATACTCCATGTTGCAATATATTTTTCTTGCTGAAAAACACAAGCTGAGGGGCTTAAACTATGCCAGAATTGGCTGATGGCTATCAGAGTAGTCACTGGAGGGATTAGCTGTATTTAGCAGACTGAAAATGATCAGGATTGGGCACCTTAGAAGAGCAACCAAACAAAAATTAGAAAGGTGCTTTCAAGCCCAGGAACTAATGCTTGGTGAAAAATACTTAAAGCACACACCTTACAATGAAAGATGTTAGACAGCTCTTGTTTCTTTATTTGAAGCATTCTTTCCAGTAAAACCTCTGAGATTCAGTTCTAGGTTTTCTTTTCTGGTGGACACCTGTTAAACATTTCCTAGGCAATAGAGAGTCAAGCCTAGAATGAAGATCAGCTGAGCTTTCTTCTTTTCCACTGTAGATATTTTCTCAATTTTAATCCTTTTCTTTTCTCCTTTCTTTTCTCTTCTTCCTTCCTCCCTTTACCCTTCCCTTTCCTTCCTTTCATTACCAATAACTGCAAGCTATGCACATGCCTAGGATGGACAAACTATGTATCTGCACATATACAGAGAATATGTCTAGCATGATTTTTTTAACTTCCTTTTTGCTATTTATAGCCATTATCAACTAAAACATTGCACAATCCAAACTGCAAAATAGAAATGTAATCCTTCCAATGTCCAAGGATGAAAACCACATGTACAGCTCCAGCCTAATGATGCAGTGTTTACTTTAACCAGTAACCAAAATAGCATTTATCAAAAACTTTATTTTCACTGTTAATATGTCCTGCATCCTGCTGCTGGTTAGACAATCATCTCTCTCTAAAAATTTGCGTAAGACACAAACACAAGAATTCTAAAACAACCCATCAGCAAAGATTTTCTTTTTTTAGTTTCTTTTGAAAAGGGCAGATTGCATTCCAATACAGTAGCCACAGAGACATCCAAAGCATTACTTTTTCCCCCCTAAGCCTTCAGAAAGCAACCTGTGTTTTCAGATGTGCTCTGAGTAATAACATCATGCAAATGGTAGCACTGAGTAATTGTTCTGTGATTTATACTTATTATATATTAAGCATATATTAAGCATAAGCTAAAGAGTTTAAAATTTCCAATTTGCATCACAGAAGGAAAACTTAGTGATGTAAAATAATTTTTAGAAGGCTTTTGAGAATGTTAGTGTAAAGCCAAAAAGTACAATAAAGGGATTACAGTTTCCAGGACAGTGCTTAGACAGTCAAGTCTCTGTTTCTATGGATGAATTTGCATAAAATATAGCTTAAAACGACATTTTGCAACCAAATGTTGGTTCAATGTTGGCGCAATATGTCTACTCGGGGAAGTGAAAAGGAAAAATCAAGAATCTGACTAGGTGGGGGATACTGACTAGAATAATTCTAAAGATCTATGAACAAGCATGGATCCTCTTTCCATCCAAAATTCCTAACTCTGTTTTTCATCACTCCAATTTGATACTTTTAAAACAGTGCCAAGACAGAGGTAGACACAGTTGTAAGAGGTCATTACGGATGATTCTAGGTAAGATTTGACTCTTTCTATCCTCTACATCCTGTCAATGGTACTCAAACCCTACTCCAGGCCTTAGAGCTTTCTGGTGGATTCCCTCTGGCTGGATGCCAGGTGCTCTCCAACCTGCTGTATCACTCCCCTCAGCAAGACAGGGAGGAGGGGTGGGGCAGCAAATAAGATGAAAAAACCTCATGGGCCAGATAAATACATTCATAAAGCAAAGGACAAGGTTGCATATGGAAGAAAAAGGAAAAGACTTGTGGTCTACTTCCCATCAGCAGGTGATGTCCAGTCACTTCCCATGTCGCAGGAACTGAGTATGTGTAGCAGTTGCTCCATAAGATAAACATCATAACAACAACTGTGTCTCCTCCCTCCTCCTTTCTCTTAGGTTTTATATTTGAGCAGACATGATATATTGTGGAATATCCCTTCGGTCAGCTTGGGTCAGCTGTCCTGGCCATGTCCCCTCCTAAGATCTTTCCCACCCCCAGCCAAAAAACTCCAGCCAATATAGAAAAAAAAAAGTCATAATAATATAATGTACTTGAGTTACATAATGACATGCATTAGAAGGAAGGCTATGGACCTTGACCAAAATATGACTAAAAGGCCATGGCAGCTGTACTGAAGCTAAGCATTAACGGTCAGATGCATTCTGCACTTCACACATCTCACTATTCAAAACAACCTAAGTTATTATATTATGAATAACCTTGGCAAGTTTTAGAAGAAAAAGTGGCATTTGGAGTAAATTGAACACCGTAAGGAAAGCACAGTGGTATTGTGACTCAGGGAGACACAATATGCCCTCTTTCATGACTCAGTGCTTCAGTATGAGTACACTGAGCTAGAACCTCCAACTGGGCTGATTTTTCTACACGACTGAGCAGGGAAGAATGATTTTGCATTGGTCAGCAACAACTACAGCTGCATCACAATACTCTAAATTGCACTTGGAAGGTTAGAGAAGTTGTTCAAGCAGTGGAGGCTGACTGAAATGTGGTCTGGGCTTACATTTTGATTACTTTCCAATATGCAAGGGTTTCTTTTAGCAAGAGGGTTTCTTTTAGCAAGAGGTTCCTCTCAGGAAATAGATTTTGTTTTTGTATACTCAGCAACAAGACAGTAGCTAATAATAACAGTACAAACTATCTGATTTATATTTGCATCAGGTAAATCAAAAAAAATGATCTGATAGGGAGGTGAAAGCAGCACTGGTTTATAACTGAATCAAACAGTGATGCGGGAGCTTTCAAAGAGGCATGACACAGCTGAGATCTCACCGACATTGCCTTGGCAGGATATGGTTGCCACAGACTCTCCTACATTTTTTGGAAAATACATGACACTTCCGGTTTTTTTAAGTGACTTGCAAAAAACCAGCATGTTTAACCCATGTTTGTCAAATTATATGGACTGCATCAAATTTTAAACTGAAGTCTGATTTTCTTAAATAGAGTTGCAGTACACTATTATAAAATAGTTCAAATTCCATTTTAATTAGAAAAAAATTTAGAAATGTATTTGTTACACACTGGAAATTTCTAATGAGACAGTTTAAGATTTTTAAATGCTATTTATATATGTACATGCTCTTCTGAGAAATAATTTCCTGATCTCTTTCCATAAAATTGTAGGCAGCTGTGAGAACTGGGTCCAAAACACAAGGAATTGGATTCTAAAATCTGAATGCATTGGAATTAGGAGGTGCATGATGATTACAGAAGTTTTTAAAAAACTTGGTACTCTGGTGGAGCTACATTTTATAAAGAAAAAAGTTTCCAGTTCTAAGTTTTATTAATGAGTTACAGTCCCCAAGAATGTTCTATTGTGTATAAAGCAACTCTGAAATTTAAGGTGACAGACAGAACAGTTGCAAATGTTACACTTCTCTCTACATTATATGTATCTGAAGCTATTTAAATGTCAGTTCCTGTTGCTTCTAGTCCTGAAAAAAAATCTTTTTTATAATTTACACAGTAAATTTGCTAAAAATAAGTAGGTTTTCCACCAGCCAGACAAGGATTTAGGAAAGCTAGGAAAATGTCAGGTAAAATAAATTAGAAATTGAACAAAATGTATCAGCACTTATACAGATTTCTCAGAGATTTTTTTAAATTAAACAATACAGTGTTCACTGAACTTCTACCATAAGCTCATGTTGGTGCTGTTACTGATAAGCAAAGAACACTAATACAAATAAATGTCCTTGCCGATAAACGAACTACAGGCACCCCTTCCTGATATTTGCAAGGGTTTTTTTGAAACCTTGTCTCAATTCTTACCAATTCAGCAACAGAACCTCCATCTCTGGATGTTACCAGAGGTTTTTGCAATGAGTAGAGTTATGCATGTTTAGGGTTTTCATAGTGCCTTTTTTCCTCTGCTTTGCAAACAGACACTTCTCTCAGTACAGTGTGCTCAGTACACAGCATGGGGCGGAAACTTGTGGGGTTGCTGCCCTGGAGGAAGTACTAGTTTGCTTCCTCATAACCAGCTTCAAACACCTAAATCTGTGAGCCTGCAGAGTTCAGAGGCTGCACCCCACTTGTTGCAGTTTGCGGGCTCCTGGCTCCACCAGCTGTTAAAGGGGTTTTCCAAGGCTGTGCTTTGTTAGCCACGTTGCTGTGCAGCAAGAACAGACTTAGAGCTAAGCTGCTTCTTGCAGCTGCGTGTGCTTCATGAGGGAGCAGAGATGTGCAAACATAGCCTCTGCCCCAGAACACCTGTCTGGTTGGAGCTACAACTTCACTTCTGTGTACCTTCACAGAAAATCTTATTCTCTGTATGATATGTAAGGTTTTCATAAACACATAGCCGTGATGTTCTACCAGCTGCTTCCCATGTTATCCATCTTGATCCATGGTAAGAACCACACAAATTCTGGTGTGAAGATATTGAAAATTTCTAGTTCAATTTGCACTATTTACCTAAGAGAGAGTGTGTAAGAACTCAAATCAGCAGAAAAAAAATCACCCTATAATTTCAGCAAAACAGTTGATTGAGAAAGGTCATATATACCTAAGGAATTATTTTGAAATAGAAAATGAAAAGATGAGTGCTTTCCCTGTAGCTGCATCTAAAGAATTCTGAAATGATGTTACTTTTACTTTTGTTTAATTACTTTTCCTTAAAAGGAAACGGGGATTTTCTCTGGAACACTGAACACCATCTGCTCATGGGTCCAGTTAAGCAAATCTCAGAGGACTCATAAAAGCTGCCCCAAAGAATCCTGTGCAGCTGTGAAACAAGTCACACCCTTGTACAAGTACATTTTGAAATGCCTGTAATCAAATACTACTGCCCCAAGCTGAACACAGACTGATTGTTTTGATTCAGTGCTGCACTTGGCCTCAGTCACCTCACCAGGATGATGGCAAAATGAACAACCCAAGAAATCTCTTAATGTCCATTCAATTGCTGTGGAAGTTGTTTGGTATTAAGAAAAATGAAAGCTGCCCTTGTGTTTGATGAATTTAAATTAGTTTAAACCTCATGCAGATTAACTCAGAGACAGGTTTGTATGTTTGATTTCATATATATTTCCACATCAGGAAAATAATTATTTTCCTTATATTTTGCATGTAAGTTTCAAGTGAAATGCAGAATGTTTAATAATGGTTCTCCCAGATTTTATAGAGTGATAATGTGGCATCAACCCTTCGGCATTATTTAGTTTTCTTTTCATTTCTTTTGTCTATGCAGCAAAAGAAAGAGGCAAAAGAAAGAGAAAAAAGAATGAGGGAAAGAAGAGAAGGAGGTGAAAAAGGTAATGAAAATACAGTTAGACTGTTCTGGTTAAAAAATGTAAGCTCAGAAACAGCAGAATTGCAATTGCCAGAAATTAAGTCAAGGCTTGCCCATTCTTGTTTACATTTGGAGAGACTGTCCCAATAATTTTTTGAAAGTCACATCTACATCCATGGGAATTACTGCTAGAAATTTGGTCCTATCATCTTTACTGACATGTCAAAATTTATTATGAGTAGCACCATACTCTTTAATGGAGGTACCCACAGAGTAAATACCAACAACAGAAAACACAGGGGAAAATGAAGTCCACCATGAACAAAGGATGAAGAAATGCCAAGATGCTGTTTTGGAACAGCAATGAACAGAAGCTTCAGAAGATTCAGTTTGAGTCAGTGCGGGCAACAGTCTTGTCAATATACCAGACCTACTGCATAATAAAACAAAAAACCAATTTCCTTGCTGCTCTCTCCTATTGCTGTTATTGTAGAGCTAAACAGTTGGAAAAAGGGGAAAATGAAAATGTCTAAACAATGCTTTTCTATAATGAGAACCCAAAATGTCATCTGTTGTTGTTTTAGAACACAGCTTACTATATTTCAGTCTTCTCATTATGTGATCCTCTGGAAATTTCTCTGAACAATTTTATACCTAGTTTTTTAACCTTTTGCTTTTTCTTTATTTTTGTCTTTGCTTTCTTCTTTTTTTCTTCCTACTGTGAAAGTTAATACTAAGGAAACACAATTACCAAAGAAGAAGCAGCAAGGACACAGCATAAGCACTGCATTAATACAGTTAGACTTCTAAGACACTGGAAGCTCTGGAGTTTCCAGGCAGCTCATTCCAGAAGTCCCAGAAGACTTGCAGCCTTCAGCATTTGACCAGGAAACTAAGTGACAGAAACCTGCTTGAAATCTCTTAGAGCAAGGTTCTTGCTAACACTGCAATTTTAAAATTACATAAGGAGTTGTGTGTCTGATTTCAGTTAATTATCTTGCTTCTGTTTAAATCCAAGGCTTCCTCCTCATATGTTTTGAAACTAAAATCTACTGTTATGGCTAATTTTTTTTTGTTTTGTTTTTTACTATTTAATACTTGTTACAGTTTCCCAAAGGCAAAAAAGAAAGTCTCCCTTGTACCATTTTTTAAGGCAGACATTCTTCATTACCTTACTTTTCCTATGCATTTTCTAAACCAAGGACTTAATCCAAATCTAGCTGAAAAAGAAGATGCTTCCATGTGCAAACTGTCAAACATAAATTAGGCTCATGTTCACAGTCCTGCCCTTTGGCAAGAAGAATAACATCTGCAAAAGATCTTCTTGGATGTACTGTTTTTCTCTAAGCCATACTGACAATTAAATGCAACACTAATAACACAAATCAGTTTCCTAAAGCTGCATTCCTTTTACTCAAATTATCTTAGTACAGTTCAGTGAGATACACCTTTATTTACTGGGGCTTTTACATTGGACAGAAAAGATTCTTCCTTCCAAAGTATGGCTCTATGCACTAAATACACTAAAATGTATTTCACAGAACAAAAATCTGAGCACAAAATTGACTGATTGCAGAACAGCCCTGTGGTGAAATTAAAAAGACAAAACAAAACCAACCCTCCCCCAGCCAAACAAAAAACCTACTATTTCTTTTCGTCTCTTTTTTTAGGAAGATCAAATACAAGAAGGTATATATGGACACAGTTTGTTACTGGAGCAGTCAGAACCAGATGCTGGTATTGATCTCATTATTGCTTATCTTAGTATTTCCTAATTTATTCTGGCATATCAGAAGAAGGTTTTTCTAAACTGTTGGAAAACAGATGAACTGAGAACAAGTTGGTTTAGTAGCAGTAGGCTGTATTTTACTGATTAAAGGAGTCAAAGTAGGAGGTATGAAATTGTTAATTACTTGTACAACCTGAAAGGAAATAAGAAGCTTTTAACAGCTGTCAATGACAGGGATGCAGGCCTTCATCCTGCAGAGGTTCTTTGATACTCCTTTCATAATACTACACAGGCTTCAGAAAAGATCCTGGAGTTCTGTTTGGGCACAAAAATCCCTTCATCTGAACCTGTTTGAAGGATCAGGCCCCACGAACATTACTGGGTGCAACTTTCACCCATAACAACCTACCTTTTCAACCCTTTACCATGATAGCATGATACTATGATTTGTGAGAAATTAACCATCCCATAATGATTGGAAATTTTACAATAACAAATATTTTTCTGTACTCATGTTTCAAAATTCCACCAGTCAAAGCAGCCAGAATTTATCTTTCTTTATTTTAATGCTTTAAAAGCACAGTAGAGTGATTATGCCTGTTTCTGATGTGCTTAACATTTGCTTAACATTAACAATAAATATTTGCCAAGATATGAAAAAACACTCAGTCCCCTACCACTGTCCCCAACAATTTCCCCCCCACTGAAAACTTACATTGGTAATGAGGGATAAATGAAAGTTAATTAAAGCCATCATATTTAGAAGTGTATTTTTAAATAATCCTTAGCAGTTGGTAGCACATCAGGCAGCGTCTTTGGAAATAAAGGAAAAGTTTAGAAAAGAAAGCACAAGTACAGAATACAACCACCAATTTTTGTACTTAATTAACTTATTGTTTAGCTTTTTCCCTATATAAATATGTGTGCATATATGTATATGTATGTGTATGTATATGTGTGTATATGCGTGTATGTATATATATGTATAAGAATGCCTGCAGCGTGGTGCTGCGTCAACACAACTGAAGTAGCTCTGGTTCATCAGAAACATTTCTCCTACGGTAACATTAAGCTCAGGATGGTTTAATTTACTATACAGAAAAGGACAAAGCAGCAAATAGTGAGAAATCAGTAGTGAAAACTGCAGACTTTTAACCCCCCAGCTTCAGCTGAGTGGTTCATGAAGCATTTGGCATTGCATACAGATAGTCAAGCATCATTCTGCACTGAGGTCTAGCAAAAGTAACTTGCAAAAGTTTTGAAATCCTACATGATGTGCCAGTGAACCAAGGAAAAAGGAGGTGGAAAAACTGGAATAGGAAAAAGAAGCTGGAAAGAGGGCCATGCAGGGAGACACTTCCAAGTCCATGTAAAATATAAAACCAGGCATTAGAGCATGGGAATTCCTCATAGATTTGTCATACGAACCTCTTCCTCTTAGTATGTCTTAATGGTTCAGTTAAAATCCCTGAATGCTTTTTCTAGCAATTCTTAGCTATTTTCTTACCTATTCCTGCCTGTAAAGGTCTGGCGATTCAAACGTTCATGACTAAATTCAGCACTTTTGACGTAATGTGGAAAAGGAGACATGAAACTTAATCCAAATGCTTGGACAGAAATTAGCTCACTCAAGCTAAAATATTCTTGTTACTGGTCCCTGGTTTAAAGAAAGCAGATCTCCATTTTAGGGAACAGCTAGTAAGCCAGGGATCTGTTCCTGGGATGAGTGCCAACACTGAGACAGTCATACAACTGGGTGAGACCCAAAGCAGCACCCAGTATATTCTTCTGACTGGGTTAAGGGTCAGTGCACCAGACTGACAGACATTCAGTTAGAGACAAACCATGGCACAAAGTGCCTGTGACTCATTTCAAAGTGCCTGGTACTGAAACACATTTTCTATGGAGTTTCTTATCCCAATAATGTTGGCAATGGCTCTGCCCTGGTTTCAGCAAGGGTAGAATTAATTTCTTCTCCGTAGATGGTGCAAGCGCTGTGTTTTGGATTTGGAATGAGAATGGTGTTTATAAGACACTAATGTTTTGGGGTCTTGCTAAGTCATATCTATCCTAAGTCAAGGACTTTTTCTGCCTTGTCTTGTGCTCTGTCAGTGAGAAGATCGGCAAAATAAACCGGGAGGGAGCATGGCTGGGACAGGTGACCTGAACTTACTAAAAGGGTATTTCCAGACCCTAGAACTTCATGTCCAGTATATAAAATAGTAAGCACAGTCGATCTGTGTTCAGGAAGGAGTTTTTGGCATCAACCAGCAGGTGGAGAAAAACTGCATTTTGCATCACTTTAAAAAATAATTTTAAAAAATTATTATGATTATAATTATTAAGATTATGAACATTATTATTTTCAATTATTATTGTAGCTTATTTTCAATTATTAAACATTTTTTAATCTCAATATACAAGTTTTACTTTGATTCTCCTCCCCATTCAGCTGGAAGAGGAGAGGAAGAAGAGGAGAGGAAGAAGAGAGGAGGAAGTGGAGCATAGTGTTTCATGTCCATATGGGCTTAAAACCATGACAGGTTCCTAGACTAATTTGTTTCTTGAGACATCCCTATGCATAAGATTCAGAGAAACTGCAGTGTGAGCAACAAGAAGAGCTGTAACTCTTAATCACAGCAAAAAGTTCATAGTTTCCATCTTTCTTTAGCTTTGTTTCCCTACCCCCTGGTTGTGGCTCCATAGTCAGAGATCCAGGGATTTTCCTGCAATAAAACTCTGCTTTGACCCAGACTGTAGAGGACATAGAAGTATTCGGTTTGTTTCTAGAAAAGAATGTCACTGGAAAATCTTTTTCACTATTTCTCATCAATATCTTAACGACAATGATACAAAGAAGATATTTGAGAACACTTGGTTCAACCCTTTTTGTGCTGTGAGAAAATGTAAATCTGAATCTATCCCTGAAACCAAATACATGGAAATTCTATGAATTTAAAGTATTGTAAAGGCACACATCTTCTTCGGTACTCTGTTTACTACATGAGATTTTAAAGAGGAAAATTAATGTATAACAGGGATTCTCCTGAGAAGGAAGATCATCCCTCCCTTGGGCAAATAAAGGATCATGCTAAAAGAGAGACACCTCTAGAAACTGGAGGAAGTTAACAGAGGGAAAAGAGCAAGTGAAAGACAGCCAAGCCTCAGACAGAATCACAGAATTAATTAGGTTGGAAAGGAACTCTGAGATCATGGAGTCCAACCTATGACCAAACACGATATCAACTAGACCATGGCACTAAGTGTGACACCCAGCCTTTCCTTAAACACCTCCAGGTGACTTCACTACCTCCCTGGACAGACCATTCCAATATCTAGTCACTCTTTTGGTGAAGAATGTCCCCTGATGCAGCTTAAGGCTAGGTCCTCTCATCCTGTCACTGGTTGTCTGGGAGAAGAGGCTGATTCCCGCCTGGCTACACCCTCCTTTCAGGGAGCTGTAGAGAGTGATAAGGTCTCCCCTGAGCCTCTTCCTCTCCAGGTTCAGTCTCTCCTCACAAGACTTGTGCTCCAGACACTTCATCAACTCCACTGCCCTTCTCTGGACACATTCAAGCATCTCAATGTCCTTCCTAAATTGAGGGGTCCAAAACTGAACCCAGCACTTGAGGTTCCAGTACGGAACCAGCCTCACCAGTTCCCAGTACGGGGGGACAGTCACTGCCAGTCCTGCTGGCCACATATTTCTGACCCAGGCCACCTGGGTACAGCTTGCTCATATTCAGCTGCTGACAACCAGCACCCCCAGGCCCTTTTCCGCTGGGCCACTTTCCAGCCACTCTGTTGCCAGCCTGTAGCTCTGCATGGGGTTGTTGTGGTCAAAGTGTAGGACCCAGCACTTAGTCTTGTTGAACTCGGCACTTGGTCTTGTTGGTGTTGGCCGATCAACCCAGCCTGTCCAGGCTCCTCTGCAAAGCCTTCCTTCCCTCCAGAATATCAACACTTCCATGCAACTTAGTGTCATTCACGAATTTCCTAACAGTAGACTCAATCCCCTCATCCAGATTGTCAATAAAGATATTGAACAGGACTGAGCTGACACATCCCTTAGAGAACTTAAACAAAACCCCCCTACTTTCTGGGAACTAGAGGAAATTATAGAGTTGGATGCAATTAAAAAAAAAGGTAGGATACAGCATGACAAAAGTCATGCTTGAAATACAGCATTTGCAAAGATACAGTAGATAGGGAGATATTTGCTTATAAACGTTTAAATTTTTATTCTGTCAAGTGTAATCACTTCCAGTTTTCTCATTTTCAAAGGTGTTTTAGCTTATACTCTAATAAATAAAGTCCTTTGGCCTTCTTACAGGAATTTGGTTTCAAGAAGGTCTAGTCAGACTCAAAGCAGAAACAAAAGTAGTTCCTGAGCTTATAAAAAACATGCTACCGTGGGTAAGAGATTTAAAATACTCAAGTAGTTAAAAGATCAAGGTCACCTTTCAGAAGAAAGTTTTTATTAAATAAAGAAAAAGTTATGAATAGATGAGTTTACAGCAAGACAAAAGTTCACCTTAAAATCAAATTCCAAAGCTTACTGTACTTCCCGAACTCCAGAGAGTTCAGCATTTGCTGCATTCTTGGTATATACAGCTAGACCTCATTTCTGAAAATCTTTCAGTTAAAGTTCTGAAAAGTTTATCTTAGCAAAACGGTTAAATAGAGTGGTGGGTTTTTTTCTAATAGATCTCTTAAAGTGCAAAGACACAGTTCACCTAATATGGTGAAAAACATAAGGAGGCAAATTCAAACTGTAGATATTGACAAAGAGATGTATAGCGTAATGGAGAGGTGAAAAGAAAGAGAAGTCTGAATAATTACACAAAATCTAGCTCTCTCCAGTTCCATCCTGGTCACTTGTAACTCTCTAACACTTACAGAACAAAGATGCAAGTAAAAGAGTTAAAATAGAAATCTTTGACAGTAAAGTAGTTTTCTAGTTTCTCATGTAGCCCTGAAAATTTCAATACTGTTTGAAGCTGGTGAACCACATTTGCAAGCTTTGCCTTAACTCATCTATTTCTGAGATCAGAAGCCAGAATTATTTAATGACAAGTATCAGCTTTTGTTCACAAACACGAGTTTAAAGGTTAATTACGCTACACTCACTGGACTTGTACCCAAGAGATTGCCCAGAACTCCAATAGATGTTATAAAAAACCCTGTATTACCATAAAATGATCTAGAATCAGCATCTTTTCTAGTCTTATTCAAAGAGACTTTCACCTTTGCAGCTGAGCAATGGAGGAATTAGCAAAGGGAGGAGTGAAAGAGCTCTTCTGTGTCAGTTAGTTCTTTCACTTATGATTGGACTAGAACCTTAAAAAATGTGCTGCTTGGTGGCATTTATACAGACAAATTTACCAGTATAAAAAACCCCACATAATGCCAAAGAGAGAACTGTTCATACCATACATAAATACTGCCAATTATGAAAGTAATCAAAAGTATGCTACTTGTTCATACTATGGCATGGGAGTCACAGTATAAAATACATGCATTTTTGTTTAGAATTTGTCATATATGGAGGAAAACTCTATTCTAATACTTTGAAGCATAAAATCCAACACAGCTGAACTCATTTTTTGTTCAGTGCAAGTATAAATTGAACTTCCCTCAGCACTGCTATACTGTTGACAATTATTTGTGCCCATGGCATACTTGTTAAGATCAAAACAGTTGGTCAGATACCACAGTAATGCAAAAACAGGTTGCATGAAGAAGTGATCACTTAGGAGAGGGTTAAGATAGGCTGCACTGCTTTTATTACTTTAATCAGTCTTCCAGATCTCACATGTAAGGAGCTCTTACCAGCACACTATTGTTCTTAAACCACTTCTGAGGCTGATTCTGAAGCCAGTATGTAATGAGTTTGGATTTGGAAATCTCCTTGTCACTTTTTCCACTACTGCATTCTGGTTTGGAGAAAACAAACCAAGTGCTGTAGTTCAATCTCTCCCCTTTTCTACATTCTGTCTTTGAAAATCCTCAAGTCTTAAAGTGCTCTTCAAATCAGGAACTAGGATTGATGCTATTTATGAAAATCCTTGTAGATATCTCTTACAGTGTCCACATTGACTGAGATGGACATTTACTAATCTTGGGCTGGTTTCTGGCATTTTCCCATAGAAATAGTAATAGAATGCTGGAAAAAAATTATATTTAATTTGGGCAATGGGTTGGACTGAGTAATTTTCCTCTGCTAAATAATTTTATCAGAATGTAAGGCTTTCACTTGTTTTACAAAGAATGAGACATGGATATCAAAAGAAAAAACTGCAAAGCTGTGTTTCACTGCATAATGATACCATCAATCCACAGTTTGACTACAGTTGGAGAACTTGATTATGTTACACACATTCCTTGTGTTTACTATGCACAAAGAAGCATTTTACCATGAAGAAAAAGACATGTTCTGTGAAGAAATACTGATGTGTATGGGATGGTATACAGCTATGGAGCACCCCCTGATACAACATGAACATCAGCAATCATCTGCTTTTGTGGATCTCAGTTATATTTCCGAGTTGAGTTGGTGCCTATAAATGTGGGACTAAACTTAGTTGACATGGTCAGACAACTTGTGGTACTCAGTGTAACTCATTTACATCAAAATCAGGTATCCCTGCTTACCACACACAGTACAGATTCACACACAGATATGTATATACAAATAATATCTATAAGACCACGTGTGTGTGTGTGTATACATGCGTATACTTAAACATCAGTATTAAATTCAAGTATCTACTTCTCACAGGAGTTCCCTGCGTGACAAAAAACCCAAAACTAAATGTTGTTCTCTTGTAATGGAGTGATGCACACTGTATCCTCCTCTTTTATTAAAGACAGATGAATATTCTCCTGCTGTGGGTCTACCCTGAAAGCAACCTCGTATGACGTTTTCATAAAAAGAATTTCTACATTCATTTCTTTTAAAAAGAAGAGGTATGTTTAGTCTTTTCTGCACATAAAGCATGTAACTGTGATACAAAGTCAGTAAGCATATTAGCCCCATTCCTAGAAGAGATATCATCACAGATTAAGTTTGCCAGAAAAGGAGCCAGAGTAAAAAAAAGTAGGAAAGAGCAAAAATATTTATCTATTTATCTACCTCCACATAAACGCGTCTGGTTATATGAAGATATACATAATTAGGGCAGTTTTCTGTGCTTATATATGGCTTTGAAAGGGCTGTGATAATTGTCAACAACACATCAATTCTCAAATTTGGAACAATTTGCAATATAACATTCATTATTACAAGAGAAACAGTTCAAGAAAAATATTTGACATGATAATGTAGTAATACTTTCTAGCAAAGGACATATTTAATAACATAAGAGATGGTGCAGGGGTTAAGGCTTGATTTGGTGTTGAGGTTTGTTATGACAGAAATTAAATGGAAGAAAACCATTCTCTTTTGCTCATTCTGCAGCAGAAGATGTTTCTGTCCTTTAGTCTGGAATTGCATATTCTCAGAACAAAAGAAATTATTTAGTCACTGAGCAGACACGCTTGAGACAGCTCTGCCAGAATAGAGAAACTGTAGCAAAGCCCAACTCCACAGAAAGTGCTGTATTGCATATGGGTGGCATACTTGCCTCATCTCCACCAAATGAGGAATCCCCCTGTCCATTTCTGCACTTGACTATGGGCATACCCCCTTCTCTACATGGAATAAAATTAAGTACAAACCTAGTTCATGCTTTTTTAAGGAAACACTTACAGATCACCGTAGACAAGGCCATAAATCTGTGCTGTGCTGTGATGGTAGATTCCTCTCAGGATAATTAGAAGAAGGATCACAACAAAAGCTGGAAGTCCCCAACTCAAAAGGAAGTAAAGCAGATAGCGCGTCTCCGTGTGTTCATCATTCATCACAAGGACATACCAGAAATTAACAGCCTGAAGAATAATGCACAAAAACAATCAGTAGACTTGGTGCAACAAGCTATGGCAAAAACTGAATCACTCTGAAAGTCATAATGCAGCGTATTTCTGACCTGTCACATGTGTATGTATGAACGATTTTCAACAAAAATACTTTGTTCTCACTTTTTTTTCCTTAAGTAATGAAAAGACATTATAAAAGACATATGCTTATTTATATAACTATTGTGAATTAGACTGACGTAGAGGAAGGGACACCCTGTTTGGTAGAATACACTAATTTTGCAATACAAAAATAGCTTTTTGGTGCAAAAATCACTTTCTTCTTGGATATTCATACCTTCACATAGAAGCCTGGCATTTAGTATTTCTAAATCTGATCTGTATTTAATATTTTTATGTTAGTGTTCAGCTCTGTGTATCTTGCAGGAAACACACTAAGCTCCTTCGATGGTTCTAACTGTGATCCTGTTCTGGGCTCAGCAGTACAACAAAGACATGAAGTGAGTCCAGCAATGGCCCATGAAGACCATTGAGGGGTGGAAAACCTCTCCCATGAGGGAAGGCTGAGAGAACTGTGGCTGTTCAGCCTTGAAAGAAGATGCTCAGGGGGATCATGTCCACGTGTATAGATATCTGATAGGAGGCACCGATGCAGAGGGAGACAGACAGCCCCAGTGGTGGGGCAAGAGGCAATGGGCCCAAATTACCATACAAGAAGCTCCAGCTGCATACAAGAAAAAGCTTTCTTACTGTGGGGGTGCTCAAACACTGGGCCAAGATGCCCAGAGAGGTTGCGGAGTATGTGTCCTTAGATAATCAAAAACAAACTGACCATGGTGCTGGGCAGCCTGCCGTAGCTGCTTGAGGTATGGTGTTGCACTAGACAGTCTCAAGGTACCCCTAAAACTTCAATGGTTCTATGATTCTGTGTAATATAAGAGTTTGAGAAAAAACTGCAAATAAATGAATGTAAATTCACAGGCATCTCTAAAACTGTCTGTGTTTTCTTATGATCAACTCACCATCAAACAGCATAATTTGGTTTAAAACCATATATGAATCAAAATGAAGTGCAATAGCTGAAACCCCTTGAAAGAACTGGTAGTATGGGTAAGGAAACCCTTCAAGTGAAACGGAATACTTAGAGTATTGCATGGATATTTGCATTTTCTTTAAGATGTTCATAGCACACACTGTCATGTGTGAGCATTTTTTAATGTGCATCTACACACTACTGTCTATAAACACCTAAGCTATCCATAATAAAAATATTTTTTGAGAAATTTTTCTTCACTTTCTCCACTTCAAAAATGTTATACCATGTACAGATCCACATGCTATATTATTATTTCTGGCCTTTTATATGGGGTGAATAAGGAATTAATTTTGTCTTTTTCTGCATATAAGGTATCTAATTCAAGCTTGTGCCTTTAAGCATGTCTTGTCAGTCAACAGAGACAGGACAGGCACCTTCAGGCACTCATTAATCCTTACCCAAGCACAATCATCTCTCTCCATGGTCTACACAAGGGTTACATATAATAATGTTACATGCTTCATTTTCAGCCATCTACTGTAAGGATAGGTAAAAATTCATACAAAGTGACAAGACAATGCAACGTGATTATTTTGTTGAGGAAATTTTGCACATTTCCCTCAGCCAAGGGCTTGTCTACCCCTTTGTTCAGGAACACCTAATTTTCATATTCAAGTACTTAGTTAGTTGTTTCTGGATTCCTTATGTAGGTCTCATTAGTTAACTATCATTTGAGATTTTTTTCTCAAATGTGATTTATATAGCATGAATATGCAACACTTTCTGTCGTCGATAATGAACCGCATTGCATACCAACAACTTGTTTAAAAAAGGTTAGTAAGTGTTTTAAATGCCTTTTTACAGAATGACATTTCATAGGTATGTTCAGTGTATATACTTATATTAATTATATAATAATTATTATTTCTTTTTTGATTTTCATTTGTTGATTAGTGCTATATGAACAAAGGTAAGGTTTATTTTCCTTAAAGGATCACAGGTAAATCCCACCATATAATTGCAACTATGCTGTGTAGGTTAAAAGAACACAGAAAAACTATTAATTTAATTGCTGGACATGCATAGGAATAAAATATTAAACAGATGAAAATGGCACTTGGACGAAAATCCATACCTTGTGCAAAGATTGGTTGTTCTGTTCAGTTTTACATGGGACTGAAAACTCATTCAAAATTCTGTTTGTCACATTATGCCAATAAACACTCCTCAATTACATGCCCTTATAGTCCTGGCTAGACTGTGCCTCACTGCAAGCACTTCCAAACAGCAAAATCCTTGAATGGATATATGCCATTACACTCAGGGATTGTTGGTTCTACTAATTCTGACAATCTCGTGAACATTGTTCTCAGTCATCCAACTGAAATTGCTTTCTATGAAATCATACCTCATGTCCTGGCTCTGTGTTTGGTTAGCCATATTTAGATATCTCACCTCATTCATCACAGCACAACACTTAACACCACAGCTGCTATAAAGATGTAAGCAAGGTTGGATTAGTCACATTTTCTGCACAGTCACACTTGTATTTTGCTAATTGCTAGTTCTTATTTTCAACCCCTTTTGATGCTCCAAAATGTAATCAATTAAATAATAGAGGAGGTAATTTTAGCAAATCCTTTCCTGTTGCCATGCTGCAACAATAACCAGTTCAACAGAAGAATAAAATGTACAGTCCATTTTCCAGCTGCTCAGGCGGAAGAACAAATGGGCAAGTTGTGATTTGGTCTGATGTAGAATGCAAAATAATTGTTTATTCACGTAACACTAATGAGACAATATGAACTTCAGTGAAGGTTTTTTCTTTTAAAATGAGGCAATTAATGAAAATTACCTTCCCAAACCTGGGATGCTGGTTTTTTTTTTTTTTAATTATTCATTCGTTTATCTTTAGTGATAATCACAGAATTTTATAACACTTTGTATTGGAAGGGACAATCTAGTTCCACACCTCCCGCTGTGGGACATTTTCCACTCAACCAATGTCCTGGTACCAGCCAGGACAGGGTTGATTTTTGCAGTGGCCATGGCTGGGAGCCAGAGGTTATTCTATACTACCTCCCATCATTTTTGGGGGCTGGGGGAAGGAACTCTTCTGGGGAGAAGGGGTTTGTTCTGGATCAGTGTAGTGTGGTGGAAGGAGCAGTTGGGTGGTGTTTCTGTGTGAATCATTCACCTCTTTCTTGTACCCGCTGTCATTAGTGATGTTGTTGAACTGTTTGTTTCCTTATCTCATTGCTCTTTCCAGTACATTGCTCTTATCTCAACCCATGATCCTTGCCTTCTGAGCCTCCAACTCTTCTCTCCAGCCTGAAGCAGGGCAGAGGCAGGGGGAGCCTGGGAGCAAGCAGTGCATGGATTCACTAAATTGGAGAATACCATTCCTAAACAAGGACAACAAAGTTGCTCAAAGTCTCATCTCCAAACTGCCCTTGAACACTTCCAGGGATTAAGTAGCCACAGCTTCTACAGGCAAAACCTGTTCCAGTGCCTCACCATCTGTGATAAGCTATGGATATCTGGCAAATAACAGGTGCGAAATACTTTAAATAAAGTCTTTCCCTTTCCAGTAGGAAAACTTCTGTTTTCCTTCTTCTTTTCACGAATAGCTGGAGGGGTCATTTTATAATAATTGTATGCTTTCATGTAATTCCTTTTTTGAAGCTGTAAAGCAGTCCACAAATTATTCTTAAAATAAAAAGAAAAGCATCAAACTTCCTTTAAGATCAGCAAACATCTTACAAGTCTGACACAAATTTGTAGAAACTTATTGAAAATTTAAAGTGTCATTAAATCAACGTAGGAGAAAGATTCAGTTATGAGTGATAGCAAGATCATGACTTTCATTCTGGTTTGCTTGTTGAACTGACGTTTTCACTGTTGATTTGATTCACTGTAGCAATAGCTCAAGAAAGCACAAAGAATCATGTTTTTCCATAGTTTTACTGTGTGTCAGAATTGGCAGTTGAGAACTACAGAATTTTTTTTTTTTACCTCAATAGACAGATTTTAATTTTCTTTGTAACTTACTTCTTGCAACACGTTAGAAAATACTAAGAGAAGAAACTTATTTTCCTTGTCATGCTGAAAGACACTCTTAGCATGTGCTCCTAAGATAAAAGCAGATAAAAAGATTTGAAAATACAGGGTTATGCTGTTCAGTTGTACAAAGGGACACTTGTCAGGACAAAGACTACTGGATTTCAGACATTAATATAAGGCAAATATTTCAGACCTATAAAGAGCCATTTGCACCTTATTTACTCCTTTCCTTCTGCACTTAAGAAAGCCTCATCCTTTAAAAAAATGGGTAATGCTATTAGCTTTCTGTGACTTAAAAATTCTCCCTATAAAAAACAAGAAACAAGATCATACAATAATAAGGCAGTGGAAAAAATAGACAAACAAGGATGATTTTATGTGATCTTTGTTCTGATGCTGAAAATCGACCAGGTGACTTCTGAGATCCTTTCCATCTTTACATTTCAGTCAATAGATGAGTAGTAGCTACATTTGTAGCAGAAATACTGATATTGAATATGTCTACAAATACAAGAAACTAAAAAGAGAACAAGAATTAAACCATGAAGCTATAGATAAATTGTTTTGTAAAAAGCATTGATGTAAGATAAAATGTTAAGCATAATTGCTATACCTAGTACGATACCGAAGATGGAAAGACTACCAAAAAAAAAAAAAAAAAAAACACCAAACCAAACCAAACCAACCAACCAACCAACCAAAGAAACAAAAAAAACCCCACCAAAAACAAAAAACAAACAAACAAACAAACAAAAAAAAAACACCAAAAAAACAAATGGTGAGGAAGTTATCCTAGAGTCTGGAAAGTGAAGATCTTTGATCTGGACCACAAAAATTAATCTGTATCTATCTGAGTGCACTGTTAAATCTGTGTTCTCCTCTAGAGTTTTGTTGACTGGAAATGTTGCTATAGCACCTTTGGTCACTTAAAATCTCCTGGATTTTATGGATGTTTCAGTTCCACATGCCTGCACAGTGCTGGTGCTTGATTATCACATTCACCCATTTCTGTATCCCATGATCAAGGCAGATTTGTAAGATTGTAGATTTGTAAGACCTAAGTCACTTAATCAAGCATATGCACTATGCTATGCAACCTCACAGAGGCAGTGACTTCACAAAGGGCACAGAATCTGTTCCTGTATTTTTGCTCTTTTCCAGACATAAGTATTTAAGTCCCATTTAAGTATAAATACATTATTAATTCTGCTTTCCAAATCAAGTCATGCATATAAAGTATACTAGGCTGAGAAATACAAACATTAATTTCCCAAAATTTTAAGTCTGCCGTTCAGACAGCAGTAGCATCTAGACTTCTGGTTTCCCTTTGGATCCACAAGCTTTTCTAGAGTTGTCATGCGGACCAATTCAAGCACAGAGATGTCCCCAGCAATGCTTCCTGTGCCCTGATATAGCTTACTCACTCCACAATGAGATATATAAATTCAAGACCTATTCCCAGTTAAGAAGAGTAAACTGCAGCTGACGCCTGGTGTGATCTATATTTCATATTATTTCTTTCCTTTTGGGTCTTTCAAAGTTCAGGTATCACTCTCAGCTGAAGACCTGCAGCTACAAAAAGGGGTTTTACTCCTAGCAGCTCATCACTCAGAAGGCTGTGATGGATTCCCTCTTAAGCACTTTTGTCTGGTCAGATTTCCATGACTAGTCTTCATGTTTTACACAAGCCTAAGGCTCCACTAAATGCAATGTTATTATGCAAGTTCTTAGGATTTGGCCAAAGTCTTCTTCAAAAAAAAATAGCACTGAATTTCAACTACAGACATAAAAATGACCAACTGTTAACAGTCATACAATTTTTTTTTGCCATTTTAAGTAATTTTTGCAACTCAATGCAATGTAAAACACATAGAATGGGATGATGAAATACTATCAAACACTGAGTTGCCAAAGCTTGAGACATCCCAGTAAAAAAGAAACCTAAAAACATTACTTGTCCAAATTAGAAAATGGTGAGGAGCTCTGAAGTAATTTAGGAACAAAGTGAATGAGCAACTGTGAAGAATATAATTTACAGCTTACACAATAATTTAGAGTAGTTAACCTGTGAGACCATAATTTGCCCAGAAGACAAATTTCTGTATTGAGGCCATCTACATGTAGCTTGCTTAGGCTAATGAACACAGCTGAGCTGCTGGAGAGGCTGTTGGTGTTCTCAATGAATATTAGCCTGACATATCCCAGGAAAATGCCACTTATCACATGAATGTTACTTGGGAGAGAAAGTTGTATTTAGATGCAGCCTAATTTGCAATTCTTGGTTTGGCCTGACAGCCTGCATATTGGAGGATTTGTATGTATGGAGCTGCATATGTAAAGCTGTATGCTATAATAAATGTGCTGGGGACAAATCCTCTTAAAATAACAGACAAATTGCTTAACTCACATACTGGTGCTAAATATACATTTCTAGATGACGGCATAACAATGTATTTTTTCAAATAACCCCACAGCTCATTATTTTGACTAACATACAACTGGTAAGTTATCTTCAAATCAGTAATCCATAACTGATTTGATTGTTCATGGTGTTCCATATTAGTTCAATTGTTTTTTCCACCATTTACTGTTCTGTAATATATCAAATGCGCAACAGAGCTGTGAGTAGTCTGGAGTACAAGGCTGATGAGGAATGGCTGAGGGACCTGGGGAAGTTCAGCCTGGAGAAAAGGATGGGGGGACATGGTTTAGTTGTGGACTTGGCAGTACTGAGTTAACTGTTGGACTTGACGATCTTAGGGGCTTCTGCAACCTAAAAGATTCTATGATTCTATAAAAATTCTGGTAATAATTATGAATACATATATACTGTATTTTAATGCAAACTTGTGAAGGTATGCTTGTTATGCTATACCAGTTTAATGACTAAAATGCCACTGACTCAACAAATTACAGTATAGTTTACATTTACGCTTCACCTGTAAGAGACGGCTTCAAAGGACCAAATAAGAGATGTTTTGAAAAATTATTAACAGTAAGAAAAATAATTCTTCAGTGTTCTGAGACAGTAACTTCTTTACAGGATGAAATAAGATGAGGACATTCTTACATGGTTGCAATAGGTAATAGTGGAAAAAGTCTTTTGTAGTGTTTGTATATTTACCCTTGGAGTTGTGTCACTCTAGGTTTAATAAAAGCCATCTAAAGTTTTGGCCTTCTAGTAGCACTGAGTTTCGGTGCTCTATATCTCTCTCTGTATATAGATATACAGATATGTATATATAATCACTACAATATAATAGAAATACAGTCTACTGATCAGTTACTTTTACAGGTGTTTTGGGGAAGTGATAAAAAGGACTAAGATACCAACCTGAATAAGCATCCAGCTGAACTGGCAGAGGTAAAGGTAATGGGTAACAGATGCAAGGGCAAAGCAGCTTTCCTCTGAGATATGCTGGCTCATGTAAGCAGAGGCCAGAAATGAAACCTGTAGGGGAAAAAAATGAATACATGCATATTGGAATTAAACAATATTAATTTAATATTAACAATAAGAGGAAAAAATTAGTTTGGAAGTAAAACATCAGAATAAATTACTATTTCAGAGACTCAGGAAACGTATCTTGGACATTTAAAATTCACCCAAAAGAAGTTATGCTTAAACACTCTCAACCCCTAAAAAAGCTTTAAACTTTTTGCAGACTATCTAATATCTCTTTGTTGAGAGATGTTAGCTGTTTACTATGACCTGAGATTAGTTTAGCTGGTTAGAACATGGTGCTAATAATGCCAAGGTTGTGTGTTCAATCTCTGTATTCACTTAAGAATTGGACTCAGTGATCCTTGTGGGTCTGTTCTAACTTGGAATATTCTGCAATAGACAAGTAAGTTTTAATTAGAATGAGTTACATTGAGTTGTATTACTCTGATTTAGTATGTTGCTGCCTTTTCTTTACTTGCTTAGCATGAACAGTTGGATTTGCTGAAGCCTTAGATGACAAGCTGTGGTCTTACACCTAGATATGTTTTCGGCTGGAATGGAAAAGAATATTGATTCTGCACTGATGTTCTTGTTGTTGCTAGATAATATTTATCCTAAGTCGAGGGCTTTCTAATTTCCCATACTCTGCCAGCTAGCAGGTGCCATACCACTCTTAAATTACTTATTTTTACAAATCTGACACCTGAGACTGTGCTATGGGAAACCAAGGGTCGAGCCTGAAGAATGAGGAAGCACACCTGAGAGGGAGGGTGTGTTTGCGCAAGGAGTCAGGAGAGGCACCCATGGGCCATATGGAGCTGCCCACTGTGAAGGTACTCCAGTCCCCACAGTGACAGTCTCGGTTGGTGTGTGTGTAAGTCCTTGAATGGTGTGAGAATGTTCAGGCAGAGGCTTCTCCTTTAACACATTTCACCTTTATATGACGAGACTACTGAGAGGTTTAACATTGATTGTTTAAAATTGTTCCCAGGCAACATTAGACACAGGTTTTGTAATTGGGGGTGGATATTTTCCTCCATAAAACTAGAAGAGATGTTACCTTCTAATTTGAGTAAATCCAGATTTGTTATCAAGTAAACAAACAAACTCAAGAGGCATTTATTGTCTTTATGCCGTCAGACACGCAGTAGTAACACAATACCTCAGCCCATAAGATAGCAATACTGGATAAAAGGAAGGAAGCATTTATTCCTTTGTCTAATACCATACCAGGATTTCACATTCACAAGGCAGTTACAATTTGGGTTTTTTCCACAGATATGCCAAATGTGAAAGGACTGTATGTTGGCTGGATAAGTAGTCAATACATTGTCTAAGGAACAAAGGTATTCCAACTCTGACTGCAATGAATTCATGGCTAGACAATTTCAACATAGCATTTTAAATTAAAACACAACTCAGAAACCTTAAGCTCTGTCTTCTGTAAATTTCTTTACAGAAGAAATAGTTCTACAAGCAAAATTCCTAAAATAATCGAAGTGTTCACATAAAGAAAGGTTCCATTCATCCACTGTGCTGAAAACTTTCTCTTTCCCTGACAAAAAATCCTACTATTTTGACCAACAGCCCATTGACTTGTCAGTAACAGAAATTAATGGTCTGTACAGACTGATTTTATGTACATAAAATCAGGAGATGGGATAAGTAAGGAAGTTAAAGTAAATTAAGTGATTTGGCATATATGTGAAATCTGTATTTACAACAAAATAGCTGTATGGTACTGGGTAGCCCTTATACAGTCTCTTTATCATAAAACCACCCTTACAAAGACAGGATAATGTTACCACCACGAAATGGAAGAATAACAATGAGCAACTGGGGAACAAGTGGACTAAAAAAAAATATTATGAGATGCATTTCAATATCTAAAGGGGAAAAAAACCCAATTTAAGTATTTTATGTGGGATTTATCAGTCTTCTGCTAGGAACTGGAATCTAACCATGGCCACATAACCATTCAGTTATTAGAAGGTTAACACACAGCTTAATATAGACTGTTCTTTGCGAAATTCTGACGGTGCTAAAAGAAATCCCATCATCTGGAGTGAGCTAAACACAACTGAAATACGTCTGCAATAGCTGCCATCCATGAGGGATAAACAAGTAGTGTTTGTGGAAACAACCCCATAGCACCAGCTCTCTCAAACATTACCAGTAGTAATTCTTGTAAAACTTGAGCAAATGTTTCTATTGGCAACAAGTTTCTGGGTGGAAAGGCTTTACCATCTTTTGTTCTCCGAAGGCTTGTACATAGGTCAAGGACAGACTGTTAGGCTAGAGACAAACAGGGGATGCAAACACAAAAGCAGACTGATAGAGTCCTGGACATATGTTTTTAACACCTTTTGGACTGAATGTTGGCTTGAAAGCATTTTGCATCTATAACCAAGAAACTGTAATTCCTAACAGTCTCCTCTGCTTCAAGAATAATAAGATTTTGCATATTAAAAAAGAGGAGTATACAATTATATCATTTTCCAATTAAAACAATGCAAAGAGCCCAAATATTTGCTAAAAAATACATATCTTTGATAGAAACTGACTGTTCTTAAAGAAACAAGACTGCAATATGGCTGGAGTAATCCCTCAGCTAAGAATTCACTGTAAAAAAGGTAAAATAAATATAAAATTTTCATAGACTCATTATCTTACATCTTGGTTGGAATATACAAATGAGAGTTGGTTTATAACACAAAAACCCCCTCAAACCAAGAAATGTGCCTTCCCAAAAAACTGTTCCTTACACCTAATTGCCTCATGTCTTCTGTAACTCAGTTATTACCTGTAGAGTGCAATCTTTTGTAACAAGGAACCTATTACTTTAGTAACAAAAATATGTGCCATCTATTGGAACAAGTTGTTCCCTCTTGGATCTTTAAAATAAATGCTCCTTATAATACCAATTGTCCAGCACTCTTTTTAAAGAGAGTTCTTGGTTTAAATAGCCCTTTTCAATCTTTGTATACTGACATCTAGTTCTATGCTGATATAATGCTTCTTCCTCGTACTTGTCAAGATGATCAGTCTTGACCCAAAATGATTTGACCAAAGGATAATTTCTTAAATCACTCAAGTAGCAGGCTGATACTTTTATTAATTTGACTGCGAGGATTTCACACCACATTGAAAATTATGGTGAAAGCATATCATTCAAAATATTCCCCTTGATAAAGTGAAAAAAAAAAAGTTAATAAAATATGATAAAGAAATACGCTTCTGTTTAACAGCAAAAGGTTCTTTGACAGGGTCCTCATCTGACAATCATTTACTTAGTTAATCAGAGGACACTGCAATTCTTTTAAAACTTTAAGACAATTATCTAGCAATTACTTCAAGGAAATTATTACCAGGATATTCCATCTAAGTCATCAATACCAAACTATAACTGAATAATATGAGATGATTTACATAACTGTATGTTCCTGTATGAAGAGTATTTTTGTACTGCTGTTTCCAAGTAGTAAGGCTGTATCTGAACATCACTCCTCTGCTAGCTGAGATCCACTCCTAGTTTCCAGCCTGAACCTCTTCAGGGTCAGTTTATATCTGTTTTTATTTCTGTTGTAAATCTCTCAGGTTACATAGGATTTCCTCCTCCTTGGGGTTTGTACTACCATGAATTCATGGAAAGCAGTAGTAATCTCCCTCAGGCTCCATTTTTCAGGGTTAATTAAGCCACTGCACAACACAGTACTCTGTAGAGATGCCTAAGCTGATTTGGACCGCAAAAGCAGTTTAGCTCCATGAATACAGCATCTGCCTAGAACAATTTACCTTGTTTCTCACAGTAACCCTATATACTGAAATGTATGCTCACACATGTGAAAACTTGTCCTTGTGGGAAAAGTCTTTGCAGCTTATGCACCAATTTCATTGTCCTTCTCTATAACGGACACATTGATTTCAACCTTCATGAAAACACTTAGTCAGGGTTGGATGGTGAAAAGCTGAAGAGGTCTCACAAGATTCTCATCCAGCAGTTTTCTTATCTCACTATATACCATGCAAAAACTTCTGATCACAGTCATATATTTACAGAATTGTTTGGGTTGGAAGGGACCTTAAATATCATCTAGTTCCAAAATCCCTGCCATGGGCACGGACACCTTCTATTACACCAGGTTGCTTTAAACCCCATCCAGCCTGGCCTTGAACACTTCCAGGGAGGGTGCTGCTACAGCTTTTATGGGCAATATGTGCAGTTCCTCACCACTGTCACAGTAAAGAATATTTTCCTAATATTTAATCTAAACTAACTGTCAGTTTGAATCCTTTCCCCTTGTCCTGTCATTACATACTCTCATAAACTGTTTCTCTACATTTTCCTTGTAGGCTCCCTTCAGGTACTGGATGGACACAATTAGGTCACCACAAAGCCTTATCTTTTCCAGACTGAGCAATTCCAACTCTCCTAGCTTTTCCTCATAGGAGAGATGTTCCATCCCTTTAATCATCCTGGTGGACTCAGTCCAACAGGTCCATGCCCCTTCAGACCTCATTGTAGGTGGGGTCTCATGAGAGCAGAATGGAGGGGCCAAATCCTCCCTCTCCTGCTGGACACGCTGCTTTGGGTGCAGCCCAGGATACAGTTGGCTTTTTAGGCTGATACATGGTAATATCTCAGTGATCATCTTGTACACATAGCTTTCCTTCTTATTTCTAATCAACTAGCTCTTGGCATAGAATTTTGCTGTTAGCCTACAAGTTATGACTGTTTGACTTGTTCTAGAAAATATTCCTGTATTTCACACTTCAGCCTTCAAAGCTATTCACACCTTTCTATATGCTACCCCACTATCCCTAAGTGTCAGCACTTCTCTACTTTCTGCCATTGATGCATTTTGGCTGGGCATATTATTTTCTGTCTCACAAACCAGGGCTTTAGGATCAGTACAATACCTCTCTTTGTCACTCTCTCATAGTTGTCTTTTCCCGTTAGTCTGTCTGTTCTCAGATCTGAGTTCCTGGACTAATCTTCCTCCATTATTATTTTACTAAGTATGTGATACATCATGTACTTTACCATATTTATCTCATCAAAGGAAACTATCAGACTAGTTGGGTATGATCTAAGTATAAGCACATGTGAGTCCTATTCTCTCATTCATTTATCACTATTTATTATCATTTACTCTCATTTATTATCACTATTGACTTTTGACAGAATTTTTTTCTAAACTCTTAGATGCTTCTGATATTGTATTAATGGGCCTCCAGTTGCCTTTTTTTTTTTTTTTTTTTTTGCTATCTATTACTCTTAGTATATTATTTTCCAGTCACATACTGGCACTTGGAAATGAAGGATTTTTTAGAAGCACTTGCTTTGAGACCTGCAAGGTTTTCTACAAGTCTTTTCAAAGTTAGGATTGGGAGCTTTTTTGTTTCAAACTATGAATGCACCTGTCCTTTGGATGCTCCTTCTCCCTTGGAGAGGAGCATTAACCTTCACTCCATGTGAGGAACATAACCTTCACTCCATGCTACTAACTCTACACCATCTTGGCATTTTCTCAGTGGTGACCTTTAATATCATTATCTTCTCTGATGATGTGAAGATTGAACTTTTTTTTGTTGTTTGGAGTTACATCTAATATATTTACCTTTCCTGCCTCACTGCAAATTCATACCAGAAATTTTACATTATTCTTTCTTCATTTATATAAAAAACCCCACCCACCAACCAACCAACCAACCATCCAACCTTAACAAAAATTCCACACAAGAAGATGACATTATTGCCAACCAAACCAAATGTACAAAGTTTATTCACTGATGCCAGCTAATGATGTGAGCAAATCAATGAGCTTTCTAATGATTAAAGAATTTTTTTAACTCTAAGTTCAGAATTAGCAGACCTTAACCTGGCCTCGTAACAGAAATTTACAGATAAAATAATGAGTCTAAGTTGATTTTTTAATATTTTACAAAAGAGAAAAAGGAAAGATCAGAAGACTGAAGAAATTCCTTACCAATCAGGTAAAAAAAAATCAACAAAGAAGTTGTCTGAAAACTGAAATAAGAATTAGGTATGAAAAATAAGTAAGTGCAACACAGAGCACTAGTAATTCCAGTTTGTCATGGTAAGTGCTGAAATGCTACCACATGTTAGATTTTAAAATGAGGATACAGCACGTGACACATGGAAACAAATCTTGTCTTTACATTGCAACAGACGTAGAAGTACTAAACATCTTCTTTGTCCCAGACTTCTCTAGTAAGACCAGCCTTCAGGGATGCCACATCCCAGAAACTAGGGAATAAGACTGGAGCAAGGAAGATATACCCTTGGTGGAAGAAGGTCAGGTCGAGGAATAATTTAGCACACAGGACAGTGGGACCTGATGGGATGCACACATTACTGTTGAGTGAGCTAGCTGTTTCCATTCCAAGACCAATTGTGATAACCTTTCAACAATCATGGTGACTAGGAAGTGCCCAAAGACTGGAGGAAAGCAAAGGTCACCTGCATCTTCAAGAAGCACAAGGAGGAGGATCTGGGCAACTACAGGCTGGTCAGCCTCACCTCCGTCCTTGGGAATGTGACGGAGCAGCTAATCCTGCAAACAATTTGCAGGCATATTAAGGAGGAGACAATCACCAGGAGCAGCCAGCATGGTTTCACCAAGGGAAAGTCATGCTTGACCAACTTGATTAACTTCTGTGATGAAGTCACTGGCCCAATAGATGAAGAGAGAGCAGAATATATTGTCAACCTGGACTTTAGTAAAGCCTTTGACTCTGTCTTTGGTAAGATATTCATAGATGAGTTTGGGACTTATGGGCTGGAAATGCAGACAGTGAGGTTGACCAAAAACTAGTTTGAACTTGTTTGGAAAGTACTGTTTTTAAGTGGTTTATGAGACAACACTGCAGAACTGTTCAAAGAAGTGCAATGGAACTGATGAATTTCAAGCACAGTGATGAAAGAAAGATTATTCCTTTTTGAAAAAAAAAAAGAAAAAAATGTTAACAAAACTTTTTTTCCTTGCATTTGTGGCAAACCAGATCACATAATGTATTTCCATTCAGAGAATGAGCAACACTCAGTGAGGAGGACAGGAAGGTTTATCTGTTAAAAACCATAGGTAACTGATTAACCATGTTCCAGTCAACTCAAACCAGCCTGTCTTAGTGTTCTGTCGCAATTTTTCAGCCTGACAATGCAGTAAATACTGAAAAAAAAATTTTAAAAATACCTAAGTCTATCTGATGCAATATTAGCTGTAGTTAGTTGTTAAACAGGAAGTAAACAAGTTGTAAAACAGGAAGTTTCTGCACTGATACTGCAAATGTTAAAACCCGGAGGCAGAAAGCTAAAGAAAAGGTAAAAATAAAATAATAAACCAGTAAAACATAACATATAGTTTCAAAAATGTTTTCACAAGGGGAGAATAAATCTAAGAGCAATAATCTTTCCCAGTTGCAAGAAGTGACAAAAAGGCAGCATGTTGTGATGGGTCAAGATAAAAGGAGAACATCTTGCAATGCTTTAGGGAAGGAGCTGTGGAGAGGCTAGCCCCAGCAAATACAAAAGATCAAGCAGCTGATCAACAAACATTTAGCCCTGGAAGAGAGCACAGGGTAAGGTCTGACAAATCTGCTCACAACAGTTTCACTTTCCCATTTCACCAGGAAGCACTCGACCTCCTGCAGCTGAGAAAAAGATGCTTCTCACTTGGAGAAACCCACAGAGCAACTGGTCAACTCTTTTAAAACTTTGGAGTGTGCCTGTGAGGAACATGTCAGTATATTTATGCCACATTTTTGCAATTTATGTAAATTGCTGTTTCACAGTATGAACTCACAAAGCTTTAGACCTTCTCTTCTTCTAGACAGAAATGCCTTCTTATATGTCATACAGAAATGGATCCTAACAGTGGTCATTTAGTGTCTTTCACATCAAACATTTTTGTCTATTATCAATTTTATTAAATTGTCTACATGGAGATTGTCTGTCTTACAGAGATGGTTTACATGCATCTATATTAGAAAAGAAGAGACAACAAAGATCTCAACCACATGCTATCTATGATTATACCAATCCAATCTCAATAGAGGAACAGTATCAAAAACATAATTTAAAGTGCTGTTCCTTTTGTTGGACTTAATTGCAATGAACAATAACAGGCAAATAAACATATTTAAACTCTCATGTCCTTACGGAACTGCTCTCTTATGCTTTGAGTTTACTTTATATGGGTGAAAAAGGTGTTCCCCCCTTGAACACAGGGACACTGCTTAATAATAGTGCATATGAATCATACTTTTTGCTGCTGCTCAGTAGGACAGGACAGCACTGATGTGAGCCAAGTGTTCTTGTGTTTTGTGTTCTGATATGAGATGCCAGGACCAAAAAACCAACAAAGGATGCACAAAAACCTGGAGAGATTCATGGCCACCAGCAAATATTCTAAGTCACTCTTACTGGAAAAAGTAATGATACAACATACAGTATGTATCAGAACACAGAGGAAAAGGTTATATAAGTTAGAAGATTCAAAACACAGTATTTAACTGTGTGAAAAGTTCAATAACTACGTTTTCATTTCATATTTATTCTGTATTAATATTGCTAAAATGAGCAGTTAAAGTTCCTTTGTGAATTAATGTGAATGATAAATGACTTCACTGGTCATTAAGTGGTTTATTTGTGAGGAGTGCTTGGTTATTGACACCACAAAAAATACCCATACATGTGGGTTAAGCTTTATTTGTGTCTTCAGTTAAGTCAGTGAACATAGACATTAAAAAATAAGTACTTTATAAACAGTAGCACCATAGTCTTACTCTATAATTTGTGTGCATTTTGCATTTTAGAGCTATTTTTATGTTTATGATTTATTTGCTTAGACTGTTTATTCTATATCACTGCAAACTGACATTGTAAGAAAATCCAAACAGCTAACTAAAATAAAATACCTTGAAAGGTTGAAATGATATTTACAACAGTGACCCACAGTGCTTTTGTAAAGATGTTTACACTTTATTAAGCAACAGCATAACTGGAAACCATTTTCAGTAGTGATTAGACATCAGTAACCATGTTACTCATTCCTTTCCCCCAGCTCAGCAGGATGGTAGCTGGTTTCATGCTGGGTTTGATCCCTGCCCTCTTCGCTTCCCATTTTTAGGCTCAGAGACATTGTTTTCCTTCTCCGAGCAAGGAGGTAGCAATCTGAGGGTGCAGGATAGGGGTAGGAACGTGTGGGGCACCATGATGTGAAGCACAGCAGCACACAGCTGGCTATGCAGTTGAAGTTAGCTATTGGGGAAAGACTGGGGTAGTTCACACCCTCCTCAAAACAAGCCTGACACAAACATCTGACTGCATGAGGTCCTCTAACACAGTTTGTCTTCTGCTCCAATCATACTGTACCTTACAAAGAATATGTTGAGGAAAAATAAGGACTAACATGCTCTTATATCCTAACCCATTTAGATTTATGTACAGATTCAGAAAAATTTATCTGGCATAGTACCCTATAAAGAGTTTTTATCATCTTCATTTAGATCTGCAACAAAGATACATGTTGCTTTTGTTACTCATTACAGAACAAGAGCCAGACATCCTGTGTCCTACTGCACGATTCACAATAACACAAGACTTCTAATGCAATGATGCAAAGAGAAGTTGAAAAATCTTCTTTGTAAAACTATAAAAAAAATTATCTACAGTCTTTTCCAGGTTCAAGTACTCACACGGAGCTCAGGGCTCTGCTCTGAATATGCTGATTTGGCAGGTCCAAAACAAGCTCCTCTGATGGACTTTGATTTTCTACCATAAGATCTATGTCATATTGTTTTCTGTCTAGAAACCTGAGCAGATCTGCTATGACACATTAATTTACTCTAGAGGCTTCTCAGGTTGGATCTATATTCACTTATGGGCTGTATCAGGAAAAGCCTTCAATAATGTGGCTTCTCACTTCCTACATTCCTGGATAGAGTTTTCCTTAAAGTTTAGGTATAAGTTTCCTGCAAAAAGTACACACAGATTTGATGACATGACCATTTATGAACTCTAAACTGAATTTAGGACTCTATCCAGGTCCAATGATATGTGATGTTGGGTAAGTAAAATTACTGCAAGGGAAACACATCTGATAACCTCTGATCCTTTATGTAAATAGTTCAGAGTGGTCAGTGCCCCATGTCCCATGGTCAATGCCCCAAGCCTGACAGTATTTAAGAGGCATTTGGACAACACCTTTAAAAATATACTTGAACTATTACTCGTCCTTGAAGTGATCAGGTATGGGACTCTATGATCATTGTAGGTCCCTTCCGATCAGAACTATTCTTATTTTTTGTACTCTAGCAATAACCTGAAGATAAGAAATATGAAATTATTCCACAGAACCTGGATGCTGGCTGGAGTAACATACAACTCTCTACCTGCTTGCCTGCAGATTTCCCCCCTGTAGGAGTTACAGCACAGGGTAGGGCAGACACACCATAAACTGGGGTCCGGACGCAACCAGCATGCAGCCATGGACAATACTTTAAGCATGGTACAAAAGGTCTCTCATGTTCCTCTATAAGGCTAGTCAGTTGTGAAGGACAAGCTGTATGTTGTAGTCCATGCTAGAGGAAAGGGATGCAACCTGCTCTAGTGGAAGGTGTCTCTGCTCACAGCAGTGGAGTTGAAAACTAATAATCCTTAAGCTCCTTCTAACTCAAATCGTCCTGAGATTCTGTAACTGTTTATTTATCCTCTTAAAAAAGAAATAACCAAGATGTAATTGCAGATGAAGAATGTCTTCTGGCTTCATAATGCTTCAGTAGCAAACCTCTGCCTAAATATTAGCTCCTCTACACAGCTCTGAAATTACCTTGAGGGCCTTTTTCTTTTCTTATCTATTTTCTATTGTCTTTTTAAAAGACAATAGGTTAAGCAAAAACTCCTAGTAAAATGGTTAATGGTAATCTGAGACATATTTACAGAATCAGTGGCTGCATACGCAGATCAAGAAGCAGGTATACTAAAATTGCAACCCCTAACAGAAGGCTGGTGATAGTAAATGATTATTATCCTCAGCAGTACCTCTCTTGGTAGAGTGCATGCTGTCTACAGTCTCAAAAAACCCCCAGAGGTTTACATACAGAGAGAGAGATCTTCACAAGACTATGGGATCTGTCTTCATTTATTGGTTGGAAGAGCTATTCTAACATGAAGTCTGGTGTCAGAGGAAAGAATATTTAACTGAAGCAATTCGGGTTTTGCCAGAAGCTTTAAAACATAAACACATTTACTTAAAACAAATAAAGCATTCTTCATCAAGGGCTAATAGGTAAGTTACCTAGTTCTACTATTATTTTCAACCTATGATATCAAAGAAATGTTTGCTTATTTAATTGCATGTGGCAATATTTCATCCAGATTCCTTCTAAATACAGCCTTGAGAATGATGAGGGTAAGTCCTATAAAGAGTGGTTGAGGAAGCTGGGATTGCTTAGCCAGGAGGAGACTCAGGGATGACCTTATCACTCTACAACTGCCTGAAAGGTGTGAGTCACCCTCTTCTCCCAGACAACTAGTGACAAGATGAGATGACACAGTCTCAAACTCCAGCAGGAAAGGTTCAGGTTGGACAGTAGGAGGAACTTTCCCACAGAAAGGGTGATTAGACATTGGAATGGACTGCCCAGGGAGGTGGTTGAGTCACCATCTTAAGAGGTGTTAGAGAAAAGATTGAATGTGGCACTTAGTGCCATGGTCTAGTTGACATGGTGGTGATCAAAGCTTGGACTCGATGATATTGGGATTCTTTTCCAACATAAATGATTCTGTGATTCTGTGAATTCAGTGATCAGTATAACTTTTTTTATTATTATATAGAAAGCTTTAACTGCTGTTTTCTCTGTGCAAAAGGCTTCATAATTGCAGAGCAGCAGCAGGTTTCCCTACCTAGCACAAATAGAAAATAAAATCCTTTAGATTTTATTGTGCTAGTGGAAAGATGGAATTTTTAACCCACAATTATCAATGTCACTTAGTAACTGCATGGGCTTTAAAAAGCAGTAAAGATTTAAGGTGATTCCACTTGAAGATAAGGGTTTTCAGATGTGTATAATAAAATCACTGGGACCATACCAGCTAATGTAGATTATTAATAGCATTAAATAATGTCTTAGTAGTCATAATTTATCTGTTCTTTACAGACTCACCTCATCTCTAAAAAAATGGGGGAAGGAACTGGGCCACTAGTGCTCTGAGCATTAACTTAAATAAAAACAGACAAAGAAAGAAAAATGCACTAAATATGCCAAACAATTAAGAATCCTAGAACTGTATCTACCCCAAAGCAATAGCAAAGATTAGTATTAAGTACAGCTTTTAGTACACAAACATTATTGTAAAAATAAATTACAGAACATGGTTCAAATATTTATAGAATTCAGAAGGTGGATCCTTCTGCCACGGACTTTGTTAAGGGGTACAGACTGAATCACTTTTTCAAACACAAACACAGAAACTTCCTTATCTAGCTAGAACTTGTGCTCTGTGGTTCTGCCAACATGTGAAAATGAACTGCAGAGAAAATCAGTTACTCCTAAAATTACTCCAATTGTCTTCACACAGTGTTATTTAAAATATACTAGTGTTTATTCTGGAATAAGAGCATGTGCCTATGAAATTGGTCTGAAAAATTACTCTGTAGTGCTACATTATTTTGATATTTAGGGACTAGAACTTCCAATGAACATTAGAGAATATAATGTTTTCCGTAATAGTTTCTCATATATATAATGAGAATACAGAACACATTATCACATTATTTTCTTTTATTAAGTAAGTGGACTTGCAGATAGTAGTCCCACTCTGGTCTGGGTTGCCAGTGGCTGGTCAGCAGTGCCCAGCAGGGGAGAGAAAGCACTGAATGGCCCCAGCCCACTGCTTCACCTGACATGTCCACCCTGCTGTCCCTGCTGTGAGGAGGGTGCTGACCCTAGATGAGCCACCTTCATCGGCCGCTGGAACTGCTTTGTAAGCTCCTGCCCTCTTGGGAGGGATCTGACACCATCTTGTCCCTTTGTCGTTCAAGCCACATGGCCACTCCTAACAGGTGTCATCTTGGGAAGTGTATTTCCAGTGTTTTGGCTCTGCTGACTTATACTCAGCTTGTCATTGACCAGGACCCCCAGGTCTCTTTCTCTGTCTTGGCTTTCCAGCATCTCATTTCCCAGTTTGTCCATACATCCAGGGTAGCATCATCCTGGCCAGACTCTCACTTTATTTGTTTGCCCCTTGATTCTAACCCACAGGCTCTCAACTGTGCCATTGCCAACTATGAGCTCCATACATTCTATCCCTTCTGTTACAAACAGTGCCACCTCCCAGCCTCTTCTACCCTGCCTGTCCCCCCTGAAGAGCCTGGAACTGTCATCCAACAGGGCACTCCAGTCACAGGACTCATTCCATCAGGTTTCACTTATGCCAGTGATGTCAAATCTCTGGGATACAGCAAAGCTTTGAGCTCCTCTTGTGTTTTCCTCATGCTGCGTGCATTAGTGTAGAAACATTTCAAGTGTGGTACATTGTAGCCAGCACCTCCTGAAGTAGATTGGGAGATCCCATTGCTCATCACTGTTAAGCCTGGTATTTTCCCCTTCCAAGTTAGTTTAACGTTCTGTCAATGAGCTCAAATACCTCCTGTGCTAGAGCTCTTTCTTCCCTCTGATAAAGATGTATCCCATCATATGTCAGTAGACCAGGTGTTGAATAGATCATCCCATGATAAAAAAGCCCCATTTTTTTTCAATTACACCAGCCCCAGAGCCACACATTGACTCAATGGATCTGCCTATTCCTATCAATATTATTCCTAATAGGACAGCAATTTTTGAACCACTTTCTGTTTTATTGTGTCAAAGTGAAACCAGAAAAAGAATCTGAAAACATTCCAAATTTCCAAACAACCCTCTTGAACAAAAATTGCTTTTAGACAATAATGTATTTAACAGGTTATTAAGACACTAAAGAATTTTCAGGTTCAAAAATAATGTCTTCTACTGAACATTCTATAATAGTGAGGAAAGCTTGTCATATGTAATGATCATACTGTATTTTTAATTATTTTTAAACTGGTATCCAGACCACTCTATGTACCACTAGTTGAGTGCCAAAAAATGCTGCAAGAATAGAAAATCTTCTGTGACTTTGTGAGATGTATACTGTATACTGCTGTGCACTGAAGGATTCCTCTCAAATCATAACTCACATACAGCATTCAGCATGAGAAGGATAAATACCCATGGCTTAATAATTTTTTCTGGGATTGTTTTAAATACTGGATATGCTCCTGCCACTCACTGCACAAAGACTACTTTTATTTGATATGACAGAATCAAAGAACTTCATATCTACATTCTTTAAAATGAGCTAAGCTGATAGCTGCCTAGCCCAGTTTACATTTATTCTCTCAGATGACTGCAGCTCCTCTGCAGGTCAGTTGCTACACAACTTAGAGCTGTTAAAGTTCAGCAGGCCCAAAATCATGAATATTTCTCGTGTGTGTGTGGTAATTCTGCAGGCAAAAAGAAGTTGACAGAACACAGAGTTCTGAAAACCAACTTTGCAAAGTGTATACTTAGATCACATATACCATGAAAACAGGCTGAGCAGAGCAGCTTTGTATATATGAACACATGTAAAAAAGCAAATACCCTCTCTGCTTAACTGATAGTTCTAAAGCAATTAAGCACATTTACTTTCAAGTCAGGAACAAGAGCACATTTTCTGCAACCTCTCTTTTCTAGGAACATGCAACTATCTTTCTTATCTTTTATTGCAATGCCAGCCAAACATATTTGTCTTAAACACTACATCTCTCAAACCTGTCTCCTTACAGAGTTTGCTCTTGTATTTAGTTTCAACATCTTTCTTGTTCCTACAGAAACAGGGGTATTTTTGCTGTGACCAAGTGTTTCATGCTTGACTATACTAATATTAGCAACTGCTCTCCTCAGACCCCTCACACATGTTAAATTAATCAACACCAAAAGGCCAAATGTACATAAAGCAGCTTATTAATTTATTAACTGAAATGACCTCATCACCATGTTTTGGTTTTCTGTTTCTTCTTAATATGTTTATGCAGTCAAATACTATCACTGAAATATTTTCTGAACTCCAAACTTGCACTAATTACACGCTACTTGCTTTTTGACACCATAGCAAAACTGAATTTTTTCATTTCAAAGAAAACAATTACTTTAGCTCCTCAGTTAATCTCATCTGTGGAGGCACCTTCCAACTCTCCCTCTCTCCACCTCTCCATTATGTCACCCACCTCCAGGCCACATTTGCAAATAGCCTAAACACATGTCCACAGGCCCATTGGCACAGTGAGGAGAGAATTTCTGCCATGCATGGCCATTGCCAATGTTGTTTAAGGTCAGTTTTAATTTGTATTGTATCTTCAACACAGATGTGACTTCAAATGCCTTATGCTTTAAGTCAGCTGAATATGAGCTAGGTCCAGATAAAAGCTGCATAGTTTGGCTAACACTGTGTAATACTTGAGAAAATAAGTCTTGTTGAGAGACCAAGTCCCACATTAGTTTGAATTAGTAGCTTTGAAACAAAGCTACTCTTAACTGCAGCTAAACAGAGCTGCCCTGAGTCCAGTTTGAAGCAAAAGAAATGTATACTTATCTCTGCCAGGAAAGGACTTCATAGGCATATCCTTGCTTTCCAAGGTCACACAAATAAAATGTCCCTGGGTAAGATTAGGTTCATATGCTTCATTTTCACATTGCATGGCCACCTGGAGGGGAATTTTTAGGAGACCCATGGACTTGCTCGAAAGAACCAGGTAGGAAACTGGGGAGGACCAGGGTGAGCTCTGTATTGGTGGAACGGCCACTGCTCACCCAGGCCCCCTGGTGCCTTAAATCAGTCGCTTTTCCAGTCCAAAATGGAGTATGCTGCCCACGAGGCCCTGATGGAAACATTCAAGTGCAGGTGCATGCCTGGAGGAAAGACCCAGGGAACAGGAGCAGATAAAAGAATGGTGACACATGTGCCAAGCTGGGGTGTTCCACTTCCCTGAATTTAAATGCGGCTGAGACCACACTGGATCCTCAGGTGGTGACTATACACATCTCTCTTTCCTTTTTGTCTCTCTCTCTCTCTCTCTCTCTTTCTTATCCTACCTTCTTCTTCTCAAAAGTTTCTGTTCTAAAGTTTGCAAGTTAAAGCTTGTTTTGAAACTCCTGAGAATTTTGTTGTTTCTCTAGCACACAGCCCAGAGTAAATCAAACAACCTTCCTCTAAACCTGCCAAGTGGACCAAGGCATAACAGTTCAGGAAGAAGTATTGGGGAAAAAAAAAAAAATAGGGATCTCCTAAAATTTTCCTGCAATTTCAGGCTTCCATGATGGCTCCTTTGGGTCACTGGCAATAGACAAAACTGACAATTTGGTGAGTTAGCAAATATGTGTAAAGCACCTAATCAGTAAAGAAATGCAGAAGTTGAGGGATGCTATCTGCTTCTTCAGCTCTTCATTACTAAAAATGTTGGCAAATCAGAAGTTTTATCTAGTTTCTCCAACTGTGTTGCTGGTGTAAAAAACCGTATTATCTCGTCCTACAAATTGTGCTCTGAGCAAAATGCAGCTACAGCAGTATTACTGCATGAAACATAACTTTGCATGTCCCTCTGAACATGTATATCTCTGCCTTTGACTGGATGTAAGCATACAGCATGAAAACACAGAATCAGGCAAATGGATTAAAAGACTTGGTGTACAGCATATGCCAGGCTAAACCTTTCCTACATAGACCCAGATCCCTCACTGCAGATTTTCCTTTGCTTCTCTGATTTGCACACAGACTGCAACCAAACTCAGAATAATATTTAGAAGCAATGTGAATGTAATCAAAAAACATAAGGTCTTTTTACTCTACAGGATTAGTCATTTAAACCATTCCTTGTTGTGAAGTATAAATTTATATAATTGGAAAAGGTACTATTTTTCTATGTTTTACTGCATTTTTGAGTCGAGTAGAAATGTCAAACTCTAAAGTTACAAAAATTAGTATCTATGCAGAACAAATGATCCCAAAATTCTGTTCATAGTTTCTCCCTCTCACAGTCTCAACCCCATTACTTAATGCTTCATTTGCTAGTATCTGTAGCTTATTAGAGATATTGATATGACTGCTTTTAAGACAGAGCATCAATTCAAAATGTTTTAGAGACTAAAATACAAAGTTCCCTTTCATTGTCTCCTTAGGTAAATTACTTGTAAATAAAATCCACATGGAATAAGTATAAAAATCCCACATGAATTAAATTTAAGAAATGTCAGTCTTCTGAGTATTTGGATTGGTGTGTGGGTAAAGACTGCCTCTCAGTGGGCACGTCTGTTTGTGTCAAAATGAAAGTCACCTAAGTAAACTGTAAATCCACCACCATCATATGTGTTCTAGTGAGTTTGTCACTGTCTAAATAAATAAACCTGAAGAAGATTGCCGTCAAGCATTTCCCAAGAAATTCAGCAATTCCTATGATTTACCGTACTTTTGTACACTATTACATGTGTCATAACAGGATCACAGAATCACACAGAATCACAGAATCAATTAGGTTGGAAAAGAACTCTGACATCATCAAGTCCAACTTCTGACTGAAAACTACTATGCCAACTAGACCATGGCACGAAGTCCAGTCTTTCCTTAAGTGACTCAACCACCTCCCTGGGCATCCCATTTCAATGTTTAATCACTTTTTCTGTGGAGAAATTCTTCCTAATGTCCAATCTGAACCTCCCCTGGTGCAGCTTAAGGCTATTTCCTCTCATCCTGTTGCTAGTTGTATGGGAGAAGAGACCAACCCTCACCTGGCTAAAGCCTGGAATTTTTAAGAGTGATAAAGTCACCCATGAACCTCCTTTTCTCCAGAGTAAATAACCCCAACTTCTCAGCTACTCCTCACAAGACTTGTGCTCCAGACACTTCATCAACTCCATTGCCCTTCTCTGGACACATTCAAGCACCTCAATGTCCTTCCTAAATTGAGGGGTCCAAAACTGAACCCAGCACTTGAGGTGTGGCCTCACCAGTTCCCAGTACGGGGGGACAGTCACTGCCAGTCCTGCTGGCCACATATTTCTGACCCAGGCCACCTGGGCACAGCTTGCTCATATTCAGCTGCTGACAACCAGCACCCCCAGGCCCTTTTCTGCTGGGCCACTTTCCAGCCACTCTGTTGCCAGCCTGTAGCTCTGCATGCGGTTGTTGTGGCCAAAGTGTAGGACCCGGCAACTGGTCTTACTGAACCTCCTGCCTTTGGTCTCAGTTGACCTTTTGAGCCAGTTATATGAAACGGAATTCCTACACTTAAAATACAGGAGGCTTTTCTGGGAATAAAAAGGATTTTTTCAAGCTGCACACATTAATAGTGATCTTTTCTTCATATTCAAGTATACTTAGGCTAATTTTATAACTTTTTTCTTTTTTTTCCAGAAAATATGAATGTCAGCAGAGATCTTTCAAAATGGCCATGAACTAATCATTTTATCAGGAGCATTAGCTCATTGCCCCCTAACCAACACCATGGGTAGATAGCCAGTGCTCTGCTGTCAAAACCCCAAACTTACTACATGTCTTTCAAACAAAATTAAAGATGCTTGCTTTGACTGGAAAATTAAAATCAAAAACAACCACCAAAACAAAATAACAAACAAACAAAACAAAATACCAAAAAATGTGTAAGGAAGTAAATAAATAAAATAAAAATAAAATAAAATAAAATAAAATAAAATAAAATATAAAATAAAATAAAATAAAACCAGCAGGCAATCACTTCTGTAATACTCTGATGACAGTGAGTATGTGAAAACAAAGACAATTCTGAAGAGATTACTATGAACTAAATAAAGTCCAAACAACTCTTTATTATCTTTGATAGCATACTCTACTGTTTGACAGAACAACATATTTTATTTCGTGTTGAAGTAAGCAGTTCAACAGAAATGACATAAAGTGAGATGGAAATTAGTACATTTTTATAATTATAGTGTTATTTTTTCCTGTGTTTCTCTCTGAATTTTGATTTTCGTTTCTAGTAATTTTATTACACTAATCTCTTTCTTCTTCCAGAAATGTAATGCCTTTGAAACTTCATTATATTATCCTCAATCCCACAAAACTTCTTAGTCCCAGGAAGCACTTTTGCAAATATCTACCTTCACTCAAAGGCTTTTTTTTTTTTTGCTATATTTAAACAACAAGACAGAACATGCCAAACAAAACCAAAACTGCAATTTGCTTTGGGATCAGACTAAATGATGCAGGAAGGGATGGGTGGCACAGATGTCGGAGAGGGAAGAAGCATTAAGAAAAAATTAAAGGGTGAAATAAAGTTGCAGAGGATTGGAGGAATTTTAATTGGAGAGTTTGCAATGCAGTATTTCTAGAAAGTCTGAATCAGAGCACAGATGGAGAGGAAAAGTCATAGGTTATGTCCTCCAGGAGAAGGAAATCTTTGAAGCCCACCTGTTTTCTTGAAGCCCAGATGTTTCTAGGCTCAAGTCCTGTGATTACAAGACATTTTTGAAACAGAGTTTGGTAATGTTCTTTGCCCAGGGCTGACAAAAATATGAGCTAGCTGACCCCTCTGAAAGGTTAGCAAGCTACAGAACTTGGAGGACAATGTAGTTTTAGCATGCACTTGGTATTAGGACACTGCTGGGCAGTGCAATCTCAAGCTCTATGCTCCAAGAGCAGTCAAGCATGTTTCCATAATTTTTTTTCTTCTAGAAGCTTTTTTCCTCTAGTCCTGAACTGACCCTAACAAAGGAATTAAGCCAGACTGTTGAAGCATGAGTCACAGAGAAGTTGACTTGAAAATGAATATTCTTTGGCTTCCCCTTTACTCTCCCTTTTCCCACCATTATCCCTGACTTAAAGTCATTGATTGCTCTTCTTCCTGATATGCAGTATAACAATCAAAATATTTTATTAAAATTAAACATAGAAGCAAGATACTTGGAAGTATTAAACCACCAGATGTAGATACAGGAAAGAGATACAAAGAAATAAACCAGAAACAACTTCAAAGGACACAGAAAATTAATATTATTCATGTTTTAAGGAACTACAAAAAAGAGGTTACCTAGCCCTTAAAAATTATGACA
Organism: Corvus hawaiiensis; assembly: GCF_020740725.1. NCBI lineage: Eukaryota > Metazoa > Chordata > Aves > Passeriformes > Corvidae > Corvus > Corvus hawaiiensis. Next base: position 57,470,417 of record NC_063255.1, read on the forward strand.
ATATACAGAAGCAGTACAATTGCATGCAGCAATAGTTTGGAGTTGACTTTTCATATTTAAAGAACCTAGAAGAGAGTTTATTCTCAAACTGACTATCCTCTAAGACAAAAAGCTCGTTTTCAATGTCACAGAAAGTTCAAAACTGTGTTCCATCTTAGTTAAAAACCACCTTCTTCCAAAAAAACCTTCTTCCAAAAAAATATTAATAAATTATTAGTTGTGTGATAAGTTAATGATTAATTCTCTGTATGTTTTTCTCCTCTGGCATAATAATGTTGGAGGACAGCTAAGTAAAAACATTGCCATGCACTTGGCACTTATGATGATCAGAGATGTGCTAGTCTTTGTACGTGGAGCTTTAAGTTATTTTTATTTGAGAATCTTTAGTGTTTTCTGTGGGAAGAACTGCCAGCTATCAGCCAAGTTAAAATATTCTCTACTTGTCTTAAAATATTTTTTCCAGATAATCAGACAACTATGCTACAAAATGTATTTGGAACTTTCAGGATAGAAGCAATATTATTAGCTTTATCCAGTTAGTACATTTAAATGTTTTTCACATTTTTTGTGCCACTAAAGAGAATTAATTAACAGCTGGAGGCTGGTTTGTCAGTTTTGAGACACTGTAATAAATCTGTCATGAATGCCACCATGCAGGTATCTTTCATGCTTTTAATAAGAATGTTCATTTTCTTTCCTTTTGAATTTTAATGTCTTTTTATTTGCAGTTGAAGGAAAGAAAAAGTGACAAAGACCAGTTACAAAGGCCTTTGGTATCATCTGCAAGCAGAAGGTGCATGTGAAAAGATTACTAACTGCTAGGAGACAGCACTTCCCAAAGGAGTAGGCACTGAGTCTGTCAGTGGTGCTCTGGGTACAAAAGAGTACCCTAGATGTCAGCAACAGGTGGAAATTTATTCATACACAAAAGGGATGATGAATACAGTTTATGGATGATTGGTATAAACTCAAATATCTAAAGTGCATAAGCTATAATATGGCTACTATATTAATAGTATCGTGTGTTTAGGTATGGTGCAATGTAGTGTAGTATAATGTAACATGTAAGAGGGAAAGGTATGTGTTCTACTGGACCATCTTCCATTTCTCCCCATGAGGAAACTGAAATGAACATTGCTTTAAAAAAGAAAGAAAGACCAAGTGACTGAAAAATATTCTTGCAGTAACATGCACTGAGTACAGATATCAAATTAGGAAGTGAAATTATAATAGCAAATGCTGTCAGTGCCCGACAAGAGTTCATCTCACCTAAAAATTCAGTGACAAGTGAAGTTTCTGAAATTCCAGAAAAGATTGGCATGAAAGTATGTTGGGTTTATACATGCACTGTGACTTCAAATATGGCTTTTGTCTAGCAATTTACAAAACATAACTCTTAATTCTGCTGCTCTTTGCACAGGCTGGTATAAACAATAGATTCCTTATCACCATTTTTTCTGACTAGTGTTTTCAACTGCAGGTAAGATATGGCCAGCACTTGCTAAGGAACAGAGTCGTTTGGTGAGACAGGGAGCACCGTTTACTCAATTTTGACCTCTTTATGTAGCTTGTCTTAAATATTCAACAAAACTCCACCTCATCCTTGCCCTCATCATAATAAATTATAATTGTTGTTCTTTTTTTTTTTTTTTTCCTAAGAAGGAAAAAGTGGAAGAGCTCTTTCTGAATCCAACATTAACTAAACAATCATAATTACTATTTGTTATATGCGGAGTCCATAGAGAGGAATGTTTTTCAGTGTAATCAGAAAACAATTTTCATCATTTCATACCTTTTCCTACTGGCATGTAGTTTGGAGACAGGACTATGGCTCTTTCACTCATGAACTATCTCCAGTCTTCACTACTGAAGTAGAAAATATGGTTAGTTCTTAAGATACATCAGTTTACTGGAGTAGTTTGTATATTGTAAATGGTTTATAATTACTGGAGTAGTTTGTATTTTCCAGCATAAAATGGATAACAAGAGAAGAACAAGAGACTATTTGAAAAATTATGCTTGTGGACACAAATTAATGTTCCTTAACAATTATTTCCTCCTCCTGCTTTTGCCCCGTCTCCCTTCCCTGGTTAGTGGGAAAACTACCAATGGAACTACTGGCACCAATTCTGTCTGATTCTGTTCCAGTTGCTGACCAGAAGGAAAAGTCTTCTTTCCTGTGGAAAAAAGGTTGAAGCTTCTGGCTCCAGTATAATTGTTTATAGCTCCCTAAAGTATTCAACTACTTATTCAGTCTCCGTAAATTTATATGCAGAAACAAGAGGAGATATTTATATGTAGCCACAGCATGTTTTTTAGCACTGCAAGGGCTACCATAAGTAAAACCTCTCTGGCTTTATGGTTTCAACTTCTTTCTCAAGGGAGGGATTTTTCAGGAAAATAATTCATTGCTTGAGTGGAGGTTAATGGCATTGTTAATTTATGAAAGTCATCATCAATAGTTTAAAGAACTCTTTACTTACCCTGGTCAATCAGTAACAGCTAACCACATTATCAGACAGAACTGTGTAAGTGATTCATTCCAAATCTCCAATAAACTTCTCAGTAGCACATGGAAAATTACAAAGTGTCTGCCCTGTGGTAAGAATCTAGCATCCTATCTACTGTGGAAAAACCTAGGAAAATACATAAGAAAATGAGAGAGGGCTCTGCAGGCAGAATTTTAAACAGTTTCAAGTGAACTATTTTGATAAACATAAAAACTTGCCTATATTTACATTTATGTATATTAAATTTCAAAGTGGCTACTATTATTTAAGGAACCTTGTTTAATTATTAACATCTTAACAATGAATATATAAGACCAATTTAAGAACAGGCAAGTAGAATACTGCCTGTTGAATAGCAACCCTGAATAAACCTTCACAGACTTGAATTCCAGCAGAGACTCTCAGAGAGTGAAACTAATTTTAACGGAAAATTTAACAGAGAATTTGAGCTCTTGTCAATGGGAAGCTTTTAAAGTTTAAGATAGAAATGCCTCCTCAGAGTGGGATCTTTCAAAGAAAATCCTAATTGATAGAGAACTAAATATCTGGAAAAACAACTCAGAATGTAGTATAGATCTTAACTTTGGTTATTGTATCAAAGATAAGGTAGGATTATAGACTTGGCAGACAAAAATTGAGAATTTTTACTGAGAATATTCTTATATTGTGATCTTTTTCACATTAAGTAAATATAGCATTGGACTGGGGCTGAAGGAAACCAGGTTTGAATCTATCCAGGTTCTGCCCTACCCTAATGTAAAGACTCAGAGAAGCTAAAGAATGCTTCTCTGCCTCTCACTGTCTCTATCTGCAACACAGATATTTCAAATTTTTTTAAGCATATTGCAATGGGCTGTTTAAAAAATGATGCAAGTATTACATGCTGTAGCTGTGCTTATTTTTAAAACCATCTGTCACTTGAAAGAAAAAGAGACAAGCTGTCATGCTTGAGCCATGCAAGTCTATATTTCAGACCTCTACTGACCTAAGGCTACAAAGATAAATAAGTTATACCATAATTACGAACAGTGGCTAAACATCAATCTAGATTCCAAAGCCAAAATACAGTTCTCTTTCATTAACATAAACTTGCTCCAAATTAAAGAAACTAATTTCAAAGGTCTACAACACCAGAACTAAACATTGTCACCTTTGAGGGCCACTTTATGAACATTGTCCTTGATTTGTTAAAGTTCATAAATGGGCTACATTCATACTGTTTGTTATTAAAAAAAATACTGGAATGTTAAACCATGTGCTAGAAGCTTACAATTTACAAATATTTTGATACCATTTGGAACATCAGCCTATAAAAATTAGCATACTATTTTCCAGTGGTGCTTTCATTTCTGTTTTTCCTACCATAGCGATAAGAAGACATCAAGGACCTTCCATGCCGGGAGGTTTGCACTTAGCTTCTTCACAGTATTTGACTCAAGAGACACCCAGCTGGATAACTTTTTGTGCCAAAACACATGATCAACTTTTGCCTAGAGTTTTGGCTACCTTTACCATAATACCATAGGCATAGGCAAAAAGTCTACGCTGACACAGCAGTATCAACAAAAAGGTACACGTCATGCATTTTGAATTTGCAACATGTAAGTAGAGTAGGGATTGACTGATTGATTGACAGATTAACTAGGCTCAGCAGAAGGAATGGTCACACATCATAAGGTAAGAATCTCAGATAGCTGAGAAGTGATGCATATTGGTGGCCAGAGTACCTGATGAGTTCCCCTTGCTTAGCAGTTTCAGCCTGGAAGGCTCAGGTATGGCTGTCTTGTTTCAATGCTGCTTGGCTCTCTACAGCTCTGTAGAGTTAGGATGCTGAGTATTTTTTTTTATTATTTTTCTTTACCTGTCTGAGGAAAGCACCTTAAAAAAATACAGTGTATATCATCTTTTAGTATATGATCTCAGTCCAATAGATAAACATCAGAGATCTTGCCATAAAGATACTTTCTATGGAGTTTGTTAGCTCTAGATTTCCAACAATGGCTGGTTTGAATCAACAAAATAAAACGTCCTACCCATTAGAAACTTTGACTAAAATTTTGGACACAGCATTTTGATGAGAAAATGATTAACTAAATTTCTTTCCAGAGAGCCCTGCTTTTAACCTAGAAATGTCTTAATGTCTTCTGGAGATAATTAAGCAGTGCTGCTCTTATTCTGCAGAATTGGTACTCAAGGGTACCACAGCGTCTGTGTCACATATCCAACACAGAAGCTGTTGTGAGCTAACAGCCATTTACATGGGTGAATCTCCTTGAGCAGACAGGTTCTAGTTATCCCACAATACAAGAAAAGCCACAGTACACAGGTGCTCCTCCATCTAAAAATCTGTGGTACTAGACTGAGGGACCAGAAGGGATTTAAGCAAAACTCAGTTTACTCTCCAGTTATGCCTTTTATTATTAAGCCACAAATGCTAACTGCTGTCTCGTGCTTGTCCCCATGTATCTCTAATTCCTCTCTTTCTCTTCCAGTCTGACTGACAGAAAGACATTCTCTTCCAAAAAAACACTCACATACTGTATCCTTATCTGACTTCTAATCTCTTCTATTCCATTGCTGTTAATCACTATTTCACTGCTTTAAATCTCTGATTTTCACAGTGATTTTCTGGTTTTACCAATCCTGAATAAATACATAACACAAGCAAACTTTTTTCCAAATATAGATAGGTTTTATACATAATCAAAATTTCAGTTTATGGAGCAGACACATCCTTCTTTCTATTGTTGTTTCATTGTTTTAACAGTGTGAACAATCAGCTAATTTCTAATCTCTTCTAAAATGATAGAAGTTCTTCAAGCATGACCACAAATTCACTGAATAATGGTCTGATAAAATTCAAAACACAGCACTCTTTTTAATTACCCTGGTAAATTAAAAAAAAAAAAAAAAAAATTCAAAATCCCTCCACCTCTGCTTGTTTGCGTGAATAAAGCAGGAAAGTAATTTCCTTCTAATTTATTCTTGCCAGTTATATTCTTATCTTCATATTCTTTTTGAAGCCAGGATCACATAAGGAATACAGGTAAGGCAGCACCTGCCAACCACACAAGAAGGACTGGTGGTGTATTTTTGGAAGAGAAGTCAAAATGGAATTCTGTGTGAGCTTAGTGAAAATGATTTCCTACATTTCTCCTGACTTCCATCAGAAAGAGTTACTTGGTATTTGAAAAGTAAAAAAGCCCCTTGAATGGTGCTTATACAGAGCCAAGGAAAAACAACATAATGGGCATACAATGTACTTTGCCATCAATCACGATATTACCAGCTGTTTAGGAAAATACTATTCTTCTACACTGTTTCTGTTTCCCAGGAAACACAGTAAGACTGAACACAAAGCAGACCTTGGCTTGAACCCTGGAAAGGTACAAAGGTGACTTGCCCATACCATGTAATTGCTGAACGAGAATGTTTGGGTCTGGAGATGCTGGCACACACCTATATTTACTAATAATGTTCATAAAGCCAAGTGCACAGTTTCCAACCTCTTTGCCTGTGAACAATTACCTAAGATGCTCTTTTTAATAATTTTTGTTTTTTCTTTTGAGAACTGAAATATTCATGACTGCAGAAATTACTTCATGTCCGATTTTTACCTCTCTCTCTGTGGTGCTTGCAATGGAAGTATGACAAATAGGTGAGGCTCTAAGGTCTAAGGTGGGGCCTGTTTGTTTGACCCACTCTAAGATTAGCTAACTTCTTTCCCAAGGAGCAAAAGCATTACTGTGAGAATAGTAGAAGTTTAACGTAAAAAACAATGTCCTGCTAGAACTTTGCCTTGTTTGTGAGAATGCCAAGTAACAGGCATATATCACATTCTCAAAAGCATTAAATTAAAGTACCAGAGAACATATTTAGTAGTGATGGCAGCCTGAATATACGCATGTTTTGTTTGCAGATTCCTGCTTCTATCTGCCCAAACATGGGAAAATTCTCGCTCTTTGTATTTAATCTGTAAATCTAAGACTATGGCTTAGACATATTAAGTTTCATCAAAAGCACCAGGGACAGAATTGCAAGAACAACTTAGAAATGTTTGACAACAAAATAACGCTATTGAAGGGATTGAAAGAATAAATACATTTAGTCTACAGCACAGCCTGCATTTGCCTTTTGTCCCCAAAGCCTAACACTTTGAGGCACATTACCCAGAAATCAAACATAGCAAATTACTTTCCATGTTGTATACTTAAAATTGTGCTTGCAACTCCAAAACATCAACATCACAACTGATCTCCTTTGTAGTGAAGAAGTGCACCTTCATGGAAAGATCAGGCTTTTCTCATTAGTGAAAAATAAGTTGAAACATACTGCTGTTAACAGTTTAGTACTTCTGTTTACCGCAGTCACCAATGTTATCACACCTAATCCTCAAAACTGGATTTAATTTACTATTTCTGATTGGAGAAAAAGAGTGCTAACAATTATAATCCCCACTTCTGGAAAATTCCACATGCAGGAATTTTCCATTCTTGCTTGCTGAAATAAATACTTAAACTACAGCTGGCAAGAAAGTAAAATCTATTCAAAGATAAGTGAATCCCACCCGTGGAATATTTAATAACCTAGTAGATGTTCAGCTAGGACACAACAGTCAAAGGTACAAACATCTTGCTCTTTCTCAGTAAATAGCACTAATTCATCTAGTTAATATACCAACAATGAGCTGCAAAACATTTTATGCAGAGTAGAAGAGCTTAAACTCAGAGAAGGAGAGACACTTCAGCTGTACATGTCAGTTGTATGAAAACTGACATCACTAGAAAAAAAAAATTCCTTAAACAAATTCTTAAGCTAAATACAACTTATGCTATCATGCAGTAGAAATGCAGTCCAAAGGGAGCAACACTGAAATGACCAAGTCACAACTGTGGGGTTCCAATGAGCGACTCTCAGCTTTAAAGAACTCTTTCAAACTTTAACTAGAGTTCAAACTCTTTTTCTTTAAATAATTAAATAATACTTTACTTTAAACTTCTGCTAGTCACAGCATGAGTCAGTTCATATGCAATTTTACATGACAATTTTAAAGCTACACTGCCACTGTGCAATTACAAGTATTTCAGTCCAGGAAAGTCCAATCTGAAGTCAGTTAGGGCCAGATTTTCTGCCTTATTTCCCTGTATGAGTCACCCCCTTGACTTCAGCAGCAAATCCTGCATTATGGATATATTACCAGCAAACTATGAAGAGCTTAAACCGTCCTTCACCGGTTTATTTATTTGATATGCATATGTATTTGTGTGTATTTTACTATCCTTACATTTATTAATATAAAACTGTGGGGATAACTTAAATAAATGCATGGGATTGCACCTATACGCTACAGAAAGGATAAAAGTTGCAAAAATAATGATTTTAAGCTGACATATATTCTAAGTCTACTCTAGTTTTCACCATCAGCTATTTCTAGCTATCTTTTCCTGTTTTCTATATTTCTGTATAGAAACTGCATCTGGTTCCTATTCAGTTATCAGAATGAGAGGAGGCAGCTATATCATGCCAAATGATCTTTTCAAGCATCCCTGCAAAAAATTAATGGATTTATCTTGATATTACTTCTTATGACTGGAGTGTAACTGTGCAGAAAGCCAGACTCTGTGGTAAGCCAACAGGTAACTGATTTGCAGAACTAAGTGCCACATTTTCTGATACTCCCTCTACTAAAAAAGTGTACAAAGTCTGCTTTGAGATACTGTATACTTTGCAGGAAAAGCATGGGCACCATTCAATTTCAACATTTTCAATTAAATATATAATTATTGATGAATGATTCATCATAAGTCAATGAAATACAGATTTCAGGAAGCAACTTTAGCTACCATTTTCAATAAGTTGCTGCTTTCTTAGACCATGTTTTTCCTGGATTTTTACAGTTTTTGTTAAAGAAACCCAAACAGGAGCATGTTCTACTTTCATTCTTCAGCAAGACCAACTAACATATCAAGAAATTATTAAACTACCATGTTTTATGTTTTTATCAAATATATTTGATAAATCTAATCAGCTTATTGCTACATAGTGTCAGAAAAATTGAGCATATCCCCTCTACTGAGCAGAGTGTATGATAGTCCTAAACAGGTTTTTCTTCACTTTGAAAGAGAAAAGCCATCCTAAAGCTCAGCTGTTCACTCGATAAATGTACACAAGACAGGCAGCTTGGAAACACCATGCAGGTCAAGGAAAATTTCAGAGTGGTAGCAGAGATAAACGTACTCTGTATTCAGATAGCCATACTCATAATTAAAGCAAAGTGTGCCATCAGCTGTCACTTAGGCTCCTGTGCTACAATGGTTGAGGCAGAAGTGGTATATAAGTGGTACTCAAGGGATTGCAATGGACCTCCCCCAAGCAGCAGTATTATAAAAATAAAATCAAAACAAAAATTGAAGAACCTCTATATATGATTGCCTGGCACATAGCAGAAGGGAAACAATATGAATTTTGTCAAATCAAAGGTCTGAAGTGAAGTAGGTTTAGGAACTATTCTGGATATCAGAAGTAGAAACTTTAGAAGGCTACCTGCAAACAATTTTTTGAACACTGTGGGATTGCAATTCCAAGTATTTATATTTAATTTTTGCTAACACAGTTTGATTCAGTAACATTCTCTCTTCCTGCCAACAGCAAAAGTTCCTGTCATACATAATAAATAAAGGAAAATCCGTTTTCATATTAGAGAATTCATTTTTTTTTATATTATTACTACATTATTTTCAAACCAGGACCATAATAAAATGTTTGCTTTTGATCCATGGTGTACCTATTCCATGGTGAACATAAGCAGATTGGCAGTACAGAAAAAGGAGTGTTAAGGAAAACACAGTAAAGGAAGAGGTGTGGAAAGATACCCTTTGTGGAGGCAGAACAGGAAATCTGTCTGAAAGCACAGGTTTTGGGAGAGAGAGCTGTGGAACTGAAGCTAAGGAGACCAGTGTCCTGTTCACTGACTGAAACACTGCCCAGATGGCCAGGCCCAAAGGGTAGTGGTGAATGGAGTTCCATCCACTGGGACCAAGTGCCTTTAATGTCTTTATCAATAATCTGGACAAGGGGATCAAATGCACCCTCAGGCAATTTGTGAATTACATCAAGTTGCATGGGAATGTTCATCTGCTGGAGGGCAGGAAGGCTCTACAGAGGGACCTGGATAGGCTGGGTTGATAGGCCAACACCAACAGTATGAAGTTCAACAAGAACAGTTGCCAGGTCCTACAACCCCATGCAGAGCTACAGTCTGGGGCAGAGTAGCTGGAAAGCTGCTCAGTATAAAAGAACCTGGAGATGCTGGCTGACAGCATCTAAACATGAGCGAGCTGTGTCCAGGTGGCCAAGAAGGCCAGTGGCATCCTGACTTGGATCAGCAACAGTGTGACCAGTGGAACCAGAACAGCAACTGTCTCCCTTGTACTCAGGACTGGTGAGGCCACACCTCAAATCCTGTGTTACTGAAAGAAAGACATTCAGGTGACAGAGTGAGTCCAGAGAAGAAAAACTGAGCTGGTGAAGGGACTGGAGCACAAGTCTGATAAGGAGTGGCTGAGGGAGTTGGTGAGGCTCGGCCTGGAGAAAAGAATGCTCAGATGGAACCTTGTCAGTCTCTACAGATGCCTAAAAAGGGGCTTGTAACCAGGTGGGGATTGGTCTCTCCTCCCAGGTAACAAGTGACAAGATAAGAGGAAATGTCCTCAAGTTTCCAGGAGGCATTTACACTAACTATTACGAAAAATTTCTTCACTGAAAGTGTTGTCAAGCTCTAGAAAGGGCTGCACAGGGATGTGGAGGAGTCACCATCTGTAGAGGTATTTACAAGACATGTAGATATGGCACCTGGGGACATGGTTTAGTGGTAGACTTGTGCTGGGTTAATGGTAGGACTTGACCTTATATGTGTTGCCCATCCTAAATAATTCTATTACTCTATACTCATTTCAATCAGAAGGAAACACTACTCCTTCTTGGTTTTTTGCTTATTTTCTCCACGGAATTAATTTTTCAATAACTTAATTCTTTTTTTCGAAGAAAGTACATCTTTAGGAGAGAAAGTTAAGTGACTGTTTTCACTTTCATAAGTTGCTTGATTTTATAGCATAATGTTATCTTATTTTTGATATTTTAGCATTAATATATCACAATGCTATGTGATGGCCTCAAAAGATTAAACAGCTACACACAGCATACAGAACTGAATGATCTGCATATCTAGGATTTTTTGTTCTATCAAAAAGTGCTACTGGTTTAGGTCACAATCTGGGGTGAAGAGATGATTCACAATCTTATTTTTAGCTGAGAGAATGAAACCTTGACTGAATTCTAGGAAAGTTAATTTTACTTTAAATTATTTAACACTTTCTAGAGCCTAATTACTGTTGTTTAAGGGATGAAGTTGGTTCTGATCTTATAGTATAAAAAATAGCTACTGAAATACATGAACACAGGTATTTCTGTGTATGCAGCAATTTTTTTTTTTTTTTTTTAACAGCTTAATATTGTTTGGGAGAGGGAGTTGAGGAGACTTGATCATATCTGAGTTATGATAAGGGTAGACTCAATCATTTGCACAAGAAACTAAAAGTCCCACTGCAAATTAACTGAGATTGTCAATTTAAATTTTAAAGACAAAAGCAAGTATGTGTGAAAAACAAAAAGCTTCAAAATTATCAAGGTACCTCAACACAGTCTATACTTAAGAAACCTACAGAATGTGCTATAACATTACTAATATTTTATAAACTATTGAAGCTATTATTGCATGTCATAGAGACTACTGGCAAACATTCAAAAAACTAGGCTTCATTACTCTCTTTAAATGTTCATCAGAGTTGGAAAATGCAGGCTTTTAAATGCAATTAATGCTCTGTGTTATGGGGAAAGTATAGTTAAGATGATAGCCTGAGGTCTAGGAGCTCAGCAAATGCCCAATATCACCATAACTACCATGCGTGATCTTAAGCAGGCAATGTAACATTAAAACCTAAGAACCAGATTCCAGCGCTAAGGTATAGCTGACTGGATCTTCTGATGGGTGCCTACTTTGAAATAGGTGTCTGACCTCTCTGTTGGGAAGATAGCTCCAACCAGACATGCTACAAATGGTTCTCCAAGGTGGACAATCAAGAGACAAGAACACACTTTGGTGCATTCCAGCCCATGCTGGGGTGGGCCTTGGTCCCATCACTGCCACAGTCTCCAATGAATGCCCTTCACAGCCCCCAGCATTTTGAGCACAGACTGCACATAGCATATTCTCTTATCAATAGGAAACATGGAAGGGAGAAATCTCAATGAAAACTCATCTCTTATCAGAGTTAGGCTTGCAGTTCAGAGTTGTAGGAAGGTGTTTATATTATCAGATATTATTAGGTCTATTATCAAGTCTACGGGACCTGATAAGATTCATCTGTGTGTCCTGAGAGAATTAGTAGACTAAATTGCTAAGCCACTACCCATCTGTTTTTTTAAATTGTGGTAACCAGGTGAAGCTCCCAATGATTGGAAAAAGGGAAATCTAACCCTCATTTTTATAAAGGGGAAAGTGCAAGGACTGGGGAAGTACAGAGCAGTCGATTCTCATGAAAACTATGCTAAGACACATAGAAAACAAAGAGGTGGATGGTAACAGCCATCATGGCTTTACAAAGGTTGATATTGGTGACCTTCTATAATGGGCTACAGTGCTGATGGATGGAGCAGAGCAACTGCCATTGTCTACCTGGACTTATGCAAAGTGTTTGACACTGTTCCACATGATATCCCTGTCTCTACGTTGAAGAGACAGGGATTTCGTGGATGGACCACTGGGTGGATGAAGAACTGTCTAGATGGCCTCACAGAGAGTTGTGGTCAATGACTGATTGTCCACATGGAGACCAGTGATGCGCAGTGCTCCTAAGAGGTCAGAATTGGGGTTGGTACAGGGGCTGATATGGTTCATAATTTTTGTTGGTGACAAGGACAGTGATACTGAGACCACCCTCAGCAAGTTTGCTGGTGTGACACCAAGCTGTGTGTTGCAGTTGACACGCTGCAGGGAAGCGATGCCATCCAGAGGGACCTTGACACGCTTGAGACGTGGGCCTGTGCAAACCTCATGGAGTTCAACAAAGCAAAGTGCAAGGTCCTACACTTGGGTCATGGCAATCCCAAACACACCTGCAGGTTGGGCAGAGAAGTGACTGAGAGCAGCCCTGATGAGAAAGACTTGGTGGTGATGGTTGATGAAAAACTCAACATGAGCCGGCAGCGTGCGCTTGCAGCCCAGCGAGCGCTTGCAGCCCAGCGAGCCAAACGTGTTCTGGGCTGCACTCAAAGGAGCGTGGCCAGCAGGGCAAAGGAGGTGCTTTTGCCCCTCTGCTCTGCTCTTGTGGGGCCCCATCTGGAGTGCTGTGTACAGTTCTGGTGTCCCAACAGAAGGAGGACATGGAACTGTTGGAGCAAGTCCAGAGGAGGGCCCAGAAGTTGATAAGAGGACGGGAGCATCTCCCCTATGAAGACAGGTTGAGAAGGCTGGGGCTGTTCAGCCTGGAGAAGGAAAGGTTATATGGAAACCTCATAGCAACTTTCCAGTAACTGAGGGGGGTCTACAGGAAAGCTGGAGAGGGACTCATCATCAGGAACTGTAGGGATAGGACAAGGATTAATGAGTACAAACTGAAAAAGGGGAAATTTAGCTTACATATTAGGAAGAAATTTTTCACTGTGAGGGTTGTGTGATATTGTTGCCCAGGGAGGTTGTGGATGCCCCATACCTGGAAGTGTTCAACGCCAGTTTGGATAAGGCCTTGAGTAAACTGATCTAGTCAGCAGCGTCCCTGCCCATGGCAGCAGGGATTGGTAGTAGATGATCTTTAAGGTCCCTTCCAACCCTTAGCTCTCTCTGATTCCATGATTTTATATAATGTATTCAGGAATTGATTAGGATTCACAGATGGACATTTTCTTCTGTATTTGGCAGAAGACTTATTTCTTAAAAACCCACAAATTTTCAGATGGTAGCAATGACCTTCTTTTCTATAACAAGTTAGTGGTTGCAGGATCCTTTAGGAACTGGAACGGTTGTGTTCCATGCCCTCCTCAACCCGTGGGGTTGGTGTGAAGGGTAGACACACATCTCTGAACTCCAATTACTCTCTAAAAAAAGGCTTTCATGCAGTCTTTTGAGTAGAAATCAGAACTCGGATCTCCCCTCTTCTAAATAGGTGCATTTAGCCTCAGTCATGCTCCCTCTTGCTCCCTCACTTTGACCTAAGGAATTCTGATGTAATTTTTTCAAGCTGGCACAGCATCAAAAAGTGAAGTGGAGAGAGCCGCCCACCCAGACTAGCCTATAGCCTGGTAGTCAGGTTCCAAGATTAAATGAGCTATGTTTATTCATACTGAGAACAGGGCATGCCAAAACATCTCAGGCTGGGGTGCGTAATTGATGTGGAACTGTATCTCTACATTAAAGTTTCACTCTTAGGGAATTGGCTATGTATAACTGTCAACAACATTCACAAATCCTTGCTTGGACAAATGCTGGTTATAAAAATGAACCTGCTTATTGATAGGTACATGGGGAAGAGGAAAGAAAAATCAAACGGGCAGCAGTTACAATAGCAGCACTGGGACATTAGCATCTTTACTGCTGCACCTCCCTCAAAGTCACAGTTTGTTTGATAAAGCCAGGGAATGCTGTTGACAAAGTCCTTCTACCATTGTAATACCTGGAATGCAAAGTGAGATAAGTTGAAAACTGGCATGTTCTATGGCAAACACGGCTGAAATACTAGCTCCTGTGGCAACAGTTTGAATAAACAGCACCTGGTATGCTAAATCCTAGTGATGCTGGCAGGCGAATACTGCTTGAGGTTTAAGGTGGGGCAGCTTTTCTTTACAGACATTGGCACACACGCTGAACCTTATTGCCTCACATTTACAGAACCTGGTACACCCTGGGGTTGTTTTGGTTTGGTTTGGGTTTTTTTTGTTTGTTTGTTTGGTTTGGTTTTGGGGGTTTTTTTTTGGGGGGGGAGGTTGGATTTTTTTGTTCTTGTTCTTGTTGTTGTAATTTTTAAAGAAAAGAAAATAACCAGATGAAGACATATGAAGATACATGAAAACATATGTCTGAGGCATATATGCTAGAAGTTTAAGAAAAAAGAAACAAGTCAATATCAGATCACAGTATCTCAGCAGTACATGCTGAATTAAAAAAAAATTGAAAAATTTTGAATCTGAGACGATAAAGAAAAATTAAGCATTAAAAAATTATGTCTGTAGGTTCTTCTTTAAACAAGAACCCCAGCACAACTTTTTATGGGTAACAAAAACTCTTATATCTCTCACAAATTTTGGTATGTTAGCACAGCATGTTGCAGTGCAGTACAAGCTTTCTTTCCAGGTTTACCTGCTTGTAATATCCCTTTAACATGTGTGCTATCTTATCAAATGTGGACATCTCTGTCAAAAAAATCCTCCTAATTTCCTCATATACTAATGACAATACACATGCAAAGAATGAATCAGAAAAATTCACTTAAAACCATCTGGCAAAATTAACAGCTGATAATACACTGTCAAAGAAGCATCTTGATAATTTCTAAACTTCTCTTGCATTTGTAGGTAAGAAACAGTCATTAAACAGACCGACTTTTACGTAGAACTCATTAAAAAATCCCCACCTTTTTTGGTGAAAAGGCAAAAATAAGTTGAAAAAAAATCGTATTTCAAAATAGTACCAACCTAAAGACCATTTGAAGTGCTTTCAGAGAGCAAATGAGAGTAAAAACATGAGAACAGGAGCTACAGCTCAGATTTACCTGTCTGCTGAGCCGTTCTTTATCCCAAAGGGACACCTCAACCAACAAGTCTCTGCCTCCTGCACAAGGTTCCTGACAGTCTTTCCAGATTCAGCTTTTAATTTTTTAATAATGCTTAATAGAGCCAGGTTTAGGCTCAATTCTTCTCTTTCCCTCTAACTTTGGCCAGAAAAAAATCAAAGTTTTTAATTTTAAATATAAAACAATGAGTTTTCAGAAAATGTCTGCCTGCTCAAATTTTTTAGTGAAGATGAATACCCAGAAATTAAGAAAAAAAAATAATGAGACTTTTTCACCTCAAATACTCTGAAAGGCTTATTTTTAATCTAATTCCTAAATCAACATTATGTTCATTTTAAGTCTATGTTTATCAAGCAGTTATGCAATTATTTGCAGGTTTCACAATTAATGAGGAAAATCCGCCTATTATATATGATATATATTTGTGGTTTTTGCGATTCCATATTTTGATAGACAAGTTTGCAAAGCAGAATGGCAATTTATTTCTGTCGTCTCGTACTACATCAAGTAAAAACATAATTTTGTTAACTTTACAGACATTTAAACAAGGCAAAGTAAAGGTAAAAATACTAATAAAGGTGAGAAAAAAGATCTTGGACAATTACATGTATTCTACTTTTCAGGCAGAAGTAGACCTTGAAAAACAAGAAGAAACACCTGCATTGTAAGTAAGTGTGATTCAGAGAAGAGATTTCATAACCCTTGGGCAGAGGAAGACTGAGGGAAATTGAGGCATTTGTGTAATATCTGAAACTCCAGAAATATAAAGAGTAAAAGGAGTGTGTGGCCTTTACTGCTAAACTACAGATTTCTTTACTAAAATATAAAATATATTTCTGGGTATTGCAAAGTGCATGTCCAAATGTGACTGGTCAAAGATCTGGTGAGAAAATTCTGTTGAAGTTATTTCAAAAAGCTGTATTTAGGTAGATTTATTCACTGATACATAAAAAATTAATCATAAACATGATAATAATAAATTTATTAGGGTAGTTTTTAGTCCTTTTTTCTAAAAATTAAAGCATTAGTCAGAGGATTTATTGCATATATAAAACCCACTCACAGTCGTCATTATAATTTCACTAGGAAGACTATTTACTTCTACAAAGGAAATATAATATACTTGACACCAGAAGATAATTATTATTTTGTCGGGAATAATTCCGTAGGACCAATGCTTGTTCCTGCAGAACTTCAGTGATGTTATAGCTCTGTGTTTAGAAAGACAACCTTACTATCATGCTGCTCTTCTTCCTAAAAAATAGTTTTTCTTTAACCAAAATATCTACTGCAAGATGGTAGAAAAATTAAAATAATAAAAATTATAAAATTAGTATAGATTTTTAAAATACTTTCCTCCTTATCTTTTAACTAGGTGATTTTAAAGCAATCTGAATAATATTCATACGAATGAAAAATTAATCATGATAAAGACAATTTTGTAAGCAAAGGAAAGGGAATCAAACAAGTCATACAAAAGCAATCATGCATCACCTCCCACAGCCAGAAAGATGCCTGGCCAGTCTCCAAGCAAGGCTAACCCCTGTCCCTCAGTTTGTATCTGTAAATATGGTGTTACATGGTACTGAATATCCCTTTGGTCACCTGTAGTCAGTTGTTTCCGCTGTCCCTTCCTAGATCCTTTCCCACGACCAGCCTACTAGCCATGGAGGCAGTGGGAAAAATAGAAAGCCATGACATCACACAAGACCTTTTCAGAAACAGCCAGAACACTGGTTTGTTATCAACACTGCACTATAGAGTCTTTTATCAAGAACATTAACTTCATCTTGACCACAGCCAGTACAGTATATTGAAAACAACACCACCAAAAAGGAAAAACACACTGGAAGTATGACTCTTATTTCAGCTATACAAACATATACACAAAAATGACTTTTATATCTCACTGTTAAAACACCTTGAAATACGAACATCAAATATAGAGATAGATATACTCTTTTCTTTTTTTTTCTGTCTCACTGTACATTAAATTGGGAAGTAGCCCAATTTGCTATAAATGAGGCTCAACAGTTTAGAAATTATGAATTCCTGACATTGGCAATGTCATTAGTATATGTTGTTTTATTTCTTTCCAAGCTGCTGTTATTTGTAAATATTGTCAAATTTCTCACAGAAGGATGTCATCATATACCGAGGAGCAGGCATTAGATCCTTCCTAAGTATCAAATTGTCCAATCTGATTTACTAAGTAATAATGTAACTTGCTAATTTTTTGTTACCAATGGAAAAATGAATTGTGCGTAGTTCTGCAGACAATGAGAATCAAAGGTGGAAGCTAGTGTAGAACAGGCAAAAAAGTATATGAGACTGAGGAGAAATGTTCATAATGCACCACACTGCTAATCTGAATGTCAAAACTTGAGTTAAAGTGTATTAATGAAACATGCACACTTGCTAAGGTGTTCGGCACATGGGTCCCTGACAGGCAAGGCCATTATGTCCCAGCAGTGCAATGCAGTAGTACACAAATACTACCTGGTATTAGGAAGAAAAGTTACATCTTGCCTAGATGGACACAAATAAGCCTTGCTGCTGGGTAGAACTAATTGGTTTGAGTTGAATGCTACACTAGCGCAGCTGTCCAGTTCTCAAGCCCAAACCGGCTAATTAGTGGGATCTTTGAGCTCTCTGCCTTTTACTGTGTTATAAAGCAAAGCATTATAAAAAAATTAAACTTCATAATAAAGGTCAGAATACATAATACAGCTCAGAAATTAGATGTGAGGACCTGCTTTACAGCAAGTACCTGGGTATACATTATCTAGAGTTCTAGGCTTAGATTGCATATTTTATCTGCCCCTATTTTTAAAGGTTATGCAGTTGAGATAAAAAAATTCTGTTAAGTCATAGCCATGTCGATCAACAGACAATGATATTAAGTCACCAATATGATATATGGTTAAACAAAGAACTGAACGAGCAAAATCAGTGTGTTCAAATTTTTAAAACTTCTACAAAGTTCATAATCAAAAGCAAGCAGGTTAAATTAACAGAAAACACAGTATGTATTATTTTATACTTAATTCTAAGTATTACATATCAAAATATCCTGGAAATTTTACAGCTCTTCTGGTGTTTAACTTCACAGCTTCTAAAAAAGGACTGAGAGTTGTATTAGTTCTGTTAAAACTTACTCATTCCCTCATGTTTTCCCACAACAAATGTGATAGTTAAGAGGAAAAAAAGTTCTGAAAAAAGGAACACTTGAATGTAGAAGAGTTAGGGGAAAGATGACTGGCTGATCCTCTCTCTTCAAACTCCTACTGTTTACTATTTTCAAATTTCCGAGTCTGATTGCTCTTCAGGTCTCAACCAACTTCTACCCTACTGCTCCTGCCTGCAGTGTATCAATTTAAACTACATGACATTCTAATATTCACTCATCAGAGTTTATTAGGTATTCAAATCATGCCTGAACTGTGTATGGAACATTCATATGCACAATTAATGCAAACCAATGAGACAATTCAAAGAAGAGGACTTGTTTACCACAAGACAAAAGCTGGGTTTGGACCTGAATGGCATCCTGCAGTAATGTTGCATGGGAATGCAGAAGACAAGTTTCTCATGTTCACCACCACAGTGAAGGTGTCTGTGTTAAGGTATTTGAGCACATTAAAAGGAGTTCCACAGAATGAAAGAATGAGATTACAGTGTCCAGTAACAACTGGTGACCAGAATTTAAAGACTTTAAAGAAAGGGCTACTGTTTAAATAAAAAGGAGATGACAGAGTTAATTGGCTTAGCTAAGTGCAAGAAGTGCAATGTTAAGACTGCTGTGGGGAATAATAGGAGCTGCGGGAAAGTATAAGAAGGAGAAAGACTTGTTTGAGAAACCAGCAGAAAGTCAAATCACAGCATCCAGCATTCCCTCAGAGATAAGGGCTAGATATGAAGAGGTCATGGATGGTAATGTCAATGAAGGATTGGAGTGGGCTTAGATGGAGAGACTGCTGAAGGACAAAGGAAAGAAGGAATCACACAAATACAGTATTTCAGTGTAACAAGAGTGGGAAACAGGAGGGGATGAAGAGATGGCTTTAATGAGCACAAGGGTGATACGAGCCCTTGTTAAGCAGTAGCTGATCAAGACTGAAGAACAGAAAACAATGAAAATTCCACTAGCTACAGTGGAAAAAAACATACTGGTCTCTCTGCTTATGAAACAAATTTTGCCTGGCAAAGGGTAGTAGTAGAGTTATTCTGGCCTCTGAATCACAGTAGGAGAATTCAGAGGAAAATGGTCTGTGCCTCATGAATCTGGAGGGCTTACAAGAAGCTAAATCACTAGATTAACAATGGCAGGTGTAATCACATGTACGAGAAGTAGGAGATGACATTTCTTCAATATAAATCCATCTTGGAACACACCTGATATGCTTCATAACCAGCTGGTTTTACAAAAATAATAAGCAGTCTCCTGAACAGGTAAGATTTCAGGAAGAAATTTGAGTTAAAAACAGGAGGGTGGAAGAGAGGCACCATATGGAAATAATGTAATAAAAAAGATAAAATAAAATATCTATTTAAATATACACACATTCAGTCTAGCTAGTCTCTGTCTTTTGCTCTCTCTTTTCTCCTTAACTTTTCCTATGTGTATGTATACCTATATATCTATGTACATCTCCACGTGAATGTATATATGTATATCTACGTGTGTACCCAAAGAGAGTCAGTTTTTAGTCCGGTACAGTTTAGACGCACTCTTAAAATATGGAAAGTTTTACATACTTTGTACTTTTATACTTTATTTTTCACTGATATGACAATCCCTGAGTGTAGTGGTTTGGTCCAAAGTACTCATTACTGTCAGGTCACAGAGGAAGCTGTAAGCACCCCTTTGCAAGAACATCACTTCCAGGACTATGCTTGCTAACCCATGACATTGAGAAATGACAATGCACTGAAGATCCCCAAAGCATCCTTAATACAAGATCCATCCAACATCAGTACTATAATTGCTACCTCAGTTCTGAAACATATTCTAAAATTAGATTCTCACATTTTGAGATACTTACTCCTAAGCAGGCCTGATTAAATTAATAAGCATACTTGAAAAGTAATTTATAGTAAGTGGAAAAGTGACCGAAATTGACTATTGACTGTAGGTGTAAACTCTCTCTTTGGAAACATAAAACCTTAGTCAGATGAAAAATACTTCTTAATTCAAAAAAATTATCAGACGACAAATTTTCTAAGCTTTGGAAAAAATCTTTTGGTAATATCTTCATTATCAATTTAATTTTAGATATAATTAGAATGCTAACTACAAAAAATTACAACAGAAAACAGCTTTAGATATGAATGTCTTTTTTTCCCTACAATCCTAGGATATTAAAATACCAGTTGCTCAAAACCAAGGGAATAACAGCAATTCCAACTGTATGTTGATGCTTCGTTCCTAACAACTACGAAGTGTAGAAGATGCATTCACAATTAAGTGCAGAAGTTCTTGGTTGCCCTGTTTCTCACATTGGGATAGTATTGCGCCATAGATCACTTGTGAAACTTAGTACTATTTAATGGGACACACTGATCAAGATAGGAAATTGCCACCTGATATTAAGACCCACAAAACAAACAAACACCACCATGACATCACACAATAATTTCAAAGAGGACAACGGAAACTGATGAAGCTTAATTGTTTCCAGTTTCTTCTATCATTTGAAATCTACATAATCTTCACCTTCATCAACAACCTGAGATCCCACATTCACAGTTCAAATGAAAAGTTCCCAAATTCATAGGGACCGTAGGAAATGTAACACTGGAGGACGGAAAAATACCAGATTACAAAGCTCCCCACAGCAATCCTTTAATGAAGGTTTTAAACTAACATGAACCCATTAAATAATGTCACATTTAATGAGTACTTAAATAATGTCATTAATAATGGAGTAATTGGACCTTTTTACAAAAAGAAAATCTATTTAGCACTGTCATCATTTCCGGCAATACAAGTTACTGAATAGCGTCTTATTCTTAGTTCTTATTACATTCTAAACATAAATAAGCCAGAAATAATGAGAGAGACCAACTTTTATGGAAACTGCAGCCCAGCCATTTAATTTCTATTCTGTAAGAAAAATCCCACATTTGTCTACCTCTGATTAGATCAGGTGGTCATAAAAGATTACTATTGTACTTTTCTTGTCTTGGAAATGACTGCAATTTGGCCAACTGACTGAACCAGGATGGTATTATGTGGAATTTCACAATAATTATCAACCCAAAGACAAAACCTACAATGAGTTTTTGCCACATGTAATAACTTTCACATATGACCTAAACAGTTTATCATATGTAGTTTCACATAGTTTGCTATAAATGAATAAAATTTAGCATTCATCATCTAAGTCTTTAAGAAAGTAATAATTTAGACCCCATGATGCCACTTAGAAAAATAGACCAATATCAAACCAACCAAAACAAATTTTTCTGTTGTTTTGTTCAGTCAAGAGAAAGGAATTTCTTTTCTGTTTTCAAATATATGCATTTTTGGAAAGAAATTAAAACCAATGATTTTGAAAGAAATTCTACATATTTCTACACTGTTACTTCTCAAGAAATTAAATGAAGATTTAATGATAAAAAACTGGACAGCTAAAGAAAAGAAATGTATTGACTCCATTACTCAAACCAGTGACTTTCATTTAGTCTAGTAACTAACCTTTTTAGTAAAGAAGTTTCTTATATGTAATTTGAGTCTTGATGTTTTATCCCGTAATTTATTACTTAACATTTAAATTACTGATCCAACACACTTACACCATCTTTAGGTGTCTAGATCAAAACTATATATTTCTTCTTATAAAATTTTAGAAGCTACCTTAATTTCCCCTTAATTTCTTCGTTCATACTAAACAAAGAAAGGAGATACTTGTTATTGTTGGACAACTTTGTGACTACTGCTCATTTCTGTTTGTATGCTTTAGCACTCCAAAAGCTGATTAGGTTCTGCTTTGTTTTGATACCAGCAGGATGAAGACACCACTACAGAGAACTGGAGAAATTCCCTTTAGAAAAGCTAAATTCAATGCGGCAAACATAATCGTACTGTAGACAAGGAAGAGGGATAGCGTCCCTCACAAAACTATTCAAAGCAGGAGTCTAACTCAGCTCTTCTCATGGTGACGAAGACTTTCTCACTGCAGGAAGGGAGCCTGGAGAGGTTAGGGTCCCAGAACTGAAGACAGCTTTTGTGTAGCCCTTACAACTGCAACAGTTGCTGAAAAGTTAAAGCTTCTGAGACATGCTCAGGCAGCTCCATCTCTCTCCAATCAAAATACCCAAAAGAGACAAAGCAGGAAGTCTATGCTAACACAGCTTACTGTAAAATTTTGTTAGTGGAATACGTGAAAGATATAGACTAAATTTGTGCTTAATTATGGGAAAATGAATTTTGTTCTCGACTCACATTTTATTAATTAGTAACCATGCTGACAAATTTTTGTAGTTGTTTATAACAAAGATCTGCATAAGGAAATGTTGTCTTCATTCTCTGTGAGCAATTATGGACAAAGAATCTGAATAGCAAGGTGGCTTTACAGACTTCAGCAGCATCTAGATGGTATAACTTGGCTGTCACATACAAAGCTTTGGTTCTCCTGCACACAGTTGGATTTACCAGAAGTCTTTTCAGGTGTTATTCTTGATCCTATTACTAACTTCAACACAATGTATAAAGCATACAATAATTTCTTTTAACTTGTTTGCTTTTTAATTCTTTTAATAAACAAAAGGATTATTTTTACTGTACCACACTGTGTTGCTTTTTTTCACTTTTCTGTGTAAAATAAATAAAATATTCTGATCACAATAGACTCAAAAAAAGCATGATAAATGAGCTAGCAAAATATCAACTATATCTTCATTTTACATGAAGTGGGATTTCATTTGCAGGAATTAACCTAACACTAAACATCTTGATCGATATTCTAAATCAAAGTTAAATTTGAGAGGAACAAGTGATCACATCAAAAGAGGCCATGTGATAGAGAAACAGATTGGATGATTAAATGGAGGTAGAGATTAGCCTTCTAAAGGATTCTGTGAGAGATATACAGTAGTCTTGCCTTTAGTCAAACCTGCTTGGTAAGAAGAACCTCTAGCACAATATTTCAGCATTTCCGTCTCAGATACACATACACCCACACAGCTAATCTGGCCATTTTATTAGACTGAGAGAGAAAGTTTTTTTATTTCACTTTAATTGTTTGAAAACAGCTTAGAAAGTAATATTAAAAAGTTAATGTATCTGGTAACTCTAAGTTTTTATATTCTATGAAACTTAAGTTAAAAGCACATATCTCTGAAACCAAAGTGAAGCTATCACCCAGAATTATAGCTCATACAATAAATACCTTCATTAGAACCATCAAAATCAACCCAATAAAAGTGTTTTCTAACATTCAGCAGGCAACAATATGATCTGCAAAGCTAAACCACAAGAATTATCTTTAACCCCATCTCCAAGTGTAATCACTACATGTAGCATTTTGAAAAATACCTGCTATTATTTAGACTACTTAGAGCATTTAGCTATTGCTTAATTATGATCCATTTCAATCGGAAGCTTTGATTTATAATTTGGAACAATCTGAGTGATATCAATAGAAAACTCTACAAATCCCATTTTGAATTTTAAATCCACCCAGAAATACTAGAATCGCAAGAAGCAAGCTGCTTCCTAGCATATACTTGTCTGATCAGAATGAAATCTACACAGCTCTCTCTGAATTCTCTCATTTGAATGGGGAGTACTGAGCAAGGAGCTGGACCACATGATCTCTAGAGGTCCTCTCATCCTAATTATTCTTTAATTCTGTTCTGTGATTTGGCTATTAACAGCCAGTTAATTTCTACCCTGATGTACACCTACTCAGCAGCTGTATTTGGGTCACTCTCTGTTCATAGTTCTCCTTAAGTCACCTCAAATGCTGCTAAGCACTGGACCAAAAAAACACATGAGAGAAGGAAATTTCACAGACTGATTTGTTTTTAGAATAAACACCAGAAAATGCACAGAAAGAGAAGTGGTCCACTGACAAGAATCATGGAGTTACAACTTTCATGATTTTATACAGAAATGTGAAAACATCAATAACAAATAAAGACAAGGACAAAATTTATGACAATCTTATCACACAGGGGAACCAGTTTCCCATTCCCAAAGTGAATTGAGAATCACTAAGTGCTATGATGACCTATACCAACAACAGAGTCTGAAACAAAAGCAAAGAAACACAAAACACCAATCCCCAAACCTCTAAAATAAACAAAAAACTCATTCTTTCTTTGGGTTTAGTGAGGAAAAAACCTCAGTACCTCTAGGAAAGGAAAGTCAACTCTGAATACAGAGGACATGCTTTTTTTGCTTTTTCAAATGATAAAGTAGATTCTGCAGAACTTTTCCTTATTATTAACAGATTTCTAGACCTGCTGAAGAGTCAGAATTAGTTTTCAAAATTCTGTATCATCTGAGAGTGTAGCAACTGCTACTAATCTGATGGGTTGTGAGAAAGTGAGGGCCATCATGATGTAGAACTGACCACACAGCTGAACAGAAGCTAAAAGCAAATTACAAGAAAAATGTTTGAGTCTCCAGATTTCCATCTGATGTGCAGGGAATTCTTGCTGGGATAGGAAGGGAAAAGAAAACTTACAGTCTGAGACGAGTTTCTAATATTTCTGATTTATCAGCAACACTTGACTTTCCAGAATGGTGCTGTCTGTCACAGGATGTTACTACACAAAGCATTGCAAATCTTAGTTAGAAAGCATTGGCCATATTAAAAATTATGTTCAACAATGTGACCTAGAAAATAACTAATTTTGGGAAAGTTACCACAATTAATCCATCTATCTCATTCCATCTTAAGAAAACTCACTTAATTAGTGAATAAAGGGCAGCTCACAATTTACTAGATTATTGAAAGCATATTACTTGGTAGTTATCAAACAAGAACATATTCTTAATCTCATGAATTTGTCTCTTTCATTTGAAGAAGAAAAGGTACAATGCTTAGTTGAAAGTCTTGACAAGTGGGCATGAAAGAATATTAGGAAGCAGAATGACAAGCCTGAGTTTAGATAACATCCTAACTCCATTTGCTTCAGATTAAAAATGCTGAAAATTAAATTGCAAGGACCCTTTTCATTTATTTTATTCCATAGAACTTCAATACCATTTAAAAACTGTGCTTCTCTCCCCTTAAATAAATGCAGTAAATTCATCTGATGTTTTGAATGCATAATATTGGATCTTGGTTGAAAGCTATCTACTATAGCTACAAATCCTTCAATTTTTTACCTGTAGAGCAGCTCAAAATTAGGACAGTACAAATGAAGTCTTAAAAAGCATTTATTTTTTATAGTTTGGTGTCGTCTCAGTGTTTGACTAAGGTTGTATGATATATCAGATCTGCTAAGCAACAGACATACCTAGGATTATTTAGCATGTTAGGAGAGCATTGCTACAACTTCTTGTGGGTGATTCTTGTGCAGGATTATGAAATAAACCAAGTGAAGCTACAACATTTACGTTTTCATCACTGATGGCAAGTGATGACTTCCAAAGCTGGAGTCATCTGTTGTGTCTATATCTCAATCAACAACCCACAAAAACTTTGAATATTTTGAAAGGGTAATATGATACAACGTTCAGTGAAAAGTTCACGCAGGAAAGTAATCTCCTGGAGCAAATGGCAAGGGGATTCTTTATACCAAAAATTCCTCAGGTTAGTTCTCTTCTTCAAATTTCTATTTATAATGAATAATACATCATTACATACAGTAAGCATCGCAAATAGTGCAACAGTTTATAAACGAATAAAGCTTCAAGTGAGCAACCCATATACAACTATGAACTATGTGGGCAACAAACTACTGAGAAATACTCACATTTATTTGGTTTTACTTTTTAAAAAATGTTTCCAGTTTTGTAGAGCTATATTAACTAATTAGGCACCAACTTTGAAAAGGGAACAACTGTTGTGTTATACAGAGCTAAATGTTAGGAGCATCCTGTAGAATATTGCAACATTTTGAAGATAACATGTAAGTATTTAAGAGGTTTGAAAAATAAAGTGCTCCTTTTTTCCTTTGGTAAGCAGACTTGTCTACTGGAATATGACATTTATCAAACTCAGTAATAACACCAGTGCATGTCAGCATTTCAGACAAAGAATCTTTTGAAGATGCTTTTTCCTGGGGTGAAGCTTAATAAGGACACTTGCAAATAAGGACACTTGTGAAAGCTGGAGGAAAAGGAGATATATGTCTTTGGACAGAAAGGTTATATAGGAAAACTGATATGCTGTGTTTCATCCTCCAAAAGAGAATGGTCTAAATATAAAAATAAAAAAATTAAGCCTGAAAGATCTAAAGCTTCAGCAAATGTTGTGAAAGCTACCGTTGTGTGAAAGCTGACAGCTCTGTGTGTGTGGATGAGTGTCACACACTGCAGCAGGATTTTAGAACAAAAAGCTGTGAACAGCTATCTTCAGAGATGTCTCATCACATTTTATTATTCTTCAATACATACTTTCTGGATGTCTAAACTAGACTGAGCTTAGTAAAAGTTCATTATGAATCTGAAGGAAAATCGTCCAGGCAACAAGAGAATGAGAGCTTGGTGGGACATTCCCAGTGACTTCTGCTTCCAGCCAGAGCCACCCAAGCTTGGACACAGATTCAGTCTGCAGCTATTACTGGGTTTCTAAGGACGGACTTCTTACTTGTATTTGTGATAAAAAGACCAGTTTTCCATTAATGCTTCTAAAGAGAAAATTAACATAGCCTTACATTTGCTTCCTATGTCAGGAATCATCTGTTATTGCAATTAAGAGCAAGTTCACCTTTGATTTTATCTTTTTGCAGTACTGAGCATACGGACACAGAACGGAGACCGAGTAACAGTCTAAATGCCAAAGGTGTCAAAGCTAACTTCATTTAAAACTAATAAAAAAATGCAACCAAGAACACATTAGAGAGAAACATTTCATACAGTTAGAGTAAGGTAAGTGCGACCTTTTGATCACTAATGTAAAGAATTTTTTAACACAGAAGGTGACTGAAGAGCTAATGGTTTAGTCTTACTAATCACATGGTGAATGCCTTTTCATCCAACTTCCTTCTTTGCTTCTATTCCATTCCTTTTCCAGTGAAACTACATTTACACAAGACTTTAAGAAATCAGTCCGATTATAACAAAATATATTTTAACAATTGATAGCATTTACTATCAAATATATCCTGAAAGCTTTTGTTCTTCAAAGGTGGGAAGCTGAGATGCCCAGACTAATAATTATTCTGACAAGATTAGCTGCCATCACATCTGGCCTCAGCTAGAAGTTAGCAATGAGCTGTAACATGCTAATGCCAAATATCAGTCTGTGTAAAGTAAAAGGCAAGGTACAGGTTTATACAAAATATAAGATTAACATATGGATATTGCTTTAACCTGTCCCATGTCAAGGGTAGGACAATGTGTATCACTGTAAGTTAATGACTTGGCAAATGTTCAGATGAGGGTTTAGGAAACATTAACCACCCATCTACCCAAAACTCTGCTCAGATGTGAGTGGCTGCAAGGATCTGTGACAACTGAAGAGCACAGTTAAACGTGAGGATAGATTTTGTTACAGAGCTCTGTCTTTTATCTCCAACGCAGACCTTTTGAAAATGTTCATGTAACCGTCTCCAGTTGTCTGCAAGTACACTGCTGTATCTTGATCACAGATTATACTCAAGCACAATTTGCAATATTTTAAAAATACTTCAGAAGTAACAAATAGCAGTAACTATAGGCCAATTTTAATTATGAATTTACATAGAACATACAGGTCTGTAGATGTACTTTTCAGTTATATATTTCTCTATCTGCCTCTCATTTATGTCGTGCTGAGTCATGCACACCTATGAAAGACATGGTGGGAAGACAAAAAAACTTCTGTATATAAGGTTTAGAGGACTGATGCATCTCCATGGGATGTATGTATACTGTACGCCTACTTGATCCCTCTCTTCCCAACTTTTTTTGCACTGTGGGAACACATTAAAAAGAAATAAAAGGTCACCTGTCCCAAAGCAAGGCTTCTGTTATTGCAGTTAATGGGGTTGTTTGTTTTTTGGGGGTGGGGGGCAGTGTTTTGGTTTTTTTGTTGTTGTTGTGGTTTTTTGTTGTTGTTTTTTTGGGGGGTGTTTGGTGTTGTTTTTGTGGTTTTTTATTTTTCTTTTGGTCTCAAAACCACAAATTATTTACTAACTTACTTTCAAGGCTGAGTTTTCCTGATTTTGAGCCTGGATACTGTAGCGCACAAGAAGCCTAAAAGCTTGCATAAAGAGGTGCCACTCAACCTTGTGTAACAGTGAAAACATTTGTATGTCCCTTTTTTCCCACCTGCTTCTCCACAATGGTGGAAGACCTGTGCTTGGACTGCCTGGAACATGCAGCTCTCTACCACAACCCAGACTAGAGCAGCGTCTGTCCAAAAATACGGCAGGATACAATAAAATGCAAGTTCTTTGGACACTGCAAGGACCAGGGATAAATACTGGGGAGATGGGGGGGAAAGTGCTAACAATTTTCATCAAAATATTTATCCTCTGAGTGGAGCAGACATTTTGTATCCTGGGTAAATGCAATGCTAGGTGCTCATTTGATTCAATTCTGTTTGTTTACTCACAGATAGACAATCTTTAGACTTTGAATTCCTGTGCTTTCCAAGCTACTTCTTGCCAGCTGATCCACAATTATTGACTAAGGGAAGATTCCTATCCCATCTCAGCTGTGAAGTAAAACAATGTAGTTAATTATCTCCTGTACACTTTCTCCCATCTCTGGTCTCTGAGACCCACATAAAATTCTACTATTTCCAGCAAATACTTCAACTATAGAAGTTAATTTCTAATGATGCACATGCCTTGTGCTTAGTTGATTTCTATTCATTCATCTATCCTTGCCCAAAATAAGCTTCCTGGTTTCTTAATTTTTTTTTAAGTGGAAACATGGAAATATAGCACATGATCAACCATCATGATTTGCTAAGCCTTTTTTCATGACTGAACATGGTTTGGGGTTTTTTTCGGCATATGAACATATAAGTTCCTGCTTTCTCCCTCTGGCTAATTTACTCTTTGTTATTCAAACTCTTTGTTAACCATTTCACTCATTATTCACTGCCATTCCCAGGATTTATGGTTTTCATGGGAATTTTTCAGAATCTAATCAGATCTACATCAGTATTAGTGTCTTTCTTTCAAATTATATTTTAAAAAGATTGACATGGGACAATAAAAAAAAAATCTGTCATGTTATAACCTGTTTGTTTAATTCTTATAAATCTCTATAATGTCATTTTCAAATGACGCTTTCTATACCAACAGGGAAAAATGACATAATGAACAAAATCAGATCTACCAGCATATAAAATTCAACCATAGCCTACTGACTAAACAATCAAAAATTACTTAATTAAGCATTATTAAATTAAGCATTATTAAAAAGCATTTAATCATAGTTAACCACAATCATTAGTAAGCTGGTATTTATGACAATCATATTCAATTATTTTCAAAAGCAATCAGAACCCCAGAACACTTAAAACTAAACTTGCCATATGAATCTGGCAAGGTCAGGCTCTGGTTTCATGCATACAAATAATTAATCCAATTAAGTCCTGAAAAGGCCTTGTTAATCTACTGTGTATGGAACATTAGCTGCCTGAAAGTTATGAAATAGGTCATGAGAAAACTGTCAAAAATGGGAAAAAAAGACCCCTTTAAAACTTTCTTGCAGGTGGAAGCAAGCAAAGTGACAGTAGTGGAGAACGAACAGAACTTAGAGATTCAAGGGTTAGTATAATTTTAATTAGCTGTAAAGGAAAACTACTCAAGTGCTATTGTTCATAAAACCCTATAGACTTGTCCTCCAAAAGATAAGCTACATTAAGAATGCTTTGAAAACTTCAGATTAACACAGCACAGCTGTTGCTATGGCCTGAATTTATGGGTAACAGCAACTGCTATAGTCCTTCTCTCCATCAAGGCAGGTTTGAGGAAAGCCTTCAGCAGGGAAAAGAGCAACAGGAGATTTGCTAATTAGGAGAAGTAATAGATAACTACTTTTTTTATTAAAGCAGAATGGCACACATGAGAGGACAAAACAAAGGCAGATGAAGAAAGGAGGCAGAAAATGGGACAAAGCATTGAAAATTTACAATGAAGCATGAAAGAGAGAGAGGCAACAGTATAACCTGTTTCACAGTAAGACACCAAGAATAGCAGTGAATAGGCAACCTGGGATGTTTCTATCTGTTCCTCTCTGTGTGTGGTCCCCAACTGCTTGTGATTTTGGGAAAAAATAGAGTATAATAAAAAGGAGCTGGAAGGCATTAGCTGATAGAAATCTCATATTATACTTTAAAGTGAAAAACAGAACATTTGACTGTTTGCAGTGAGGACAGGAGGTGTGAGGTAATGTAGCAGCATTCTAACATATGTTGCAGCATTGCTCATATATCTGAGTTTTGGCAAACCCTAGGAGGTAATCTGTAAAAAAAGTAACAGCCTGTGCATTAACACTACATGAGAAAAGTGAACAAGGGTGGTAGAAGTAAAATCCCTACAAGTAGCAAAAGTAAAAATATATGGGCACTTCCATAGTGCTAGATTATCAGTGAAAGACCAAAATCCTGTGTTGGCAGATGAAAACAAATAACATAAAATTTAAATTGAATATTTCTGATTTATTTCTTACACTCATTCACCTGGCCCTGACTACTACCTTCTCTTCATGGGATAGAGGTTTTTCAGCTGCTTCTACATGTCCACACTCCCTAGACTGAGACCGTAAAGATAAACTCTTAGAACATCTCCAGAGCCTTTTACTTTTGCCTGAGCTTTAGCTGTAAGTATCCACAAACGGCATCATGTTCATATCAAATCTCTTGGAGCCGCGGCAGCTTGGCACCTGATGGAATTCCACAGGCATATTGGCTCCCTCTGCTGGAGAAAGGGGAATATTCTGCAATAAGGAGTTCTACGAGTAGCCAGTTCCTCAAAAGAAATCCGGGTGATCAGGTAATGATCTGCTGTTGTTTTATGGTAGCAGTCTTTTCCCACTGTTTAATTGTGTATAATATATATTCTAATGATTGGGTATCCCACTTCTCGAAGTAAGGATTTTCTGACTCTCAGATTCTGAAGGACCTCATACACCTTATCTAACACCTGAGGACACCTGAGATCTATGTATGTATGAATCTATCTATCTATAAAATGTCTGCCTATATATATATATAACCAATAAAATTTATAAAGTCATTGAAATCTTGAAATAGATTACAATCGCTTCCACTAAAAATCCACTAAAATGAGCTCCAGCTTTGACTGATTCTTCTTGGATGTTGTGGACTCAAAAAGAGAAACTCAGAGTAATAGAGATTGGCCCACAAAGCCTCATTTATGACAAAATGTACTGCTTTACTTTAAAAACATTCAATTTAGATTAGTCCACTCCAAAATTGTGTTTTATTTAAATGCAATTCCCAAATAGTTCTACTTATAATTAGGTTGAAACTGCTTCTGAAAGAAGCTGCATGAACTGTGCTCTGGCTTGGTGGGAATTACTGAAATCAGCTAGTAAATAATTAAATAATTCCATTTGAAACCTAGTAAGATAGTCACTGGGAGAAAAGGTTTAGGTCCTAATTCTTGCAATGGTAACAAAGAAAGTAAGTGAGACTCCAAGAGTCACTATCTGTTGTATGATATGGCAAAGTGTTTTCAATAGGACTAGGGAACATATATCATATCCCCTGGAACAGCATGACTGTTATAAAGCAACTAAAATTTATTTACTGTGATCATACAAATGTTATTCAGGGAACTGGTGAGAGCAGCTTACCCACATCAACATTTTTACTGACACACCTTTCCCTTCTGACATACCCAACAAGTGTCTCAGCTAGCTGTGTGTTCCAATACTCCAATAGAAGTGAAAATATTTTCTACTTTCCATTCTTAGTAACACCTGTAGAATCTTTCCCTCTATAAATGAGAAATGTTAGACTTTATTATCCCAAAGATAGGAATACTGACATCAAGGGTGGAAGAAGACTATATACCACTCATAATTCTTACTGAAATACTTCACATCACAAAGTAACAGGATGAAACACATTAGCATGGAATCAAATTTCTAAAATGTACACCTCTTCTGGATCACTGTATACAGTTCTTTTGTGTTTCCTCTGTGTTCTCTCAAATCTTATGAGTAAATGCTGATGGTATCTCACCAGCATTATTAGCTGCTGTCAGGTTAGAGCAGCAAATCTCAGGCCTCGAAGACAAAGAAGCAAATTCCCTCACTCTGGGAAACTGGGCTTTAACTTTAAAGTAATGCATAAAAATATTCATTGTTTCCTATTCCATGAAGTTTCATATTTCGTATAGACCTGGAGTTTAGTGAAGCTCTGTACCCTCCCAGCTTCTTCAGAAACAGTCCTTTAACTAGTATTTCCCAGCAGCTGACTAAAAGGCTCAGGCTTACCGTAAGGGAAGACTGAATTAAAAGGAAAACTTCTGTCTACTGCCAGGAGCGAGGCAGGCACTCAGTCACTTACTGCCACGAGATACCCCTCTGGTGGATGGTACAGCGAATCACTCTACACCCCTCGTTTTGGAACATGCTTTGCAAGCTCCCCCTATCCAGGTATATATGTCAATTTCTTTTGGGCTTTGATTATCTATAGGGGAAAATAAGAATTTCCTTATTTTGGAAGAGTTAAGATTAAAAACAGTACAGTAGAAGCACCATTTCAGTGTTTCTGTAGAGATTTCACTTTTATAGGATGGCAGAAGCTACAGGCTGGATGATCATTCATTAATTCATTCATACATATCCTGCTCCTTCATGACCTCTTGGAGATTTTATCACATCTTTAAAATTTATCTTCTGGCAAAATTGTCCAAATCTGAATAAGTCCAAATAATAAAGCCACGATTCTACCAAGGCTGCAGTTTATAAAATAGCGATTTTTTTAAAAAGAAGATGGTATGCACTATTGCTTCTTGAAAAATATAACTGACATGTATGTTTGTATTTTTGCTCAGGTTGAATAACACACAATTTTCAAATATTTAAACAGAGTAAGTATAATTCTTCATCATGCATTTCTATCAAAGTCAATGGTAGGATCAACTTGGCCTGGCAGTTCGGTAGTTATTGCAGTGACAGGTGATGATGCTAAGTGCATCATAGTAGTGCATAAGAAGTTTGGGGACTGGATAAATGAGAAAACATTAATTTTTTGTTTGATAAAAATAGGATGACACAGTTTCCCCTATGCCTTTTTTTTCTATTTGACCACTAGAATTTAATTTTGCTTTGCTGGCCGTAAGAATGGAAGCCCATTTGTACACAATACTTGCTATAAGCAGATTGTGAATGATCAAATATTCCAGAGAAGTGGCTACTGCATATATGAAAAGCTGCTCAATAGTGCACTCACAAAAAGTCTAAATAGAGAATTTAGCATAAATTCATGTATTTGTAATACTGAGCATGTACTGTGGAAATGGCCCCTGAAATTTAATGTGGACGAGATGCATCAAGCTGAGTATATACAAAAAAGTCATGTATAAAGTGCTTATTCATGCATTCTGTCTGGGAATTCTCAGGCAAAGCACAGTAGCCATCCCAATGGTTCCTATTAAGTTTGTAATCGAGGTTTATAGCTCTGAAAAAAGAATTTTATTGACTACTATGACAGTATTGAGACACTGTGAAGTATGTTCTCATTTAACTTTAATTTTTTGCATACTCAAAAATTCACCTAAATTTACTTCAAAACTAAAAATCTCAGCCCAGTAATTTTTTCCTTCATGCATTTAGGATATTGTTAAATGAACTTATGTTCAAAAGGAATAAAAAATATTTCGCAAATATCCTAGTCTTTTATGTTTTTCCAATGAGTTTCACTAAACACATGGTGAAACATCCACTCTTGAATGCTTTACAAGTGCTCCATTAATTCTGGCAGCCCTGGACACACCAAGAACGAAATGAAGGTTGAATGTTGCGAATCACCATTCCCCATCACTGACAGAGAAATGAGCTATTGTGAGCAACTACAAAGCAGGCACAGCCTTGGAACAGCAAGTTCCTGAGCAATGTGCTGAAAAGGTTTGACTGCCATCTACAGACATGAGTAACTAGTGCACTGGTAGCAATTTAAAAAGAACCCCTGAAGTACAAACCTAATAAACACCTTGCGCAGATACAAGATGAAAACTAATTATTTATGGATGTATAAAACAGAGGAGCTACCGTGAAAAACTTCCCGGTTTTATTTTTTTTTCTGGTAAAAATATAAACAAATGGAGAAAGATCAGCTTTCTTCATTCTGTAGAGTGGCTAGAGAGCTAATAGTTACAAATCCGGTGTCTAGTGCTGCCTAAAGATTAGAAGATAGAAATAAAAAATACTAACATTTTCTTTGTATTTAAACTATGAATTATTAAGTGCTGATTTTTAAGTAGTAAGTTCTCATTTAAAACTGTCTTAAATAGCTCCTCTCATACAGAGTCAATAGTCAGCAAACCCACAACATTTTTAATTACATTGTAAATTTCTAATCACATATATAGTGACCAAATGCTTGTATGTGGGTACAGCTGTACATACACCATCTACGTAGAGTTTTCTGTTAAATTTTAGCTTCCTAATCAGGCTAGTTCACAATAGGCCAACATACCACAACACAACTCTATAAAGATTTTCTTCCACCTGTTCAGAACACCTAGCACAGTAGTTCAGTTCTCCCTTGTCAAACACTCTCTTTTCACTCTGCCTTAAAGCCACTTTCTTTTCTTTGACAGCTGCTGCCAAACTGTCTTTACTTCCTCTCCAAACTTGCTCACTAGTTAAGCAGTTACCCCGCTAAAATCCTCTTTCAAAAATTTTGTTCTAAACTTTCAAAATCACTGCATGGCAAAAGAAAAAGAGATTAGGAGAGCCATGTATTTCAAGGATTGAGGATGAATGACAAAATTACTTAGAACCATACAAACTGTACCTCTATAATTAAAATTATTACATTTACACACCACACGGAAATGTTCTCAGGAATTATTCTTCACAGATCAGAATTACATATAAAAGTTAAAATGCAGTGTATTTAAACAAAAAACAGGTCACAGACAGAAAAGCCTGTGGGCCCAAACATAAGACAACTTTCAAAATCCTTCAGAAGTTAGAATTGAGCACAGCATTCTATACATGGGACTATCTTCTCACATTGCTGCATCATCCATCGGTTCTCATTAAATATTCTCAGACAGTGTGTAATTCCAGTTGAATTCCCAACACAGAATATGAATATTGGATTGATTTTAAGTGTCGTATGTTGAAACTTTACATTTTCCCAAAATGTTCAGACTTCAGGTCTGTTCAGACATGCCCATGAAAGTGAAGAAAAGAAAAGCAAACATGTACTCACTCCACATTTTGAGACTTCAGCCTTTTTTCTTACCTGAGTACCCAAACAAGCAACCATCATATGAGTGAGAAGTTTAGCGGCAAACATGGCACACCTGGTGCAGAAAAGGTGGGAGATGATAGCCAAAGTAAAACCTACATAGAAATGACAATGAAAAAAGAAGAAAAAAGAAAAAAAAAGAAGGAAAATTTAAGCTTAGGCTAATAAACTGTGCTATATATCCAGCAGATATCTCTCAAAGGTGCAGATCACTTAATAAAAACCAAACAAACAAACCTTACAGAGAGTATGTCCATTTTGGTTGACACTGAGATCACTCATGAGTTTATCTCAAATACTAACATGTATTTAATGTTCCCATAGGCTTGGGACCTAAAATAATTTCATGATGTAAACAAACCATTTTTGAAAAGTGTTTTTTGGTGTAATTTTCTGCACGAAATGGGTGATTGTCATAATAGTTATATATAAAGCAAAGGTAACTGTTCAGTGTTCATATTACTGTGTCCAAAAAATGTTTTTAGAAACAATTACATAAAAAATGCCTCCTGTTGGGTAGCACTGTTTTAGCAGATAGCTAAACCTTCTAAATGCCAATCTCCCATTTCATCTGTGTTGGGCATAAAAATCTATTATAGCAGTAGTCAGAAAGAATGACACCGCTTTTCATTTCACTAATTAATTGTAAACATGAACAGAACAAAAATGGAAAAGGCCCCTTTCCTACCAGTAAGTAGTTCCTGGGAAAAGAACCCTAGGAAAGTTAAGCCACCAAGGAAAACACTGCTAAATCTAAGAGTTAATTAGAGTTAACCGTGAGCTTTCACACCTCACTCAGGGCAGGAATTTGGGTAATTAAGGCAGATCTTTTATCCTCTATTGAGACTGATTATTTGTTCAGCTACCAGTATTTGTAAGAGATGAGTGAAAGAAATAATTGCTAAAAGTATTGTTTCTAAATATTTCAAAAATTATTTAGTGATATTTAAACAACTATACATGTTCTCTCCTTTTTCTTTTTTTTTTAATATTCTTCATACCTACGTGGAAATGTCAAGAGAAATGAATAATATCCCTATCACTCTAAAAATAAAGCAATTTGTCACTTAAAAGATTCATTTAAATCTAGTAATCTATATCATCACATCTTCAACAAGCCAAAAAAGCTGAAAGGCATCAGAAAGCATTTGCCTCAAGTTCAAAGTAAACCCTTAACCAAGCTAAACTATTTTTACTTTCAAAACACATTCTTATGACTACAGTAAATGACCAGTTCTGAACAATTATCTGTATCTTAATTGATTCAAATTCAGCAAAATATTTTCTTAACTTTTGCATATTTTTTTTTCTTCAGTTTTTGTTGCATTTTCCATTCTACAGCATTTTTTTTCATCAACATACTTCTTTTTCCCTGCAATTGTATTTTAAAATCTGCTTATTTTTATGTGCTAAAATCTCGTTTTATTATTGTTAAATATAACCATCAATCTGTGTGGAGCAGAAAAACTGAGAGGTTCTCCCTCTTTCTCTGTCTTCATTTTCTTTGGCTGAGGTTTTAAAAAAAATAAGACTAGATTTAATCTGTTACGGCAGTTTGCTAGGTAGGGATACATAATTGATTTAGCTGCATGCAGGATTTTTGTTACTCATATAGTGATGATCTAGTACAGAAGTCATAAATCTCACAAGGAGCACACCAGCCCCCCATTTAAGGGGATTAAAGTCAGCCAAGAATTCCCTTTAGCATGTTTTCTTAGTAAGCCCATTACTCTTAGCGCCTATAAATGCAAGAGGTCATTTCCAACCTAAATAATTCTATAGTTCTAAGAAAAATTTACTTTAATTTGTGATTGCTGCAACATACTAGTAAACCAGCTGCAATCTGGAAAGCTCCTTCAGAAGTCGAGTTTAGAATTTAGATCCCTTGCTTCCTGCCTGGTATTTTGGGGCTTAGGCTGTTGAGGCTGCTAACAAAGAGAGTCATGTTCCTCACAGGTTGAACTCTTCAGGGTTTTTTCCCAAGATGTTGGGTAGCAGTTAGGCAGCAGAGTGTAATGGAATCTATCTCCCCCAAGCTATTACTTCTGAGTGTAAATTCCAGATAAAATGGTCAAAAAAATTTGACAAAGAGGATGACTGTACTGCTGCTAGCAACACAGATGAATTTAAGATTTTTAAGTTTCTTCCCCCAAATGAATGACATCTCTTTTCATTAAAGCGCCTCAGGGAAACAGCCACTCAGGCGATCAAGGGGTGTGCCAGGACCATTTGCAGGAGATTTAAACGGCTCTGGGGAGCCTGGTGACCCAGACCAGGCAAACAGGGGCGTGGCACGGCAGTTTGCTCAGCGGTTTGCACAGGAGGGGTGCAGTTGTTCTCCTGGCGGTGGGTGGTATGTTAGATGGGTGTGTTTTGGTTGTGTTTTTTGGGGTGTTTTTCCCCCAACTTGACTAGATCCAGCAATGGGTTACAAATGATCAAAAGTCATTGCTGCTGCTGCCAGCAAAAGTGTGCTAACCCAAGCAGAGTCCCCCAAGGACACAGTTGTCCAGACCCCTGGCTGCAGGGAGTGTCTGAGCCTGGGGGCAGTACCAGAGGACAGTGCAAAAGACACCGGTGTGTGGTGTGAGCAGGTGAATGATCTGCTCTGTCTGGTGGCAGGGCTTAAGGAAGAACTGGGAAGGCTGAGGAGTGTTAGGGAGAGTGAAAGAGAAATAGACTTGTGGACTTACAGCCTTGCAAACCTGCAAGAAGCTCAGCAGGAGTCAGAGGAGCCCTGACCATCTTACCATCAGGCAGAAGGAGGAGACCTAGCAGATGGGGGGAATGGAAATGGGTACCCAATCAGAGAGGTTGTAAAATTCCCTCCTGACCCCCATCACCCTCCCAGGTGCCGTTACAGAGTGGGTACGAGGCCCTGGGTCCAGAGGGTCAGGCAGATGACACTAAAGAAAAACATCTGTCTGGAGAATCTTCCACCTGCACTTCGTCTGTCAGATGCATCACAGCCTCAGGAATTAAGAATAAAAGAAGGATAGTTGTAGTAGGTGATTCCCTTCTGAGGGGAGCTGAGAGCCCTGTATGTCAACCAGACCCATGCCACAGTGAAGTCTGATGCCTTCCTGGGGCCCAGGTATGGGATATCACCAGGAGACTCCCTGAAATAATTCAGCCCTCTGATTATTACCCACTGCTGGATGTCCAGATTGGCAGGGATGAGGTTGACAAGAAGGGGGTACCAGGGTCATTAAAAAGGATGTCAGGGCTCTGGATTGACTGGTTGATGGGGCAGGAGCACAGGTGTTGTTCTGCTCAGTTCCTTCAGGAGCAGGGATGAAAAATGAAAGGAACAGGAAAACCCATGTTATCAATGCATGGTTTAAGGGCTGGTGTAATCAGAATTTTGGTTTCTTTACCACGGGCAATTTTTACAGCACCAGGCCTTCTTGAGTCAGATGGGCTCCATCTGTCTAACAAGGGCAAAAGGATTCTAGCCCATGAGTTGGCAGGGCTGACTGAGAGGGCTTTAAACCAGGTTTGAAGAGGGAAGGGGATGAAACCAGGCTTCGTAGAGATGAGCCCAAGGGTGGTAAGCCCGAGTCAGGGGTAAAGTTAGCAGCCCAGCTGAAGTGCCTTTACACTGATGCAGGCAGCATGGGTAACAAACAAGAGGAGCTGAAGCCATGGGACAGCAGGAAAGCTGTGACATAGTCACCATCACAGAAATGTGGCGGCATGACTCGCATGACTGGAGCGCCGCAGTGGGTGGCTGCAAGCTCTTCACAAGAGACAGGTGAGGCAGGAGAGGTGGGCGGGTGGCTCTGTATGTTAGGGAGGCTCTCAACACCATGGAGCTGGAGATCAATGACAAAAAGATCAAGTACCATGGGTAAGAATCAGGGGAAGGCCAGCAAGGCTGACATTCTGGTGGGAGTCTCTTATAGACCAGCCAACCAGAATGAAGAGATTATTCTATAAGCATTATTCTACAAGCAGCTGGAGGGTGTTTCAAGATCGCCAGCCCTTGTTCTTGTAGGGGATTTAACCTGCCAGATACCTGCTGGGAGCTCAGCACAGTGGGAAAGAGGCAGTCCAGGAGATTCTTGGAATGTGTGGAGGAGAGCTTCTTGTCACAGCTGGTGAGCGAGCGTGCCAGGGGTGGGGCTCTGCTAGGCCTGCTGTTTGCCAACAGAGAGGAGCTGGTGGGAGACGTGGTGGTCAGAGGCCGTCTGGGGCACAGTGACCATGACATTCATGAAAAGAACCACGAGTTTTCAATGTTCAGTGAAACAAAGATATTGAAACTTCAGTAAAGCTTTTACACTAGACTTTCAGAGGGTGAAATTCAGGATGCTGTTTTGGAGAGTACCTTGGGAAACAGCCCTCAAAAACAAAGGGGTCCTGGAAGGAGGGACATACTTCAAGAAATAAATCTTGAAGGCATAGGAGCAGGCCGTCCCTATGTGCCACAAGGTGGACCAGTGGGGATTAGAATGGGCTACCCAGGGAGGTGGTGGAGTCACCACCCTT
Organism: Corvus hawaiiensis; assembly: GCF_020740725.1. Classification (NCBI taxonomy): domain Eukaryota; kingdom Metazoa; phylum Chordata; class Aves; order Passeriformes; family Corvidae; genus Corvus; species Corvus hawaiiensis. The sequence goes on from NC_063255.1 coordinate 57,510,833, forward strand.
GGAGGTGTTTAAGAAAAGACTGGATGTGGCACACAGTCCCATCATCTAGTTGGCAAGGTGGCATTAGGTCGTAGGTTGGACTTGATGACCTCAAAAATCTTTTCCAACCTAGTTGATTCTGTGATATTTATATGCTTGACATTTTTTTCCAGTGGCAAAATTTGTCAGTGGGCAAATATCAGACAAGATTTCACCTTTAATGACATGAAGTTAGTCAATATTCCTTCAATATTCCACTAAATAAAAAGATTGTCATCAGCTACCAAAAGTGTTAATAATCAATCAGTGGTCATCAGTGATTATTAATGGGAAAACTGTCTTAAATGAACTGACCTGAAATGCAGATGAATCCAGAAGAAAAAAAAGCCTCGTTGTATGAAGATAAGTTATCTGTTTGGGCATAAACTGCATAAATGGACATATGAGAACAGGAGCATTCCACATAATCTGATTTGTCGTCAACCACCTTGCAGAATCCGCTATCAGACAGCCAGCTGCAAAACAAGTTTCACAGAGTTGGAAATGGACTTGTGTAATTCACATGGTAAGCAGGCTTGAAAACTTTTGTTGTATTCCTGAAATACCAAGTTCCCTAAACTATTCAGTAGGTGTTTTCTGTAATCTTTCATGTGTAGTGCTCAGAAGAGCATATTTACATGAGATTAAAATATTGTTTATAGCTTTTTAATGTGTTTTTTTAAATCTTTGTAAATGTATTAACATTTTTTTCACTAGAGAATTTTTGTGCCCATGTTTTTAAAATCTCTGCCAGATTTTTAGGTCTGTCTGACTTTTCAAATTGTTTTTTACTTAACTTTGCTCAATACCCTGTTATGGAGAACATTTTATACTGCTATTTGTTGCTTTGAAACTAAAATTCAGGTTTTGTTTTGGTTTTTTTTCAGTATTGCTGAAGTGGTTTTGAAAAAGGGTGAAGCATACCACAGATGATAACCTAAGCCATTTCTACTGGAAATTGTGCACAGATTAAAGGAAAGCATACAGGGAAATTCTGGTGCATCTCCTCCTGAAGAGAAATAGTTTGTATCAACAGCAGGCTGGTATTATCCAGTTGGTCTAATGAAATTGAACCTAAACCAACTATACTTCAACAGGATACAGAACACAATTATCTCCAATTTCATTAACATATTCATTGATGCAGTTCTGGGATTTATAGCCTGTCACTGTAACCTAATGCATCATTATACAATCTAAATGGTATTTTGATGAAAAAAAGCCAGGGGCAGAAGTCTGAGAAATATCTGAGCCAGAATAACTACTCGTTTTATTATAAGAAAAGTTTTATGTACTGGTAAAATGGCCAGAAAAATTAAGGAAAAAGACATGAAATGGATCAATTTTATACTTGCAAATTATTTAACTGGAGTTATCATATCTTAAACAAATACATGGATTCATGGTAGAAATTGGAAAACTAAACACAGTAATAAACCTTTCAGCAGCTTGATTCCAGAGGAGACATAGAGACTTCTGTGGAACAATCCGATTTCCTTTAGCATAAATACGATAAATGACTTCATTGTTATCTTTCAAAGGTAGTGAACTCTGACCCTGCAAGCTCATTGAAAAAACCTGAAACAACATGTACAATGTAAAGATAAATTTAATATTAAGATTCAACACAGTGTTCATTTTAATCACAGACAACCATAAAAATGTTCACTTTATTTTAAATACATATGTGGTATTTTGAGCAATATCTAGGTTTAAATAAATTATTGAAAAAAAATTGCATTATTTTCAAACCTTGTTCTTCAGGGCAAGTTCTTTATCTCTAGTAAGAAACCACTGCTGACTGCTGTATTCTGTGAACTGTACAGATTCACAGTTCTCTTCTTGAGGAGATGATAATACTAGAGAGACCTCTAGTAAATGCTCAGGTACTTGAATAGAATCCCCATCTTTTCCATTAAATCTGTGTCCATTGATTTGCTGAGGAAACCAGTTGTGAGCCATTATTGCAATATATGGACAGCTGTCAAGGATATTTTTGCCTCTGTAGAAATGGAAAAGCAATATGGCTGGTAAGCAGAACCAAGCTTCACTACTCATCACATAATGACTCTAAAAGGTACTTGTGATTTGTTAGTACTTTATGAGCTCAGCATTTTTAGGCTTATGATGTTTAATTGGCACACTGTTTCAGTTTCTGTGGAAGAAAAAGGGCTGAATTTTTACGTATTTCAGCTTCTCCATTTCCCTTCTGGGATTTGTTCCTTATGACCTGTAACTGAAATCTGTCCATAGTAAACTAGGTTATCAAAACACTCATCTTTACAACTTGATGTAGAGTTGAGTCTAAAAAACAGGAGAGGCATTAAAATGTATGATCTTGCTTTATTTTTTTTTTCTCAACAGATGATGCAAAAAAAACTTGTAATAAAGAATTTTGACTTTTAAGTTCTAAACACTGAACACACATTCAACCACCAGTTGTTTAAAAGATTGTCAATAGGAAAACCACAGTGTTTAAAACCATCTGTCTCATAAAAAAGAATAATCTCTTTCTTCAGTCACCTATTTCCCCAGCCCATTAGCCTGACAAGGGCTTGGAGACAAAAATAGCAATTTGAAACTATGAGTAGCTTTAAAAATTTTAAAACAATGTTCAAGTGAGCAAAACCAAGCACATACAAATTACAAAATGCCAGTAGAAATTTTGGGTTGCTAACTTTCATCTAAGGCTTAGAACACAGCTCTGCATCATAAAATTACGTATTATTTTCTTGGCAAGAATAATGAATACTTTTCCAGGAAATATTTGAGCTAAAGGTGAGTATCTTAACATACCAGATCTCCTGACTCATGTTCGATAGCTACCCCATAACAAAGTACCGGTTCTATGTGACACGCAATCACACAAAGCACTATGTATTGGCACTATGACACAGCGCTTCATAAGATCATGATAGTGTAACACATTCACATATGGGTAACATACTAGATGGTAGAGAAGTCCCTCTTCTGAAAATGTAGTTTAGATTTTCTGTATTGGTAAGATGTCATGTATTCACAAAACATATTATGAATTCAAGCTTACTAACCTTTCTCCTGGTGATCCACACTTTATCCCAGTCAACAGAGAAAAAGCAAACTTCTCAGTCACCTCAGCAAGCAAGCTATATCCTTGTGTATCCTCACGTTTTGGGCTAGCCAGAGCACAGAGTATCTCATAGAAAAGACTTCTACTTTTACCAGTTAGCAACAGTTTTTCACCTACACCTGTAACCTAATGAGAGGAGAAGAAATCAAACAACATTTTACACAAAGGAATCTGCTTGTAATATTTCCTTATGTTCAGTGTTCTAGTGATATTTTCACTGTGATTCCAATGTTCATTCTGAAAGTTCAAAATACTTTTCCCAACTCCTGATCACTGCTCCAGGCATAAGACACAGTCTGTCAAAACTACATAAACATATCCTTACTAGGGAATTTGATTAGTAAAGAAAGGATGTGGCATTTTTCATTCTTTCACAAACCAAAGATTATTGAGTCCTGAGAATTTTTTACATTATTTTCTCTGTTTTCTTTGTGGCAACAATCAAAAATGAATGGATATTGTTATAACACTTTGTATCAAGGTATTCAGAAATTTTTCAGCTTCTGTGCATTATTCCATGAGTCCAGAAGAGACAGAACACCATAAAACTAGTCTATAATTTTCATAGAACTTAGTGGAATGCTTAAGCACAAGCTACTGGAGGAAAAAAGACTGATGCTTGCTTAAGACTACAGCAGACTCCAGCTGGCCCTGGTAGGATTTGCTTGTGTGTTGACTGCAGTCTGCTGTAAAGATATGAGCAGGTGTTGTGCCAGGCATAAAAGCAACAAAATTGTGGCCTAAGAGTCAAGAAAACATAATAAGCTCTATGAAACTGTGGCACCAAACGGAAAATTTTGCACAGTAGAAAATCTAGAGCTACTGGTATATATGCAAAATTAATACTGGTTGCTCATTTCAACCTATTTGATTTCTGATTTCTTGCCACCATCATAACTAGTGGCAGATAAACTCCTTCTTTGATTGTGGGACTTCACAATTTCTACTTTTACTTTTGCAGTCTGTGCTTCAGAGTCACTGCTGTGGATGTGATCTGCCTTGTTATATACGTACATATATATATATATATATATGCCTCGTTGTGTTGTTATACTCTAATTAATGTCATTCGTCATTTAAGAAAGAACAGGAAGTGTTCACCTTATCTATTATATGCACCACAGCAGTAAGTTGCTCTTCTGTAGTTTCTGTAGCCACTCTGACATTCAGATTCTGAAGGATTTTGTGTAAAATGGTGTCATCAAGAGGCTGATGCAGTTGATCAATCAGTCCCCAAACTGGCAAGGAGTCCAAATCTGAGACAATGGTGATGTTGGAAATACCATACATGTCATCTACCCTGGCACCGCCTGTGGGATTAGAAAGTACAACCTGGAAACGTTTAGGAAATGGGTTTAAAGATCCTGTCTTTGGAGTCAGGGTCACATCCAGGAATGCATTTCTCTGTCCACGTTCAAAAGTCAGTAATCCTTCCGATCTGGCAAAATCTTGTCCTGCCACAGCTGGAGATATGAAGGTCCTTCCAATAGGTTCAGGTTTTTGTAGCTCCTTAAAACAAACCAAAAGAGTTTTAGGTAACATTATGATAGATGTAATTGTTCAAAACCACCTGCGGTAGAACACACTTTAAATGGGTAAAAACAAATGTGTAAAAAAGAAGTCCTCTTTCAAAAAGTAGTTATGAATGAAGAAACAATTAAATTAAAATAATTATCTCCCTGAATTAGTAATCCATCAAACCTAGGAGAAGACTTATATATATTGCCAATAGTAAACAAGGCCCCACTCTTTCTTTTCCAGAACAAAAACCACAAAATTTTCTGTGTGAATAAATACTACAGAAATGTTAGCACGTGTGAATTCCAGAAGAGTTGATGTAAGACTGCAACTGCAGCACAAAGTCCCTCACTTTAGGGTAGAGAAAAGCATTACAAATACATAGAAAACTAAACAAAAGCAAAGCAAAGGTTTTGGATATCTGTGTCCAAACTAATATCAGTTCATGGTATTTTAGTCCCAGAATACATGCTTAAAAGATGAATAATCCATTTAATACAAAGGGAAAGCGAATGCTATAGAATACACATGCAAGGCAGATAAATGAATTTATCTATTAATGCTACCTGGCCTTATTTCCTTGTGAAGCAACACTACTTTTACCTTCCATGAGGTTTGCAGTTATTGTTTCATTCTTCAAAGTCTTGCTCTTTTTGTCACTTGCCATAACCTTGACATTTTATCTGGTAATATAATAAACTCTCCTTAAGACAAAACTAACTTTCTGAGCTGTTATTCTACTGTATGATTTTTCAAAAGTGTCCATTCATTTAATAAATGCAGCTTGTATACTGACTCCTAAGTAAAGGTCTCCTACTGAATAAAATGAGTATTTTTATTTGTGAAATACTACACCCCTTTTTGAAAATATTTAGCTTTTATTAGTAGAGTTTATTTATGGAATGAATCAGACATTTTCTGAGTTCACTGGAGAATCTGGTAAATAAATGCAGCATGTAACTGTTCAAAATTGCTCTAGACACGACCACTTCACCTGTGAAAATTGCAGGGAGAAGCTTCCTTTTGTTTATCCCTTCCCGCTGAGAACTAGGAAACGGAAATAAGTAGTAATAAAAGCACTAGTGACTACAACAATGTCTAAGAAACCTTTGTAGGGAAGAGATAAACATCAGTTTCCAGTTACTGCCTTCCTGTCTGCTGTGGCCTCTTATTTTAAAACTACTAATAATACCAATACTTTAGTACTTGGCCATGCACCCTCAAAACCTAAAAATGTCCAAAGACGGTTGGTTATAAAAATTATAAATGGGTAAGAGATTGCCCCCTATATTTTAGCTTAAATATACACTGGGCAGTAGCAATTTATTTTCCATTTAACAGCTAAATTATAGTGAATTTTTACATGGAATAAGTGTGAAAATTTGTTACCACACAATCTAACTGAAACACTGGCCAACTACTATATAATAAATGCATGGAAACACCACATAAACCTATGTGGTTAAAACAGATATGCATTTAATATAACAACAGAATGCAGAACCTTTTATTAATAAAGGGTAAATATATGATAAACCACCCCCAAAATAATTATTTTAGGCATAAAATCACACATATTCAAAGTAGATCAGGCCAAGTACTATTCCAATGTGATGGTAAACTTGAAAGAATCTTGCAGTCTGTACCCTGATGCTGGATTCACAGATACCAAGGAAGTGGCAGGAATCATATTTTTGCAGATCTTCTAAAGGAGAAACTTCCTAACAATGAGTGAGGAATGCATTTAAGAGAAAAAAGTGTCAACAGAAGAGTCTCATGCTACAGATGTAAACATCTCAAAAATGAATGGGGATAAAAAAATTTACTTTAGCACTTGCTATTTTCAATCAGAAGAACAAATTTTCTTGTTTAGTATTCCAAGAACATTGAATAAAATTCGATTAAATGTCTCTCTCATTACATAAGTGTGTTCTGGTATTAATAAATTTGTGCCCTAACAGAGTAAGTCTCGTATTGTCGGGATGTTGTATACATATCCATCAGGATAAAAACTTAATTTTGGATGAAGAAGTCTCAAAAATTGAAGACTCACAAGAGCCTTAGATTAAAGAAAGAAATATATTAGATGCCTGGCTGACCACATTCTTTGAGGCCACTGGAAGAAACTGCTAAAAAACCCCATTCCTGACAATGCAATGAGAAAAGGGTCTTTTACTAATGGAAAACCTAAGAAGCTAGGCCCAGCAAATGTTTGACTGTTTCCTAAAATAAATGCTAATTACAGTCATATTTACTTCAAAGAATGACCAATTATTTAATTATAAAATTAAGAATAAAACCTATGCTTCTACGAATGATTTGGGTTGAAAATGATCATAAAGACCATCTAGTTCCAAAGCCCCTGCAGTGGACAGGGACAACTTCCACCAGACCAGTGGCTCAGAGCTCCATCAAACCTGGCCTTGAACACCTCCAGGGATGCAGCATCCACAACTTTTTCTTGCCAGTGCCTCATCACCCTCACAATAAAGAATTTCTTCCTAATGTCTAATCCGAACCTACTGTCTTTCAGTTTTAAGCCATTCCCTCTTCTCTTGTCACTACATGCAAAAAGTTCCTCTCCAACTTTCTGATAGGCTTCCTTTAGGTACTGGAAGGCTGCAACGGGTCAGCCCAAAGCTGCCTCTTCTCTAGGCTGAACAATCCCAATTCTCTCAGCTTCTCCTCATAGCAGAGATGCTCCATCCCTCTGATCAACTGAGTGGCTTCCTCTGGTTCTGCTCCAACAGCTCCATGTCCTTCCTCTGCTGGGACCCCAGAGCTGGAGGCAGCTCTGCAGGTGGGGTCCCAGCAGAACGGAGCAGAAGGGTCTGAATCCGCTCCCTCCAAAGCTGCCCATGGGGCTTTGGATGCAGCCCAGGACATGTTTGGTTTTCTGGGCTGCAAGTGCCCATGGCCAGGGCATGGCCAGCCTCTCACCCAGCAGCACCCCCATGTCCTTCGGGGCAGGGCAGCTCTCGATCTGTTCATCCCCCAGCCTGTACTGCGCGTTCCTCTGACCCAGGGGCAGCACCAGCACTTGGTCTTATTAAACCTCATGAGTTTCCCAGATGCCACTTCTTGAGCCTGTCCAGGTACCTCTGGATGGCATTCCATCCCTCAGGATGGTGTCACCTGCAAATTTGCTGAGGGTGCACCTGATCCCTTCATCCACGCCATTAAAGAAGACATTAAATAACACTGGTCCCAGTACAGATCTCTGAGGGACACCACTTGTCATTGATGTCCATCAGAACTCTGAGCCATTGACTACGGCCCTCTGGATGTGACCATCCAACCACTTTCTTATCCATCAAATAACAGTCCATTCGAATCCAACATCAAATCCATCTCTCCAGTTTAGACGGATGTTGTGGGTGATGTGTCAAAGGCTTTACCGAAGTCCAGATAAATGACATTTGCAGCCCTCCCCTTGTACACTGATGCAGCCACCCCATCATAGAAGCCCACTAGACTGGTCAGGCAGGACTTGCCCTTGGTGAAGCTATGCTGGCTCTCTCCAGTCTCCTCCCTGTTCTCCATGTGCCTTAGCAGAGCTCCTAGGAGGATCTGTTCTGTGGTCTTCCCAGGCACAAAGGAGAGGCTGAATGGTTGATAGTTCCCAGGGTCCTTCTTTCTACTCTTCCCTTTTAAAAGATGGGTATAATAATTCCCTTTTTCCAGTCACTTAGGATTTCACCTGACTGTCAAGATTTTTCAAGTAACATGGGAGACTGTCTTGGCAATTGCATCAGCCAATTCCCTCAGGACTCTGGGATGCATCTCTTTGGGTCCCATAGAGTTGCGTACATTCAGGTTCCTCAGGTGGTCACGAATGTGATTTTCCCTTAGAGTGGGAGGGACTTTGCTCCCCTATGCCCCATCCTTCTGTCCATCCACTTAGGTGTAGGAATAAAGGCTGCTAGTGAAGACTGGCAAGAAAGTTGTTGAGTACATCAGCCTTTTATTAATCCATTGTTACCAGTTTTCCAGCATTGTTTTTCCGGGGGAAACACCTTCTTTGACCTTCCTTTTCTAGTTAACATACCTCTAGAAGCCCTTCCTGTTATTTTTTGTGTCCCTTGCCAGGTTCACTTCCAGCTTCACCTTGACCTTCCTTACACATTCACACTCCATCTCCTTACTCTTCTCAGGTCACCTGTACTTGCTTCAATTGCCTGTACATTTGCTTCTTTCTTTTTAGTTTGACCAGCAGGCTCTGACTCAGCAATGCCAGTCTCTTGCCTTCATTGCCTGATTTCTTGCTCCTGGGGATTGCTAGCTCCTGTGTTCTATGGAAGACGTTCTTAAAGATCTCTCAGCTCTTTTCCACTCCCTTGTCCCTGAGGACAGTCTCCCGGGGAACCCCCTGACTCTCTCCCTGAAGAGCTGGAAGTCTGCTTTCCTAAAGATCAGAAAAAGATATTAAAATAAATTAAAGTACAGTAAGTCTTACCTGCATGCTGTAGCTAACCATTGTGGTTATTGATGTACTAGAATCTCTAAGAACTTGCAGACTGATTAAAGCTGTTTTCTTATAAGCCACAGCAAATCGAGATCCCACAGCAAAATACACTAAACCATGAGGAGCATCACTTTCCAGGACAGTTATAAAAGCAAATCTGGCACTGTTGTTCAAAGCAGCTCCTGTGCTTACAGCATACAGCTCAACAAAAATATAAGTTTCAAATTCCGGTACCTGTAAGTGAGGGATGATTTTCATATCATTATAAGATCTACTAATAACTTTCAGCTTTAAATAAATGTTTATATATTACTTTGTACGCACACTGGATCATTTTAATAACACTTACCACAAGCGTGCTTCCTGAAATATGCAATAAATACAACAAAATATAGCCTAAAAAAAATACTGCAATGGGCACCACTCTGTCAGACACATTAATTAAATCCCAGATTTTCACGTGGAACTTATTGCATTAAAGTAGCTATTTAAATAGTGCACACATTGTGGCTATAAATGTGACATAAATGACAGTAAACTCTCCAAGAGTTTCATATTCCAGATTCTGGATTTACATAGATGTACAATTTATGAAGAATTTGCGCTTTCATTTTCTTTTTACCTTACAAAAAGGTTGGTAACTACCTATTCACTTTGGGAAAAACTGCACAGAAGTAAGTATGCAATTTTGAAAATCCAATTAATTAACTTGCCCGTATTCAAGTACTGAACTTAGTTAAAGTTCTGAAAAACATTTTACAAAGAATCTTAGCATTTAAACACTAATATGTTTATGCATATTTTTACAAGAAATTAAAATCTCAGTAGATTTGCACACTTAACTGCATTTATTGAAAACCCCAGAGCTTAGAGAATACTATTTGATAGACTTTTGTGATGTTTCACATATAGAGAAATATGTCACTCTGAAAATACAGGTCATGGAACCTTCATTGAAAATGAGGTAGCAGTGTTAAGTTTACAAGATGACATTCTGCCTCATCTTTGATTTTGTACCTACAACACAAATGTAATGTTTAAAAATAGACACCTGATTACTAAGATTCCAGAAATCATTGGAATGATGTTATTTGGACCGATTGCATGCACTTGTCAAGTAGCAAGCTTGGAAAAGAAAAAAGAAGTCATTCTTTACAAGAAAATAGCATTATAAAAAATGATGATAATTGAAGAAAGTTGGGGGTTTTTACTATTTTTTGTACTGGGTTTGTATGGCCAGGTTTTGGTAGTGGTGGAGGTTTCAGGGGTGGTTTCTGTGAGAAGTTGCCAGAAGTTTTGCCCATGTCTGGCAGAGCCAATGCCGGACAGCTCCAGGATAGGCCCACCACTGGCCATGGCTGAGCCAATCAGAAATGGTGGTAACACCTCTGTGATAATGATTTAAGAAGTAAAAAACCTGTTATTATGCAGATGTAATTGCAGCCAAAGAAGAGCAGGGTGAGAACACATAACAGGAACAGTTCTACAGACACCAAGGTGAGTTAAGAAGGAGGGGGAGGAGGAGCTCCAGGAGCTGGAGCTGGGATTCCTCTGCAGTCCATGGTGCAGTCCATGGTGAAGCAGCTGTACCTCTGCAGCCCATCGAGGTCCATGGGAATGCAGAGATCCACCTGCAGCCCATGGAGGAGCTCCCTGCAAGAGAAGGGGGATGCCTGAGAGGAAGTTACGACCCCATGGGTGGTCCACACTCCAGCAGACTCCTGGCAGGGACCTGCAGACCCATGGAGAAAGGAGCCCACACTGGAGCAGGCTTCCTGGTAGGACTTGTGACCATGTGGGGGACCCACACTGGAGCAGCCTGTCCTTGAAGGACTGCACCCTACGGAAGGATGACCATGGTGCAGCAGTTTATGGAGAACTGCTGCCCATGGGATGGACTCATGTTGACGAACTTTCCTATTGGAGGGACCCCATGGTGGAGCAGAGGAAAGACCCTTCCCTGAGCAGCAGCAGGAACAATGTGTGATGAAATTAACATAACCCCTGTGTCCCAACTCCATTTGCTGCTGGAGGGGAGGACGTAGAGCTGGAAGGAGGGAGGGGAGGGCAGAAGGTGTTTTAAGGTCTTTGTTTACTTCTCATTATCCTGCTCTGATTTTGTTAGTAATAAATTCAATTAATATCTCTAATTTGAACCTGTTTTGTCCATGATGGTGTTTGGTGAATGATCTCTCCTGGTCCTTATCTCAGCTCATAAATCTTTTGTTATATCTTCTCTCCCCTGCCCAGCTGCAGAGGGGAGAGATAGAGAGGCTTTGGTGCATGCCTGGCATCAACCTGGTTGACCTAGGGTCAACCCACTACATAAAAAAGCTTTGTGTTTCAGCTCTGAATTTTTGGAAATCCTACTTTAATTCTAGGATTTTAGCTAATAAAATCAGTACATCTGACTAAGTAAAACTTACAAAAGCTGGAATGTATCCTACAAAAACGTAAAGTACTTATTTAATGTATTTATTATTTCATCATTTTTTAATGTATTTACTACTAATTTATCTGCTAACTTATGAAAGAAGAACTGGAAGAAGAATTAGGAAATATTTGGAGGGACAAATAGCATATATTTTCAATTAAATTTCTAAGTAATTTTTTGAATGAAATGTTCTTGACAAATGACAGACAATTTTACTGGAATGAATGGGGAGCTTTAGCCTTCCATTAGCACTTGCTAGAGTGGCACAGGCTTGTGCTTCATGTGGCACAACTGCATGTCTCTGCAGCTTCTGCACTGCTGTCATTAAATACTGATATAACTTCTGTGGGCTAAAGAGGTTCATAATCTCAGTTTACTCAGCAAGGCAGCCTGTGCCCTATACATGTATTCATTGGCTCTGTAATGTAAAGATAACCTCTGATGATGGAGAAGGGAAATGGCCCTCTTCTGGAACTAAGGGAATGCGTGCTGCTTCCTAAATGGGAAATCCTGGTTTCCCACATACAGCATCTTGTGGTATTTTCTAGAACTGAGACAGAAAAAACATGGAAATCTTCCCATCTAGCCCTTTTCCACTGTCCAAATCTTGGCTTTGCCACTAGCCTGGATGCTAGGATAATTTCTTAGAAAATTTAAAACTCTTCAACTTTAAAAGAATGGCAAACATTAATCCTTCCTTTCTTAACGGATTACTTCAACTACTGAGTATTCGCACTAAAATATTTTTTCCTTCTCTTTTCAATAAAAATGACTGAACACTGTGCTTTGTGTTAATACAATCATGTCTGTATTTTATAGTGCCAACTGGTTCTCACAAGGTTCTTAGACTTAGACATACCCAACTGACAAATGCAATTTAGTGGATGATGACTCCTAAACTGAACTTCACTATTCACAAGGTGGATGCGAGCAGTGACAGATTTTTAGACACTCAGAGATTCTTATGCAGTTCTATGAGTTTTCACAGATCACTGTGCTAGATTTAGGAAAATAAAATTACACACAAGTTAGACTCAAAGGTTTTTTTGTGGAATGAGATATTACTTACAGAATATGTTTTCCATAAACCACCCTAAGAAATGCTTTGATAGATGAAAAACTTACTGTGTGAAGGATAAGAGTGTATGAACAAACATTTCACTGAAACAACTACATTCTTTTTTATATATGTTACATAAAAATCTAAGATCTGCATTTTACTCTCCAAACTAAATACTTATCTCCTTCCCAAATTTTTACTAGTCACAATGGAGGCAGTACAAGCCTATAAATAAACACGTTCCAGAGAAACCGAGCAGGTACCAAGTTACTACTGTCAAACTAAATATCAGTTCCTCTGGATTGGAGGAGTTTTTTCATCTTGATAAATTGCAATTCAATGCTGTACATAAATGACCAATAATTACTTACATGATCAGGTTTTATTTCAATGGAGATGTTGCACATTGTTTGACCTGCTATGCAGGTCGTGGCTCCCAGCACAGATACAAGTTCATTCTCCAAGTTCACACCATCCTTCAGAAGGACAACAGCTGTTTTATTAAAGGTCACACGCCAGAAGACTTTCACATCTTCAAAAGCTCTATAAGCAAAACAGAAGAGTATGCATGTACTGAAGGAGAGCACAACCGATTTAGGAAACATAAACCACAGACATAACATACATTTTATGTTGTTATTTAAAACTAATCATTAGGGAATCAACTGCTTTACAATTAAAAAAATAGCTCTTTTTGTTTAAATTTCTTCCTCTAAAATCTATTTAGATTATAAAAGAAAAGTAACAGAAGAAGAAAATAAAGTAATTATGGGAACCCAGATTCTTCTGAATTTTTGTCTCAGATAACATGCAATTATCTGAATAAGAGACACTGGTGCTTGGAAAGCAGGGATGTGCCCAAGTACTTTTATTAATACTACAGTAACCATTGGTCTGGAAAGCCAGGTAGAATTTTTCTTTCCTGTAAGTGTAAGGAACTTACCATACTTGAGCATTTTTCTTTAAGGTACACATAAATGTACAACATATATAAGTACTAATTAGGAAAGAAGTGAAGACTTAAGCGTACTGGCACTTACATAACTTCTTAGTTGCTCCTTGTAGTATTCATAGCTACTTACATTACAGAGAGAGGTGAGAACTAGAGTTACACCTTTAGCAGTGAAAATAGTTTACCTTAAGCAAAATCTTCACACTTGCTGACTTACAGTATAAAATAGTAAGCATTTGAGATTCTTCTTGTTTCTGCTTTATACCAATACAGTGACAGACTTAATTATATTCACAACTTAAATGCCCCTTTGCCAAAATCTGTGACACTATTAAAGGCTGAAAAAAAAAAAAAAAGCTGAAAGGCAAACACTTATTCTAAAACTCTATAATGAAAACCTCTTCCACTAACAGTAGCTCCTGTGATTCAAGATAGCATATTACAGAGTGTACAGACTGTGGGAAGAGCACTGGAATCAGCTGTTGCCTGCACCTGTTTGATTGCCGTGTGACAGTCAGCAGCACCTCTCTCTTTTCCGAGTCTTCATCAAGTACCAGGCCACTTTGCACTTCTGGAATGAATCCCAGGATGCCATTCTGGAGATCACTTCCTGTGTAGGAAATAGTCCATGAAAGTAGTAAGCAAGAAAGTTAAGCTGGGAATAAATTATAATTTTAATGTGCACAACCGCTAAAAACCCAAACAGTCAGGTATCAAAAGCATGCTGCAAAGTACTATTTAGGGGCACCTCAATTCTCTTAATATTTCTGTTCTTAATTTACACTCTAGAATTTCAAATATTAGCATTTCTTAGTTTTATTTTAATCAGTAGAATAATAACAACTATTTTTGAAAG